>NW_027508734.1:16640000-17240000 GCF_051911475.1 Siphateles boraxobius
GAATTGGAGCGACGCGTTTGCCGCGAACGTCTTCCGTGCAAGTTGAAAAATTTGAACTTGAGCGAATGTTCAAGTGTCTAACTAGACGCGATAGACGCGTATTTAAACGCTCTATTCACGTTCGGTGTGAACACACCATTAAACAGTGACAATTTTAACATGCCATATAAAAGTATCTGTGGGGTATTTTGAGCTAAAACTTCACGTACACACTCTGGGGACATCAGAAACTTATTTTACATCTTGTGAAAAGGGCATTATACCACCCCTTTAAATTTATCATTTGCTTTATTACAAAAAAATTATAATTAAAATAAATTCTGTTCAATAGTTAAATCAAAGAATAAAAAAGCGTATCATGGTTTCCAAAAAATTATTAAGCAGCATAACTGGTTTCATAATTGATAATAAGAAGAAATGTCTCTTGAGCTCCAAATAAGCATATTAGAATGATTTCTGAAGGATCATGTGACACTGAATGGAGCTATGATGCTGAAAATTCAGCATTGCCATCACAGGAGTACTTTTAATTGTAAAATATATTAAAATATAAACAATCATTTTTAATTGTAATAATATTTCAAAATATTATTGTTTTACTGTATTTTTCGTTTTACTGTATTTGATCAAATAAATACAGCCTTGGTGAGCATAACAATCTTATCGACCCCAATCCTTTGAACTGTAATGCACATGCATTCTTTCAATAGATTCAGTATATTATTCCTCATAATTTAACAGCATGTTATGTCTGAAAAGTGCTTTTGTAATATTAGTACTGCCTGTTTGTATATGTCTATAAGTGAGTGTGTGTATTCTGAAAGTGCTTGTCCTACATTCCTACACTCGCCCTTTCCCTTGTCAATATCACCCCATCCATAATTCAGTGGCCACACTCCGGGCTGTTTATACTTCCTACTCGCCACAAGGACATATAGAGCTCTCCCAGGGAATGCCTTTGGGTGGCCAGACTTATTTTATGTAGCTTCCATAGAAACAGAAGGACAGGGCAGCCAAATCCTTAATCACACTTCCCTCAAGGCTTCTTCAGAACATCACACGTTTCGAGAGAGCTCTTAGCGAGATGAAAGGCTAAATACCGAACTCTATTTTTATAAACGGTTTTGTCACCAGTATTAAGTGTGCATTTCAGTGATTCTTTTGCCCTCCGTGTAACCCGTGGCTGTTGTGATTTGGTTACTATTTTATTTGTTTGCATAGGAACTAATGGTGAGTGGTTGAGTTAAGTCGGGGGGATTTATCCTGGATGATTAGAGCTTAGTCCCCATTGAGCCTCAAACTACTGAGTGACACCAGGGGATATATTTTCACTGAGGTGTCTCTTGGGTATGGGATTTTTATCTCGTGCCAAGTTAAAACATACCAAAGCCTTGTGAAGTGTTGAGAGTTAATCTTAGTTTTACCTTACTTGCCAGTAATTTACAGTTTACGGTTGGTTCTGAGGTAGACAAACTATATGAAAATGTGCACACACACACACACACACACGAATATGTGGTTTACGAGGATTCTCCATAGGCATAATGGTTTTTATACTGTACAAACTGTATATTCTATACCCCTACACTGACCCTCCCCTAAACCTACCCATCACAGAAAACTTTCTGCATTTTTACATTTTCAAAACATTTAATTTCATATGATTTATAAGCTGTTTTTCTCATGGGATGAGAAAAGATGTTCCCATAATGTCAAAAAATACTGGTATTACTAACTTTGTGGGGACAATAAGGTTAACCATATCAAAGGGAATACCAGACACACACACACACACACACACACACACACACACACACACACACACACACACACACACACACAAACACACACACACACACACACACACACACACACACACACACACACACACACACACACACACACACACACACACACACACACAGACTTATGTTTCCACCTCCGAATTAAAGAAAATACAATTGTGAGATCAAATTAAAAAGATTAATGAAGTGAGAATTACATCATTTTCACAACTGTCAGATATAAAGTCACAATTATGAAAAATAAAGTACCAATTATGACATAAAGGCACAAAAGTGAGATGTAAAGTTTCAGATGTAAGATTTGTAATTTTGAGATATAAAGTTACAATCGAAGAAATTAAGTTTGCAATTATAGGATGAAGTTGCAATAATGATGAACAAAGTTGCAGTTGTAAGATATGAAGTTATATAATTGGGACATTTGAAGTTATTTGTAGGATATATTTGTTAGATTTTTTATGATGTGAGCAAACATCATCCATTATCCATTATCGTCTATGTAAAGATTCAGACACATGCACATAAACAACCTCGCAAGCTAAACATCTTAACCTTTTTGTAAAGCACTGCATAGACTGAAAACTAAGAGGATAATTATGATGTTCTTGTTGAAAAGAGAGAGAGAGAGAGAGAGAGAGAGAGAGAGAGAGAGAGAGAGAGAGAGAGAGAGAGAGAGAGAGAGAGAGAGAGAGAGAGAGAGACAGGAGTTAACAGTGCTCTCACCCCCTGGGGAAAGACAGAGGTTTTATGTGACATCAGATCTTCCAAAGTAGACACACACACTATTACCATCCTAACAGCTCACTCAGGCAACGGTGCAGAAGGGCTTCTGTGGAAACAAAACACACACTCATGGCTATATCACATGTGTACACACACACACACACACACGCACGCACGCACGCACACACACACACACACACACACACACACACACACACACACACGCGCGCGCACGCACGCACGCACGCACGCACGCACGCACGCACGCACGCACGCACGCACGCACACACACACACACACACACACACACACACACACACACACACACACACACACACACACACACTCTCTAACACTAACACACATACACACACATACACACACACACACACACTCTCTAACACTAACACACATACACACACACACTCCCCTAAGAAAAACACCCTTTTCTCACTCTTTTGTCTGTAATCTCTGAGGCTCAGGTGCTTTGTGATTCTTACTTCTTCAGGGAATATATTAATCTGGAAATAAATGCAGCATGTGTGTGCAGACTAAGGATGTCATCATTCAGTTATGTATAGTCTCATTGGTTTATTGGTTCTGGAAACTCTTACTTGCTTTCTTGAAACTATGAGTGTGGAATAGGTTGTTATGCTGAAATCACTTTAAACCCGTTGAGTATATTGTATTGATAACCAGATTTTCAGTTCCTAATCAGCTACCACATTGGTTGATTATGAATGCACTTTTCTAACTTTAGTTAGTGTGTAATGTTGCTGTTTGAGCATAAACAACATCTGAAAATTTATGACGCACAACTTTCAAAGCAATGGGAAATATTTTCCTTTTAAAGAAATTGCTTTTTAAGGACTACAACAAACGGCTGGTAGGGACTACATGACATTCCTCCCGGGATAGTGACATCACTAACCCTAAAATTTACATAAACCCTACCCTAAGCAGCTTTGTTAAAAGAACACGATTTATAGATTATCGTGACAGAATATGCTAATCAATTACTAGAAGATAACTACACATAAGCTACCAAATTCATCAACTAACCATTCAGAAATGTTGTCCGCATGTTGTCACTTCTTCTTGAGTCTCTCCATCTTTTTGACTCTGGTTTGAACATAAAAGGCTAAACGTTTTTGAAATTGTCAGTGCATGTCTGTGTGAGATAAAAGGACAAGAGCTGTTGTAGCTCCGCCCTCTGTGCAGGGAGCAGCAGCTCATTTGCATTTAAAGGGACAGACACAAAAACTCTGCGTTTTTGCTCACTCTCAAAAAGTGACAACTTTAACATGCTGTATAAAAGTATCTGAGCTAAAACTTCACGTACACACTCTGGGGACATCAGAAACTTATTTTACATCTTGTGAAAAGGGCATTATACCACCCCTTTAACTCACTTTAAATCCATTATACATAATTTCAGTGTATATATTAATATTAATATTATATTAATTCAGACCCACTTCCTAAAATATAAGTGCATGTTTATTATCAATTAGAATTTTCATGTACTCAATTTTATATTTACTGAATGTTATTGTCCAAATTAAATGATTGCAGTGGTGACAGTGAAAGTAATTATGAAGATAATACAAACACTCATACAAACCAATCTCTAAACTTGTGTTGTACATGTAAAAGAAGAAAAATAAACACTTGGAAATAAGTTAAAAAAAAATATGCATGCATTTATATAAAAACTAAGATGTTTGGTATTGTGTTTAAAATTATTTTATTTGTGATGTAATGAAACATGCCAAATTGTGCAGACATTATTCGTCAATCAAAGAAAATATGAACATGCAAAAATGAGAAGTAACAGAATATTAACTGATCATGTTTTTGTCAGTATAAGCTTTTTTCTGAGTTTTATGTTTTCTATGCATTTTCTTTTTTAGCATAGTAAAATAAAACCTGCAGCTGCAGTGTTAAGTGTACTGCTCAGAGATCCAAACGCAAGTTGCATAATCCATAATTGTAATCCATATAGCATGCATAAGATCAAAACCACAGAGTAATCCATCCAGAAAATAATAAAAGGTCAAAGGCACAGACAAACAGAGCAATCCAGGTAGACTGGCAGAAGATCAAGACCATGACAAGGAAACCAAAGATAGTGCCTCAAAATGCAGTGTAATACTAACATGCAGCAAGACTTTGCAAAGAATGACTGAACACACTGGGCTTATATAGGAGAACATAATACACAGGTGGAAGCTAGGGCTGCACGATTAATCGCAATTTCCATGTAATCGCTCTTAAATCGAGATGGCTTATCGCGATTTTGAGATCGCAAAGGCTGCGATTATTTTGTATGCGCAGCTTGTCATTGATGTACGGCTCTGTAAACGCTGCTCCATCTGAAAGCACTGTGAATTTGAATCACTTATAACATGAATTTGAAAAAACAAAAACATGAGAAGCATTTAATAACTTGTTGTCCAACAAAAGGCAACATTTAATAACATGCTTTTACTCCAAACTCACTTTATAATGACATTTGAGCATCCTTCTGTGAGACGATGTGGCTTCTTACACAGAATAAGGCAGTTGTGTGTTTATTGGTCATGTTTAATCAATCAAAGCATTTCAATCTCCTATTAATTCAGCTACAGCAATAGGGGAATGAAGGGTGTTATGTACTTCTGTGGTGGGGCATATTTGGCATGTCTGCACCCTCTGGTGTTCAGATGGAGCAGCATTTACTACCGATCAGCCGCACTGCACTGACAAGCTGAGTGCGGTTTCAGTGCGATTAATCGAGCAGTCATAGTGGAAGCAATCAGCATACAATGAGTTCTGGCAATGAGTCATGGGAAACGCAGTTAATAATGCCATAAAGAAGAAAGGAGGAGTGCCCTCTGGTGGCTATCGTAGGCACTCCGGCTGGCAGGAATTACACGTAGTTTGCCTTTTTTGACAAATAATTTTATCAGATAGACATCAAGTTTTGTTTTGTGTTCTTCCCTCATATTTAAGATATATATATATATATATATATATATACGATTTTTTTTTCTGGTGAATATTGATTCTCATTTTTGTAGTTAGTTGTTATGGACTTGTTGGAATTGTTATCCAATTTCTAAAGCTCGCACCTAACCCAGCCTTTCTCACTTACACCCACATGCTGTACTAAAAAGGCAAGCTCCACCACAGAGAAGGTGTCTGGTGTGATGCTCACAAAGAACAGGACATGTGCTATCACCACTGTTCCCTTGAGCGCAAGGCAAATAATACAAGGTTCTTCCAGGGGACTGTCCCTGTTAAAAGTTCATAAAATTGAGCAACGTTTAGGAAAAAAGTACTGTAACGACATTTACAAACATTTCTGCTAAATTACCATTTCACTACATCTAGCCAGCTTTTACTGCAGTTTTGCTGTAGTGCACAGTATGCACGTTTTATTCATGCTACACATTGTGTTTAACATAGAACTGTTCTTTGTAAATCCAGAAAGCAATCAAAACACATTTGTTGACAACATCTAGCGGCAAATGCCTACATTATTGGCACTTACATATGTATAGTTCATTATAGGTACGCGCCAATGCATTGACTGCTGCAAAAACTCCCGGTGTGGGCAGATTGATGATAAAGCCATGTGGTGGCATTTAGGATCTTGATTAGAAGAATGGTTTATTTGTGAAGTTAGCTCAGTGCTTCAGATCAAACCATGAAAGGCAGATAAGGGCTGTAATCTTTTTCTCAGTGTCACACACACACACACACACACACACACACACACACACACACACACACACACACACACACACACACACACACACACACACACACACACACACACACTCAATCTCATACCCTTTAATCAGAGGCACCTGCAGGTAAAATCAATAAGACTTTGAAGTAAGTGACTCTTATAGTGTGTAGAAAGCCTGGAAGTGACTTTATTAAAAATCTTTTTTGTGCTCTTTTCATGTAGCTGGCTTACTGTGTGGTGCAATTCATGGAGAAGGATGCCACAGTCACAGAACACGTACGTCAATTTTTTAATTATGTCATGCAACTTCATATACATACCAATGCGCTGTCACACCAAACTTTTTCTGTACTTCATTAGATCATCAGGGGGCTGCTGAGATACTGGCCAAAAACATGCACTCAGAAAGAGGTAAGAAAAGCCCTGCATACATATACCTTTACCTCTCAGACCAAACATCTTTTTTCAAAGATTAAATAAATGAATAAATATTAAAATAAAGATAAATATATTACCGATGTAAATTACAATTGCACTGTAAAATAAAAACTGAATATTTGATCATTATAATGATGAATCACTCGGAAACACGCAGTGTATCAAACTAGTTATTTCATGAAATTGCAGCCTTTGATTTGCTCTAAGCTATTATACAATTATTGTGAAGTCGCCCCGTTTATTTATTTTATTTTTTACATTCTGTGTAATTATGTATTATTTGTTGTTCTGTATATGTATCATTCTGTATATGTATCATTTGTTGTTGTATATTGTCAATGCCGTTAATCGTTGCTGATGAATTTTGACATCTGTTAAGTCACATTTTGCCGAAAGAGTTTTGAAATCCACTCACGTTTTCTGATTTTAAATAGACTTATCACTCAAAGAGTGTGTTCGCCTGGAAATGTTTGTTAGTGTGTTTGTCCAGTATATAACCCTGTCACGTTGAACCCAGGTGATGTTCCTGGGGGAGATCGAGGAGATTCTGGACGTGATTGAACCATCTCAGTTTATCCGTGTGCAGGAGCCTCTATTCAAACAGATTTCTGCCTGCATCTCCAGCCCTCATTTCCAGGTCAGCTTCCTCTTTCACACCGGAGCATTCCTCCCACACTGTGTCATTCACCAGCGCTGCTTGTCAGGCGTCTGCCTGTAGTACTTGTGAACACGCGGAGGTGATGAACGCACCTGTTTGTGTTCTCTTTCCTCATTCTCTCTCTTTATTCTGCCTCAGGTCGCAGAGCGGGCTCTGTATTTCTGGAATAATGAGTACATTCTGAGTCTAATAGAGGAGAACTGCCAGGTCATCCTGCCTCTGGTCTTTGGCACACTGTACAGAGTTTCCAAAGAGCACTGGAATCAGTCAGTATCATTCTAACATATAGAATAACGTTAATGTTATTGACATCAATCAAGACTGTTTTTGCATTGGACATTTCTCTGTTGTCTTATTTAGGACGATCATCTCTCTTATCTACAATGTGCTTAAGACGTTCATGGAGATGAACAGCAAGCTCTTTGATGATCTCACTGCCTCCTACAAAGTGGAGAAACAGAAGTGAGTACAGGACTGTGTTAAAGTCAACATGAAACATAATTACAACTCATTTTATTGTGATATGACATGAAACTGGATCTTTCAAGTGTAGGACCAAACTGAATTGGTTGCATCAAGTGGCCATTACATACAAGAATGAAGCCACGTGGTTGGAGGGCAGGAGTTAAATTAAATTATATTTGAAATTCAAATACTGTAAAAAAGAAAAAGAGGACAAAAATGGTGACGTCACATGAAAGGAAAGTCTTTTGAACTAAGTCGGGTTCAGAAATTAACCAGAGTTTGGGGGTAAACGTAGACAGTAGAGAGCTGAATAATACAACATAATGAGCAATTATTTAAAATCTGTTTCAGAAGAGCATTTATTGTGTATGATCTCTGATCTGATTTGTGTTTGATGTTTATTTCAATTTAGAGGTAAAAGTCTATTTCTCGTACACCTTTTTTTGTTGTTATTGTTTACTAAAACTAATAAAATAATCTGTATTCATGAAAATAAAGCTGAAATAAAATGAAATATAAATAATAGATAAAAAAACAAAAAAAAATTGAACGAAAATAAGATTAAAGTATTAAAATGACTAGAACTAAAAATAAAATCACACATACACATAATATCACCAACACTAATAAAAATGACAAAAGGACAACAAAATTAAAGGGGTCATGAACTGCTTGTTATCTCTAATGTTATCAAGATTTTGACACCAAAAAAGCATCCCAATTTAGAAGTAATAAACTGTTTGCAATCCTGTTTTTGACCCTCTCTTTGTGCCGTGTTGGACTTGGAAGTAAAGGCCACTGCTACGATTGGGTAACAGTTTTGCATATTAAAATAATTGTAAACATCTACGCCATTACACATGTGGAATTATTTTGAAAAGTTCCGTTGTTGAAAATATCTCGTTACCTATAGTTGCCAACAGTGTGAAACATTCATGCGTATTACATATGCCTGGTCTTGGTTGCCAAATATTAGTTGTTTAACTACTTGGCGTTACCACAGTTATAATTGGCAAAGGATGACTTACGGTGTTTTGTGTATTATGAATGAGTGTACCATTGTTTGTCATACAGTCTTTCTTATATACTATTCATAGTTCATCCTTTTCGTATATATTGTCATTTGCAGTGTCGTGTTTTATATAAATGGAAACATTTTGTAATGTCTTACTGATGACAAAACAGATGTCGCTCACTGAAACTTTTATTTAGTATTAAAGCGAATGGCTTAACAAAAGCAGCGTTCTCTATGTAATTTCTTCCGTATCCAATAATAACTCAATGCATTAACCCCATAAATACCGAAGCAGTGGAAAGAATAGCAAATCACAACTATTCAGTTAGACTGCAGCGCTGCAGTATAAATCCTCAGGTCTGTAGCAATAGTGGCACAAGGTAAAAACTCGGTTACTCGCACATTTTTGTCAGTTTTGCAAAAATAACTTTTGAGATGTATGAGATTCCATCATGTAAGCAGTCAACAGTGATTACATGGTATTTGATTTCATTTCTTTGACATGTTCTGTGCGTAGCCTGTGCGTCTATTCTTGGGCTATGGTTAGACATCTATTAAATTTTCTTTGACGGCCCAAATTTTGCCCTAGTTTTAGCCTAGACGTCAGGGCTGTGTTTGGACGGCTATTAGACGTCTTTTAACTGGAACTTCGCTTTTTCAATGTTAGGATCACAAGGATGCATACGCAAAGACTGTTGCTGCGCCCCAATGTGCATACTATCTGTCCTGAATAATATTCAAAATGTGAATTAGTGTGTCCAAAATCGGAGTTGCATGTTGACATGAGTATTCCAAAGATACCAGGATGGTGTTCTTTTTCGGTTAGAATCCGAAGTGCAGATCCATGCACACTCTAATGGCTAATGTTGTCCACAACTCATTGTGTGTTGGACAATTCGATTAGAACTACAAACACGAATAAAAAGAAGATGTGCGAGTCCAACAGTTAAGTAGAGAGGTTTAGATAAAGGGGTTTGAGTGATTAATAATCAGTATCTAACCTGCCAAAATATATTTCTTCAATTTGTGTGCAACAGCATTGTGAACTTTAGTAATGATACACTCTGCATGAAAGGCCCACGACTGGCAGATCAACAACGTGCTACCATATTTCTCTCCGAAACGGTGGGAAATTAAATAAGGATTTAAACTGTGACAAGATGATTGACAGGGCAGTTTAAACGATGACAGGATGCACATAACTAAGGCCGTGTGTCCACCAAAGCGTTTTTTCACGCAGCTGGCGTATAATTCCAATTGTTTTCAATGTGAGCGCCGCTTTTTTTTTAAACGCCATGAGCGTAACGAGGCACTGAGCATGTATTTAACGCTGAAGCGCTGGGTGCCCGGCGTTTTTTACTGGTCGCCGAGAGTTGAAAACTGTTCAACTTTGGGTAAAATGCTATGCTCATCACTGTCACTTTTTACACAGCCGAGGAGGGGCGGGACAAATATCACACCGACCAACTGTCACAACATTCTTTCTGTACAACGACATCAACCAGCAGAGCTAACCGAACAAAATGGATGAAAAATAAATTTTTAGTATGAAACAAATTATCTATGAAATCAGTTACAAGTAAACTGTGCTGCGGATATTCTGTATCATAGCAACGAATCGTCTCAACTGAAAAAACGCAGCGCTGCCAAAACGCTCTCAAGCGCCCAGTGCTAGGCGTTTTCATAGGAGCATCCAGCGTTTTCAGCCAGATAAAAACGCTTTGGTGGACACACGGCCTAAACGATAGAGCTGCCCGTTAAAAACGTAGTTATGAAGAACTAATACCTCCCAAAGCCTGCCTACTATTCTGCTACACAATCAAAAGTATGTACTTTATCTTCAAAAAAACAGTACATACTTTTAGGGGATAGAATAAGTAGGCGAATTGGGATGCAGCATGTGTTTTTCCACAACTTGGCACTTCAAAACGTCTTGTAATTCTCAGAGGATTCTCTATCATTTTGTTGCTGGTGTAATCCTGTGTTTGTTTCTCTCTCGTATTTACTACTACATGACATGCGTGCATCGGTGGGCAGGGCTAAAGAGGCAATGATGCAGAAGTAGGTGTTGATCTTCTTCTGCAGATGTGGTCGCACTATGACATAATAATGGAACAAAATCCGAAACGAGTCGTTTTCTGAGCTTGGTTTCAATAAAAGCGTTTTTTGGACTAACGAAGTTTGGAAGTTCTTATAGGATAATTTTACCGTCACAATGATGACCTCTTATATGTCAAAAGATCAATAAAAATTGTATTTCTCAATTCATGACCCTTTTAAAATGAAAACTGAAAATAAAACAATAATTTTGACATTTTAAATATTAATAAATACTATTATTGCATATTAAGTTAACTAAAATTAAAATAACATTGTCTGTATATTTTTAGAAAAACAATATGCCCTAATAATGACAGTAAAAAATGCCACTGAAAACCAATTCCATGGGGGCAATTGTATTTAATTTTTATTTTATATTTTTTCTATGATTTGATTCTCTGGGATAAAACATGCACCAATGAGACCAGGATTGTGTATTAAAAAGGTAAATGAGTTTTGATTTCACGATGACTTCACATGTATTTCTGTGAGCACAGAAAGTATTTCAATTCTTTTTATCTTCGTCTTATCTTTATCTAATCAGTTTTTACACTCATCCCTATCCCTCTTTCCTCTCCTTTCCTTAGGGAGCTGAAGAAAGAGAAGGATCGAACCGAGCTGTGGAGGAATTTGGAAAATCTGCATGAGAGGCGACTGCAGAGTCTGTCTGAGGCCAGCAGAAACCAGAAGAACCTGCTGGAGAGAGAGAACACTACCAAGAGCCAGTCAGAGACCAGTGCTGCCAACACCACCTAGAAACCACACGCGAACATACAGACACACACAGACACACATACAGTATCACAGCACTGTAAAACACAATAATTACCTGACTTGGGAACCGATTAATGCCTCAATCGCTGTCTGAAAACACATACACACACGAACACATGCACACACCATGCAGACACGACCGTCACAAGCACATGTACGACCGGCTGTCCATATGTAGATATCTGAAAAAACACTGAAGCACACATCACACACACAACGAGTGAGATATAAAAGAGAAAAAAAATCAGTACCTCTCACATGCGTCCTACTCTTTCATATGCTTCACACACCTGCCTCTCTGCATCTTTTCTTTCTATTCCTACACGCACCGGGATCATCAACTTTAACATGACTGCATGAGGTGACACACATGCGCACACTCGAAATCAAACACGTTCATTGTTCATTACTGTCATTCCAGAACTGGCTCTGTTTCTCGGGCCCGATCCGAGCCCCCGTCAATCAACCAACAGACTCTGCATACTGTCAAACTCTGAAGAGGAATGAATAATGATGATCCTAAAGATGAAAATTCTTTAAAAGTACAGATTATAATGTTCCTACTTCTACAGCTTATTCTATAAGTACTACTTCTATGCTAATATAACTGATGTTTTTATATACATATATATATATATCTATATATATATATATCTATAAATATGATATCTATGTCTGATTATAGTGTTGGTGGGGGTATTCTAGTGTAGCACCTCATAAACATGACTGAAGTATGCTGCTAGGTAAAACTAAACTTGTTCTGAAGTGACAACACTTTAGTCTGTTCTTATGTTTTTTTATATATAACATTCAAAACATTTTAGTTTAGCAAAATTCTCATCTGTTTTGAATAACGTGTGTCAGGCTATTTTTTATTATTATTATTTATTTCATTTAATCAAATTGCTTGCAAACATTCTCTTTTTGTTTTTCAGTACAATTTCAAGAGAGGACAGAGTCTTATTTATGTCTTAATTTTTTGTATATTTGTTTTATGTCGCTTATATTTATTGGTGTAGAGTATTGTTAATGGGAAGGAACTGTGTGTGTAGGCATATTGAGAAAGCTTAGGAAGAGACTGATGCGTGGATGTTGTAGAGAAGTTTATTACAGTTTAGAAGAAAACAGGGATTAGATCAGAATGTACCATTCACTTTGAGTGTGCATCAACGCTCAAATGAACTGCCATTGTTGATTACTCATTTACAGTAGTCTGTCTTATTGAGAAAAGGATGAGAAAAGCAAACAAAATGTTCTTGTTCAAATGAAAGCATCTGGATTAACACACTTTGTTTGACCTCTGAGAAAGCTGGTATCTGCAGAAACATCACATTTCATAGGAACAAAATGGAAAAGAAAAATGAAATAGAATAGACACGGCAATAAATATGGACTGAAATTGTATGCATACGTAGCATCACTTAAACTAGAGTTGCACTGTCCTTTTGATCAATGTCTTGTGTTTAAACATAGCAATGTATTTTTGGGGGACAAGCGTCTTTGGGATAGGCCTATGAATGTATAAAAGTGGGATGTAAACATGAAAACTCAGCATCAAGAACACTTGTCATTATTTTCACTCAAAACCTTTGATACATCTGGGTTCTGTAGCCTAGAGTATACCTTTTTTTCTGAAAAGTGTTGATTCAAAGCTGAAGCTGATGTCATTCAGCTCATTCCTAAAACACGAGCAGATGTTTAAAACTTGTTTGGTTAAGTTTACATGTAGCGTGTTGTAATGTTCCAGGCTAGATTATTGGGAATAGTAATTAGAGTGATGTCAGACTGTCCTATAAACGAGCTTTAAAACAGCAAGGCAGTCGGTGAAGCGACTTCCCAAAAGCTTCTGGCATCTGCTTGTGGACTCAAACAGGTGAGTGTCTTGTTTTATTGCTATTGTTTTATTTTGTGTAATGATATAGGCTACGGATTAATTCATTTCTCGCGTCAGTGTCATTAATTTAGGCCTATTTAATCCCAACGCGTTATCAAGTGTCTTGTCAACTATAAATGGAAGAGCAAGTGTCTTGATTTAATGTAAACGTTTTTACATGGTAGGCGTGAATATCTATATTATAAATAGACAATATGTGATATTCTATCCCCTCTGATAGATGGTGCCCTTCAGAAAGTACGACGACACACAGGTTAATTTAAAAGGGTTAAAATTAACAATTAAGACTTTCTCTTGCATTATAAAACAGGTTATTACAGGCCTATTACACTTAAATAATATGTAAAAAAAAATCTGTTTTGCTAAATAGTGGTCAAAGTTACACAATTTTGCTTGTTCATTAGTGTGTATTTATTTTAGTTATGTTAAGAGTTAGTAAAGCACTTTGAAATGTAGGCTTTTTTTGTGCTCGAAAAAGATGACAAATGCAACGTCTTGTAGCCTATGTCATATTTATTTCGAAATAGGGATTTCTGGAGATTTTTACTAGTAATGTCTTACCATTCATTCAAACTCCCGGAATACCGCACGCTGGCGACGTCTGATGGTCACATGTGTGTAATTGAAATCAGTGGACCCACTACAAGAACACCTACAGTAAAGGCCTACTCGATTTGGCCACAAATAATTTAAGGTCAGTTACGCAGGGTGTGTATAATGGTAAAGTAGGACAATGTCTTTATAATTATGCGTATATTGTAACATTACCACATATCAATATTTTTTTGTGTGTGAAATATGCAGCCTAGAGCAACATATGTTTCATCATACTTTGTATAAAGCTTAAAAGGTAGGCTTATATGACTGAATAGGTATATTTTTTCCTTTGGGGTATTTTTTCTCATTGATTAAATATGTATGTATATATATATATATATATATATATATATATATATATATATATATATATATATATTTTAGCTAAATGGAACAGGTGAGGAAAAACAGTCCCTAGAAAACGTCTGTGAATCCTTGCCAATAGTGTCCGAGATTCTCCCTAAACATGAAGAAAAACTTTTTAGCATTAAATAGTAATATCATATTATCTTTATGATAAGTCATCATAATGTCTTTCAGAATGTGCGTCGACCGCTTCTCAGTGACCGCTGTGACCTTTCTGCTCCTGTTTCCTGGCTTATACTCCACCATGGCTGTGACGACCTTACAGAGTTTTCGGGGTTGCGCGGTCCGTGAATTTACTTTTGTGGCAAAGAAGCCTGGATGCAGGAGTCTGCGCATAAGCACTGAGGCATGCTGGGGCCGCTGCCACACCTGGGAGGTGATAGAAACCTGCTATAATATACTTACTTATAGAACTATTAAAAGAAACCAATACGAGAGCATGTGTGGTATATGTTTGTGTAGTGTTTATGTGTTCTTGCGTGTTTTGGCATCTCAGAGGCCAGTCCTGGAGCCGCCGTATATCCAGAGGCACCACAGTGTCTGCACCTACAGCCGCACACGCCACCTGACAGCACGTTTACCAGGCTGTGGCCCTGGCATCTCCCCCATCTATCATTACCCTCAGGCCTTACAGTGTGACTGCACCTACTGCTCCTCAAACCACACAGAGTGTGAGACCTTTTAAAGGCACACACACAAACCATCTTTGCTTATTATGCCAAAAATGATCATAGTTATTATTGTTATGCATTAGAAATCATATATATATATATATTTTTTTTTTTTAAAACATGATTTAACAATAAAACACAGAAAATGTCATGTTCTCCTTTATTTAAAAAGATTAGACACATTTTGTGCAGACATCACTTTATAAATATGTAAGATACATTCTTTATGTCATTAGACAAATTATTTTTTAATTTGAATTATTAGAGAGTATCTGATGCTTTTTACCATTGTTTTATATTGAATTGATGAATGTAGAATTTTATTTTCTGTCTATATGCAACATTCAAGAACATTTCACTCATGCTGTGTCATCTTAGAACTTTAGATAAAAGATAAAAAGAAAAGATGATGATATAAAAAAATGATATACCGTTAAAAAGTTTGGGGTTAGTAAAATTTTTAAAATGTTTTTTTAAAAATATAAAATCTCTTAAAAAAGCAAACCAAATCAGTAAAAAAAGTAATATTGTGAAATATTATTACAATTTACAACAATTAAAAAAAATTACTCCTGTGAAATTTCAGCAGCCATTACTTTAGTCTTTAGTCACATAATCCTTCAGAAATCATTCTAATATGCTGATTTGCTGCTCAAGAAACAGTTCTTATATTATCCAGGATATTATATATTATATAATATTAATAAGGATAAGGATGTTCTTATATTATCCTTTTCCGGGATTCTTTAAACAGAAGATTAGAAAGAACTTTTAGATTAGAAGAATTTATTTGAAAAATGAATCTTGTGTAATATTATAAATATCTTTACTGTTACTTGATTAATAGAATGCATTCTAGCTGAATAAAAGTATGCATTTCTTTTTTAAAATTCTTACTGACCCCAAACTTTTCAGTGAGTAGTGTATTTCTATGTAAATGTACAAGTGAAATGAATATGGTAAAATCTTAAATTTATTTGAATAAAAAAAAATATGCATATTTTCATAATTGCACAGCAGTACAGCATGAGTGAGGCTTCACGTGGGCTCTCAGTAACGGGATTTGTGACACATGTTGCACCGACAGGCACGTGCAGTCAAGATCTCGATATCATCATGGTGACGGCCTCGAGGACAGTGCAGGCGAACTTTGACCTGACAAAAAACAGACACAATCAGGAGACAGAAATAAAAGAAAGAATATTCTAATTCATAAATGAATGTACTTTTCTTAGTAAAAATGTTGTCAGTAGCCTATATTTTGAAATAATTTACCTAAAGGAATAAAATAGATTATTATTGCATGATTGGTGGAAATTATGTTCTGAAACCCACAGAGGACCAGATTCATTAAAGTCTTTAGTCATAATAATAATTTATAATTGGTTCCTCTGATGTAAAATTGGCCATAGTAGGCTAATATATACTAATGGTTGGAGCATGTTATCAGTGCTGTACCTTGGCGTCCTTGCTGATGGTGCAGCAGCGGGAAGCAGACGTTATGTTGTGGGTGAAATTGGACGCCAGCAACACAGAGTAGCGTGAGGGGAACGCGCTGGACTCACAGTAGCCCACACAAGCGTACACCACTTGAGTTCCTCGACATGTCCCTCGCTTGTCTGTACGTATGGTCACGTTAAATGCTGCGCAGGCGTTGACAGAGGGCTAAATCAGTACTTTATTGTTTAGGAATGAGTTGGGTGCTTGCTTGTTAAAAATTAGGTATTTTTCCACTCACGGTAAAGGTGGCAGCCAGGAGTCAGGGCTTGAAAACTCCTGCTGAGCGGCATCAGCAACACCAACAGAACCACGGGCAACACAAGCACTACCTGGTCAGATGTTACGCAGCGGAACATGGTGATGTTTACCTGCCAGAGTTGAAGAAATGTTAGGGATTCAATCGTAGTTTACTTAAAACATAGGTCAGAGTCATTGTCAAATGCTACTATATAAATCACCAGTATTGTCATTTTGCATTCTTTCTTTTCGTACTCTGGACCACTGGCTAAGTCTGAGGTCAACCATATGACACATCTTGTAATCTGTTAGTGCATAAATGATTTCATACCATTTACATAAACATTTAAGTCATTTGGCCCTTTACAAGAACAATTTCCCTAATTGTGAAAACTGACCAGACTTTCCTGACTATTGTCTTGGGAGTCCATTATTTGGAGTTGTTAAAATAATCTGAAAATGAATCTGCCACTCCCTCCTCGCAATGTGAATGATTGTTTCCATGCCGTAAATGTTTTTGCTTGGGTTGGTACTTATTGAGTAGCTCTGTTTTATTATCAGTTTATTATCAGTCAGGTCCATGCATTCATTCTGTATGTGTAGCCTAATGTATGAAACAATTCAGAACAATTATAACTGTGTTTTTTGTCCAGTATCAGAATATATATGTACACTTATTGCAGAATGTGAATTGTTTTTTTATTTGTGAAAATTCTAATTCACTCTTTCTTTATTGCCTTTACTATTGTTATATATATATATATATATATATATATATATATATATATGTTATGTACACACTCACACATATGCACTTTTTCACAAAATAAATGACTACATTGTTACAAGAGTAACATATACACACACACACACACACACATATATATATATATATATATATCCAACAATTTTGATTAAGTATACATCATTTTGGCTGCATGAAAATACACACAGATTGAATTAGAAACTGTTTAGAGTGATAATTGTGAAGCTTTCGCTGTCGTCTAATGGACGGGTGGATGGATAGATACATTTAAAGAATCACTTCCCTGAGGGGAAGTCATGGAATTAACTTTTTGTCTGCTGCATTAATAATGGATGATAGAGAAATCAGCATTACAGTCATACATTAATATTAATCTCACACCAAGACATCCACATTACATTTATAATAACCAGATATTAGAATCTTAAAGGGAAACAAGCAACGTTTACCTGTAGATGTGGATCCTTGTTCAAAGCCAAAGTGAGCAGTTAAGATGTTGACCTCAGGCTCAGTGCCTCAGACAGGTGCGCAGGTGTGTGTATGATTTCTGGATGAAGTTCTTTCTCGCAGAGCACATATATGTAGTGCAGGTAAAACTGAGCCCTCAGCTTCCAGCATAGTCACACCCACTTACCAATGTGTCCTCAAGCATGTGGATGTGAATAACGGGACCCTCCCCATTGCCATTATTTCACTGTTTTAGTGCGCTTGCTGTATTTCAAATCCCATCCCTTTACTTTGTATGTTGCTTAACTTTATAAACCTTTGCATGTCCTTTCATCTCTGGTCTTTGTCCAACGGTGCATGTAGTTATGGTCTGAAAAGTGGGGGGTTGAAGGGCACAGTCCCTAATGAGAATTGTTTGTTTATTTATTAATTTTTCGAAATGGTCTTTTGTGGTAGATTCACACATACAAAGTTGGTTGATAACATTACTGCAATAAAGTAAAAACCTTGTTATTACTTGTTTACATAGGATATATGATGTATTTTACGTGATTTAAGCACCTTATCAGTTTGACAGAATTTTCTAAATCAAAGTGTCATGGTAGGTCCAACTAACTTTTTCTTTTACTGAAGATGTTAATTTCCTGTCATATCTTGGAATATCCAAAAGTCAGGTTTTCCTATATCTGTCATTATTAGCAGAACACATTTTACACATGGGGAAAACCAATTATTTAGTCAATAATTCAAGAAGGTCCATACTTCAAATCTCTTGATTCTAACTTGGCCCTATTAAAAATTAACAGTTTTTGTAATTGTTTAAATGTAATATTTGTTACAATAAGGATATAATTACATGTAAATACCATTGATGGATCCTCATTACATGCTAAGGCCAATGTTAACCCTTTTATATAGCATTTATAGCATCTATAGCATTTATGAAAAATAGCAACCCACACATTTATAAGCTATACAACATGCCACAGTTGTAATATAAATCTTTAGTGAAAAATCTATTCCCGTAACATATTACCTGTTATAAATTGTGCAACAAGTTAGTCAAAATTTACTACAATAAATAACTTGATAAATTTTATGTTGGTGCAGGATGTTTCTCCTCTTTTCATCTCTTTTTTAAAAGTGTATATGATGGTTTTAAATCGTTTGAATTCTTGCAAACTACGCCCTTACGATTGGGCCAAACATCTGAAAAAAGCTGCTTTAGATCTAACAGTTCAGGTGTGAACATACACACTGCATGGTAAACAATTTAAACAATAGGCCTACTGTAAATGTGCAATGTTGTGACATTTTCAAAAATTTCTGAAATTAAAGGGATTTTCAGAGCAATATTAAACTGAAAATGATGCATGTCTATCAATTGCAGATATAGCTGGCATATCTATATTGAAGTCACGTAAACATTTTATTCAAAACACCCACCTTACCATTTTTTTATATCTGCAGATGTCAAAACAAAGTTAATTATGGGTGGTGTTAGATAGAGTTGAGAAGTCAAACTACTGAAGAAATACATTTTTTAAAGTGAGGTTACTAACATTTTTAGAGCCACTCTGGACCAGTGACAGAAATGAACTTTTTCATTAAGGGGGGAAATTTGCTCCCTTAAATGGTTTTTCAGGAGGATTTTTTAACCTTTACAGCCTATATAGTTTCTGTACTTATTGAAAATGTGTCATCTTTAGTGTTAAATTCTTTATCCAATAAATTTAATTAGAATAATATGAAACTATTGGTCTGTTACCAATGAAATCAATGTTAATAAAATCCATATTTGCACTGTATATGTGGCACAGAAGTTTAGATGTACAGAGACTGTTTAATGCACAGTTTATACAAATGCATTTTTAAATATTAAATTTTGAATATAGAGAAATTAAATGATGGGAAAAAATGGAAAGATACGGTTTATTACGAAACGCAAATGGACAGGTGGCAGCAACTCATTGTCCTACGACTTGAATGAATGAGTCTTTGAATCATTCATTCAACCAAATCATTCAAAACAGCTGATTTATTCAGGAACAAAGCAAGTGACTGTCAATGCATAGTTTGCTCAACCTGTTCGTTAAACACGGTTTCATTCAGTAACGAAACACCACTGTATTGCTCAGAAACGCTCAAAGATTCTGTTATGCCTTTGTTTGGAACTTTTTTGCTGAGCAAAAACAGACAATAATTATTATCAGATAATATTGTGTCTAAAATGTAAGTCATTTCATTTTAGCTTCTTGTTTATTGGACTATTTTATAAAATTATTTTGTGCTAAAATTCAGGAAAAAACAGCACATGTCCTTATGTGATGTTGCTTAATTATATAAATATAAAAAAACCCCAAGAGCTTATACAGGGGATTTTTGCCAACATATCTTTTGGGGCATTTTAATTAATTTTGGTGGACCTCCCCTCTCACCCCACTGAATAATAAATGCTGAACATCTTCATTATTTCCAGAGGAGAATAGCAGACAAAGAGTGTACTACATGTCATAGTTTATTTGAGTATGTTAAGTATAGGCTAAAGAGAAATGTTCCAATAGCTGTGGATGTTTTTTTTTAGAATAAAGGATTGGATTATTCACTTTACAGTTCAAAACTTTGGGGCCATGAGAGTATGTAATGTTTTATTTTTATGAAAATACAATACAATTGTGAAACATTATTACAATATAAAATAGTTTCTTTTTTTAAATCCTGTTATGGTAAATCTGAATGTTCAGCATCCATTACTCCAGTCTTAAGTGTCACGTGAACCTTCAGAAATCATTCTAATATGCTGATTTGGTGCTCAAGAAATATGTCTTATCATAATCTATGTTTAAAACAGATTTGTTGCTCAGTACTTTTTGTGGAAACCTTGTTTTTTTCAGGATTTTGTGATGAATAGAAGTAAAAAAGTAAAAAAAAAAGAAAATTTTCTTTACCCCAGGTGAGACACCCCAGGTGAATAGGGTAAAAAAACTAACTAATAAATATCACCTACTTCACCAGGTGATTGATTACATTAATAATAACAAAAAAAATTGTATTAAAAGTTTTCTGAAATTTTAAGTTTAAATATGCAAATGAGGCACTGTCTAATTACATATGCACTAATTTGCATACATTTCTAGGACAAAAATCTGAAATCAAAAATCAGGTTAAAGAATATTCTTTCATTTATTTGATATATTAGAGCCAAAGATTTTTACAGAGAGGATTTTGGATATCTTTATTGATCACTATCAGAAAAATGATGTGGTAACTGATCATTGGTTAAAAGCGTCTGCTAAATGAATAAATCAATGGTGATGCAATTATAGTGCTAAAGCTAAATTAAAACTTCTTAACAATGCATTCCTGGGTGCTGACTACACTAGCAAACTACTATTAATCCATTCATTTTCCAACATGCACAATTTATTATGTCATTGCAAATGGAATGGATGACATAACTCATCATCCTCTCAACCCACCTCCCCACATCATACACGATCAGCATGATTCATACTTCAAGGCCTCCTGGGTTTTTGTCACAGGATGGAGTGTAATTATAAAGAGATATTAAGATGTATACAGGGCCAGCTTCTTAGAAAACGTTTAGAGCTTGATTGACATGGAGGTTTAATGGTCGAGATGTGAATAAAATTAGCTCATCAAGTGAAAACGTGAGGCCATGCCCTCTCCTGTTGTTTTGGCAGCTGCTATAGCCTCATAAAGTGCAAGCGGATGTATTAATAATATAATTCTTCATGACTCTCCTGGTTTCCAGGTTACAGCGATATGTAAACTCTGAGAATAAAAAAAGGAGAGATAAACTTGGCTCTGCTTTTCTTGAGTCATGAACCCAAAGTTAGAAGTCTTTGACAGCTTCAACTAATTCTTATTTGATCCTGTAAAATTTGCAAAGGCAGTCAGAAAGAGGTGTGGATTTTGAGACAAGAGGATTGGGCATGTATAGCCTTGGCCGATGACCTCACCTTATTGAGAGTGGTCTGACACACACACACACACACACACACACACACACACACACACACACACCACACACCACACACCACACACCACACACCACACACCACACACCACACACACACACACACACACACACACACACACACACACACACACACACACACACACACACACACACACAAACAATAAAAAGTGAACAAAACTTGATGTTCTAACGACTCCATTCAGGTGAATGCATAATAGAACATGCAATGTAATTTCAGGCTTAGTGAGAGTGACATGCAACAAAAGGTATTTTCACCCAAAGCAACAGTTTGAAAAATGTGTATGTATTTGAGACGCTCATACTGCGTAAATTAACACATTTAGAACCATTATTGATACGTTTAGAAGAAATTCACAAACAGAATGCACAAAACAGCAAAAATTAGATTTAAATAACAGACCAGGGGCTAATCAAAACCTTGAAAATTTAAAATTAAAACAGACTTGGCTATTAAAAAACAAAACAAAAAAAAGTTGGAGCTCCGCGTAAGTGTCAAGGAATGATGGTTTGAACTTTTTAATTTGCAGGACTCTTACGGAAAAACAGAGAGAAGGGAAACAGTGAGCTGTGAAAAGAGCAGTAAAACATTAAGAAAACAATCTCATAACTTCATTCAGATTCAAGTCATAATTGTTGCAATTCCATTTGGTGTAGTGCAAATTCACACTCTGCAGATTTAAATTAATATGTTATTTAGCCCTGGTTTCATAGACAGAGTTTAGATTAAGCCAGGTTAAAGGTCTTAGTTAAATTAGGACATTTAAATAATTTTTATAAATGGGCCTTAGAAAAAAACATTACTGGTGTGCATCTTGAGACAAAACAATGGCACTGACATGTTTTAAGATATGCCAATGCAAGTTGATTTCAGTTAAAACAGCTCAAACATGCACTTTAGTCTGGGAGAGGCTTATGCCTCGTCTGTGAAACCGGACATAAATGTCATATTTCATTAGATTTTTTTTTTAATATACATTTTCTATATATCCTAATCATTTAACAAAATGTATTCATTACTTCAATGAGCTCATTGTTTCTGCCTTAAATAAATACATTGTTAGTTAACTGCATGATTTGTATATGTACATTTCTGAAATACATAACTTGGACACAGTCACCTCTGATAACAGATTACTATAAATTGACTTTTAGATACATGGATTTTCTGTAAAGCTGCTTTACAATATGTATTGTGAAAAGTGCTCTACAAATAAATGTGAATTGAATTGAATAGATTTCTCACCTTGCCATTCTAGAAATGATGCCAGTGTTCTGTCCAGCTGCTGAATTTGGGTCAACACTTTGAGGGGCATCTAAACAAGGTGTTAGAAAGTCTATAAGATTTAAAATAATATTTTAGTTCATTAACATTTGTTATTTGTAACTCATTATAAACCGATATTGGCCAAGATTTGATCAGGTTAGAATTATCAGCATTGCCCAGTAACTGTTCACCACTTTGTCAGTTACAGAGTCTAGTAAACAATTTCTGTTGTCGTTTTTTCTGAATTTGGAGCAAATGTGAGGGGCATTGCTAGGTTTTCTGTGCCCCGTGTAGTTTATTGCAATGCACTCCAATGCCTCTTGTCCCCCTGTATACACAGTCCGCATTTGCCCCCTTAGCGACGCCCCTGGTCATTGGAAGCCCATATTGGTCGACAACTAATTTTAACTGATTATTTGCTGGATGATCCCAAAAAAGAATAGTGCTTTGATGACTAATAAAAGAGAAAAGATGGGATTCTAATGGCACAATTCTGCTCACATTGCTTAGTTTGGTCATTAACTAAATGCATTAAATAAAGGGCTTTTAAATGATCGTTGAAAATGAATAAAGAAAAATAAATATTAGGAAAGATACTGATATGTTGAATTCGCAATTTACCATCATACACATCCGGTGCTGGTAGACAATTCATATCTGAATCGGCACGAATCTACAACAGAAAAGAAACGAGAGAAAGATGAAGAAAATACCAACAATGGACGGTTTCACAAATGAAAAGTACCTGAAACAGGTATTATTTTTTTTTATCAGCTTCTATAATTAACATTATGGAGTAGTTATGCCACCTGAATGGGCTAATGTGTCAGATTGTGCACCCTGCAGGGCTGGCAATTAAAGATGATTAACAATTGAGACAGTGTGTGTGTGAGTGAGTGATTGACAGAAAAACTAACACACACATTCATACACTAACCTCACTGCCAGAAACCATCGCTTCTGCACCATTGGCCGAGCAAGGGGACTCCCTGAAAGAGAGAAAGATTTATTGGATGTCTTTTTTTGGACATATCTAAATCCTGTTCCCTTTTCCAGCACATTTAACATAAAAACAAAAGACCTGTTTTAGGCAAGTCTATAAGCGCATCAGCCGGAGGGTTTGTGCACATACACACAAATTCCCTGTGAAAAGCCATCTATTTTCGACACTGCAGTAGGTGAGTT
Organism: Siphateles boraxobius; assembly: GCF_051911475.1. Classification (NCBI taxonomy): domain Eukaryota; kingdom Metazoa; phylum Chordata; class Actinopteri; order Cypriniformes; family Leuciscidae; genus Siphateles; species Siphateles boraxobius. Next base: position 16,664,666 of record NW_027508734.1, read on the forward strand.
GTGTAAACTCCACTGAATTACTGCAGTCCTTGCCAGAATGAACCAACACCATAATTTCCCCATCGCCCACCACAAACAAAATGAGGACATGATGGAATTAAAAGTACATGTCAAATTCTGTTCTCCTTCTGGCTTATTGATTTGTGCATCTCTTTCTACGCGGAGGAATTGGATGAGGTGGGATGTTATTTTAACAGCTAAATTATTATGTTCTTCCTGCTAATTGAGTGACAGCTTCATTGAGATGGCGCCCCATGCTCAAGCTCCTCTGCTCTTTCATAACTATTGCATCTGACTCAACACTTCATCACTCGGGTCAACAATCTTATCAGCTTATCAATCATCACTGAAAACAAAGTGGAAATTCCCACAAATGTCTCCTGCGTTTGTGTCTGTCTGACAGCAAGAAAGGGTAGTCTACTTATAAACACCATCCTATAATGGTATGCTATAAATGATTGGCATCTATTTACTGTATGCGAGTCATGAGCTAAAGTTTAGGCTGATCCTAAATATTCTATTTTAATATAGAATAAATTTATATATTTTAATATTTAATAAATATTCTATGAATATTTTAATATTCATTATTATTTTATTTACATTTATGTCCTATTGTGACACTATTCATCCAGCAAGTACTTTAAGGAAGTACAGATATGAGCTGGCATGTGTTAAAAAATAATGAAATACACGATGAGAGAAAGACAGATTTGCATAGGCTAAGGACAAGACTTGACAATGATTTTTCACCACATACAGCATAAAAAAACCTACACACTTACTGAAAGCACTCTGTGGTTAGTTTACTCTGCTTGTGTTGGCTCAGGGTGCCCTCTTCTGGATGGCCCATTGCAGTGGTTTGGACTGTCCTCATTGCCTCACTAGCACACTGTGGACTTTTCGATATAGACTCCTGAGGGCATTTACATTTACTTTTGTCAGCTTGTGACAATTATAAGGATATGTACAAGCACCATGACAAGAAATTATGTATAGATTTTTTTACATGCTCAATTAAGAAATTAACCACAAAATAAGCTCAACAGCTCAATATAACTACATAAAGAAATGCATAATTAATAAGAGACACTCACCGGTGTGCTCCAGGAATTGGTATTTGTCACTGGTAAACAAGGCAGACAAAGTTTATTCAGAGCATATGTCATAGTCAGGTAGCGAGCTGAGACTGAAAGACCTCCCACCTGCGGATTGAAAGGCTGGTTCACGATCCTCCACATACAGTGTGATAAGGAAGGGGTACGGCGACAGTTTTACACCCTCCTTAATGAACCTCATTTTAGACACTTGTTCCCATTTACTTTTGTCTGTAGGTGTTGTATGTTGTCAAGGGAAGTCATGCTCCATTATTTGTATGCATTACACATCACTTTTACTTGAACTGACCCTGAATGCAACAGCAGTTCAGTTTTTTATTAAAATGACAAATATTTTAAAAAGAGTTCAATGTCAAGGCCCTCCAAAAATGAAAATTCTGTAATCATTTAGCTACTGTTGTATAACTTGTATGACTTTCTTTGTTCTGTGGAACACACACACACAAAAAAGGTCTATAAAAAACGTGTCAACGTTTTCTGTTGATACAACGAGTCCTAAGTCAACCCTAACCCTAAGTCAAAGGTAGCCAAAAACTGTTTGGTTACTCACATTCTTCAAAATATCTTCTTGTTGAGCAGAATGCGCCATACATGTTTGGAATGAAATAAGGGTGAGTAAATGATGACAGAAATTTGTTTTTTAATGATCTATCTATCTATCTATCTATCTATCTATCTTCAGAAAAGCATACAGGGAAAAATGTTGAAATGCTGGGTTGCAAAGGGGTGAAGACCATCTAGGTTTCCAAGTACTGCACGCACGGCATTCTGTGAAGCAAAACACATCAGGAATGAAATCTTCCCAATTCCCAAAGTTTATGAATCCTATTTGAATCCAAAATTACAATCCTGATCTTAAAAAAACCTCCAGCTCCTCAGTGACAAGCATCCCCTCCAGCATCTCCACCTTATCAGTGCTATGAAAGGGAATATCCAAGTCAGATATTTCAAGAGAAAATTATATTTTTCTGTTGAATAGCAAGTGTAAAGTTATATTCAAAATAATACTGTATATTTTATACAAAACAAATAAAATAAGCTTGTTCTTACCTGCTCAATTCTCCTCGTCTTATCTTGAATTTGAAGACTTGTTGTCCAGCCTGAAAAAATCTGGTCTCAGGTACAGGGAAGGAAAAGGCCTGGATTGGCATAGTTACTTAATCCAAAGAGGATGAACAGAATCTTCACTGGAAAAAAGAAGAAACAAAATACATACAACAAACTATGGTACAGCCTATTTTATAAAAGCAATACTTATGTTTATGTTCATACATAGTGTACAGAAATCCAGAGTAACGTTAGGCCTACTAAAAAAAAAACTCTAGCTAGCTAGGACAAATGATCAAACAAAGTGTTTCTGTAATTTATAAAGCCAATTTAGAAACGTTTAGCTTTTTAAAATTTACTAAATGGAAATGGCATGGTTAATAAACACCCATAGGCAAAAGTATAAGTTACCGTAACGCCTCAAGTATTCGGCGCCAAATATGCCGTTGAAAACGACTAAACTGAATAGCGCGGGCGCGGGTGCGGGTGGAGCTGTCAGGATCCCGCCCCCAGGTCACGACAACAAACTCTGATTGGTCAAAAGCGTCATCCAGTGAGGCGCGAATCAGCTGCTATCTCTATGGTGACGACAGTTCCACAGCAATATGTTCTGCCCCTTTATTGTCACATGTTCATGTTAGGTTGAGCAAGTTGTAAAACAGCACCTGAGGAAGATAAGACTCTAGCAGAACGTTTTATCTCCTACATTTTACAGGTAGTACGTAGATAAATTAGCATTGTTATTTACATGGAACAGATCGTTGAACCTTGACCGTGTTGAAGTCACTGGCGACTGTTTGTCTATTCATTTTCAAAAAACCGGCAGGGTAAGTTTTTGTCTCTGTATTAGTTTAGTATCATTTTAGCTTCACAGTGATTTAAATGTAATTACAAAATGTATTATTTTAATCTCTGGATTTAATCTAATGGGTGTTTTATTACGTCATCCTTATGCACTACAGTTTTCATAGTCTCCAAAGCAAGGTTTCCCCCTTTCATAATGACTGACCCTCAGCCATCTGTGCTTCTCAACACTGGGACTCGGATGCCTCTATTGGGACTGGGCACTTTCCGTTTGCAGGGTCAAGAGGACACTTACAATGCTGTGGACGCTGCTTTGACAGCTGGTTACCGTGCCTTTGACACTGCTGCTGTGTACCGTAATGAGGCAGATGTAGGTCATGCCCTCCGTTGCCTTCTACCCAAGCATGGCCTCTCACGAGAAGATGTTTTCATTACTAGTAAACTGGGTCCCAAAGACCAGGGCACCAAAGCTAGGGATGGTTGCCTGAGGAGCCTGGATCAGTTGGGATTGGGCTACATTGACCTATATCTTATTCATTGGCCAGGTACCCAGGGGCTGCAAGTGGGGGACAAACGAAACCCTGAAAACCGTGCTGAAAGCTGGACAGTTTTGGAGGAACTCTACTCAAAAGGAAAATTTCGGGCCATTGGGGTGTCGAATTACACAGTAGCACACATGCAGGAGCTGCTGAAGAGCTGTAAAGTGACCCCAGCAGTTCTTCAGGTAGAGTTTCACCCAAAGCTGGTCCAAAAGGACCTTCGGACACTTTGTAAGGAAAGAGGGGTGTGCTTTCAAGCATACTCCTCTCTTGGAACAGGGCTTCTGTTATCAGACCACGTGGTTCTGGATTTAGCTAAAGAGTATGGGAGGACACCAGCTCAAGTGTTGCTGAGGTGGGCTGTACAACAGAACATTCCAGTACTGCCAAAATCATGTCAGCCGAACCGTGTGGAGGAGAACGTGCAACTGTTTGACTTTGAGATTAGTGAAAAGGATATGGAAAGGCTCTCTGCTCTTGATTGTGGGGAGAAGTTCTGCTGGGATCCAACACAAGTGTATTAAAGACAACACAATGACAAATCCCTCAATGGATTTTCATTGATTCAATGAAATTCCAAGGTTGTTCAGATTTTCTATTTACATCCCACAGTATAACATGTCTCTTTTTTTCATGCTTGGTTTGCTACTGCATCTTTTATTTTGTACAAATTTAAAATGTAATTGCAAAAGATATGTTTTGATGCAAACAGTATATTAAACCATATTTGGAAACAAAGACATTTTGATATATAGCACCAAATACTATTTCCACGAAGAACAGTACTTATGTTTTACACTAGTGCTGCTAAGTAAGAGGAACCTTTGTTTAAAGTGGTTTATTAGAGTTTTTATTAGGCTACACTTGTTACTCACAATAAAATGTTTTTTTAAACTAATTAAAGTTACAAGGCATTGAAAATCTGTATTTTTCAAGTAATACCAGTTATGATGGTGTCCTCTGTTCTTGCTCTCATGAGTATTCAGACCCAGTCTTGTTTTGGGGGCTCTTGTGCTTATTGGTATTGTTGGTTGCAGATGATTCCAAGAGATTTTTATGACTCAGAGATGGTAATAAAACAGAAGGGCTCCTCTAAGTGTCCAAAGTCCCTTTACAGATAAAAATTTTGTACAGAAAAAATGGTTAATAAATTCTTTAACAATTGATGTAGTATAAAATATCTTTGACTTCTTTTGATGAGCTTTTGTTAAAAAAGTATTTCATCTGAACCTAAAAGCCGATATGGCAGAGCGACAGAAAGTCTGTTTTGAACAAACTGATATCCAGCTCACATTCACAAAATTTACTGCTTAATATTCCGAGAGCTTAAGAAAAGTCAAAGGAGATTCTCCATTTTTGTTTTCTTTGTGGCATAGCACATGCCAGTGAGATACAGTTCACACTTTTCTACAGTCAAGGGTCCCAGAGCAGTTCACGAAAAAGGTTTAAAACCAGTCAATAGAATTGTTCCTTCTCTTCAAAGCAGTGCATCCCTTTCTTCTGTCGTCAATTGTTATGTACAGTAGTTCTTTTTTCTCTCCTCTTCCATCATTCATTCACTGTCAATCACTCAGCAGGGCGCGCCTCAGCATCAGACTCTTTGTGACTCCAAAGGAAGGCTAACCAGCTGGGTGATTGCCGCATCTGACGTGCTGTTCCTGCGCTCTTCACCCTCTTCATCTGTAAGAGATAAGAAAAACGTTTTGATTTATTTTATGGTAAAATAAGTAGGTTAAACATACTTTTAGTTTACCTTACATGTTCACAATCATTAAAAGGTTAGTTCACCCAAAAATAAAGATTCTGTCAGTAATTACTCACCCTCATGTTGTTCCAACCCCGTAAGACTTTCGTTCATCTTCGGAACACAAATTAAGATATTTTTGATGAAATCTGAGAGCTGGATCACTCCTTCATAGGTTGCTAGGTAATTGCATCTGCCGGCCCAGAAAAGTTAGTAAAGACATTGTTAAAATAGTCCAAGTGACTACAGTGGGTCAACCTTAAGTTTATCAAGCGACGAGAACACTTTTTGAGTGAAAAACACAAACAAAAATAACGACTTTATACAACTATTCCTTTTCTTGCATGTGGGCCTCTGACGTGAGTTCACGAGAGCGGCACTATGCATGCGCGAGAACTGAGAAGATGACACCGATGGGTCTCGATGTAGTGTTTAAAATGGTTCTAAAGTCTGAATTTCCTGGATGTCCGAATCGTGAGAAAACGTAAAAGTGCCTTACTTGCAAAAGGGAACTCACGACAGAGGCCGCACGGAAGAAAATTAATAGTTGAATAAAGTAATTTTTAATAAAGTAATTTTCAATACTTTTTGTGCGCAAAAATAAATCTCGTCGCTTGATAAACTTAAGGTTGAGCCACTGTAGTCACTTGGACTATTTTAAAATTGTCTTTACTAACTTTTCTGGGCCAGCAGATGCAATTACCTAGCAGCCTGATCCAGCTCTCAGATTTCATCAAAACTATCTTAATTTGTGTTCCGAAAATGAACGAAAGTCATACGGGGTTGGAACAACATGAGGGTGAGTTATTACTGACAGAATTTAAATTTTTGCGTGAACTAACCCTTTAATAGAACTAGGATATATGGTTGTCCAAACCCTCCTCTGCTCCTATATGCCAAATAATTGTTTTCTTACCCCTCTATCAAGCAGGATGTCAAACTCATCACTCATTCTCCTTAGCTGTTGGCCATATTTCTTAGCTGCCCACAAAGCAGGAGGAGCAGAGCGAGATCTAGGCCTGAAATCGCCTTCATCTGCTGCCCCGGTCTCCAGCAGATCCTCCTCATTCATCGAGAGATTCCTGTGTCTTCCCAGTTGCTCTCCTACAATGACGTCTGATATTGAATGACCCTTGCCTGATCAGATCAGACCAGACCTCACATTGGAATTCATTTAAAGCATTTCTTCATGTACAATAAATTGTCTTTTATGGCTAAAACCAATGCCAACACAGAAATTATTCAGAGAAAAAAATTGTTTTAAGATTCACGTGTCTTGTAAATGTGCAATGACGTGTTTCCAGGATACAGCAGAAATGACGTGTGTTCAATCCTACAGCTCCTTGAGACTGACTCACCTTCAAGCCTATCAGACACAGTGAGGTGCTGCTTTCTCTCTGACAAAACACTGTTATGTTCGGTCTGGCCTGAGTCCTCAAGGTCTTCTGTTGTCTCTGACTCGTTGTCAGAGATAATGAACATTTGCGCCATGATTGAACACTAAGTTAAAGAAAAAAAAAAAAGATTTTCATTTATGCACACATGTCTAAGTTTGCTGTTTTAGTAAATGGAGTCGTTGGTTATTGTACTAACTTTATTTGTGATTATTGCATATGTGCTATTCCACATTATGAATTAGCTTATCCTCAAACAGATCAAAGAGCAGATAAGGCATCAGCCATAACCTCATAAGCTACTGCTGAAGATGAGGCAAACAGTGCAATTCCTCGTGATTAATAATACAAGCAACACTGTTGCGCAGCATCTCACTCTTGAGACACCAACACCAAACAGTATTATGGTCTAAACTCAGACAGGCTTTCCCGGCGCGATCGTTTATACTGTAAACTGACACAGACACATTTCTCAGAGCTGACTTCAGAGAACCGAGTTATCCTGCTTTATCGTACACCGACATGAACTACAATACACAAAACAATTAACCCAGTATTCACAAGACCACGCTTTAAAACGCTTCACAAACAGCCAACTAGTTATCGTGTTTGACGATTTTCTGACCAACGGCAACCCTACTTATTATTTTTAGGTGAGGTTTTAATTTGACTCGTTCAAATATAAAAACGGGAAACTTCTGTTTACAACTTTGAGACTCAGTGCCATCCAAAACCATTAAAATGAGGTTCTACCGTCCAACGACTAACTTTTTTAAGTTTCCATCTGCTTCGTAGTAGTTTCAAAATCGCTTCTTGCATTATTTAATCATTAATATTTCAAATATCGAGTTTCTTACCGATTTCTGGCGTCTGAGGTACAGTCTTCCGGGTGATCTGGGTCTCTGTGTTTGGACTGCCTCTGGACTCCTTCTCTCTCTCGACACCAAACCACCCGTGCTGTACGGAAAAGAAGCGCAACAGGATTTCACTTCCGACTGAACACGAAACAATGTAAACAACAATTAAGTAAATAACAAATCAAGAAAGATCATAAAATAAATACATAAAAATAAACACAGGCATTGCTGTTGTTTTAATGAAAAAGGTTTAGATATAGATAAATAAATCGATATCATGTTTTAAAAGCATGAATCATTAGTCTAATAATAAAAAATGGCGAATACCTGTGGTCCCGATACTGATTACCCTGTTTTTGTATTACTTCACTCAGTACATGGCTATTTACCAAATAAAGGAATACATGAAATACTGATGAGTTTTTTATTTGTTTTTTAATTTATTTGTTTAGTTTGTTTCGCGGATGAGTGTTTAATTATAGAGTGTTGCTGGACATCGATCATTATTCATAAATTAATGACAACCACAGAGACACCGAAAATATTTGATTTATATGAAAGCATAATTATAAAACATGTGCTTTTACGATAGAGGCTGTGATGATGCAATTGCAATAAGTATTTTAATATTTATATTTTTATGCCCGAATTATTACCATGTCATGTTTAAAAACTATTAATATCCATTAACACAATGCTGGCACTGATCAGTGAATGCTGGTTTGTTTTGTACACGAAGAAGCATTAGATGTCGCTGTCTTGCAATACAGTTTTAGTTGATGCTAAACTTTTACAGTACTACAGAGTTGTAATGATTAGCATACAAATTCTCATATAGTAGGCTATAATATATTCACTTATTAATATAAAACTTTTTCAAATAAAATTTCTGGCTTTATTCTTCTTTAACTTTGACAAGTTAAAAAAAACTTTTTAAAATTAAATGTCTCCTCCATATGTCATCATTAAATATTACAGACGGTGTGTTTTTATTTGCTTGTTTGTCTGTTAGTTTGTTTAATAAGAAATATTAAAAACAAAAAAAATATACATGTTTTGAAATTAATTAACAGTTGAACAGTAATACCGGAAGTAAAAGCTCCAGCATTCCCCCCCCCCCCTCTCATTCTGGGCGCTGTGTGTGTGTTTTGTCGATCGCGTCGCGAGGATATGGAAGATGGCGAGCGCGGAGACAGCGGCAGAGCACGAGCGAATCCTGCGTGAGATTGAGAGCACAGACACTAACTGCATTGGACCAACGCTCCGGTAAGTCTCCATTAACCGTGCAGGAGTCTCCCGGGCTAATGTGACATTTGGGTTCAAAGGTGCCCGGAGAGCCTGTTCTCCTTGTTCCTTCAACTTTTCACTTTAGAGACTTGCCAGGAAATCTTCCATTCAAGTTGTCAGGCTGGGAAAGTAGGTGCTCAGTAGCGGTTTAGAGAAAGTTTTAGTTAGTATTCCTCTCACATGGCTCCCTGCAGGACTCCCGGAGAGACCAGGCGGATATTGGATTTATAATGAATAATGCTCTTTATTTGAAAACAAACCAAACGAAACGTTACACTGTGTTCTGTTGTTGCTGTCCATCGTATTTAAGGAAGTAACCCAGGCGTTTAACTTCTCCTCAAAACATTGACATTTGTTTCCCATTTAAATGAGATTATTTTACTTTTTCTTACATTGTATTTCTGCGTCAGAGCTTGATGTCACATTTGTTTGAATGGACATAGTTATGGGAGAAATTAGTTAAAAGTTGCTTATTAAGAGTGAACTGAATGAACATAGTTATTTTTTGTGAGTTTCAACTTTTTAAAGAGTTAAATTTGCAAACCACAAATTTCAGTTAAAGGTCAGCATTTCTCTGTCAGATGTGATTTACATTATAGAAAAGTATGTGTTATGAGAGTAACAATCCTGTAGTATGTTATATTAGTTGGTTCAGCTTTAGTTTATCTTAAATTGGATATATTTAAACTCATTCATTAATTTCTTTAGCCTTGCCTACCAATATGACAGTATCATCTAGCCTTTGTTATGACTCAACTAATACTGTTTATGGTGAAGATCTGCTGTGATTGTTTTCAATGACAGTTATTTAAAGGGCAAAAGATTCACAATGTTTTGACTCTTGAGCTAGTACACAGAATGTAGAGAGCATAATGTGGTGGACATTAAATTTAGGGTGCCTTTTCCACTTTTCCACACCTGCATTTCAAATATGTTGGTACAAGTCAAGTACCAGTTCACTAATTTAATCCATTTCCTGTTACTTGGCGACCAGTTTGTGTTTTACATGTTGTTTAGATAGTGGGACTGTGTGATGCTAATTTTAGTACTAGCAAGGTGGTGTGTGGTGCACATTGATAATGACATATTCTCACACCCTCTGGTGGGACTTTCATTTACAGAATGAGGTGACATTTACGAGCACAGCCTGAATTCATGGCCTTGGTTATATTTTCATGTTTATTTATAACATTGAACATTATTGTATGGGGTTCTTTTACACCAGCCCCATAAGACAGTGCACCTAAAAACATAAGGAGCTGTTTTCTATATACGGCAAGAACAGAACAAGACCGTTGAGCTAATGTTTGCTGGCCAAGTAAAGGAAAACAGAAAGAAATTTAGCTTTTTGTCTTTTTTTTTGTGGTGAAAAATGTGTTTAGTGCATGGGTATGATAAGCTTAATAAAAATGACAATTTTATGAATAAAATCACAATGTAGGCTAATGCAAGTAGCAAAATATCTTTTCTTTCATATTTTGATGTATATGTGGGTGCAAAATGGATTATCGAAAAAGAAAATGTAAGGTTCTATCCATTGGTTATTAATTGGATGGAAGCGTATCTGAATGCGAGTTTGCATTTGCTTGTATAAAAAAGAATGCGTTTAAGCAAACTAAATCCGCCACCAGAGAGAAGTCTGTTGTTTCACCTGGTTTATGTTCTTTTGATTAAAAATTACAAGCTCAAAAAAAAAAAGATGAAACATGCGTGGATGAATCGTACACAGTGATGCCTACCCTATGATGATGATCCAATCCAATTGCAAAACCAAACACTGTCTTTGCTGGATATTTCATATTGCTTGGAAATTTTCAAGCAGGGTAGAATTTAAAGAGTTAAGAGAAAAATTAAGAAAAAATTAGGTATTGTGAATTTTTTCATGGCTATTAAGCATGAAAAAAAAATCTAATTCCAATCCAGTCTGCATAAACTGATATAAAATATATATTTTTTTTAAATCAAATATAAAAATACTGTATCGCATTGTATAATTTTTTGTACAGAATTTGATTTGTTTTATAAAAACCTTTTAGATTGACCCACAAGAACATAGTAAATCCAGTATCCCTTCAAATTCCCCTCTGTTCAACATCAGGTAATCCGTTTTACTTTTGTGTTGTTTTTTAAAACAAAATTGGATTGGATCTTCCAGGACCAGATACACAGTTTTTCAGATTACCAAATCTGGATTACCAGTTCTCAAAATGGGATCTTCACAGATCACAATGTAGTCTACTAGCTATGTTAGTACAACAGTTAGAATAGTTAATGTGGGGTTACTTTAAGTGTTTTGATTTGAAGAGAATAGCAGAATAAAACAATGCAAACACCCCCTTTCATTTTAAAATTCCTTTAAACAGTCAGACCCCTACCCTAAAGGGACAATGTGATGGAAAAATATGAGATGGCAAGGGAAATTTTTTTGAGACAAAAAACATTTGTGAGGGAACGCAATAGCATTGAAAGATAATTGTTTCAACACAAATATGCAAACAAATATACATGCAATAAAAGATGCCGTATTTTAACTGGTTCATCTCTGATTGTGTAATTGTAATTAATATACAGTGTTAAAAACTGCTGACATTGCGGACATTTTGACATTGGATGGGGTTTAGGGAATTATTTTATGGGGACAAAATCTGTTTTTCTGATCTGTATTGAAAGACATAATAGGGAGCCTAATGTGTGTACTACTTTATCACTGTGACGGTTAAACAAAAATTAAGTGCAAAATATAAATACATTTTTATATTACATTATTCATTGTATTATATGACGAATTTTAAAGATTAATTACACTTTGTTTCCGAAATCCACCCTGAATCCACCCCTTCTGCTGCAGGATAATCCTGATATTTTTGCACCAAAGTTATTCCAATCCTACTAAAAAGTTTTAAACAACACGTACTGAAGGGTTTGATCCAGACCAAAACCTAAATTAGATTATGTGATCTAATCCGATTTCAGAATCTTTCAAGATTGAATAAATCCAATAGCCGAAATCTGATCAGATTACTTTTAAACAACTGGGCCCAGGTCTTTTTTTAATCCATGTAATTTCAACATATACAACTCATATCTCTCCTGCAATGTTGTACTGCACATCAGAAGGACTTCTTCAACTAATTCAGCGACTTCCCATGTATCGTACTGTAAGGTCAAGTTGTGTAGTAAAAGCATGGGTCCCTGACTTTTGCCAGCTAATTGACTGTGCAGATCTAATGGACTGCGTGTTCTTCTAGATGTTTCCTTAAAGTGCTAAATTTAAGGACAGTGGAAGGCTTCTCATTTTCTGATGTGCTTTTAATGGATGGTACAACACATAATGAGACAAGGCTCAATAAAATGTAAACAAGCTACTCAATGGCAACATTTTTTAATGGTTGGCGGAGATTGACTTCCTGGCTCCGAAACACTATCTCCTCTGTTTTTTTTTTCTTTTCTCCTCAATTTAGATGTCTGTTTGAGCTCTTTTGGTTGCCATTTTTAAATGCTTCTCGTTTAAGCTCAGATACAGTTGATAGTGCCTTACCTTTATTCTGTTGATGTAAGTAGGTTTAACATCCTCATATGTATAAATTAGTACCTCTTTCTAAAGACTGAATTTTCTGCTTTTTGTGGCACAGCTGTCAGCGAATGTGACTTGCTTTCACATGAACAGTGTGTTTTTGTTAGTAGATACAACGTATGTTGGCATCAGACTTTGTACCATGGGCTGTCTGTGTTATATATTATCCATGTGATGTCTCATGGAACATGTTTTTTTTTCCAATGTGCACAATCATAGAAGCTTGTAATCTCAACGTATTTAAATGAGAAGAGCTGAGAGAACTTAAATGAGAAGAGTGCGAGAGAACTATGTTTGGCTTTATGAAGATGCTTCTAGCAAGACTTCTGGGGCCCTTGGTCTGAAATTCTGTGTTGTATGAGAGAGAATGAAGAATGCTGAGCCAGCCTAGGCTAACCTCTCTTAGTGAGTCAGTTTCCCCAGACTGTAGTGCTTCCACTCCCGCCCAACTCAAACTATAATTATATCAGTCAGTCTCTAAATGAATTGGCTATGGCTAGTAATTTAAATCGCTTTATGATACATGCCACTGCAGTATGTAATGTAGTGTGCTCTGCAAGTTGTTTTTATCGCTCCATAGAAGAAGTGATTGGCTATTTCATAATCATATACATGTCAGGACTTGTGATAACATTCCAATGGTTAAGCCCTGTAGCATAATTCACGCATAGAAGAAGAAAAAAAGAAAATCAGTCTACCTTTCTTTGATCCGCTCATCCTTCCCAAGCTATCTAAAATTTTTAATGTGAGCATGAAATGGAAATCAATTTTCTAAATGCATTTAATCGATCTTGTTGTGAACGATTTATCCATTCATATGATTCTTTTTTGTAAGTGCGGCTGATCTTTACCCCAGATTTTTCCCTGACTTAAGTTTAACCTTGTTCAATAATATTTATCCTCTAGCGCGTCTCCTAATCAACGTTGGCTGTGTCGGTCAATGTCTTGACCCCTACGAACACTAGCACTTGGGAATAAGGTCTCCAGTGTTCCACTAACCTGCTGCGCAGCAGTAATGCCTTATGTTTTAATCACGGCCGGAGGATCTCAGACCAATTTCAGACTAATCCCATCAGCAAAAAGAATACAACAGTTTTTATAGAAAAGGAGCATGGCAAAGGTGACATGAGATACATTACATAATTTTCCTACAATATGATTGGTTCTTCATATCTATAATCCAGCAAACCCTTTTGTTACTAGGCAGAAACAAACTCTAGATTTCTTGATTACTTAAAATCTTGATTTTATTAATTTAGATATCTGTATAGTTTCATTTGCCCTTTTGTTATATTCGGAGATGATTCAGAAACACATGGACTGACTTTGTCCAGATTGTTTGGAAACTTTTAGGTTTCGAAAGCATTTAAAGGTTATTCCTGCAAGGAAAAGTAATGTTAGTTATGATTAATTAAAAAAAATCTATCACATAAGCTTGTCATTTTTTATGGAAATTTGAAAACTTGATCTTCTGGTAGATTGTCAGACTTCTCTCTGGTGATGTATACAGCACTCCAATCATTCAGTCCACTAAATCCCGGCCCTTCATTACAATCGACTGCAAGCTCACATTCAGATCTGCCTCCATCTTATTCCATTCCATTCTATTCATCAAGCGATGAATAGATTAGAACCAAGTCCTCGTCCTAGACTTTACCTCATGATCTGTTTAACTTGGATACGTCTCAATACTGAAGATCTGTTGCTACACCACAGTATTATATCTGCCTAAGTAAACTGCTATGTAGTTCCCTTTCGAGAACGTTCACTTCGTATTGCTTAGCTATACGCAGTAGGAAAACTCCTTTTCTCGAGAATATTGAAGCCATTATTTTAAAACGCAGTGCAGCTGCACAGCGAGCACGGAGCAGAGCGTCTAACTCGCTCATTGGCTGTGCTGCAGTAACTGCACGAACCTATGGCAAGGTGGGTCGCTTCGCGCCCAGGGCAGAACCTGGACAGAACCTGCCAGAATGGGCGTGGCTTATGCCTATATAAGCAGACCATTTCGCCATAGAATCAGATTTAATCTCCTTCAGCGAACACCTTCGCTAATCTCTGCGCCTTCGCCGTCGACGAGCCACATGCAGCGGACCGAGTGACCTGAATCAGCGGACGCGGCACCTTCAACTCGGCGGCGCCTTCCTCTGAATCGCCTTTAACCTGCGGCTATCCGGCGAGAGAAGCCATATATCATTTTTGCTACTTCTGTGTGTTTGCCGTCGCGACACTCTAGAAACTGAAAGAAAAAAAAAGGAAATTTCTACGCCGTTGTTGCAAATGCCGCGTTCTGTATGTACTTCATGCAGAGCTTTTCTGCATGAAACTGACGGACACAGCGAGTGCGCCCCATGCCTGGGACTCGTCCGCGCAGAGACTGCACCCAACAATGGCGGCTGCCGCACTGCGAGAGCCTGCCCATCTCCATCCTGCACTCTCAAGCAGGACTCGTTTCGTTTGACGCATCTGAGGAAGATGGCAACGACAGCCGGTCTCTGGCTGCATCTGAGTGAGAAGACTGGCCAGGCTCGGCAGTTAAACCCACCCCTCAATCCCAAGCCAGCGGAGACGGCGTAATACCCTGAGACCTTTTGGGACTTGCGCAGCGCCACTGACACTGGAGCACCACCTTTAGCTGAACCTTACGGAGATCAAGGACAAGGACATAACCGTTTTCCTCTGCCCCAATCTCCAACACCGGCCTCTTCCGTCCAGTGGTGAAGGGATTCTCTGTGCGCTTCACTGAGGCGCCGAAATCGTGGGAGAGAAGAGAGGGTTTAAGTCCTGCTGCGGCCGGACCTCCCTCGTAGAAAGTTTGTGCACTTTTCTCAGTCCCCTCTTCAGTTCTGGTGATTGGAGGGTTCTAACTGTAGTAAGTGGGCCCGTTACAAAACTCGAACCCCTACAAACAAAAGATGTTTTAACAGCGACCCAAATAAAGCACAAAAAGAGCACTTTTCTATCAACCCCCCATGTAATTGCAGTCAATGGGCCCGCTGTAAGGCGTGCACCACTGCAGAAAAACGCTGTTTTTGCAGCAGCTCAAACAGAGCGAGAACTGAGTGTTTTCTTAACAGCCCCCCTGGAAATGTTCAAAAATCAGTCACCAGGCCCGTTACAAAGCACACGCCACTGATAACAAATGTTGCCTTTATAGCAAACCCAAACACACTCGAAAATAATATTTTTCTAACTCTCAAAGTTCGGAGTGGTTGGGCCCCCGTCACACGGCGGCCCTCCCCCAGATTTCATTCAACCCCTAGCCACACGGGCTGAGGCCTGGCAGGCCATCCCCGGGACAATCAGACTGGGTAATGAAAACAATAAAGCGAGGCTACTCGCTCCATTAAGCGAGTCAGGCTTTTACAGTCGCTACTTCCTCGTTCCGGAGAAGGACGGCGGCCTCAGACCAGTTCTAGATCTCAGAAACATGAACAAAGCCCTTATGAAACGGCCATTCAGAATGCTTACAACCAAACAAGTCCTCACGCAAGTTCGCCCAGGGGATTGGTTCTTCTCAGTGGATCTGAACCAACTAGGCCTACTGCACATGCGTCCCCTGCAGCGATGGCTGAAACGCTGAGTGCCAGCTCATGCGTGGCTCTCCGGTCACTAACATATCAGGGTGGATCACGGCTGTATCAAAGCCCTGACTCCTTGGAAAGGCACCGACTGATACCGGTCAGGTGTAGACATGGGGTTGGTCTTGAGAAGGAAAGTGGTTTCAACAGATGCCTCCAACCTGGGTTGGGGGGCACTGTGCGAGGGCAGGCCAATCTCCGGCCTCTGGTCAAGCTTGGAGAAGTGCCTACAGTACATATCAACTGCCTCAAAATGAGAGCGGTTCATTTATCCCTTGAAAACCTTCCTCCCAGATCTGGCGGGACACCACGTCCTGGTCCACACAAACAACAGGTCAGTGCTGTGACTGCCCTATATAAATCGCCAAGGCGGCCTCAGGTCGGCCAGACTGGACACTATGGCCAGACGACTCCTCTTATAGGCACATGCCAATTTGCGCTCGCTAAGGGCGGGGCACGTACCTGGCATGTCCCCCCAGGGAAATGGTCTCTCCACTCTTAGACGGTTCACATGATATGAAGCACCTTTGGCAAAGCAGAGGTCGAGCTC
This sequence comes from Siphateles boraxobius, assembly GCF_051911475.1. Lineage (NCBI taxonomy): Eukaryota > Metazoa > Chordata > Actinopteri > Cypriniformes > Leuciscidae > Siphateles > Siphateles boraxobius. Next base: position 16,681,161 of record NW_027508734.1, read on the forward strand.
TTCGCCTCAGAAGACAATGCTCACTGCCCAATATGCTTTTTGAAGAAAAGGGACGCAATATGCCCCACATGCACTGTCCCACAACTGTCCCAGCCGCCCCACTTTATGCGTTTCCCTCCGGTCTCGATGCTCCCACTGGTCATTGAGCGGATCAGGGAGAGCAAGTGCTCAGTCCTCCTCATAGCCCCCCTATGGAGATCCAAAACTTGGTTCCCAGACCTGGCAAAGCTGCTGAAAGCATTTCTCTCGCCCATACCGCTGAGGAAGGACCTCCTCACGCAGGCGAACGGGTCAATCTGGCACCCTCGCCCAGATCTGTGGGTCCTACATATATGGCCTCAATGGGTACCCAGGGACCTCCCAGAAGGAATCCAAAATACCATGATTGAAGCTAGAGCACCGTCTACCGAACGCCACTATGTCCTCAAGTGGTCATCGTTCGCAAGCTGATGTGCAGCACGAAACATACACCCACACATATGTGAAGTACTGCTAGCAGCTGCACTGCGTTTTAAAATAATGGCTTTAATATTCCATAGAAAAGGAGTTTTCCCACTGTGTATAGCTACGCAATACTCGTTCCCTACTCTCAGGGAACCAAGGTTAAATTAGTAACCGAGTACGTTATACAGCTGAATTTGTTGTGGTTACAGAGCCTTTAAAAAAAAAAAAAAAATTCTACATGTTGTCTTCATGGAAAATTGATCTGAAATACATAAACGGCAATCAGCAAAAAGGTTTTTCCTAGTTTAGTAACTAAACGTACATTGTTTTCTGTAACAATTGGTGCTAAATAGAGGGCTGTAACCACCAAAGGCATTGAGGGGAGTCACCCCCAGTAAATAGCCAAATTGTCTCCCCAATATTTTATATTCTTAATGCTGCTCTGATCTCTTCATTACTCACCACTGTTTGTTGTTAGGATGAGAGTTTAAAAAGTTATATTTTTAAGCTGGCCTGCCTCAGAGGTCTAACAGCGCTCGTCAATGTCAAAATAATGGCCATTGGCCAATCAGGCCAAAGAAGGCGGGGCATATTGTTCACTGGAGATGTGTGAATTCCAACCCGCAGTAATATACAGTGATGCAAACTATTTTTATGTATTTTCCATATTTTTTATGAAATTTCGCAGAATATGCTATAATTTACATGATCCATGTCTTTGACGGAATATACAAATAAGAACAAATGTGTGCATATTTTTAAATAAATATATTTAAATAAAAATAGTTTCAATTAATTATTTTACAACTAGGCTACAATTAGATCAGAACTTATTTCTTCTTCTTTCCGTTCTAATTTAGTTTTCTTTATTCCTTTTAATCATTTTTTTAATCCCGCCAAAACAAAGAACGAAAACCTTTGGTCCCCCGAATCTTCAAGACATGGTTACGTCCTTGGCTAAGTAGCCTATAGACTAAGGATGTGAGTTCACACACCTGGTGAATTGGACAACAAAATGTAGCAAATTAATCAGACTGGGATGCACAGCTGAAAATAATGCTGTAACCACCACAAAATTAAAAATCTACAAAAAGTCCCTTTAGGACAAGTTTGTGTATTGTTACTGAATGTTCATAATTCAGTAACATAAATCAGTAGTACCTCTGCCTAACCCAACTATAAATCATTCATTCAGAAAAGGAGTGAGGACAACAGTATTAAACTACAGTATGTGGCCCTTTGAGCTCAAATGTAAGAAAATCTCAAGAACTAAAATTTTGTCTTGATTATTAGACATGAATTACAGAGTGTGTGTATATGTGTGTACATCTTGGAGTACCAAGAACGAGTAGTCAGGTTTCTTGTCACATGCTGGGCCACAGTGACTTGAATGCTAAACACTTGACTGCTTGTTCTTGCAAATACCTTCTCAGCTATCATTCTTTCTCTTTGTCTGTCTGTCCCATCCAGTCTCTCTTCTTTTGGTTTATACGTTTTTTGTGAAGAAATCTTTCTGTCTTCAATGTCCTTGATCTCCTGGACTCTTGTGTGGGCAGTTGTTGCCTTGACCCTGTAGAGTGAATATTTCTTCAAAAAGGAAGAGAGGACTGCAGCTTTGGAAACAGTTCTTTGTTCCAATTATGGCAAGAGGAATGTTGTAAATATTTTGGGCTCGCTCTGCATCCACCTGAGGAATTTCTAACAAACACTTCAGAGTGCTTGAGCCAGTTATTGAGGATCATTTCTCAAGGATTGATTATTTGAAGAACAGAGGCAAAGAACTGTAACAATGTTTCATAGGATTTCCATTTGCATTAAAGGCAATTCAAATATTGCAAAATAATTTACAGTAAATCGATTCAAATTGTTTGATTACATAATAACAATGTAATAATCTAGGATTTTACATTTTCTATGAATTGTTAGGTTCCTTTAGTGACTAATTTGAGTGTAGTCCAGAATGCTGTGGAATACTGTGCTGCTTTTCCATTTGTTTTTCGATGCAAATATACTTCTCGCATATTTAACAGGATGTTGCACATGACATGCCATTCTAAAAATGCGGTGCTCAAGTTAAAAAAAGTCTCAAGGAATGTCTCAAGAGAGCTTGCATTTTTTTCATTCCACTGACCTGCATCAAACCTTTTTAACCGTAAAAACACATTCTGTGTGAATGGTCCCTAAGTCAAGCGGACTGGTCTGGTCTCTAGACATGACCTGGATCTGACTTTATTGGTCTATTATCTACCAAGAAAATAAAAAAAGTCAGTCATATGTTGTTTACAACAGTAAAAGCTTACCTCTCCTTAACAAGCCACATGAGTTAAGATATCATTAATGTGCATAACACAATGGTGAGCATGAAAGTTTAATAAATAAAATAAATAAAAGATTGTTGCCATTAGGCCTGTCACGATAACAAATTTTGCTGATAAATTGTCCAAGAAATTGCTGCGATAAACGATAATATTGATAATAAACGATAATATTGTCGTTCTGAGGCCATTTTCATCTAAAATAATGATAATGGCATAATAATTGCGTGTATGTGCGTGAGCGACTTTAGGTGTGTCGTTGTGCATTTCATACATGTACTTGTATGAAACTTGCATGTACTTGTTTGAGCATTCAGCAGTATACATGTATGTTTGACTACTTAATATATGTATGCAAGTGTTTCATATATGTGTGCGTGAATGAAGTTTGATTTAAGCCCTAGACGGCGGTATGGCACCTCATATGAGGGTGAAAGAGCGCGCGCGCGCGAGAGAGAGGGAAGCGCTACGGCGCCCTGCAATCAAATACGATTGTAAATAGGCTCAGTGAAAAAAACCCAATAATAATTTAAAAAAACATTCGAAAATCAATGTGTGGCGGTCAGCGTTGATATTGACATCCAGTCTCTTTGGTAGAGAGAGAGAGAGAGAGAGAGAGAGACGAGGAAAACAAAACAAGCATGCAAAAGAAAATTATCGCGGCCGGAAAAATTATCGAGCTCATTTTTTTTATCGTGCGATTAATTGATTTATTGATTATCGCGACAGGCCTAGTTGCCATAGTCATACATTTAACCTGGAAGCACAAAAGCCTGCACAGTGGGCGCAGTTGGAGGTGGGCTGTCATTCTACAAACCACCACCTTGTTTTGTTCCCATGTACTTTCTGAAGAATCTTTAGATCTGCAACTTATGACCTTTACAACAGAGCTGCAATCACACAGTTAACCTGCAAACAATACACTTAATGATGAAGGAAATTACTTGTGGACCTCCACCTTCAGGGCGCCAGGACTGAGAGAGATGTCTGCAGGTGGTTGCAAGAAGTGGTTGAAAACCATTAAAAGGGATAGTTAACTCGAAAATTAAAATTCTTCTGTCATCATTTACTCACCCTCAGGTTCTTCCAAACCTTTATGAATTTCTTTCTCTGCTGAACACAAACAAATATATTTTGAGCAATATGGTAACCAAACAGTTGATGGACCCCATGACTTCCATAGTATTTATTTTTATTGCTACTATGGAAGTCAATGGGGCCTATCAACTGTCTGGTTACCAACATTCTTCAGAATATCTTATCTTGTGTTAAACAGAGTAATGAAATTCATACAGGTTTGGAACAAATTGAGGATGAGTAAATGATGACAGAATATTCATATTGGGTGAACTATCCCTTTAATGGCAATATACTTTAGTTTCTATTATAACTACAGGATTTCTTTCAATTCTCTTTGTATTATAACATGTTTTTTGATAACTGATCTGAAGCCACATGACACATTTCTTTGACTTGTAGTATTAGAAATTGCAGTTTTGCTTTATTCTGTTCAGTTTTAATAACAGTATCAGATATTTAATCAGGTTCAGTAGAGTTTTCAGCATTTATTTCCAATGTGTGATGTTTTTGCAGCCATCAACCTCAGCAGAGAAGCAGAGACCAACTCACCACAAAGGTGCAGCCAGGTCCCCACCCAGCTGAGTCACCACACACACACACACACACACACACACACACACACACACACACACACACACACACACACACACACACACACACACACACACACACACACACACACACACACACAAACACACACACACACACGATTACTTACAGGCCCAATGGTAAAACTCTGATATGCTTTTGGTTGAAGGGTGTTCTTAAGCTTTTTGTGTGCTATTAGCAAGGAAGTGTTTGAAATGATTTTTTCCTTTTCTCTCCACAGTGGACTTGGTGGTTTACTAGATTAGTTCTGTGATAAGCTCTTAATGGCTTTCTCTCTATCAAAGACAATCAAACTAGCTGTTGTTGTTGTTTTTATTTTTATTTAGTTGATTTATTATATGGCCTGTACAGGCAAATTAATTACATGTGCACCAAGTTAGTTCTGCTCAATCCATCTGTGGTCTTTTTGAAATTTTAGCAGTGCTATTTTAGAAAATTTCTGTTCACTGCCATTTTTGTGACCCACAACCAAACAAGGCTACTTCTACCCCAATGAGGGCAACCAGCCCAATAAAACATCCATTCCTGTGTCATTGATATGACACAGAAGAGGTGAATGTCATTTGCGTCCACAACATTTTACACATATGTCATATATTTAGATGAAAGTTTCTTTGTGCACCTTTATTTCAGTCTCTATTCTGACATTAATGTGCCTTTGCATTGGTAATGTTTGAACAAAGCTGCTCTCTAATCAGATTTAAGATTGACATTTTGAGCTCTGCTGTGTGCAAGAAATACTTGCGACATCTCTAATGTTTGAATTAGACGTTGGGCAACATTCTGTGTTGCTCAGTGCTTTACTTCTGGCTTGCTCTGTTACACAGCTCATTTATCAGTCTTGTCTCAGTATGAGGGGTTTATTTGTCTCTTAGTGTCCAGCTGTTGCACTGTGGCCTGTCTTTGCCCTCACTCTCGCTGACTTTATTCCCACAGAGGAATTTACAGTTTCTAGACTGCTGTTACCTTTCTCTTTTCACTCCGAGTCTCTGTCACCTCCCACAGACCTCAGGTTTTTCTGTACCATGCCGTTACTTGTACAAACGTCTGGTTTAGCATGTTTCTACGAGTCTGTGTTCTCTCTTATCTGTGCTGTTGCTTGAACCAAGGGTCTATAGCAATATAGTTTTATTTAAACAACAATACAGTAAGACTGTAATATTGTGAAATATTATTGCAACTTAAAATAAATGTTTTCTGCGTTAATATTTTAAAATGTAACTCATTCCTATGATGGCAAAGCTGAATTTTCATTATCATTACTTCAGTATTCAGTGTCACATGATCCTTCAGATTTCATTCATGCTGATTTGGTGCTCAAGAAACATTTCTTATTATTAGCAATGTTGAAAACAGTTGTTCTGCTTAAAGGAACACCACCGTTTTTTGAAATAGGGCTTATTCACTGTCTCACCAACATCAAGATAGGTGGGCAAAAGCATTTTTGTCTCAGTGCAGGCATTTTCTTAGTTTGGCAGCGCCAACGCTAGCTTAGCTTAGTATAATAAATGGAATCCTACGTTGTCAGGTAGCATCTAGTGAGTAAAAGTGATAAAAATAAAAAGTAAAAAAACCTAATTACTTCTTGTGGCCTGCGTATTCACAACGAGTACAAATAGCAATTCAGATTAAGACTAGGCGATTTCCTAGGCAGATATTGACTTGGGACTATATTAGGGTCATCACAGCCCCAACTTCTGTCAACATACCGGCATGACCTGACCTGCAGCGAGTATCTTCGCTTTTGGATTGTTTAGTTTGAGAAGTTACAGCAAACATGGTAATTACCTGCATGGCAAAAGTTTGTGAGAACGAGCAAAGGACATACATGAATGGAATATGTTTCACAAAATTCCACCGAATGTGGAACTGAGAAATCGATGGCTAGCTGGATATCTGTACTTCAACACCTCACTACAAAATTAGCCAGTATTGTGTTTGCGAAGACCATTTTGCACCGGAGGACTATGTTGGAAAAATGCTAACGTGATATAGGACAGGAAGATGGTAACGTTACTAACTTGCGTCTGAAGGATACGGCGGTCCCATCCATTTTCAAAGTACAGGCAGAAAAAGTGCACATGTAAGTTGTCTTTTATTACTCTTCCTTACGTGAATCTGTATCTTTATTCAGTTGTAAGGTAGATGATGAGAAGCTGTATATAAGTTAGAGTATGGTTCAAATTGCCTCATCTTTTATAACCTCATGTTGAGTTCAACCTGTTTAGCATGAACAGCATGATTGAAAAAAAAATTAGCTTTACCGGTGAAAAAATTGTCTCTCATCCTCACGTCCTCTGTCTGTTGAGCGATCGCAACCTCCTCCTGTCGGCCTATTTCCATTGCACGCAGCTCCTCTTCTGAAAACTCGGTTTTTAGAGGTATGGTTCTGTATCATGACTGTCTGAGAAGTCACCCTCTTCGTCTTGCACAAAATCCCCCATGTCCATCGCCATTCACTATGACTACTGTCGGAAAAATAGCCAGCTAATATTCACGGCGGTGTGTTGACAGAAGTTGTGGGATTTCAGGTTTTGCGTGATATGACTGCACCCAAGTAGCAGTGCTTCGCGTGTGATTCACCCTAATATAGTCCCAAGTCAATATCTGCCTAGGAAATCGCCTAGTCTTAATCTGAATTGCTATTTGTACTCGTTGTGAATACGCAGGCCACAAGAAGTAAATAGGTTTTTTTATTTTTTGTTTTTATCACTTTTACTCACTACATGCTACCTGACAACGTAGGATTCCATTCATTATGCTAAGCTAAGCTAGCGTTGGCGCTGCCAAACTAAGAAAATGCCTGCACTGAGACAAAAATGCGTTTGCCCACCTATCTTAATGTAGGGGAGATGGTGAATAAGCCCTATTTCAAAAAGCGGTGGGGTGTTCCTTTAATAGTTTGTGGAAACGTTGATACTTTTTTTCATAATTGTTTGCTTTTTTATTTTGTGCAAAAACAAAACTTGCTGCAAGCAAACTCCATAAAGTCCTAAAAAAAAATTCTGGAAAATTTCTGGTATACGATGCAGAATATTAATTCACATTCTTACTAATGCTTTTACTGTCACAAGGAATTTTTGCAAATTTGATTAACCTCATCTCTGTTAGCCAGCTATAACATTATCTTGGTGACAAAGCAGCAGAATTTACAGCAGCAATGTAGAATGTATCACAGACAACCCAAAGTCTGCTTAAAAATGGTTGGACTAGATCAATGAATGTGTTTTTTATTTTTAATTTTTTTTATTTTTTGTAGCAATGTTCCAAGTGTCAGTTCCATCAATTTTCTTGAAACACTCTCACACTGGCTGTGGGCCGGCTGGCCATCCTTATTTTTGAGCTCTGACCATTCAGTACCATGATATATGTAAAAATTACCATCTGATAACACCATCACTGACTACAGTACCATCGTATTGCAACAGAGTTTGTTTTGGCTGAACAGCACCATGAACTTGTTTTCTGCTTATTCTGGTGAATTAGAAGAGATTTTGAGGATCTTGTGCCTTGCTATCTTCTTACAGCTATTATTCGCTCCCATTCGAACAATGGGTTGTTAGTATGCCAAGAATGCTCTTGGTAGAATTGTATAATTAGGTGTTTTGTTGGTTAACTTTAAGAAAATTTCCACATTTCAAATGGTTTCCTTTAAATGAACCATAAAAGGTTAATCAAATGAAAGGTTTTTTTTTGAGTACATTGACATGAGGCAGTGATTTAAGAGTCATGAACTGCAGTGACTGCAAACTCTTCCTTCTGTTACGACAGTGATCAGATTTCAGTGTTTAGTCAGTGTATGCGCTGAGACTATTTCCTCTTTTAGAGCTTCTAATGTTACCTTAGAAACTCCAGATGGAGTTCAGCCCTTGCTGTCAGAGGAGGATCTAGTCCAGGAAGGGTCAATAAAGCATGACCTGATGGCCAAACTTTGTCCAGGACAGTGTTTGCTTTCACTGCCTGTAATGTAGCAGCATTCAGATGTCTCATGAATTGCATGTTATTGTGCTGCAGTAAATCCATGTTTTAGGTGATTTATGTAATACATTATACATTAATAATTTTCTATTAATCCTATATTCCTATAATTATTGATGAAATTCTGATAATTTAAAAACCAATTCAGCATTTGTTCCTATTTATAGCGGGTATATAGTGATACTATTTTTTTTTTTTTTTTTTTTTTACTACCAGCATTTTTTGACCCAGAGATCACCACTGAGATCATAAAATGGCCAAGTGTTGTTAAATTTGTCATAGGACTGGAGACCAGGATAGCTGTAGGCCTAACCAACCCCCCAACCCTAACCCTGGGTGTGCCGAATGGAGGCATGCAGAAAGTTGAAACTAATCCCTAACTAGGGCTGGGACGGTATGGATTTTTTCTAACCGTGGTTGAAAAGCAAGAAATTCCCCTGGTATAGTGGTAAACCGCTTTAAATACCCCCTTTGAATTTCGTTTTGTATAAATTGTATCTTAATTTTAATCACTTAATTTTAATTTTAATAATTTTATTTATTTTTGTGCCTGTGAGCCGATCGGAATTCTGGGGATACAACATAGCCAATAGGCTATAGGCACTTTAGCCTTTAAATATTTTTGCTGCATTGGATCAGTCTCCTTTCTAGAACAGCCAAGAGCTTTCTAGCCTCACTGCAGCAGCGCTTTGCATCGCTCATAGACCTTAAAACAATCAGCGGATGGCGGGCGGGTGCGGTTTTGAAAATTGGTCATAAATGTGCGGATGGATGGCGGACGGATGATGAGTTTTGCGGTTGCGGATGAAATAATCGCCCATCCGTGCATCTCTAATACGAATGGAATGTGATTATGCTTCATGGAACATTGCGCTCCCCAACTCGCGAAAGATCGGATTTGCTCCATCTTTTGATAAGTTTTGTTTAGAAAACCTTGAATCCAAGTCACAATGTCATTAGACATAATCCATGTCATTAGAATCATGAATCCATGTCATTAGACACAACGTGCACACATGTGCAGGCCAATGTTTTTTATGCGGTGATGACGTTGACGAGCTCAGACCCTCGGTAGGAGTCACGTGACCGCGGTATTGGGGTAACCGTCCCAGCCCTAACCCTAACCCTAACCCTACCCCACCCCACCCCACCCCACACCACACCCTGACAGACAGCTTTAGTGACCAATGATAAAGAACTTTCTCCACACCTCCTACCTTTCGGCACACCCCAACCTTTCGTCATGGGGATATATAGGCAGGCAGACATAAGCCAGTAATTTGACAAGTATACATTTTGGATTATCGTCTCTATTGCAGACAGTTTTACATTCATGATGTATTGGCATGTGCTTATAAGCCTTGCCATTGTAAACATTTAAGTGAATTTACTTGTCACTGTTCTGATACAGTTTTCTGTGTGCATGGATACTGAATTAAATACAATATACAATAACTCATGAATATATGAGTTATTTCCTAATTAAACATGAACATTTGGGAGAAAATTGGATGTGCAAATATATTGGATCTGTGCATTAGATCTTAAAGTGACAGACAGCAGCCTAATGTTCCTTCTTTTGTCTATGTTGCTAGGGTTGTATCACAATTTCAGGTACCACAATTTCAGAAGTTTGTACCAATACCGGTAAAAAATGGCATTTCGCTGTACCAATTTTGGTTCCAGAGCAAAAACTAAGATTTAAAAAACTTATATCACTATTTATTTCATGTGTATCTTTGTTCTGTTTTATTGTGTTTATTTGCCCTGTTGATAGTAATGTAACAACCTTTATTCTAACAAAAATAATTAATTGTGATATATGCCATTATCGTGGAATAAAATAACTCATAATATTCTAGTCATACCAGCCACCCCTTATCTGTCATGTATTTGTTGTAACTGTTGAACTACCTGGTACAGTAAGTTTAGATCGGTAGGTGTGCTATTACATCATAGACAGAAAAAGTGTGCTGCTATTGTTAGTGCAAGGTGCTAACGTGTGTTTGGTGTGGCTTCTAAGTTTAGAACCTCTGCTCTATTTCTGATCCATTCTGTTTCCCAGCTGCCATTGAGCTATCTCTAGATTTCATTCAGCCAACAGGATATGACATCATAGCACACAATAAGCATAGGTTTCCCTAAGTTGGTTGAGGGTGACGACAGTTTGCAGGGGAAATGTTGTGAATTGTAATGCTGTGTAGCAGGTCAACACACACACACACACACACGCACACGCACACACACACGAAACCGTGGTCCTTGGTGATTCATATAATGCAAGTCAGTGGCTAATGTCATTGAGAGTACAAAAACATATTCAGGCAAAACAAAACTAATACCCGTGGCCCCTGACGATACATTGAGGTCTTATGAAGCAAAACGCCACACAGCCTCTGCAAACGGTCCTGAGTGTGTTCACGGAGCTGGAGCACAGGATTCCTGTCGCATAATTAATTCTCATAATTAAAATATTAACATGTTTCAAATGTTAGAGTGTGTGTGTGTGTGAGAAAGACATGTTTGGGTGAAAAACAGCCTCTCTCTCTCTCTCTCTCTCTCTCTCTCTCTCTCTCTCTCTCTCTCTCTCTCTCTCTCTCTCTCTCTCTCTCTCTCTCTCCCTCTCCCTCTCCCTCTCCCTAATCAGGCACCATTTTTTTTTCTCAAGGAGGTTATCCCATTTCAGTTTTGGGAACGTCAGCCTGTTTGCAAATAGTGCTTTTGACTGTGAAAGCCAAAAGTGACAGTCAATCAAGAAAAATAACTTCATGGTTGGCCCATGCAGCGAAACGGGTAGAATTATTGCATTCACACAGTCAGTGGGATATTCTTAATGCACACAAATGTTATTTTGACCTTTTTAAAATTTGATTATTCATAAGGAAGAGTCTTGACTGAGAGTCTTGAGCCAGATGCTGTAGAGTCTCACACAGATGGACCACTGCAGCTGTGCTTTTGACATTGTTTCCATGTCTGCGCTTGTTTTTGTGACTCTTAATTAGGGAGTTCACTTAACACAGTTTAGTGAAGATGGCTCTTACCTCCATGATAATTAGGTATTTTCTTTAAATTTTTTCTTTAAACATTTATTAACAGCCAAATGTAATTTAAAAAAAAAGTTTGGGCCTTTTTGGCTTTTTTCATAAAACAATGTTTAAAGCAATAGAAGGAAAAAGGGGAACAGAATCGGGAAACGACCTCGAGCGAGATTCAAACTTGCACAGTGACTCCAACATCCAATCACCATGAAATCAATATTGACAGTTCTTATTTTTTTATGAAATGTTGAAGTGTTTATGATAAATTATTTATCTGTGCACATGTTCCCTTATAAATACTCTAAATGTTGAGAAGAGTATATTAGGCATTGCGTGACTAATTTGGGCATATCCACTCATTTGTATGTCATAGTGTTCACTTTTTCCTGAACACGTCTCACATTTCCTTCCAGAATCTTCCTCTTACTACAGACAAAAATCCTAATTTCAGGTTGGGAAGTGCTTTTTTTCACCTTGTAGCCCTGGATTTGAGCTGTTTACTGTGCAAGAAGTGTTTGGAAGAAGCTATCAGTGACGTCAATACTGTAAAAATGGAAAGAGGACATTTCCTGAGGCACAGGAAGGCTGTGCTCAGGTGAAGCCATATGCTGGTGTGTTTGTGTCCTGATCCTGAATTAGTCTGTATTTCACTGAACAGGACATCACATGCTTCCCTAACAGAACTCACTGTGGCTCTGTCTATTAAACAGTACTCATTTACATATGATGACGATTATCTGACCTCTATCAGGAGAGTGTGATGTTTATGTCAGTCAGTGGAGAACGGGCTCCCCCTGCCAAGTCCTGATTCACCCCAAACATCCTTCCCTTACTAATTTAAGATTAATATATATATATATATAAAAAGTATTGTGTCATATTGGCTTGCTCGTTGGAGGTAAAACTGCTTTGTCACGAGGTATGTTGTCATGAGGTATTAAAAAAACATTTGGAAAGACATGTTCAGTGTGTCGTTTACAATGTTTTTTATGTATATGCAGAGCTGAAGATGGGAAAGTAAAGCATTTATTTTGAACTCTTGCCGTTTTTCATTTGCTTTGATTTTAAATGAAAAAGAAAAATGTATCCATTTACAAGTTGTTGAGCTTCTTGAGGAGTGTTTTATTTCATATCTTCTACTGCCACCTAGTGGTGAATACCTAGCATCAGTAACAATGGAGAAAGATGAAATGTTTTATAAGAGATTAGCCTACATTTGCATTCCCTTCACTTCATCAGAAAGGATATCTCAGTTTTAAAACGGTTTATTGTATTAGATAAGCTCAAAACAATTAAAGATCAACGAAGCACTTCATATATCTTTTGACAATATTTTCAGTTGTTCTGTTTAGTAATATAGTATTTTGTATTTAGCATCAATGTAATGTAGCCTACATGTTTTTTTTTTTATATAATGTAATATTGACACTGTTCTTTTATGTTCTCCTTGTTTTCCTGGAAGGTCTGTTTATGATGGACAGGAACATGGACTCTTCATGGAGAAACTGGAGGGGCGGATCCGCAACCACGACCGTGAAATTGAGAAGATGTGCAACCATCACTTCCAGGGCTTTGTGGACTCCATTACTGAGCTGCTCAAAGTGCGCGGGGAAGCCCAGAAACTCAAGGTGAAGAAAGAGGAGATGAGGGTTTGAAGAAATCCTATAAAACCAGAGAGAGGAAACAAGATAAGAGGAAGCATTAAAGGCTTAAACAGAAACGATTTAAACCACTTGTGTGTCATATGCCAGGAAAATCTAGAGTTCCTATATTATTCAACAAATTTGTTTAATCACTCAGATAATTGGTTGTCTTATCTTCCTCAGGGTCAGGTGACTGAGACCAATCAGAAGCTACAAAATGACGGCAAGGGGGTGTGTATCCTGTTTGCTTAGTTTAGTCTGTGATTCAGAACATGTAACATTAACAAGAATGATTGAAATCAGTGGTTACCTCCCCTGTAGCTCCTGACGTCAATGGGTGAACTGAGACAGTGCCGTCTGCAGCAGAGGAATATCGCCACCACCATTGACAAACTCACACACTGCTTACCAGGTAGAAACATCAGGCCTCTGCCTGAGCTTTTTCAATTTGAAATATTTGCTGTATTTACACTACATGCAAAAGCTTGGGGTCAGTGACAGTGAATATATTTATAATGTTACTAAAGATGTCTATTTCAAATAAATGCTGTTCTTTTGAAATGCTTGAACTTTCTATTCATCAAAGAGTCTTGAAAAAAATATCACTGTTTACCAGATAATATTAAGCAGCACAACCGTTTCCAACTGTGATGATAAGAAATGTTTCCTAAGCCCCAAATCAGCATATTAGAATGATTTCTGAAGGATTGTGTGATACTGAAGACTGGAGTAATGTCTGCAGGATCGGAATATATATTAATATACATTTTTGAAATATATTAAAACAGAAAACAGTTTTTTAAAATAATATTTAACAATATTATGTTTTTACTGTATTTTTGATCAAATCAAATCAAATTTGATAAAATATTTTATATAAAAATCACACCCAACCAAAACATTTGACCTGTAGTGTATGTTTTTAAGTGCTTGGAAGCTCACATGCTGTGCTCTTGAGTCTTTTCCCACAATTCCACATGCTTTTTCCTTGCAGTGTTGGAGATGTACACCAAACTGCAGGAACAGATGAGGACTAAAAGGTATGAAGTTTATTCAGATGCCTTTTTTTGGCACATCAAAATCACCAGATGAGCACTAGGTGGCAGTAGAGATGAACTTATTCAGGTTGGGCTTAAATGCACAAGGACAGTTTAGTACCCACAATATTTTTACACCTTTACTTAAAAAAAAAAAATTTAACCATTTGAGAACAGGACATTCTCACCTGGGGAGGAGAGAGCAAGGTGTTAATGTTTTAAACAGGCCCTTGATCACTGGACCACTGGAGTATCTCATCCAGCCAGATGTGACTGACCAGACAGAGAGAAAGAGAATTTTCAGATGTCTGAGATGTTCAAAGCAGCATTTGGCAGCTGTCAGGAGTCAGAGACACAGAGGACACATTTGGACTGGATTTTCTTAGCTTTAGCAGCTGCATACATTGAACCATCCCAAATCTCAACATTATCAGGGAACTTTGTTATTTATGGGGTTTTTGTTTTTATAGTCAAGGACAGTAGACATCTGACAGGAAGGTGGAGGGAGAGAGGGGGAACTGGGTGAAAATGATACAGGATTTTATCCTGCGTCCTCATGAGCACACACCTCTTATATACAAGCACATCGCAACCCTCAGGGGGACGTAAAAGAGCTTCTGAAAAAGATTTTACAAAATATGATAGGACTGTTAAACTTAACTGTTAATACATTTAATTGGAATGGAAAATGTTTATACATTTAACACCACTCTAGTAGTGGCTAGGCACTTAATAAATAATATTTTCAGAAAAATATTACCATTTTAATTAATTTTGCATTGTTAAAATTTTATTTTTTTTAATACAAAGAAAATATATCGCTGCCTTTATATTTTAGAAAGGGGGGTTCCCTTACAATGGGATCATTATATTTGGGAGTCAAAATTGTGGAAACACCTTAAAAAGCCAGTCCACATAAACTGCCGCTAAAGGTTTTGAAGCTTTGGTTTTGCTGTCTTGTCATGTCCTCTGTGTGACCTGAGGTTCGACATGGGCCTGCAACTTTTTTTGTTTTCTTATTTATCTCTGCTCTCCGTGTTTCCCCATCTCTCTTGTGTGCTTGGTTTTGCCATTAGCCTGGAGGTAGCGTCAGGGTCGGCCAAGAGAGACTCTTTCCCCGGCGTCGGGTCTGCTGTGTAATGTTGCGTGACTGTGATGCTGTATTCAGAGAGTGTGTGTGTGTGCGATGAGCATAGCTCATCTCTGAGATCATCTTGATTGGGGTAAATTGTTATCATGCTGAGATCTAAGTCTTTAACCAAGGGTTAAAACACGTACTGCATGTGCAAGGCTCAACAATAAGAATGTCCTGGGGAGAGCTTTGAGAGGTTTGGGTCAGTTGACGGGACTGTCATTTACCCTCCAGTTTGAAATAAAAATAAAAATTGTTTTACGCATGTATATACAAATGAAAAAAGCAATTATAAATAATAGTATTAATTTATTAATTATGATCCCCCCCCCTTTTTTGTCACATTAAATAAAGTTGTTGCTTTGTGGCCATTGAAAATGATGACTCGGAAGTAAGAGTCTGAACTTCTGTCTCAAGTGGGCCAACAGAAAAAAACCTTATTGTTGAGCCCTTCATTTGTGCTCATTAATACTGAGAAGGTTGAAGTAGCATATATATGCAACATTTCCTGTTTCCATCATTTCTGACCCTGTCTTATGCTACCCAGATACTATCCAGCTCTACGAACTCTGGAACAGTTGGAGGAGAGCTGTTTGCCTCAAGCGGGATCATATCGTTTCTGCACCATCATGGCGGAGAATATCCCACGCCTGCGCACGCACATCAGAGACGTCTCCATGTCTGACCTCAAAGACTTCCTGGAGAGCATCCGCAAGCATTCGGATAAGATCGGAGAGACTGCCATGAAACAGGTGTGTGTGCGCTAGTGTTTGAGAGAGCGCTCGTGTCTGAATAATGCCTTGAGATGTGTCTGAACTATTCTATGACAGCTGCCTCATGTGATCACCTCTGACCTTACGGTCACAGCTGTGTTTCAACTTGAGGTCTCCGAAGGAAGGACAAAGGCCTTGTTCTTCGGTAGTTTAATGTGCTTTCCCCCATTTTTCCTTTCATCTTATCTCTGACCATCTAGTCTGGAGGAAAGCGAGCTACCAATCTGTTCTGAATCAAAGATCATTTTAGGTCGCTTTTGTTTATGCCAGAGGAGTCTAGGAACACAGTGTATGGATGCTGCTTCAAGGACAGTGCACGGAGACACGGAGAAGACTCAGGGAACACATATGAGAGAAATTGAGTGGATTTTTCGTTGGAATGCAGAAAAGTCCTCTGCTTTCTTTTACAGTTATTAGACCAAGATGGGGTGAGGAGTGCATTAGAATATGAAACGCCAAATAGACATTAAGATCTCCCAAGCACCATAAAAATCTGGCCTCACTTTTTTCTCTTTTCTCTTCGAAATATTTTTCTTTGCTTTCTTCCTTGTTCTTTTTCACAGAGGAATAAAACTGGTCATGATAGATGATATTGGACGAGAGCTCCATTGGAGGTGGCTTCTAAGGCAGGCATCACTATTGCACATACTTTCTTGCCCATACATGCCCATACGTTTGGGGCTTTTCCGTATCAAGAAGTTTTCAAATTTTCTTGCAACTCATCCTGCACCATTTGTGCTAGAGTAAAAACACAGACTTTCAATGGAGAGTATATCTTGGTTCCATTATATTATTGAGCAGTTGGCCAATTTAGAATAAGACAAACAAGCATTACAATTACATTACAAGCTCAAACAACTAAAATCTAGATATTTCTTTTCAACTATTGTTTTTTTTTCTTCAATGGAAGATCCAGGATTCCCACTGTCTAGAAACACCTGGATATATGAGGCAGCCCAATTTAAAAAAATAGTTTATTATTATCAATAATAATAATTTTTTTAAATCCATAATCCAGTATATAACAAACAAAAGTCATGAGGCTTTTGAATGCTGTTAATGAACATTTTAAAGATTGTACCTACCGCACATACAACATTCCTCATGGTACTACCGTATTGATGATACTACCATTTAAAAAATACAATGACATTGGCAGTATTTTGAAGGTCTAGTATCCCAATGCTTGCTTCCGTAGTACTGGTATACCGTTCAGCACTAGTTGTTAGGACAACTTGGAGTCAAAGTGGTTGGGAACTGTCATGGACATTTGGCCCCTAGAACATTCAGCATCAAGGATAATTTTGCAGTCTTCACCATCACATTGTCTTCAGAAAGTTCTCCACTCTTCTCAGATCTGTTGCTGCTACTAATTAAGCAACAGTGGAGAGCAAAAGTAGCCAAAAAGATGTCACGGAAGAGATCAAATATTCCTCCTTGAAAAGGCCAAATCCATGCTCGTGTGTGTGCATGTGATGGTGTGCTATAACATGTGTTTTCTTTTAACTGTGAACATTTTTTAGTTACACCCCAACACTTTCAAGAACACAAATGTAGCGAAACTACTAAATTAACATTTTTCAGTAGTACGAAATTAGTCCAGCTTTTAAAAAGCATTGGAAATTTAATCTATTCTTCTTTTTGTTCAGACAGTTTAAGTTAAATGATTCCAGAAATGGTTCACCTATTTGAGTCGCTTTGCAGAAGTGTGACATTTAGGTCTTTTTTTATAATCAAAATATTGAGTTAAATGCTGTTGATGTTTACAGCTAAATTCTGTAAGTTAAGACACATTCTTTTTTTAAGGAAAAAATTAATTTTAAGATGCATTCTATGCATTCTGTCCAAGTTAGAGTTCATAAACCCTCATTATTTTTTTGTGTGACGAGTATACACTTCAATATACTTTTTTTGGATCATGATGATAATCATGTTGTTTTATATTTAAAGATAGATATTGTTTCCCCAGCTTAAATGTACGTAATTATGTATGTGGCTGCTTTTTTTTCTTCTGGGACTAGTTTGGGACAACTATCTCCATCTCCCAACTTTTTCTCAAGAGGTGCTTAACTGTAATTTAATCTCGTTCAGTTATGAGTAGCGTGTAGCTTGGAAAGCTAGAGTTTCAAAGTTTGAAATTTTTGGAAAGTTCATCGATTTTTGGAAAGTTCATTTTGTCTCTGACGATGTTGGACAATGAAACAATATGTGTATTCATCCAGGTAGGTAGGACTGAGGTAGATGTGTATTCTACCAGCAGGTTTTAATGCATTCGCTGTGTGACATGAGCAAATGCATGTGGACACCATGAGTTGTAATCAGAGATACCCGTTTGTTCTGTTGCTGGTCTGCATCCAGTTGCCCCAGCCCAGCCTTTCGTTCCACTTTGTCCCTTTTTCCCCTCTCCTCATCAGCCTGTGCCCTTGTCCATAGTTTGAACAAACTGTTGGCTCCTGAAGCTCCGGAACTTGGTGAGCTTCCACCGGTCCAATCTAAATGATGGGACTGTTTGGTTTGAACTCTCTACTGTTCTGCTTTCTGAGTCTGATCATCTGCTTTGTTTATCAAAGGGCATACACGTCTAGTTTGTGTCCTTCCTTTAGGAAAATGTGTTATCATTCATTGGATTATTTGTAATTTAATGAATAACATCATTTACTCATTATTAACATTTATCCTTTTTCTATTTTGGTTTGGTAAGTTTTATTACAGTAGCTTTATTTTTAGCATATTTTTGCATTTAAAAACAGGGACGTAAATATAGTTGTACCCTATATGAAGACATAAAGCAATGCATGCTCGCATTTGTCATAAATAGTTGTTGTATCTCAAATCACTCTCTTGTTGACTCATTTATATATCTCCTATATAGTGAATATATCAGTGCACTACATAGGGAGCTCCATTTCTCTTAAGTGACGCACCGTTTCTGCTTTTGACACCCTGCACAGCCAATTCAGGCATTTCATTTTACTTATCTGAGTGAAGTAAAATGGTTTCATGACCATGCAGAGCAGTATAATATATTTAGAGTAGCTGTGCTGAAAAGGACTATACATATAAATAACTATAATCTTGCCAATAATTATGTTTATAAACATTCAAAATATATATTACAACAATTTACTGACCCCAAACTTTTGAACTGTAGTGTAGTTTAGGTTCAAATGGGAAAAACAATGGTATTTGTTGCAACTCTTCCACTAGCCCGTCTCTTGGGCCTCTAGGTGATTGGCGTTTGAGACCTCCTGGTTTTGTGGGCCATCTGTATTCAGTATTGGGATTTATTGAAGGGATTGTGGGAGTAGAAAAGAAGGGAATCACGTAATAGGGTGAAGGGTAGATTGCACAAGATGAAGTCAAATTGGGAACAATCAGTGAATATCCCTCTTTTTATCCGCACATTTCCACTGACCGTAACAAAACCCCATAGAGGGCCATGCAGATGCGCAAATAAGTTCTTGTGCCATCTTAAACCATTAACATAAGCTGTAAGGATTAATCCCTGTGTGTAATATTGGTTGGATATAAGGTGGATGAGATTGCCAAACAGATAATGAAACACACTGGCTCATGTGATTTTGGTTATGTGTTTTCTTGGGTGCCTGTCCTACCCTTCCAGTGGCCTCTGGCGTAGAACAGTAAATTGTACTGAACGGTGTTCAAACTCTTGAACCACACGATTTGCAGCATGCACAACCACCCAGGCAAATGCACACACACTTATGTCAACATCACCATGTGCTGTCCTAACCATGCGCGGCTGTTCGGGTTCAAAACGTGGTTAACTGCTTTTCCTCCCACCCTAGCGTCCTCTCATCTCCCATCATCTCCCATCACAAACTTCCATTTGACCCAGATTTTGCTCATGCTGATGCGATCCATGTCTGACCCGGTCTTGGCCACTGACTTCAGCTACTGCTTGAGTCTCTGAGATAAACCTTGATCTGGGGCACGGCTGGAGATGATCTTCAGCGACTCCCTTTTGGGAACACACTGTTTGAATGAATCAATCTTCCCTGGAGCCTGACTTCGTATCCCCAGGTTTATTTTCTAATAAAAGAGAGAAAGGAAGTGTGTTTAATATGTTTTGGTGAAAACTAAAATGGAACCTTGAGTAAGCAATTACATTTTATTTATTTTTATTTTTTGGGGGTCGTGGGGTTTCCTAAGGGCACTCTTATTGTTGCTCAACACCACATACCAGCACCTTAGCATTGTGTCAGCAGGTTTTGCATCACTTTTTCTTCAGAAAATGTCAACATCTTTCCCCTTATTTCTTGGCTTGTAAACCAGTAAAAAACACCTTTAATCTCATGTCGATTCTCCTTTCTTCACCCAGCAGTCAATGCTCTCCATCATGTAGTTCCATTTGCATCCAGTAGGTGGCAGCAAAGGTCATCCCAGATTCTGCCTGCCTCCGCCGCTCCGTAACGTCTCCCGCAGAAGTGGAATGTTGGTGTAGAGTTAAACCAATAGTCAAACTCCAGTAACCTTTGAACAAAGTGACCGTCCAGTCGGCACTTGCCAAAGCCTCACATTCCTCCTATTAAAGTTTGTTTTCTTGCATGTCTTTGAGTCCTGTAAGATTTGTCTTCTTGGCACGCGTTCATGTGCGTGTGTGTTTTGGCTGTAACCCGGCACGTGCTGATTAGAGCAAAGCTATGGAGTTGTTCCTCAAAAGTAAACCAAGTGAACGATAAATCAAGCTCTAATGTCACCTTGCACAAGCTTTCTGTTAACTCGGAGAATCAATCTGTAACACTCTCTTATTCTTGATTGCTGACACAGAGGCTGGCTCCTGGTTCTGACCTGCGACTTCTCCTCGCTAGCAGATGTGACTGCTCTGCTTACATGTTGGCACTCGTTGTGGCCTTTTTGCAGCTTCAGTAGTGGTTTCTGCTGTTAAATACAGAAGGGTGTCGTCGCTCTTTCTACTTTTTTGTGGGTTTCTGTTCCAGTGGTTTTGTGGTCGAGTGACATTGGAGACATTCTGACTTTAGAAGCTGGAGAAGAATGGATCAGTTGCTCTGCTGAGTGATGAAGAACCTTTCCTCCCATCATTTATATTTTTCTTCTGTTCAGGGATTTTACTTTTTCTCTTTTGAAACCTGTATTTGCCCACTTCTTAGTCATTTTTTGCCCGTCCATCTCTGCATATTATGGTCACATAGTTAATGTTGTGTGGAGAAATACTTGAAGTTTCCACATTCTTTAGGCTGACGTCACAAGACAGATGGCATCACTACCACCGCCAAATACCTTTGGGCAATAAATCGGTTGTTTCAGGGTAAGACCCTCAACCTCAAGTGGATCCACTTCCCTTTCCACAGCAGAGATGGCTTCTCTTGAGCTTTGGATGTCTCTCATTCCCTCCTCCCCGCTCCATTCTTCCGTCCCCGACTCCAGAGGAGCGAGTAAGCGCACTAGCGAACCGCTAATAACAGAAGGCTATTTGTCTAGGGGCTCTGTGATCCAGACTTGCAGACTGGTTCCTATTCCACTGGAAATTAAGCCCAGTCTCTGTGAGCCTGTGATTTGTTTTAATTCCACTAACAAATGATCTGAAAATAAATATATTGGGAAATCCAGTGCTGTAATAATGGCTCCATTGTAAGCTGTCGAGCACAGAGAGTCTGTGTGTGTATGTTGAGTATAGAGAAGCAGTTAGTCAAAGATTGTTATAGACCTCAAGCTTGAATTTTAATCTTCCTTTTCTTTTGAACCCCCCCCCCCCCCCCCCCAATTCCCCATGTTTTCTGTCAGTCACTTCTATTTCTAAGCCCAATTTTTTTCTAGTTTTGTTACATTTATTCCTTTTTGTATATTTTCTCTGAAGGAGCATGTTTATACAACATGACAAATGTTTCCACCATCTTCAGATTGACTCTTAAAATATTTGCTTCATTGTCTTTTGCTTTTTATTTTAGGGAGAAGTTGGTTATATCTAGAAAGTGCCCCTATTATGCTATTTTAAAGATTCCTAATTTTGTTTTGGAGGTCTCCAACAGCAGGTTTACGTGGATCAAAGGTCAAAAAACAATTTCATTTTCTCATAATATACATTGCACATCACCCCATTTTTCAATGATTCTCAAATGACTTGTCCGATGAATCAGTCTCTCTAAATCCCTCATTTCCGCGAGCCTACTCTACTTTGCTCTGATTGGCCAGACGGCCAAGTCTGTTGGTCTACTGCTTACAGCACATGTCGGAATCAAAACGCCCATTACCATCATTGAATTCCAACTCCGGAGGCTTCCTAAAGCTTAGAGATTGTCTTTACAATGTTACAGTAATGATGCCGTCCATTTTACCATATTTATTTGAGTGCGAGTCCAATGGTGAAAGATTGGAATAACCAATTATTCAACCCAAACCTTCATCGCAAGTAGGGCTGGGTACAGAGTTCGGTACTTTTTAGGTACCAACCGAATTGCCTCGATACTACAGAGTATCGAAACATGTCTTGTTTTTCGGTACCAAATTTCGATACCTAAGTGGTTAATCTCGTCATCGGAAACAATAAGCATGTAGCATGATTGGCTGTGGCGGAAAAACACTAGTTTACGCGGCTGCCCAGAGACGTGGCTCGTCGCACGTGAGGCTGTAGTGTGTGTGCGTGTGTGTGTGTGTAAGCGTCCCAACCCAGATAGATAGAAAATATGTGGAAAGGATCAAAAGTGTACCTATGTCCCAGACTTGATGCCAGAAGCACTCGATGCAATATTTTCGACATGATAATTGCTGCCAAGACAGGCAACTAGGTAAATCTGATAAGGCACTTAAAAGCGCACAGAATACACTTGAGAGTAGAAAGTTTATCCGTCTTCGACTGCAAGAACTGGAGCACGTCACAAATGAACCGAAACTCAGCGTATAGGATACTTACCTCACAAACATGAGAAATAGTCCTATAGACTGTCAAAATATGTCTACTTTTAAACGAAACAATTAGAAATAAATAGTTTGATTACCTAATCCATATAGGCGCGTGCACGCGTTCACTACTGCAGGATTGACGAGTCATCATCGCCATATTCATCTTTGCAGCCAACACACTTAGTAAACACTTGTTCATTAATAAACAATTAAAATATCTCCTTGCTATTGTTTCCCAGACACATCCACAACTTTTGCCAGTGCTTTGCGGCAAGCTTCATGTGTGCTGAGCGCGAGGCATATATCCCGCCCCCCAGTAGCCTATATTTAACTCAATTCACATTTATTTGTATAGCATTTTTCACAATACATATCGTTTCAAAGCAGCTTTACATAAAATGCATGTGTCTAAATTGACCGTTCGCAAAACCCCGCCCTCGAACGGTCCTCGTCCAATCATAGCTCAGCAACTGTAACTAAGGAGAAGGACCCCCGTCAAACATTGCGATTTCAGCAAGATGGGAAAGCCCAAGACCCAAGCGGAAAGATGCCTACAATGGATTTAAGCAGTGTGGGAGACCTCACCCACAGCTAAATGCCTCGAAGATTAATAGGCAAGGCAAGGCAAGGCAAGTTTATTTATATAGCACATTTCATACACAATGGTAATTCAAAGTGCTTTACATAGAAGAAATTAAAATAATCAAAAGAAATCAGAATAATTAAAACAGTTTAGAATAAAAGATAAAATACAGAAATCAGAATAATTAAAACATAAAATAAAATACAGTGCAAACAGTCGGACGAACAGTGGCACAGTGCTCATTCAGTAAATGCATAGCTAAACAGATGTGTTTTGAGTCTGGATTTGAATGTGACTACTGTAGGAGCACATCTGATCTCTTCTGGAAGCTGGTTCCAGCTGCGGCTGGCATAGTAGCTAAAAGCAGACTCGCCATGCTTAGAGTGAACCCTTGGTATTTCTAGCCGATGTGATCCTAATGATCTGAGTGATCTGTTGGGTTTATATTCAGTGAGCATATCTGCAATGTATTGAGGTCCTAGGCCATTGAATGATTTATATACCAGTAATAATACTTTAAAATCAATCCTAAATGTAACTGGCAGCCAGTGTAAAGACCTGAGGACTGGTGTGATGTGTTCATATTTTCTGGTTCTGCTCAGAATCCTGGCAGCAGCGTTCTGTATGAGCTGCAACTGTCTTATGGTCTTTTTGGGAAGGCCAGTGAGAAGTCCATTACAATAATCCACCCTACTGGTGATGAAAGCATGCACAAGTTTTTCTAAGTCTTGACTGGAAACAAAGCATCTAATTCTTGCAATATTTTTCAGGTGATAATATGCTGATTTAGTTATTGCTTTGACATGACTACTGAAACTAAGGTCTGACTCCAGAGACACACCCAGATTCCTGACTTGATTTTTAGTTGTTTGACCCCTAGACTGAAGGTATGCGTTCACCTTGAGAACTTCATCTTTGTTTCCAAACGCAATGACTTCAGTTTTGTCTTTGTTTAACTGAAGAAAGTTTTGGCACATCCAATTGTTTACTTCATCAATGCATTGGCAAAGGGAGTCAATGGGGCTGTAATCGTTAGGCGATAGGGCTAAGTAGAGCTGTGTGTCGTCTGCATAGCTATGGTAAGCGATTTGGTTCTTTCTCATTATTTGGCTCATTGGGAGCATGTACAGGTTGAATAGGAGTGGCGCAAGAATTGAGCCTTGAGGGACTCCGCATGTCATGGATGTCCACTCAGACTTATGGTCTCCTATACTCACATAATAACCTCTGCCTCCTAAGTATGACCTGAACCATTTTAGGACTATCCCAGAAAGCCCGACCCAGTTTTCCAGCCTGTCAAGAAGTATTTTGTGATCGACAGTGTCAAATGCAGCACTGAGGTCGAGTAGTACCAGCACTGATAATTTGCCTGTATCAGTATTTAAGCGAATATCATTTATTATCTTTATGAGCGCGGTCTCTGTACTGTGGTGCGGTCGGAAACCAGATTGAAAATGGTCAAAGTATCCATTCGAGCTTAAGAATTTGTTCAGCTGATTGAAGACAACTTTTTCAATGATCTTGCCTATGAAAGGAAGATTTGAGATCGGTCTATAGTTGTTTAATATGGTCTTATCCAGATTGCTCTTTTTCAGGAGGGGCTTGACAACAGCAGTTTTCAGGGAGGTCGGAAAACTCCCAGAGAGAAGTGAGGCATTTACCACTTCTAGGAGATCTGCTTCTAAGCTGTGTAACACATTTTTGAAAAAAGATGTGGGAAGTGCATCAAGGGCGCAGGTTGATGTTTTTAGTTGCTGTACGGTTTCTTCCAAAATTTTGCCATCAATTTCTTCGAAATCAGACATAGTGGCTACTTTCTCGTGCTGTTGTTTGATCTGCCTGACCCCAGCGCAACTCAAGGATGAGCTGATCACCTTTCTGATATTATTGATTTTCTCAGAGAAGAAAGAAGCAAACTCACTGCACTTTCTCACTGAGAGCATTTCACTGGGAATCTGGCTTGGGGGGTTTGTCAGTCTCTCTACAGTAGCAAAAAGAGTGCGCGTGTTGTTTATATTGCTGTTTATAATATTCGAGAAAAAAGTCTGTCTAGCTTTGCTTAGTTCCTTATTGAAAGCATGGATGCTGTCTTTGTAGATGTTATAATGGACTACAAGTTTTGTCTTCCGCCACATGCGCTCTGCTTTTCTGCATTGTCTTTTCATATTTTGCACTGCTGCAAAAGTGCAAAAAAAAAAAAAATAAAAAAAAATACAAAAAAATAAGCATACATATGTCTGCTCTAAGGTAACGTTAAGTAAAGCTAGCTTGCTAACTTAGCTTATCAATAAGTAGTTTAAGTAGCTAAGTACATACAATCTGTAAAACTGGATTTAAGTTAACAGTTGTGGTTCTATATAGTATTATTATCGAAAGTAGAAAAGTTAGAACATTAGATACTTTATTATTCCGTAGGACATTCAGGCAGCCTGTAAGGTAGCTGTTAGCCTGTCAAGCACATATTTCTATCTACACAGATAATTTAGAGGTTGACGGTCACTGGAGGCTATAAAATCTGTTAAACTGAACTTAACAGTTGTGGCTCCATCTAGCATTGTTACTGAAAGCAGACACTGCATAACATTTCACCAACAAATCAACACATGTTGCCATCTGTAAAGTCATAACATACTAAGCTAACTGGCAAGCGCTAACCATGTTGCTATCCATACCGAGATAGAAAGGGGTTGACGGTGTTTTGCTCTCCGGTGGTGGTTGCCAGTGGATCGCCAGCTTCTAGCTATCTGGCATACTGTGTATTAAGGTCCCAATAGGTGATTATGAACTTATTGTATTTTAATCTTTGTAGCATTATATGAACGGGAGTCCTACACCTGAGTATCCCAACCATGTACAGACTGTTCAAGTGCCTAACCAGATTAGTTTTGACGGGCGTAGTAACAATAACTATGGGGCGTGGCTTTTGCAAACCTACAGGAGTTTTAAAATCCTAACCGATCTTGAAATCTGGTTGCAGCACACACTAATGCTTTCTGTACACCTAAAGACTTTGAAAAGATTTAGAAAAGACTTTATAAGATTATCAGCTCACATCTAAAGACTTGGGTTCACAGTTTTTAGTCTCAGACTAAAGACTTGCGATAATATCAAACATGTTTGATATGAAAGACTAGAGAAAGACTGGCATAAATCGGGTTCGCCGACTGCAGATTATCACCTCACATTTAACGATCGAGACGACGGGAGCGCGCCGAGACTCCAGTAAGATTCCTAAAGACTGCCGGTCTTTAGTCTGGGACTGTGAAAATCCTTTGGTGTACGCCCGGCATTAAGGAGAATCTTTACAGATTTTCTTCCCTCAAATCTTAAACATGCTCACACTACAAGATTTGAAAATCATGGCGCATCACACACTACACAATGTTATTAAGATTATCGTGCCAGAGGAAGCGCCTTGATATGATTCCACCATGATCACGTGATCTCACGCAACAGATCGGAAGCAGAAAAGTAGATGTAGACAAAATATTTGTCCTTCATATCAAGTCATATTCGTGAAAAGGTTGCCTTTGACCAAGGAAAGCAAAATCTTTAAAAAAAAATGATCCTTTTAAGATTTAAGGATATTTCTAATGAATGGCGTCAGCTCTGGTCAATGAATCAATGCCATTGTTCTAGTGACGCATCAGCTTCAGCGTTACCCATGCACCGGGTTGCTGCTCAGCTGAGCCTTATAAAGTGGAGCTCAAAGTTAAAATTAAATATTAAAATAATTAATAGCTTGTTTCATTACATCTTAGAATGAATCCAATTTTTTTTTACATTTCGTTGAATGAACAGTTTAATGACTCCCTTAAAGGCAGTGCCTTGTCGTCACCTAGTGTCGTAACAGTGTAACTGCACACTGAGTGACAGCCTGTCTATAACACGCAGAGACGAGCAACGATACTGGTGAAATATCAGCAGAAAGCCTCTCGTAAAGCGAGATTCGAGGATCAGAACTAACTGTTATATGAAAATGATCTAACAAGCTTAGAGTCAGGTTTATGTTCTGTTATTATATTATCTGAACCTTTATTTTGACATCTTCTGTTTACTCCACTTTTTTTAGTTTCGGTTTCATTACTGAACATGTAACTTTACTAGTCCTCGTGCCTGCTGACAACAGCGTAACACTTATTTATTTAGCAATAAATAAACAAACAAAAGAAGATAATCCCGCATATCACGCTGTTGTCACTCAAAATTACCTCAATGGAAATTCCATCACCACAGCATCACCACGTTCCATCACAACGTTAGTTGTTTCTTATTGGCTATTGTTACAGTACTGACGTAATCACAATCTTGCTCATCCCGATAAATATCTAACATGTTTGACAAGATCGGGGCGAGCCCGATTTGTGTGAGAGCAGATCGGGAGGTGCAAGACTCGATCTGTGAACGCCTCACATTACCAGATAATCTGCGCCGAACATCGGAACCGATGGAGGACATCGACAAGATTTTTTCTCCGATTATTGGGAGGGGGAAATCGGGCATAAATCGGCCTAAAACTCCAGTAGTGTGAGCCAGGCTTAATGCATTTCAATTAATTTTCATTCAGTTTCATTGTTAAACAATGCATTAAGTTAAGGCAGAAACAATGAGCTCATTGAAGTAAAGAACACGTGTTGTTAAATGATTAGGAAACATAGAAAACTTTAGCATTGGTGTTTTTTACAGACTCAAAATATGTGCAAAAAAGTCAACAAACTGAAAAAATAATTTTTTTTTTAGGTAATGTTATATTGTTAAAACTGCTTTCATAAAATTGGTATCGAAAAAAAGTATCGAAGTCAAGGTATCGTAACGAAAATTTTGTTACGATACCCAGCCCTAATCGCAAGGACGATCGGGACGTTTCTCAGTGATACGCTACGCAGTTTCTCGTTCATCATGAGATATTGCAACTGTAATTCCTCACCATCAGCATTAAGAAGTGTATGTCCATCAACAAACTGACGTGTATATTTCTAATATATTGCGGTGCACATGCGGGAACTGTATCATTAACTGTATCATAACAGCACATACGTTAGCCGAGCACTAACGTGAATGAGAATTTGCTTTCGCAGAGCAGAAAACAACGTCTTATCGACATGTACAAGCGACATGTACACTAGTTACAGCGTTTGAGGGCTAGTCAAGTTGTTCGCGGGCGGACAATGTAGAACATAGGTGGGCATTACGGAAATGGGATTCGAATTCCTGACGAATCATTTAGCCGGTTCAGAGTCGATTCTTTCTTTTGAGAGACAATAACTATTTATCGTGCACTTTTGGCTTCACAACTTTGCAGATTGTTTACTTTTCACAGACAGCTACATTACACACTGCATGAAAGGTAATATTTGAAGAAAAGGGTACCAGTACTTTGTATGTTTGTTTGTTTTTTGGTGCAGAAATGGAATATACAGCCCATGAACAAATGATACATCTGAATAAAAAGACAACCGTACAATATAAAAATACTGATGTATAGATATTTTTTCTAAGTATAAAATTCGATCTGATTGAGGTAGAGATGAACCAAAATTACTTTTTTTTAAAATATATTTTTACAGAAACTGATATTAAAGTTTTTGTTTAGCTGAAAACCAAAAATAAACTATGAATGATTGATTAAACTATATTGTCCACTAATGGGGAAATTTGTCATTGACTCATTGACACACAATGTATAACAACATTCATTACAGTAAAATACAGTAAAAACAGTA
Source organism: Siphateles boraxobius (assembly GCF_051911475.1). Taxonomy (NCBI): domain Eukaryota; kingdom Metazoa; phylum Chordata; class Actinopteri; order Cypriniformes; family Leuciscidae; genus Siphateles; species Siphateles boraxobius. The sequence goes on from NW_027508734.1 coordinate 16,710,398, forward strand.
AAAATGACAGTATATAAAAATAACGATTGCAAAATAATCAAATACTTAAGTTGTTTGAGATTGTGGAGAGATTTTCATAATTTGCAATGCTTCATGGGAGTGGGAGTTCGTAGCTGAGTGAAACTGAAGTTCTATATAAGCATATGCCATCACTTAACAATTTCCAACCCTCATGCTAAGTGGATGGGATTTTTACTTCTATTGCAACCTACAAATATTTCTGAAGGGAATACGTGGTGTACAACAAACTGCATAACTTTTTAACAACTAAAGATATTTTCACCTTTCACCAATTTTCACCAATTTTTCAAAAGGAATAATCTTTTTCCTCTCTTATTTGGCATGTTCCTTCACTGCATTAACCAAGTCACATTCTAGTTTAAATCCTGAAATTGCTGCTGTGGCTAAATAATATGTCTTTCACGTTCTTAATAATGGAGCACTTCATGGGGCCACTGAAGGAAAGGAATTTTTGCAGTGTTTGTTTCTTTCTTTTTGTTTGCCATCCAGTACCCCATCACTCTGACGCGAATGCCTCTACTTAAGATGAGAGGACCGAACTGAACGAGTGGGACATAACAGCCAATGAAGCACAATAGACAACACACTACTGTAACATACTGCATCCGATACACCCTCGCTATGACGCACATGCCTCTACTAGAGATTAGAAGAGGACTAGAACTTCAGACATGTCTAAAGAAATAAGTGGAGCACAATGCAATGATGAATACAATGACAATGCTCAATCTTTAAATAGTCCAATCAGTGCATTTAGACCTTCTCATTCTCAGAGAAGAATTATTAGGATAAAGTATTGGTTTGAATCCTTTTTGAGAAAACATCAGGCAGCCACAACATCCACCTTGCATCCTACTGTCGCTATTTGCTTTCAATTCTTTTGTCCTCATGGTGTTGACGTTTTCTCTCAATTACCTTTTTTGTCTGCTTTAAGAGACTGGGTTGAAATGTTCACAACATCTCCTGGAATGAAGTCCTTTAAATCTGATGCTCTTCATGGGAAGGAACAAGGAAGTCTTGAGTTGCAAAGGTCTCTTCATGTGCCACCATCCGTTATACCCTTGCTATGACGCACATGACTCTACTAGAGAGCTCAATCTTTGCGTAGTCTAATAAGCTCATGTGCGCCTTCTCATTCTTGGAGAAGAATAATCAGAATAAACAGTGTTGTCTTGAATCCTTTTTGTGGAACCACCAGGAAGCCCACAACATCCCCTTTGTATCCTATTGTCGCTGCTTGGTTTCTGTTCTTTTGTCCTAATGGTGTTTTGGAGTTATGGAGTTTTCTTTTTTTCAATGAAGAGGCAGTTTTTTTTGTTGTCTGCTTCAAGAGCCCTCCATGCCCGAATCTTGTTCCCCACTAAATGAGAGAGGTCTGTAAGGAGAAGGTTGTGTGCACATTGAACTTAGTCTTGACGTCAGACGCTGTTAGTTGAAGAATAGTGTTCTATTGAGAAAATCTCATCTGAACTCTCATGTTTTGCTTATGGGAAATCCTTTCACAGGTGACTTTCCCTTTGTTGGCACTAATGGGAAAAGACGTACTTTGTCAATATGTAGAACAGTATCGCTATTGAGTTAGAATGTCACATGGAAAATGATTGACATAAGTTCAATCTTTGTTCCTTCTTGAATACATGTGGGATACTAAAATCTCTCTCTCCCTCTCTCTCTCTCTCTCCCTTCCCCCTCTCTCTCTCTCTCTCTCTCTCTCGTATTTTAAATAAGCTTGAGAAAAAAAACTTTTTATTTGTAATTTAAAATGTATTAATTTTATTCGGATTATTTAAAAAAAACAAATGTAATCCATCTATCAATCAATCTTTTTTTGTGCAAAAAATAAATAATTAAATGAAAGAAAATGAAAGTCCTTCCATATGTTCCTCTTCACATGTTGCTGTGCTTGTTTTCCAGGCACAGGGTCAGATCGCTCGTGACAATGCCGTGACATCACAGCAGCGGTCAGCGAGAGGAAGGAGGATAAGGAAGGAAGCTTGCTCAGGCACAGAGGTGGACAGAACTGAAAGCGACCCCTTCCAAGAACAGGATTCTGGGATATTAGATGTGGAGTATGAAGAAGGGGATGAGGTGAGAGAAGAAAAAATTCACCTCAGCAGTTAAGCATTTCAATTTATTTTCAGCTTTTAGCACGTTGTTTTTAGTCTACTTTTGTGCACAGGCACTTTATGAAACCAGAAAAAAAGAGAATTCGAGAACACATTTCACTCAAATGTGACTTTGGGTATTATTCTCTGTTCTTGCTCTTTTTCCTTCTGTGTCAGTCCTTCATTTGGGTGGGAATCATAATGAATGTAACGATTCTGGTTCTGATTCCTCTTAGTGATTCCGCTAACAAATCTTTTACTATGTTTGAGATGGGTTTAAATTAGTATTATTTTTTTTAATCAAAAATGTTTCTACACTCATTCAAATAAACAACCAGCCCCAAAACGGTTCTTGGTAATGGTTCTTGGTTCATTCAGTTAAACATGATGAAATTAATCACTCAATAAGTGAGTCAGGTTAATTCAGTAACCACTCCAACTGATTCAACCTTTGAATGAATAACTTAGATCTGGAAAACACTGTCACAGTTTTTTGGCACAGTGTTCTGTCTACATTAGGCAAAAATTTAAAGTCAGCATTTAGTTAAAAAAATATTTGAATGGATTGTCTGAATATTGACTCTAAATCCCAGTTTCTCTGTCTCTGTTTTCGTCCCTCTCCATCAATCCCTTTCTCCTGCTTTTCTTTGATATCCCTATGGACTTGCTGTTGGGCTGCCTGCCCAGTCCAGGATCCCCTCCCTTTCTTAATGGAGCGTCTCATCTCCGCAGTCGTTTAGTGTCATTAGGCCTGCCCTGCTCCTCTGAGGCAGCAATGTGAGACGTGTGGAGCATGCAAGACATGCTCCCCAGCTGTAGCTACCACTGGCACGGAGTGAAAGGATGATCCTTGCTTATGTCCTTAGAGACAAATTAAAATGACACAACCAAGACAGTCAATGTTCGTTGTGGTGTTCACGTTGATTTTATTTTGACGTGCTCAGATAAGCGTGTGTGACTTCTTGTTTTGACATGGTGTTTTCCCTTGCTCAAACTGAAGCAACACAAGATTGACACTAGTTGTGTTTGTACTAAAGCACTGGTGATGGACTTTTGTTTCCCGTTTGCGTTATGCTAAGCAGACACTTTCATATCAAAGCAGCTAACAAAAAGTTACTTGCTAAATAAACGTTAATGTAATTGTTGACTAAAGCTATCATCTTTATCTAATGTCTTACCCAATTCCATGATAGTGCAACATTTGTTAACTATACTATGTTGATATTAGTTTGATCAGCATAGACATTTCCACAATAGTTGCATAAATGAAAATTTTACCTTCAACTGACCCTGGTAAGGTTAATGCTTTTTGCCCTCTTGTTTGACCTTTCCCCCTTCCCTTCCCTCCAAGCTTCAATCAGCCTGTGCGTCATCATGTTTTCCTCTTCTGGCTCCTGTTTGAGAAGCACTGCTTGTGCCAGGCTTTAATCTGCTTGAATCTCTGTGCTCAGGGGCTTCCTGAGAAACGGTTGTATCCAAAGATGCAGATCAGTGCCCGTTTAATGACCCCTTGCCACCTGAGCGATGTCCCCTTGCGCCCCTTCGTCCTGTCTGTAAACTGTTTGTTGGGAAATATGTTGGTGTGAACACGCAATCCTTGAACCGGGCAGACATTTCCAGCACTGTCCCAGTGGTGCATCAAGAATGAATTGTTTTTTCCACATTTTCTGGTTTAATTGTTGGTGGTGCCATGAAGTAGTCGGGTTTGAATGTCCCTGGTTGCTATTTTGCGGGCACCAGATCAAAGCTGGTATTGTTCAGTTGGCCATTTGGGTTACCTTTGGAAAAAGAGTCTTTCCTATACTGGTAAGGTCAAGGATGGCTCAAGTCAAAGGGAAATAAAGAGAACAGTGTTGGGAGTAACGCGTTACAAAAGTAATGCATTACAGTAACATATTACGTTTTGCTGTAATGCAGTAGTGTAAGGCATTACTAATCAATTTTCAGTAATATTTTACTCGGTACATGTTCGGTAAGGCTTGGGTTACAACAGACTTTTAGTTTTAATTGTAAAACAAACAAACAAACAAAAAAAACAACAAGACCGCCAGACATTAACGAATGAAAGATGCAAGTAGGCTAAATTACCTGTTCGTGGTCAGTCAATAGCCACGTGTGGTGTCCAAGTCTGTAATTAAAGACTAAATGGCAGCGTCTGATATATTTGTATAGCGATTTATTTTTTACAGGAGTGCCGTGAGGTAATATTTCAGCCTCTGTGCTCGCGCTGGCCAGAGGAAAAGCGGCTAATGGTGAAGATGGCATGAAGAAGACTACATTCGCGAGATGGACGAATGCGCATTAGGCTATTCGTTCTGTCTTTTCTTTCTAAACAGTTAGGCAATGTTTATGTGGTATTTTTCATGTTTTCATCACGCAATCATGTTTTTGATGCCGTAGTGACGCGTTCATGTAAGGGCGGCGGCGCTGCCGATAAAGCACCTAAAAGCTGTCACAAACAGGGTTCGTACAAGGTGCTTAAAGTGCTTGAAGTACTTGGATTTGACTTTTTGAAAATTAAGTCCTGGAAAACCCTTGAAAACAGCCATACTTTTGAAGAGGTACTTGAAAAGTGCTTGAATTATTTAAAATTGGGATGCACCGAGCTCATGTACTCGTAAAAATGCTCCGATACCGACAACAACCTACCAGGCAGCGTGTGTATAGTAACAGTTGTGGTGCGCGAGCTGATCAGAGAAAACCGCGCTGTGGATTGAGCACGTAGCGGCGCAGACACACGAGCTGGTCGAGCACATCCCTTTAAACTGACATCAGTGGAAGGTTTGTAGTTCAGTCGGATGTCAATATCAAAGAAATTAAAACGAGGCATGTAGCTTATTAACGTTAACTGACGAGAGAGAGAGAGAGAGAGAGAGAGAGAGAGAGAGAGAGAGAGAGAGCGCGCAGTTCTGTTGAATGCTCTTGATTGCTGATCGTTCACTCAGCACGAGTTATTTGGATGAAAACTAAATCGTATATGTAAGTAAAGTAAAATGTGAAATGTTACCCGATTTATGTATAACGAGTGTTCCCTACATTATTACTGGACGTTTGCAGTCAAAAAGTTCCATGAACGCAAACATCAGCGCGCGCCCCGCAAACCAGCATCTCCACGCGAGAATACTGAATTAAATTGTCTTTCACGTCTTGCGTTTGTACGGACGAATTCACACAAAATTATGTAAAAACGCTCATCTTGGCGAGTAACCTAGTAAACAAAGTCAGTTATATCTCAAGTGAACCATGTTCAAATGGGGTCCGTGCGTTCGGTCAGCAGTTTAACAAACCCACTGCTGTTTTAATGTTAATCAAACAATGGACAAATAAATTACAAACTGCTCTTGACTAAATAGGCTACCCTTTTCAACTTTACAAAAATATCCATCTATATTTAATCTATCCAGTAATGAATATGCATTTTTTCACATTTGATTACTTTATTCAAATTTCTGTACCTGTTAGATATACCCAAAAAACACTGTTTATTTCATTTGTAGCCTTTCTTTGTTCTATTGTATTTATTTGTAAGTTGATTATTCATTCTTACTTTGTTGCTGACTGCTTACCTTTAATAATGTTTTAAATTCACATTAATTAGGCTGGCAGTTTTTGTTGTATCAAAATTGGATTAAATAATTGATATTTCACTGGTGTCTGAACATTTGTACCGCTGACCCAATCCTCAGCACTGACCCTGCTGGAGCTGCTCTAGTCTGAATATGTGCTGTGCATTCAATGAAAGATAAAATATGATAGAGCAATAGAATGTACAGTAACAGAAGCTCATGCAATGCATTTTAGCAGGCTTAATTAAGCATGAAAATAATTGAAAGAAATATATAATTGATGAACAAATTAAGCCAACTAATATGATTTATATTCTTTTGGTTTATCTACTAATACATTTAAAAATTACAAATGCAGTGAAAATTCAGGGATCGGTTACGGTATCGGTATCTTGTTCTGCAAAAAGTGGTATCGGGGCATCCCTAATTCAAAATATTGTGATTTTTTGTTGTTGTTGTTGAAAACATACAATTGTTTCACGCTAAATCAACACTGCAGCCCATCTGAGATATAGAGCTATTTCTCATGGCTATGAGAATGACATTAAGTATGATAAGTATATAATACAACTTTCATTCTTCAGGTCAATCATATATATTAATGGGGGGAAATATCAGTTTCAATATCCTTTCAATGGTTAAGGGTATTTCCCATGCCTGACAGTGCTGGTCAATGGATTGACCTCTATGAAGTGAAACATCAGATACCATATATATATTTAATTTGAGTAAAAAAATAAAATAAATAAAAATAATAAAGATATTGTTTGATAAGTGCCGATTGAAGTCCTTGAAATCCAAAAAAGTAGTGCTTGAAAAGTCCTTGAAAGTCCTGGAATTTCATTTGACAGAGTCTGTACGAACCCTGCACAAAGAACCGGCAAAAGCAATGATTATGAATATGTCAAATATAGCAAGGAGACATGTTTATTAATAAAGTCAAGATGAAGTTGACGATGCTGACTCGCGATCTTCGCAGTAGGCTAGTGAATGCACCAGAGAGAATTGCACATTTCATTTCATGAGCAGAGAGCAGTCTGTTTTCTTTCGTTTTGAATTGTTCTGTTTACAAGTAGACATTTCAATATAGATATATTTTTCAGGTCCGTACAATTAATACAAAACGAAATTCACTTTAAAGAAAGGCTTTGTGTCTTCTGTGTAAGGTGTCTGTGAAAGTTTTAAAGCAGTCTTTTAGTGCCGCTTCAGAGCGGTCGCGTCCGTAACGGAGAACTGTCACGTCTGTAACATTGTTTTTTCCTCATAAATGAGAACACGAAAAATAAAATAAAATAAATATTTTATGTTCTGTGGAGAGCCAACCCTACTTCATTAGATTTGCGCAGTGTAATTCACAGAATTACAACAAAAAAAATCGTTGCCAAAATAATACTAATAGTAATTTAAAGATGTGGTAGCATTGGATCTGGACGGTATGGATAACGCTGGGAGTTGGAAGGGGTGTGTTGCGATTCTGCAGGTTCGTGGATCTGAGCGTCGCGATTTCGGTTTCATATCGCATATCGTTACAGCCCTAGTCATTTTAGAATGTTAAGTTCTACTTCTGTATAGTTATTTTTGTGAAAGTAACTCAAAAGTAATACAGGAGTAATGTAACGCATTACAATTCTGAGACAGTAATATTGTAAGGTAATGAATTACTTTTAAATAACAGTAACAAGTAATATATAATGTATTACAGTTTGGAAGTAACTTGCACAACACTGAAAGAGAATGTGATAAGTTAAATGTGGTAAAACTACATTCATTTTACACTACATTCATTTTTCATGACCTTTGAAAATCTAAATAAATTTCTAGTTGAAAAATATATTTAATGTTGTTTTTCCTTATTGACTTCCAGCTTTAGTGCTGGGTATTTGTATAGGATACTATGTGTCACTCACTGACTGTATTTTGTTGCAGATTCCTGGTGCGCAGGACTTGGTGGACTTCTCTCCTGTGTATCGCTGTTTACACATCTACACTGTATTGGTGAGTATTTCTCATTTGCATTCTGTTAAATTTCAGGTTTGACTTGTCTGATATTTTTAATCAGAAAACGATCTCTTTGCTGGCCCTCACGCTTACATATATAACCCTCACTTTGTTCCCTAAGGCCTTTTGTTGCAGTGTTATTCTCAGGTAAAGAATGTCTTGTGTGTTTTCAGCATATGTTCCTGAAAATGTGGATGTGTATTTTAGTGTGTGTATGAGAAGTTGGTCATTTAAAATTTCATGTGTTGTTATCGTTTTATGAGTGAGCGTTTTACACTACCGTTCAAAAGTTTGGGGTCAGTAAGAATTTATTTGGAAAGATATTAATATTTTTATTCAGCAAGGATGCATTAATTTGATAAAAAGTTTAAATACTTTAAATACTTCTATATTGTTATGAAAAAATATTTGAACTTTCTGTTAATCTAATAACCCTTTAAAAAATGTATCACATTTTCCATGTTAACTGTTTTCATTGTTGATAATAACAAGAAATGTTTCTTGAGCACAAAGTCAGCACATTAGACTGACATTTTAAACTATATTAAAATAGAAAATAGTGATTTTAAATTGTAGCACTAGTAATATTTTACAGTATTAAGTATTACTTAATATTTTACAGTATTACTGTATTTTTGTTCAAATAAGTGCAGCCTTAGTGAGCATAAGAGACTTTCTTTTAAAAGCATTAAAAAATATTACTGACCACAAACTTTTGAATGATAGTAAATATATAAATATTTTTTATTTGATGTATAACTGCATGACAAAGTGAAATAAAGTTGAAATCCCAATGGGGAATATCTTGATATTAGATGTATAATATCACAAAATCGCAGTATTTGACAAAATAATCACTAAAAGATTTTTGGTCAAAATCATGCAACCCTACATTGATTTATATCTCTTTATGAAAAGTACATCTCTTAATCTGTGCTGGCTGGTCATTTTAAATCTAAGCGGCTAGCACCAGTTGTTTGTTAATGACTTTGCTGAAATTACTGCTCCATAGTTTACCAGCAAGTTCTCCACCCAAAAGTACCCTGGAATGTTCCCTGTACAAACAAATATATTCATTTGATGCAGTCACAAGTAATGAAAAATGCATCAGTGTTAATTTATTAACTTTTAACTTGCTAGACACACACATTTGTGGAGTCAAGAGTCTTTAAACTATTTTCTTGTGGTATGCTTCAAAATACGACTAAGAATTTGGTGTTGGTTTACGTGCTTGGGTGGGATACGTCTGTTTTTTTTTGTTTTTGTTTTTTTACGCGAGTGCGCACGTGTTTGTTTTCAGAGTTTATGTGCTGACAGCTCGTCATGAAGACTGTTGAATTGTTTGAGTTGGTGGAATGTCACTTTTATGACCCTCCTGCCTGTAAATTTCATGTGCGAGCAGATTGACTGTCATTACTACAATAGTCGTTGTAATGGAAGCTGGTGAGAATGGCATGCTGGGGTTTCGGGGTAGAGGGGAAGCCTTTAGAATTCATGTATTACCCTTTTTTTGACCAGTCCAAAGCTGCTCTGGAAACCCGGTCTAGGAGCCGTCTGAGGACACAAAGGAAAGGGAGGAAAAGTAAAGGACGAGAGTTGTTTGAAAGTGACCAGGGAGTCATAGAAGGGAGACACACACACACACTGTTTTGAGGTTATTGGGAAAAAAAGCAAACAAATGAGAAAAGAGCCTCGATAAGGGAGTCGATGTGTTTCTTTTTAAGAAGGAATGTTCGAGTTTTTGTGTTTCCTTTCCCTGATGACCCTTGAGTCACCTCAGACCCTGGGAAATCACAATGCTTACTTATACAAAAACAATCAGAATTGCACTTTATATGTCCCTGAAGAACTTTTTTGTTTAAACGGTGAGTACGAACTCATGAACGCCTGTTTCAATGCGCCTATGACAGATACTTCCCATTCACTGTATATTCAGTGGCCTGAACGCCCCCACAGGAAGGAAGTTGTTGAGACTGTTGTATGTTTATATGGCGATTGACCTTAGTGTGACATCACTTCAGATAATTTAAACAAACATCATGTGAACACCGCTACACGCTACTGTAAAGAGTGAGAGGGACAGAGAGACACTTATGGAAGGGAGGGAAACAAGTCAAATATAGAATTTGTTCATGACCGTGGTCCTGTAGATGTACAATGGCGCATTTTTGGTTCTGCTCTAACTCCTGAGCTGGCTGCTCTCCAGATGGCAGGAGGCGCTGAGGGTGTTCACCTGGGTTTCCTTCATACCAGGGGGTCGTGACCCGGCCACGGTGTCGCTTGGCTTTTTTTTTTTTTGCATGTGTGGGAGACAGTATGACTGTGAAGCCTGGAACTATAAGTGTGGAGCTGCGGAGGAAGAACAGGAAGTTGAACTCTGGTTGGAAATTCAAGCCGAGGGATGGAAAGAATAAGGATGGCGAAAGAGAACAGGAGAAGAGAGAGGTCAGAGTGCCCATTGGAGGGTACAGCCTGTTCTTTTGTCTAGTTCGGCTGAAAAACCTAAATAGAAGACAATGTGTTTTAAGTTTTTCTTCACACTGCAATCAAACAATTGACATTTTTATGAATCTGAAGATAATAAAGTTCAAACGGACAGAGGAAAAAGATTATCTCTCTGGGGTGGTGTATTTAAAAGAACAGTGGACTGCTGTAGAATAGAAAGCAGAGAAAAGAGGAAGTGTGATATTTAAGTTTAGTTGTTGAAAGTGTGACCTCTCTCCCTTAAGGTCTTGCACTTACCATAACCTCTTATTGTTTTTACATTGCCAGAACACAGCCAAAATAAAAAATGTCCTTTTTCTTTTTAACTCGTATGACCTCAAGTGCAGACATTTAATGGTGCTACCGTGTCAGAAATCCAAGGCTGGTGGAGATTTCCTGGGGTCACTTTGTACTCTTATCTCTGTTTACTCCTGTAGAACTGTAGTGTAAAACGGTCATAGATCTATTCTATTCTATTTTTCCTGGCTTTCTTTTCCTGTTCCAGCTCAAACTCCTCCTTCTTTGCTCCTGATGGAACTCTGAACAGTGTCTCAATTCTCTGACAGTTCTGGTCTGTGTTCAGATCAGTAAAAACAGAGACTGGTTGTGATTGGCCAGCTGCAGCGGGAAACCCTTGAGAAGGAGAACCACATAACAGGCCACGATCCTACTTCTCTGACCCAGAGAACCACAACCAGGCATCAGAGGCACTACACCTTTGTGTAGGGAAGTTCAGCTGAACTTTAGCATTAATCTTTACTCGATAGTTGATGTTGGCACTGTTCTCCGTTTGATTTTGACTGTTTAGGTTAAGGAACATCTAAATGAGATGGAGCATTTGGACTTAACTGGGTTTAGACTGCAGTTGGTAGACCTGCTCTCCTCAGTCTAGTAACCGCACAAAAGTTTGTATAGCCAACAGGATGGACACACTCAGTTAAATTCCTTTCACACAGAACACAGCATCCTTCTCTAACATCCTTTTTGTTCCTTCTCCAAAATTAATTTTTAAGGATTCTGAAGTAAAATACATCCTGCTTCAAAGAGTCTGTGTCATCAATGACCATTTTGCAGGTCATTGTGCAGGAGTCATTTTGCCATACTTCGGACTGTTCAGTTTTGGGGAAGCTGCTTTGAAGCTGCAGCTGCTCATTATTTAAAGCGAGTGGCTATGAATCATTGAATCTATTTTTTTTTTATAAGTTGATGAATGAACCATCGTAGTAAAATGAATCAGACTTCTCAACACTTTTTGTGAGAGAGAAGGTTTGTGTGTGTGTTGTTGCACTTAGTGTTGAACAAGTTACTTTCTTATACTTTCTTTTTGTGTTTCTCCCTGAATTGTTCAAACTTCTGTCTTTTGTTGTACTCTGAAGGCCTTTGTGGTCAAAGCATAGTATCTGTTTGATCCCTGTTGTTATTAAAGGTTTTAGGTTGTTCTGAAGTAATTTGAAATTTATATAATTCTTTTTCCATTTCTGTGCCTGCTGTTTTCTCCTTCAATTCTTATTTCTCAAACCTTATTCTTCCTCTCACATCATTACATCTGGGTGGTCTTGGGGTGGCGTAGCCTAGTTGTAAACTATTTGGGCTTGGTTACCGAATGATTGCAAGTTCAAACCCGCAAGGGTCTCAATATCACTATTGTGCCCTTAGACAAGAATTTGGCATAAGTATGCTGTAAATCGCTGTAGAGTAAATAAGTAAAAATATCCCATTTAATCAGAAATTCACAGTAAAATGCACAGTGACAATGTTTCCATTATTACGGAATGGCATATTGGAGCCTGCATATTTTGCAACTGTATATTACATTAAGTGACATAGTGTTTATATACCAATCTACTTGAAGTACCAAATTCTGCTTTGTACTTTAAAATGTATTATTGACCACCAAAATAATACAAGTGGTAAAATAGAAAGCTACTTCATGAATCAGTCTTCATCGTAAGTGGTCTGTGTATAAAATAAAATGGTGCACAGGATCATAGACACGAAGACAAAACACCATCAAGATAACATGCTTGACACTAAAATAATGCATTAAACATTAACTACATTACAGAAAAATAAATCACAAAACACCCTAATTCACATTACTTATAAAAACAATAAGGGACTTCTGTGGAATGTACTTTGACTATTTTTCACTGTATTAATGCAATTAATTAATGCGATAGTGCATAGTATGTACTTGCAAAAAACAAACTTGAGAGTATTTTACAGTAAAATGATTTGCAGTGTGATGTTTTTTATAATTATTAAATTTATAATTTAAATGGTCAATAAACAGGTTTTTACTGTAGCATTTTACATTCTTCTTAATTTTTTTTACAGTGTATTCAATCAATCAATCAGTCAATCAATCGAAGCTTTATTAAGGACACACATGGTCAAAAAACACAAACAATAATTCAGACAAATATAAATAAAAAATAAATAAAAAAATATCACGTTTACATATGGGCTAGAACGCCAATGGTTCCACATATTGGAGAAGAACCTGACTGAACTTAGGGCCAGGTTTGTCAGTGTTGAAACGATACTGTTTGCAGAGTCTAACAACCTACACATACATCTGTACATGATATTGCGCAGAACAGGTGGGCAGGCCAACACTGACAAACATTTGGCTTGCACTGTTCCATCGTGGCACCTCAAGCAGCAGCTTCATTCCTTCATTATATGCTACATTGAGTTTCTGCATGCTGCTCTTTCTGTAATGCCGCCAAAAATGGGCAGTACACATAGGGGTACAATATGCTCCAAAAAGTGCAGTCTTCACAGAACCTGAGCACATACCAAATATGCTATGCAAATTAACATATTAGCTTGTGCATAGGGACATTTATAGACAGTGTTGTATGATCTATCATCAGGCAGGCCATCAGTTATATTATGTCCTAAGTTATTTAGCCTCATCACATACCTTAAGGACAATACCAGACAGAAAATTCAGGAAATGATAGTTTCCTGTCCTCCCTACTCCTAACAATTATAACATTACTCTTCTTTGCATTGTATTTATTGTCAAAGTCTGAGCGAAGGCCAGCACTAAGCACATCAAGTGGTTGATGATATTGTTACCAACCATACAACCTGTTCCACAGATGTTTAGCAGCTTAGATAAATCCTCCATATAAACATTAAAGAGAAAGGGGGACAAAATGCTTCCCTGTCTAACTCCATTGCATGCATTGAATGGAGCATACACAGAGACCCCATTTTACATGCATTGACTGATGAGCATACCAAAAAGCCAGAATTCTCACTAGAAATTTGGGAACTCCACTGTTGTGTTACTTGTAAAATAATTTTTACACTATTTACACGATCAAATGCTAGTTTAGAGGCATCAATAAAACATAAAAATTATGCAATTATGCCTGTTATACAAATCTAAAATCTCATTTAAAGCAAAAATACACATACTTGCTATGCCATGTTTAGGTTTAAAACCAAACTGGTTGTCAATGGTCAGGACAAACTGTTCCAACTTATTCAGGAAAGTCCTCACCAGGACCTTGGATGGAATACTGTCCAGAGCTATAGGCCGATAATTATCCATACTATTTATTTAGCCAGCTTTGTCTTTATTATTAGGCACTAACATCACAGATAAAATACACTTAAATATTGTCCCTTACACCGTCAATATTCGTTGGCAAAGATGTTTTACAGTTATCCATTCTTTAGATTTCTTTCCAGAAATCATGTGGATTCTTTTTTTGCAGTTTCCTTGCAAGTGAGTCAGACCTCATTGTGTTTTCATTCCTCTTTATGAAACGTAGGGCATATTTAAAATGTGCATTTGCCCGTTTCTTCAAATAAAGGACCATGTTTATGTCTGCCATGACTTCGTGTGTGGTATGTATTTGCTTAGTGTATCACATTATTAGCTTAGATTTGACAAACTCTATTGGAATCAATTGACATTCAAGTCTGCCTTTGGGCACATGAGCTCTATTAGTGTGCCGTGCAGTGTTATAGCTGCTCAAGTCTTGTCCTGTTGTATTATCCTTTTATAAGAGTTACAGTCACCCGCTCCATCTAGATAAATTTAGAGACACCTGACCAGGTAGTGATAAGTCGTAACCGTACTGCCGCTGTTTTATGTCTTTATCTCTGTTTCTCTGTGCGTGTCTGTGTTGTTTCCACGCTCTTTTCTGACTGGGTTGTGTGTGCATGTGTTGGTGTCATGCCCTTATAGACTTTGATAGCAGTCTGTGTGAGGTGGACAGGAACTGCACTTTGGGACTCTGGGAAAAAGGGTCAAGTCTTTAAGCGCTGAATGAGTGCCTTTGTTTTTAGACCACAAGCCTTTGCTGCACTGTATTCTGACTCATACTATGAGATTAGAAGAGAGAGACCAGATATGCTCTTTTTTTGAAGTTTAGCTTGGTCTCTACAAGTAGGAATCTGTTTTCCTATGTCATGTTTCTTTCCGTCATTACCTTCTCTCTCTTGTTTCATCTTGAGCTTTTCTGGTGTAAACACAAGTCTTACATGACTGATGCTCATTGGTCACAGAGCTGTTCACACAAATTGAGAGCCATATTCTCACTCAGGTGCTTAGAATGTGTATCTGCCTTACACAGGGTGCCCGGGACACGTTTGAGAACTACTACAGGAAGCAGCGCCGGAAACAGGCCAGACTCGTGCTCCAGCCTCACTCTAACATGGTACGCCCTTACACCGCCTGAGAACATGCCGTGTCTGTCCGACACCTATTCAGACGACTTTTAAAGAAATTCATACTTTTATTCAGCAAGGACAAATAATAATTGATCAAAAGTCAAAATAATGGACATGCTTAATGTTACAATAGTTATCTGTTTTAAATAAATGCTGTTCTTTTGAGCTTTCTATTCAAAGAATCCTAAAAAAAATGTTTCACAGTTTTCAAAAAATATTGTAAATAATTAGCAACTGTTTTCAACATTGATAATAAGAAAATGTGTTTCTTGAGCACCAATTCAGCATATTGAAAGGTTTTCTGAAGGATCATGTGACACTGAAGACTAGAGTAATGATGCTGAAAATTCAACTTTATACTGAAAATTCTAAATTCGATTTTAAAATAAATTAAGATGGAAAACAGTTGCTTATTATTTCCAATTTTTTTTGGAAACTGTGGTACTTTTTTTTTTTTAGGATTCTTTGAATAGAAAGTTCAAAAGAACAGCGTTTATTTGAAACAGAAAACTATTGTAACATTAAACATGTCCATTACTTTGACTTTTGATCAATTATTATTTGTCCTTGCTGAATAAAAGTATGAATTTCTTTAAAAGAAATCTTACTGACCCTAATCTTTTGAACAATAGTGTATACCTGAAGTATTTTGTAATGACATCAACATAAAGTGCAACTCAGCTATATTTTAGCTGGAACGATGTTTTTTTTTAGAAAACATTAAAGAATTTTACTTACCCCTAACTTTTGACTGGTAGTTTATATTAAAGTGTTGAAGATCTCCACTGAATGTGATTGTACAGGTATGTTGTTATTTGAATAGAAATATGACTTATTATTGAGGTAATAAAGGTAAAATTCTTTCAAAGAAATAATGAATTCTAAAGCAAATGAAATAAAAATGTTTTTGGTTAATCTAGTTTATTTCAGCAATAATAAAATAAAAAACTATTATTGTATACTGCTCAATTGACTGATGTTCATAAACTCTCCTTCCTCTCTCCTGTGGTCTCCAGCATGAAACGTTAGAGGGATACAGGCGCTACTTCAATCAAATTGTTGGGTAAGTGCAGTGCACGTTTTATTTTGAATGGCCAAATTAACTGAAAATCAATTATACATGCTTATAATGTTTTTCAATAATGGAGAGAATTAAAACAGCTGAATCCTTTTTAATGGCTCAGTGTTCAGACCCTCCCTTTTGCCAAACGCTCCCCTTCCTCTGGCCCTTCCTGATTCTCCATCCCAGTGCTGCCGGAAACCTCTCTGAGCTTTAGAATTTATGGTTTTGGAGATGTGGAGTGGCAGATTGGTGTTATTCCGAGTGTCTGGATGGGAATATTGGGAAGGCCGGTGTCTGGAATGGAGGCTTTTGCAAACATCCTAAATGGCACAAAAAAGGCTCAGGGCACTCGCACATTGGGATGTCTGGGATTTTTTGGGAATGTTGCTGGCCTGTTTGATGACTCTGATTCCTTTGGGTGCTTGACAGCCTCAGTGTGACCATTTGGGATATTAGTGATGTAGTTTATTGAAATGTTTTCATACAGTATGATGTTTTAAAGTACTCACTGTTTCTCTTTCATACCCTTTCTTTGTATATGTCCTGTAGTTTTTTTGTAGTGGAGGACCACATCTTGCACACCACACAAGGCCTGGTAAATAGGGCTTATGTGGAAGAATTGTGGGAGCTGTCTCTTTCCAAGACAATTGCAGCCTTGCGTACTCATTCAGTATGTCTGCACACTACACACTCAACACACACTGAACAAGACAAGCCAAAAGACAACCAGTAAATCTGTTTAGTCGAGGCATCAATTTGAAGGCCAACCTGGAACGATAATTCACCATGACTTCCCTCTGGAATTTCTGATGGGTTTTTAGGATAGTGGTTTTCTAGTACAATAAGGTGGTGACCATTACTTGAAGACACTGTGCTTTCACATTTCGTTGTACAACATTTCCTACCGTTCAAAAGTTTGCAGTCTGTAAGATTTAAAAAAAATGTTTTTGAAAGAAGTCTCTTATGTTCACCAAGGCAGTATTTATTTAATCAAAAATGCAGTACAAACAATAATATTGTGAAATATTGATATGTTCACTCTAGCAGAACTAGCAAGGCAGTACACACAGATACAGGACGTATTCACTCTAAAGAAAGCACAAAAAAACATTTTAAAACATTTTACTGTTCAATTTTAGGCACCCTTGATGAATAAAAGTAATAATGTCTCCCCATCCATAATAATCCTACTGACTTACAAACTTGAACAGTTGTGTAAATTACTTCAAATTTGAAGTTTGAAACAGTTGTGGTTTTAAAAATGTAAATTGCAAGTTCCTGCAAAAGAACTGTCACGGTTGTCCTCGTGAATGAACAATCATCTGTGTGGTGGTAGTTGTTCTTATTTTACTCATAAATTGAAAACACTTCTCTAAATCCTATTAAAATTCTGAGGGAAACTATGGCTCAAAAAGACCAACCCTCCTCTGGGTTTTTGGACTACAAACCAAACAGTTAAATTCCCAGATACGCATACAATTGTCAGATACTTATTTGCTCAAATAGAGGTTGCATAAAATGTATATCTTTTTTTTTTTTTTTTTTGCATTTATACCAAGTAATCTTAATCCCTGTGCTTTCCTTCCTCTGCTTCGGCTGTAATCCATCACACTCTTGTGTCTTTGCAGTCTTATTGCACTGATCCAGACCTGATTTTAGATCTGAAGAATCTCATAGTGCTGTTTGCAGACACACTGCAGGTGAGATGGGGTAGTACCTGACCATCAAGACAGCTGTTGTGCTCTTGTTTATATGGATAACGTCTTAGAACAAGGGGTGTCAAATTATTAGATTTTTTTAAAATCAAGTAAATAATCACATTTGGATTTTTTTTTGTGAAAAGTATCATTAAAGACAATATTGTGGCAAAAAAATTGTGACAAACAAATACAGCATTGAATAAACTTTACAAAAAGGTTCAGTATATTGTTTGTTTCGTTTGATATAATGTATCATATCACTAGCCTTCAGTCAACTGCAATGCAGTCTCAAGTTAAAAGTAATGTGCCTTGAGATCCCTGCCTTCTCATTGTCTTTGAATGCAAGTATGTGTTCTGTGTGAATGACAAAAACACAAATACTTTTAGGTATGTTTTCAAGCTTGAATTATTTAGATGGTAGGAAAATATCTTCTTTAATAATTTACTTGCGTGTTTTGGAGACATAACGCCGTTTTTTTTGTTTGTAAGTAATAAGTTGGACAAATGTAAATGTATAAACACTATTTCATTCTGATTTCTGCTGAGAGTTGCATGCATTGCTTCCTGTTTTCAACTGAGCTGGGTATTATCCACCCCTCTCTCTCTCTGCAGGGTTATGGTTTTCCAGTAAACCAGTTGTTTGACATGTTGCTGGAGATGAGGGATCAATATGGGGAGATACTGCTGAAAAAGTGGAACCAGTCCTTCAGGTGCTTTCTGCCTCTCTTTTTCTCTCTTCCTTTTCCCTGTTTTCTTCATCTCGATGCCTCGGTTTTTCATTCGAGTAAGGATAATGATGATTTGGTTATCACCTTAGGGTTATCAACCCTAATAGGGTTATGCCCAAATGTTAGGTACGTTCAGTTTAAATCAGGTTATGTTTGCTGTACATCATTTGTTCTGATCTGCCATTCAATACTTGGTAACCAATCATCCATTTTTTTAATGCCCTCTATCAAAGTACAATTTAAAGAAATTGTCTGAATCTTATACCTGTAGTGCCCAGAGATGTATTTTTGCAGGGGCTGTGGATTGCAGGACAGTTAATGGAAAGAGAAATTTTGTCAGGCCAAACTATTAAACTAAAATCACTGTTCAAATTACACCCATAAGACTAAATCATATTGTCAAGGACACATATTTTCGTGCTGGGGATCCTTTAAAGAGCATTTAATCCAAAAAAATTTAATTCGTTGTTGAATTTTTTTTGTTAAAGCTCCTTGGATCTCCTCGGCTGAATCTTAAGAGCAGATGACATGGAAAGGTTGTCGTAACCTTGCTGGAGTTGTTTTTAGATCCCTGTCAGAGACACTTGACTCACTCCATAAAAGAATGATGCTCTTGAGTCTTTGAGTGACTCAGAATATCATTACTGTGGGAACAGGCATTCAAGGAAGATCTGTTGTGTGTGTTAGCCTTGACTGAGTTACACAAATACACACACAGACAGACACACTGCTCATGAGTCCAGTAAATGGTTTTTAGATTATTTAGTCTTCTTAAATATCCTGCTGTTGTCCTCAGGTTTATGATCAGTTCATCTGTGAAGTCAGGTCTTTTCTCCTCACACTTTATTCTGTTGGTTAGGCTAATCTTGGATCAGGACAACTACAGCCCAATTCCCGTGGGGTCCCCTGAGGAGTACCAGCGGATCGCAGGCCAATTCCCCTTCCAGGATCCAGAGCTCGAGAAGGTGAGCATTAGGCACATAAGAAAGCTTTTATCCTAGAGATTTTCTCACAGATTCCCTCAGTTACACACCCTCCAGTCTCCACAAAGACATAAATATCCTCCTGCTGTCCAAGAAGTTGATTACTAACATGCGCATCCTCTGAAATACTTGAACAAAGCCATACATTTGAATTCTCCCATTGACGTCAATAAGAACTACTGCCCAATACTGTTGTAGTAATCAAAGGATGCTACCCTTCATGGTGATACATGCACTAGCAGCTGTTCTTTTTCATGGCTGCCTTTGTGTTCTCTTTTATAAAGGGAAATTCCTGGTGCGCTCTATTAACAGCATTTGTTGCGAATTGTCAATATTTTTAATTTCAACCAGAAATTTTTACTTACAATGGAAGTACACAGGGCAAGGCAGCTGTTAAAATACATCCCAGGGATTATATATTACAGCAATCTTAATTCTTGACTAAAGATTAATTTCTTAAGTGAAATTATCATGTTTAAAGAAAAAAAAAAATTTCTATTATACAGCCCCAGAACCACAAGTGTCCCCCTAGAAAAGTAGTCCCACATCAAATGAACGATTTAGACAACTTTATAGCTCAAATAAATATTTAAAGAATAATTCATATACTTTAGTTTATATTTCTGATTTCATAAACCCTCCAGAACACTTGCTTTATGAACTGTGATTTATTTATTTATTTATTTATTTATTTTTGATTCATTTACTCGTATATATTTTTTTCTAAACAGATGTCTTTTCCGAAGAAGCTGCCATTTTCTGAATTTGTGCCTAAAGTATACTCACAAATCAAAGAATTCATCTACGCCTGCCTGAAATACTCTGAGGACTTGCACCTTAGGTACGAGCGTTCAGACATACTTTAATCTGTTTCACACCTGCATATATAACCCTTTTTTTCCAAATGTTCTCATTAGCAAATCATGCTGCTTTGATGCCAGTTTACGTACCTATTTTTGAACTGCCTTTCTTTTAACCTTTCATTCTTCTGTTATGAAATCACTAAACCCGCCCCATTGTCTTTGCCTATCCCCTAGAGTAGCCGCTGATCCTCAGAGAGGAAGTTCTGTCTGCACCAAACAGTTTCTGTGTGTTTTCCTAATTAATTGCGTGCTTGGTGCTAGTGGGTGTTATTTCAAGGAATTTCTCCTAGTGTTGACTGATCTCTGGTCAGTTTATGAGTTCTTAGAATTACTGATGAGGTTGCCAGATGCGCCGAGCTGTTTAGTGTGGCCTACCCTGAATTCCCAGTCTGCAGACTGTTGGACAGAATAAATGGTTTTGTGAAATGCTGCTTCGGTATGATCTCCCTTTATGATATTTCTCAGAAGAGAAGTCCATTTCACAAGTGTAGAAAACAAACAGTTGTGAAAACAGCACTTATGGATTTCCCAATAAAAGACCTGCTTTGCAACCTGTTATATCATGTCAGAGAGTAAAATTAAGTTATACGCAAGTTATTTCTTATGATACTTAGGATACCCTGTATATTAAGCTTTAAGTGAATTTCTCATCCCAATCAATTTGTGCTAAAATTTTAATCTGGTGGGTGCCAAAGAGGCAGGATTTGAATGCAGGATTCAGTGATTCAGGAGTGTTTTGGTGAGCAGGCTTTGGGAATAGAATTGCATCAATGTAATCTAGTTATTCAATTTAGTATCAGTTAAGACCTGTTCACACCAAGAACAATACCTTCAACCATTACATTTTAAAACTGCTCTTAAGAGGATTCTGGAGTCCACAATTGTTACGGCACAGCCAATCAAAATCCATCCAACTTTAAAGTATGCGCTGCAATCACATTACGTTTTATTCAGCAAGGACACAGCAAATTGTTAAAATGTGACATTAAAGACAATTATGTCACAAATTATTTCTATTTCAAATAAATGCTGTTCTTTTGAACTTTCTATTAATCAAATAAATGATAATGTGTCAAGGAAGACTGGAGTAATGGCTGCTGAAAATTTTGCTGTTCTATCACATGAATAAATTACACTTTAAAATGTATTAAAATAGAAAGCAGGTATTTTAAACTAATAATATTTGACAATATTACAGTTTTTACTCGATTTTATTTTATTTTAAATGCAGCCATGGAAAACACAAGACAATCAAAAACAGTAAAGAAAAACATTTAAAAATCGTACAGACCCCAAACATTTAAACAATAGTGTATGTTTACAGAGCACTTAGAATAAACATAACATTTATCCTCTGGTGTGGACATGATCATAACCAGTGTTTGGAAATAAGTGAGCTTTAGTGTGGGGTGTTAAGAATTGTTGACTTTAACATTTTAAAGTCACGATGTACAGAACATCACACAAAGATATAGAAGAAAATGTACAACATTTTTTCGAATCAATAAAAATAAGAAATAACATTAATACCTGCAGAAAGGCCACACTGCAGACAGGATTTGCATTTCACATGCAAATCAAATTAATTCGGCTAAATTGCCTGTGCGAGCAGGCTCTAAGTACAGAGCGCAACATCGATGCACCGAAAAATAATCAATTAATTTACAGAATTAAATTTGAACAGAATATATCCTCTCTAATAAATAAAAATACAAAACGAAATAAGTCAGAATCAAGTCATAAGATGCAGAACAAATGTGTGCAAAGTGCCTAAAGTGCAGGGGAACATATGTTCAAAACACAAGCCACAAATAGTTAAATTAAATAACCTTGAGTGATCAATAAATAAAATAAAATTAAATAAATTATTAAAATAACGAAAGAAGGCCTATAGCCGGAATTGTCAACTTTGTCTTTTTAGCTGCAGAAACAACAATAAACGCTAAACTCGAGTGACAGTTTAGCTAAACATGTTCACAGCATCCAAAAATCAAATTAGAACCGGCTGAAATGTTTTGAAATCACTTGTACCTTACCTGATCGAGAGAGAAAATCTAGTCTTTCACTCTGTCTGTGTCCGTTTGAGTCTTTTCAAATTGTGTGTAAAATAATTTCTAAAACGCTTAACATGAAAAACGTTTAACGGCCTAATGTCTTGAGACAGTTATATTAAAAGATCAAATTCTGTACACACCTTATTAATAAAGCACACTCTATAGCCTACAGAAAAGCAGATGAGCCCAGAATATGAACGCAATGCGTTTAATTAAACGTTAATTTTCCTCCCATTGAAAACCGTTATTATAAAGAAAGACTTTCTATAGGAGGAACACGTTGCGTTCATATTCTGGGTTCATCTGCTTATCTGCACATAGTATGGTTTCTTAATAAGGTATGTACTGTGTACATAAAAGCCACGTAAAAGTGCCCTTTAAGCGTTTTAAAAGCTTTTTTCAAGTTACGTATTTTTGAATGTCCCGAGGAAAACCAACTTGTTAACGTTGGCCTGCAGAAGTGCGATCATGGTTTTCCTGATGCTTAATCCAGCCTTGGAGAATATCGTTTCTGATGGTGTGCATCCACACTTTAGATTTCCTTATCCCAGACATTTTTAAAAATGTATATCCCTGCCGCCAAAACGCTTCTCTTTCGGTCACGGATCGAAAGTGAAACTTAAATCTGTCACAGGGTGTTTAGATTTATTCACGCACGTTAAAAATATTTATCAAAAGCTTCTTTCTTTGCACATTTGTATTTACAGCATTATCATAATAGACTCCTATATTAACGTATTGACAGAAAACCGGTAGTTCTATGTGAAATCAGACATTGAGCACCCTCATATAACCTCTGTATTTAGTCAGACCCTTTTTGCCATTCTATACTATACTATACTTTTTTTCCACCTCGTACATAAACCGCCTTATCTGAAGTAAGTGCCTTGCTCAAGCAGGATTCATTGCTGGGTCACCTCTGTTTAGGAATGAACCTTCAACCTTTTGTAGTAAAATCTTTAAGCATTCATCTCCCAACCACTCCTTAACCTCAGTCACGTTGTGTTGCGATCTGATATCTCGTCCCTTCTCCTAATACCCTGAACGGAACAGTAGGTCATGGGGTCAAGGCTAAAGGTCACTTTCTGCAGAACTGTCGTTGGCATTTCCGTCTTCCTCCTTCTGATTGAGCTATGCACTAAGACGAGTCTTCTCAATTGTATCGTTTGATGTTCCCTGTCTCTGACTCTTTCTTTGAGTGCCTCGTCAGGTCAAAGAAACTTTAGAAGCGGATGTCTCTGTTGGATATCCTAATCCTTGTGTGCATGTTTGTGTAGTTGTTGCAGTTTAGAGGTTTATTAAGGAAATGAGGGAACATGTTTCAGGACAGAGAACACGTACATAGAAACCGGCATCCTACCAAATTACTACTCCATTATCATCATCATTAGTGATTAGTGTCTGAGACATTGTCTAGCCAACCAGACACTCTTAAGTGTCGCCTGTAGAGTGGTCCGATAGAAGATGCCTATTATAACAGTAGAAAAGACAAATGTATTTCCCGACTCATTGGCTTAATTTCAAGCAATGATTGCCTCTCCAGGACTACCTGTACTGTGAAAGTATTGTTTTTGGAGATATATTCTACAATCACTGCAAGAATGACTTTAAATGAGCAATAATACCTTTTTTCCTGTCTGACGGAGTCTGTGCGTGCTAAATTCTCCTAGACTGTCCAGATACTGGAGAGAGTGTAGCTGCTATGGACTTTGAGAGTAACTGCTTGGTTTATGTCAGAGGTGTCAAAGTATTTGGCTCAGTCCAATCCCGCCTGCATGATGATTTCATGAAATTATTGATTCTACAGGTATTCATGCTGGTGAATGAAATGGGTGAATCACTAAGTTCCATGTGCACATCTGCACACCGTAAGCTAGCATTTTGTCCTAAATGGTTCCCGATTATAAATGATACACCCTTGAATTAGATTGGAAAATATACAGAACATAATAAAAAATAATTTATTACACTGTTCTCTAGAATGCTTGATTTTGTCTGATCAGTTTTGGCATTCTGCAGTCAAATATTTTTGTAAAATGATCACTAAACATTTTCCTTTACTTAGTTGTAAAATCCAAACATTGGCTTTTAGACTCCGTGGAAATAGTAATCAAAAAGGAGCCTTTTTGGATTTAGCTTTTGTAAAGGTGTCCGTGTCATATATAATTCTAAAGGGATGTTGGCAGAGAAAGCTGTCTCAGTTTTATTGGGACCCCTACCAAGACTTTGGCTACTCTCTGCCTCCTCACTTCCACCAGTCATGTCCTATGTGGTTTTCAGAACGTGGCTGGTCCCCACGCTCAAATGTCAGTTAAAATTCAACAATAAACATTTGACCTCTTTTGGCTGCGCTTGCAGTAGTCTGTTCCTCGGCCTGTGGGCTCCAAGGGCTCCAGATCAAGCCAAAATCCCCCGTACACAGCTAATTTAAGAATACTGTCGAATAATGGCTCGACTCACTGGATTTTTTTGTATTTGACATTTGTAAAAATGTATCCCTATTAGCACAAGTGCAATTGAGGCGGCCAGATGGCGTTCAACCAGAGGTCTCAGATGGTGGGGTCAGGATGCTGGGTATGTGTGTAGTGTATGGAAGGGTGTAGGGAAAAAAAAGCCTGTTGCTATTGGTAATGGAAACCTATGATTGACACACCAAAGGAGCAAAAGAACAGCTCTCCATACTACACAGACTAGTCCACCGGAGGCAATTAGTCCTTGTGGTCTCCCTCTACTAATATTGAGATGAGATGTGGTCAGTGGAGGAGGTAAGGGGCTCAAGTCCATGTGCAGGTGCCTGGAGACCAGACGTCAGGAATGTATGTGACTCCCCCAATGCATGTCCAGCGAACTTTAGACCTCACTCATGAGAGCCGCTTTACAAATGTGCATTTACCATATTAACCTGAAGTTACCCTCGAGTTAAAGCTAGCTGTAACATTACTCTTTGTGATGGTTGAATAGCTAATAAACATAAGTTCTGTACTAACCGAAGGGAGCCGTATCTGTCTTGCGTTCTTCTTCTGTTTAGTTTCTCTTTTTCCAATGAAGTTAATTGGACATTTTCAGTCTCCGTTGGTTCCCTTCTCATCTGTTTCTCTCAGATCATTGTTTATCAGACCAAACCCCCACCCTAATTTTCACTGAATAAGTGAGAGAGTTGAATGGATGAATAAATCAAACGTAAATGCCAGTAAAACGTCTGTGTTTAATCAGACTACAATTTCTCTTTCTGTATTCCAGCCCCCTCCCTCTTCAAATGAGGAATAGCCAGAGGCTTTTGGATTCATCCAGACACTGTCAGTTTCCAGATTGTCACAAAAGACCAATGCCTCGCTTTCAGTCCTCAATTTAAAGCCAGGCCTTTCCCTCGTTGAGGTTCAACTCTATACTAGGAACATTTCCATATTGTAATGTTCAAGATCAGAGCCGTGTTATGGTATTCAAAATCCATTAACTGATGACTGTAACCTAACATTCCTGTTGCTGAAATTTGAACAAAATTCACAAAACAAAAAATATCTCAGTCACCATGAATTTGCAGTGTTAAAGTTGATGCTAATATTATAATCTGTATGTAGGTCTGCAAGCAACTTCTCAGCATCTTGTGGTTAAATAGCACCTCCATTTCTCCCCTTTTTTGACCTCCAACTCTCTGCTCCGTTCAGCTCTCCTGTTTGCCAAGTCAGCGGAGAGAGCTCAGAGTTTTTTCCCCCGCTGAGGAGAGGAACGTTTTTCAAATTCCTCCTCTGCTTTTCTCAGCACAATGAGAGACGATTTAGTAATTTGCGAGGAATGCGTTTGTTGCCCAGATCGAGGGGGAAAACTGTTGCACCCTGGGCCTTGGCTCATATTGATGGACACGTTTGAGACATATTCTCCCTTTCTTTCTTTTTACCCTCTTTTTAATTATTTCTGAACCAGTCTGTGGGGTGGGGGGTGGAGAGTAGAAGAAGATGCATCTGCAGTCGTACTAACAAGCACAGGACCGCTGGCTGACAAAATTAGCCCCTTTACTCCTCCCCACCCCCATCATTGAAAAGAAGAATAAAGAAAAGTGATATTCCTCTTTTTCCTTCGTGTTGATTTAAACCGTAATATCTGTGTGTGGTTGTTCTCGTTTTTGGAACATGCGTTTACTGAAACCCAGAGGGTGTTATTGGGCCCTGAGGAGTGGTTTTAAATCTCGCCCATGTCTGTGAGTGTTCATGTGTGTACATCTTAGAATCTTGCATCGGTTTGTTTCCACTTTGTGCTTTTGACTCTCAGAGGAGGTGGAGTATCGAGGCTGAGATTAGAGCACATAGGACTCTATGTGATTCAGAACAACTGCAAAAACATCTTGCTTGTGATTTTGCACTCCTTATGTTGGGTCTGAAAGAAAATCATTCACCCTGCTACACCACTATAAGAGTTCAACGATACCAGTAGCACAAAATGCATATAGCAATTTCAGAATGTTTTTGTCGGGAAGATTTTTAATGTTTGTGCTCAGCAAGGCTTGATTTATTTGATAAAATAGAAAAACAGCAATATTGTGAAATAGTATTATAATTTTAAATATAAAAAAATTATATTTTATTGGTACTTTTAAATGTAATTTACTGATGGCAAAGCTGAATTTTCAGCAGCCATTACATGATCCTTTAGAAATCATTCTAATATGCTGATTTTGTGCTTTGCTTGTTATAATTTTGTGGAAAACGGGATTCATTTTTTTCAGGATTCTTTGATAATTAGAAGTTTTAAAAGAACAGCATTTATTTGAAATGGGAAAACTTTTATAACAGTATAAATGTCATTATTGTGTTTTCTGATAAATGTGCATTATTTCTAAAAATATTATTTATTTTAAAAAAAACCTACTGAAAACATGTAAGATATTTTATATAATCTAAAAAGGATAAAAGGGATCTGGTGTTGGTGGGGCAAGACACAACCCCATACCGTTACACTTGGTCCACAATGTTCCTCCAATCCTAAATATGTGGATATGGATTTGCATTATAGACATAAATATGTGCATTTATAATAACTGTATTCCTAATTAGATGAATTTTCATGTTCAGCTCAACAGAAATTGATGACATGATCCGTAAATCTACAAATCTCCTGCTCACAAGAACCCTTAGCCACTGCCTACAGTATGCCATAAAGAAGAAAAACGTAGGACTGGCAGAGGTGAGGTTCTTTTTTCTCTTCCATTTGTGTCTGTGATTATTTGCACACATCTATGTTGTTCTTTATTGATGTCCTTTGCTGTCTCAGTTTCAATCCAATCTCAACAGAGAGTCTCTGTCTGGACTCTCAGTTTTCAAGATGCTAGACATCACTGGACAACTGTTCTTGTCACATTATATCCAAATCTTGTAGATAGATCCCTTTAGTACCATTTTTCTCTCACTCAAGATGGGCAACAACTGCAGTTTTGGTGAATACCAGTAGCTCAGATTATTAATTATTATTCCTATAGATTATTAATTACCTGCCATTTTTTATTTTTTCATTCAAATATATAAAACATGTACTATGTACTGTATGTGAAATTGAAGAATTACATTTTGCAAGCTATAGCATGTTATTATCTTATCCAGTCTATTGTCTGCCTGCAAAGAAGCGCTAACAAAAAAGAACAACTACATTGATGATCAGACTCAGCAGCTTTTCATTATTATTAAAGAAACAACCCATAAAAGTTGCTATATCTAAACAACATTTCAGGTCAAAGCCCAATCTGAGGCGGATTGTTCGCAACAGTGAAAGGCAGATAAAATGACATTGTCATTTTCCCCCCACTTTGCTCTCACTCCATCCCTGCTTTACCCTCCCCGTGTTTGTCGCTCAAATGTGGTTAGTTTCTTCTCCGATCTGCTGATTCTGATTGCAGTCAGGTCTGTTTATGACCCCTAAAATCCAGATGTGTTCTGTTCAGATGGGTGCCACTGATGAGAAAATTATGAAAGAATAGCAGAGGAAGCAAGAAAGACATTCAGTGTTGTATTTTGGAAAAGTCAAGGCTTTATTATTGGTTTCAGGTAGTTTGCATAGCAAAGTCTAGTCTTACTACTACCTTTACACACTAGAGTGCGGATCGGGCCGAATTTTTTTGTCCGAGCTCAGGCACATTGGCTACCAACATAATAAGCGGTTTTAAATTTAAAATGTTCAATGCCATATCGCGCTGATGTGACCGAGCCCGACCAGAACCCGAACATCATTTCTAAATATCTGTCCGAACCCGCCGGGCTCGGGTCGGGTATCCATCCTCTATTACACACACACACACACACACACACACACACACACACACACACACACACACACACACACACACACACACACACACACACACACACACACACACACACACACACACACACACACACACACGATCAGATATCAAGCTCCTTCCTACCCCTCTCCTGTCCCGGATCTGGTGGAGGTGTGGAAGTGTGACCCGGGCTCTGCATCAGGCTTCCCTCCCTGTGCGGAGCACCATGACTGGAGAGAGGGAGGGAAGAGCGGATCTGGGCTCAATTAGCACCAATGCGCATCAGCGCCTTGCTGCTGACAGCCCTGCCTTGCCTGTGGACCTCGGCACCACAGACCATCTAACTAAACGTAGAGCTGCTCTAGGTCTGCGTCCCACAGACAAACCCTCTCTGTCCCTTTAACCATACCCTTGACTTTCTCTCCGTACCCTTTCCCCTTTAGAATTACTCCCACGTAGAACTTTTGCTTATTACTCATACCTCTAGAATCTTTTCCCCAAACATTGATTTTCTCTTTGATGACCGTAGTATGTGGTTTTTTAAAGTTACGATAAAAAAAGTTGCATTATTACTAAAAGAAAAGCTTTGTTAGATGTAAAAATCTTAATGTATCAACATGTTTAAATTGTTTACAAAGTGATAAACACTACCACTCAAAAGTTTGGAGGTTTTTGAAAGTTTCAAAAAGCTCACCAAGACCAATTTATTTGAACAAAAATACAGTAAAAATAGGAATATTTTGAAATATTACTGTAATTTAAAATTACTGTTTTCTTTTTTTAACATTAAAATAATTTATAAAAGTAATTTAATGCGGTAATGGCAAAGGCTAATTTTCAGCAGTCATTACTCAAGTCTCAAGTGACATGATGCTTCAGAAATCCTTCTACTGATTAGAATTGTCTTAAAATGTCTTTAATTGTCAATTATGATACTTTTAATGTTTTTATTTCCTTCCAAAAGAAAAGTTACTTACCCAAACTTTTAAACGTTAATGTACACTAAAAAAAATATTTTCAAAGTTGGAAATGGAGGGTGGTATGCACATGATGTCACTGCAATTACACCTACTGAGTGGCAAAAAGACTAAGTGGCAGTGTTGCTGTTGAACTTGAATTTTGTATTTCATCAAATAGATTTGTATCACGCTTAACAATACACAATGTTTCCAAGCACCTATATAGACAGTCATAATGTTATGTCTATTATGCCAGGTTCACATTTACTCCATTTGCAGTGCATATTTATTTCATGCCCACATTAACAGGTTAGAGCGTTCACATTGATGTGGTCTGGAAATGTGTTCCAGGAACAGCGTCTGCAGCAGTGCAGCGATCATTTACGCATCGAGATTTGCGGTGCTGAATTTAAAGTGACAGTGCATTGTTCACATAAAAATAGACATGGATTGGCAAGAAAATTTAGTAATTTCACCATAAATGCATATTATTAAACAGTCAACATATGGCTTTTCACCTGGGCTAAAGCAAGGAAAACTACACTTTACCTCAATCAGGCGACCTCTCTATGTGGAGGTGGAAAAACTATCTCTAAATAAAAATAAATAAAGATTTAAATAGTAAAGAAAAGGCGTGAGAGTTTGCTGTTTTTTAAAGTTTTAGTTTAAAATGTTTGTGATTTAAAATGTTTTGCTAGTTGCTTGAGCAACCTAATATAGGCCTATAAATCTATATAGAAGTAATGCATTGAATAATACATTATCTACATTTAGTGTGATTAAACCTGAATACTTCTATGAAAGATTGTATAACTGTGCTGTGTACAAAGAGAATCGCAATGCTGACGAAACATGTTCAGTGGATTTTTTGGATTTCAGTGGAACAACTTTTGGATTTTAAATAAAAATAATGACTAAATGTTGTGTTTGTGGTGTAGTTGCGGATCAGTTGCGCACTGCAAAAGCGGAATATGTGAAAGCACAATAAGCGTGTGCAGCTTCTGCATCACATATGTACTGCAACGCACCGCAAACGTACTGCAAATGGAGTTTGTGTCAACCTGCCGTTTGTGCGAGTTTTAGATCTACCTATTTTGTATAGTGATACAGTAGATACAGCGTTCACATGCTTTGCTTTATGTATTTCCCTGGCACATAAAAATGTTAGGAAACTGATTCCTGGCCACATGTCCACGGACCACTGGTTCTTTAGTGAGTAGTCATCACTGTCGAGTCCAACTGCTTTTACAGTATTTAAGCAGATAATCATTTGTTTTGCTCCCGTTTTCGCAAATTCCCCTACTAAAGCTGGTCATGTTGCAGGATGTTTTGCCACTCAGTCCGGCTAAGGGGGCATGTCCTGGCGGGAAAGTGACGTCAATGCATACCCTTTATAAAACAAAGATTATTGGAATAGGTTTTACAAGAAAATTCTGTTTCAGTCTTTCTACTTCAAAATTTCACATTAAATGCATTGTGTTTCCTGCCATTTCTTTGTAATTCTTTGTGAAATTTACTAGCAGTTTCTGAGTACTGAGTTTTAAGTAAATCCTAAACCATTTTTTTCAATGTAGGTCTCAATCTGATAGTTAAAAAGCATACAAATCTTCACTATTTTCAGCAAGTAAATAATTGTGCTGTATCAGTCAAAATTGATTAATCACATTTGATTCCCAAAGTTGGTTCAGATCATCATAAACACCACTCACCTGGAGCAGTCCTGTCACTACCTAGAAGGGTTCATCTCCAACATAACCAACGTGCCTCCTGACACCATTAATGCCACCAAACTCTATGGAACCTCAACCTTCAAGGTAGGAACCTGTTGCTTGTGGTGTTATTCCCTTCTCCCCATTGATTGTTGAAATTATTATTTAGTATTTTTTACATGCATGTTGTGCCTGTTTAGTACTTTCTTTCTTTCTTCATTCTTTGCTTCTCTTTGTATAGGACGCAAGGCATGCTGCTGAAGAGGAGATCTACACTAACCTGAATCAAAAGATTGACCAGTTTTTGCAGCTGGCTGATTATGATTGGACGGCAGTACAGGGAGGTGGACAGGCCAGTGACTATCTGAGTGACCTCATTGCTTTCCTCTGTAGCACCTTTGCAGTGTTCACTCACCTGCCCGTGAGTATTTCGTCCACATACACATTATTTTGGACATGGATTACATAGATGATTTTTAATTGCATATTATTTGTACCCAGCCAAGGAGAGATTATGGTTCTGTGAGGATCCTCGGCGCCATCTTAAACTCACCTTACCTTGAAAAAGATGGGCATACAGCACAAGCTTTTTTTAAACAGTATGCAATACAAGAACTTAAAGAAGGTTTCGGGGGTTGAGATGTTATTGAATCTTTTAATAGTGGCTTTACATTCTGCAATTGCAACTTGGAATTTCACTTATTGCTGTGACAGCAAGGCAATTTCTTTTTTTGCAAACAGCTTTCAGACACACACTGCGATTCTCTGTTGATTATTTGCATTGCGTTTTAGATACATCAATAAATTAATAATAATTTAAGACTCTATTGGCCCGGGCCATAACCCATCCCTGTATCCAGCATTTTCTGACTGCGCTTGTAGTCGTCTCCCCTATTTGACTCCATCACTTTAAAGAAGATTGTACTCACAGTACACTTGAACTTCAACAGAAAGCTAAGTAGGGTCGTAGCAAGTAAGAGGATTGGAGTGTTCTGGGCTTGCAAGCGTCTGTGTGGCTCAGCTGACATGAAGTTAAAGAGATTGTGTGGCGTGACCTTAGGTCTCAGCTTTAGTGAAGGAAGTCTAGCACTGGCACAGCCCGGTCCTGACCCCTGTCATGAGGGATTTCTGACAATCAAAGTATTTAAGAGCTTTCCCCCCTATGGGCCTCAACCAAACACCTCTCCGTGTCGGCATGACTGTGTGGGATTGTCTCTGATCCAGGGCTGGTAGTGGTAATGCTGCTTCCTTTGCTCCTGTAATCTCTTAAATTCCTGACTGCCCTTTTTCTAAGCTTTCAGTAAGAGAGAAGTACGACCCTTTCAGCCCACTGTAAAACAGTGCTCACATTGTTGGCTGAATTTCACCAACAGGGGGCAATATTTGTACGACCCGGGGTCAGGTTACGGTCAGGCTGAATGTCTCACTTTCTCCATCTACACATACACGCATAACAGCGAACCACAGATGTACAGTCAAGCAATCCTGCTTATATTATTGTGTTTGCACATTCCAACTCTACATGTGAACACAGTGCATCCTGATTCACTCAGCCCCATCTGCGTAACCTCACCATGTCCCCAGTTCACACTCCTGATGGTTTTCAGGAAAGGTCAAGAGCTGACCGTTTGTGTGTGTGGAAGCGACCCTGCCATCAACTTCATAGCCAAAAACTCTGATAATGACTCCAAAGCCACAGTCCCATCAGTCACACTCGCTTGCTCGGCCTCTCTCACCCGACCACAAACCATCTTTGACACTCAGGGGGACTTTCAGTGTTGATTTTTAACTGTTCGGCCAAGTTGATACGGGAGAGTGGTTGACCGACTTCACATTTGAACCAAGGGGGAGTCATAAACTCGACCTTTGACGTAAATTTTGTCTTTATCTATCTTCTGTAGGGCAATTCTATAGAGCACGCCACACTACCGGTGAGTATGTTTGCAGTGTGGTCTAACTTCAGCAATAACTTTGGCCATTTCTTGTCACAGTACCTCCGCATGCTGCCTGGTGTTCATCTGACCTACTCATAGTGCTTTTTTTGTCCCTTAGGTTCTTAAGGTATTTGTTTGTAGACTTTTACCATAGAATTCAGATAATAATTGGTGAGATTTTTGTGTGCCTTGCACCGACAATGTTACCTTGCGTAGATTTATATGCAAAGTAAACAATCCTCTTAAAGTGCGACAGTAGATGTTTATATACTGTGAACCGACAACTTAAAGCATCATATGATGGCAATTTACAGTTTTTCTTGATGGAACTGAATGACTGGCAGGGCACTTTTGGATTTAGGAGCTGCCTTTTTGCCATAATATTCTGTTACATGGTGGTCTGTTCATAGACTGACATTCTTCGGCAGACATTTTGAGTGTTTTTGCTATCTGATCCATAAAACCTTTGTGTGCAAGCTTAATATTCAGTGTGTGTCTGATGCATTGACTTGTCATTATTGAGCTGATGTTGGCAAAATGCTCTGAAAATGTGGCAGCTCATATGAGGAGCTTTATCTTGTAGTGTCTGATGCAGCCACAATATAGACGTCCACCCTATCTGCTAGTAGAATTGGCTTTGTTTGTTTAATTTGGAAGTGGTTTTGCCCGTCTTGATTGTTGCTGCTTGAAAGTATCAAGCTCTCACGATTTTAGTCGTGTTTTCTTTGCTGTACATTTGAAGGATGCTGAACTCTGTACAGCTACATCACATCATCAATTGTTGCAGTTGCTCGTGTTGCCTTAAATCACCAACATTGAATGTCAGTGACTTACACTAGCGTTAAAAAGTTTGGGGTCAGTACGATTTTGTTTTTGACAGTAAAGACATTTATAATGTAACAAAATATTTTTATTTCAAATAAATGCTGTTCTTTGGAACTTTCTATTTATTAAAGAATCCTGAAAAAAATGTGTCACGGTCTCCACACAACAATAAGCAGCACAACTGTTATCAAAATCATCATTGATAACAATAAGAAATTTTTATTTAGCACCAAATTAGCCTATTAGAATGATTTATGAAGGATCATGTGACACTGAAGACTAGAGCAATGGCTGCTGAAAATTCAGCTTTGCCATAACAATATTTAATAATATAACATTTTTTACTATGTAAAATAAATAGATCAAATAAATGAGCATAAGAGACTTCTCTCGGAAACATAAAAAAAATCGTACCGACCACAAACTTTTGAACATTAGTGTATGATTTCTTTGTTGCTGCAAATCACTATCATCACGTGTTTTTCCATCTTAGTTTTAAGTTTTGAATTTAATTTAATTTAAATTATCGCTTTCATTTAAAAAATTGCAAAAACAATCCATATAGAGCAGCCTATCCATCTCATCTGTTCAAGTATACAAAATCTTCATACAGAATAAAACATTTATCCTCCTCAAATAATTTTTAATGCAAATTTTGGAAAAGTATTTATCATTATCAAAATTTGCATAAAAATACTTGATGAATGAAAACACGTCTAGTGTGAATGAGGGATATTTAATCAAGCAAGTAATCTTTGAAAAGCCTTCCAAAAAGTGGGATATTTTTATCACACACCGTATCGTCTGATTTTCTGAAAATTTTGCCTGGCTTTTATTAAAACATTTACAACAGCTCTTTTATTCATTTCCAAAGCAATGTGTCAAAAAGTGTGTTTTTGATATGCTTCCTGGCCCTCTGTAATGTAGCTGTGGAAACCCTGAGGTAACAGAAAGGCTTTCCATATTAATATCATCAAGCACCTTGTAAGGCGAACACTATTTGTCATTATTTACTTGAAGCCTGATTTGAGCTCCAAACTCATTGGCCTGGTGTCTTTGTTTTCCCTTTGTGTTTGTGAAATGCTGGAACGGTGCAGCATGGTGTCGGGAAGTTCAACACATATTATCACCCTTCCTCCGACCAGAGTGTAATCAGCGCAGACAGGCATCAGTTTTTCTCGAGTGATAGTCTCTGCTTCTTGTTAGGATGTTGTGAGTGTACATTCGTTGTTTTTGCAAACAGGAATCAGTGTGTGTTGCATAAATAAGTCGGCGCGTTTGAAATATGAGTGCATTGAGAGAGCCTACACACTCCATGCTGAGTTTTCTCAGGGGTCCTCCGCATGTGGTGCGTGTTGGGGTCGTTTGTAGAAGTGTTGTGACGTTTCAAACATATTATTATTGTTATTAAGAAATCTAACCTTGGCCCAGTGTCCAGAACCCCTTGTTCTTGTAGTCCTCCTCCTCTTTATCTCTGTTTCTTGCTTTATTATTGTTTCTCTTTCTGTCTCACTGTACCATGTGTTCTGTTTATTTTGACAGCCAATTGCTGTTGAGTATTTTTTAATGAGGGCTTTGATGAGCCTTTGTTTAATTAACTGGTGACTGGAGAGGAGGAGCGCAAGCAGAAATCTAACGGTTCACTCATGGCACCCTTTCCTACTTTCTTTCCTTTTTTTGATTTCCACTCCCTCCTTTGAGCCCCTGAACTAATTGTTAACATCCCCCTGCCCTGAACTGTAAAACAAATGTGCTACTGTGAGAGGGGTGTGCCACGTTTAAATCAGGCCCTTAACGCATATCTTTGAACGAAGGCTCCAACGTTTAAGTGTTGAAAGTAGCTAATCTGTTCAGATTTATACATGTAGCCGGGATTCAACCATACATGTATTGATTTTGTGGATTTTAGTGAAAATGGCCAAATGGAAGGATCTTTCCTCTGCAGCCAAGGAGGGAATTTTTAAAATTGTTACATTTGGTCAAATATTTTTGGATATTGCTCGTGCTGGATGTGAATGGTCACAAGGTCAACAAAATTATTTCAAAGCACAGTGAGACCACTACCATGCAGGCTGTAAAGTGTTGTGGCTGGTGAGCATTTTGACAGAAGGATGAAAATCACCTGAATGTGGGACCACCTCAAAACAGCTTCTAAAGATCTGGATAAAATGGGCAATTGTGAGAAACCTTCATTTCATCTTGAACTGTAAGCCAACAGCTAGAAGAGGCTGTATTGAGAGGTTGTATAACAGTAAATAAAGCATTTGTTAGTTTTATCAACTGCAAACAAAAATAACACCTTATATTTGCCAAAGAACATAAAGATTGGAGTATGGAAGATTGGAGCCATGTTCTGCAGTCTGACGAGTAAAAATTTAACGACCTACCATTATATGCTGTCAGGTATTTTCACAGGAGATGACTGGAGTGTTTTAATATCAAAAGCATGCGTGGGGCATGGCAGGGGAAACATAATAGTATTGGGGACCCATGTCTGCAGGAGGTGTTTGAAGTTGCTGGCTCTTTGAAAATGAACTAATACTTGGGAATCCTGCTGAACACTATGTAGCCAAGTATGGAGGATCTGTTTGGAGAGCAAATATGTATTTTCTAATATGATAACAATCCCAAACGCACCACGAATGCAACAAAGTTGTGTGCTATCATGCTCAGCATTTTGACGTCTTCAAGTAGCCTCCTCAGTCCCCTGACCTTAAAGCCATTGAAAACCTTTTGGCAATTATAAACCCTCAATTGTGATAAATCATGCAGGACTTCTGCATGTGCAAATGCGCAAAGTCAATACCCAGGAGAATGGCTGCTGTAATGAAAAAAAAAAGAACCAACAAAATATTAATAACTGATTACATTGTAGTCAATGTATTCTGTATTTCTTGTGGGCTTTTTGTTTTTCTATGCACTTTTTTGCATAATACTATAATACCCATATTCCATGATATGCTGGAGATTGCCAAATAATTTATTAATTTTACCTTAACTAAGTTTAATCTATTCTTCTTCCCAATAGATCATTCTTCTCATATTTTGATTGGTTAATTGATTCTGAAGGGTCATTAAAAGCAAATATTTTGCATATATATATATATATATATATATATATATATATATATATATATATATATATATATATATATATATATATATACACACGCAAAAAAATGAACGAGGAAGGTTGTGCACTTTAAATAATATATTTATATGTAGTTTACTTATAATAATTGTGTTTTTTGACTTGAAATGTTTTTTTCTATTAAGGTCCACGTAATTGTCTCAACTTAACAGTACAAAATCCTAACTAACAAGCACCGCCTAGTTTCAGTTAATGCAACACAAATCAATCATGTAATCCAACACAAATGGATTAAGTAAACTTAAATTTTACATATATTTAAGTTTACTTCATCCGTTTGTGTTGGATTACATGATTGATTGTGTTGCATTAACTGAAACTGGCTTGTTAGTTCCCAGAAAAATTTGCATATGGTTGAATTAAGATAATAAATGTTAAAATTAAGTGTTATTTTATGGGGGTTTTTTGAGAAAAAGGGGAGACCAAGTAATTTAGAACCATTTAAATTACAGTGGGTTACCATTGTGGAGAAGAGTGGAGCATTTTGTTTGACTGTGGACTGATTTAATTATTTTCTGCTGCTTTGGTTGAAGGAGCATGTAAATCTTAGCATTTAAGATGCTATTATGTGCTACTGCTAGCAAATATCTAGCTATAGACTATCAATTCAATTATGTTATATATATATATATATATATATATATATATATATATATATATATACAGTATCTCACGGAAGCGAGTACACCCCTCACATTTCAGCAAACATGTTAGTATATCTTCTCAAGGGACAATACTATAGAAATGAAACCTGAATATATTTTAGATTAGTCATTGTGCTGCTTGTATAGCAGTATATATTTACTGTCCTCTGAAAATAACTCCACATACAGCCATTATTGTCAAAATAGCTGGCAACAAAAGTGAGTACACCCTAATGGCGCTTTTCCATTACCAGTACCAGCTCGACTCGACTCGACTCGCCTTGGCTCGCCTCGACTCGGCTCGCTTTTCGTTCCGTTTTCCATTGCAGAAAGTATCGCCACAAATAGTACCCGGTCGTCATAGCGACGACTTTCGTTCCTCGTTGCCCCATCAAGCTCTCGCTGGATCCTCTCTTCGGCAACCAAACAAAGGAATGTCTGCACCTCCTCGTTTGACCACGGCGTATTCTTCCGAGTTGCCATAATAATAGTAGTAAGTTTAGTAACTATCTCTGGCTAAACTATTTAAAAAAGGCGGGGTTATTCTGGATACTCCATCTGGCGCGTGCAATGATGACGCAGTGAATAGTGACGATTCTCTCTGACCAATCAGCAGTCGGCATTGTTTTCACGTCACATTTTAGTATCGCCTTAGCTCGCTTAGAACCTCGCCGGAGGTGGTACGAAAAAAAGTACCCGAAAACAGGTACAGGTACAACTTTTACACAGTGGAAAACAAAACAAAGGCGAGTCGAGTCGAGCCGAGCCGAGCTGGTACTGTGTAGTGGAAAAGCGCCATAAGTGAACATGTCCAAAACTGTGTCCAAAGTGTCAATATTTTGTGTGAGCACCATGGTTATCTAGCACTGCCTTAATCCTCCTACGCATGGAATTCACCAGAGCTGCACTGGTTGTTTGCTGGGATCTTGGCCACTCCATCACCTTCACCTTCAGCTTCTTCA
This sequence comes from Siphateles boraxobius, assembly GCF_051911475.1. Taxonomy (NCBI): domain Eukaryota; kingdom Metazoa; phylum Chordata; class Actinopteri; order Cypriniformes; family Leuciscidae; genus Siphateles; species Siphateles boraxobius. The sequence continues at coordinate 16,749,110 of NW_027508734.1, forward strand.
GCAAGACAGTTGTCATATTGGCGGTGTGTTTGTGGTCGTTATCATGGCGTTCGGCACAGTTTCTGAAGGAAGTGCATCATGTTCTGCTTCAAATGTCACAGTACATGTTGGAATCGATGTTTCTCTCAATGTAGTGCAGCTCCTCAGTACCAGACCATGAAGCTACCACCACCATGCTTGACTGTAGGCAAGACACAGTTTTCTTGGAACTACTCACCAGGGCATCACCACACATTCTGGACACCATCTGAGCTAAACAAGTTTATTTTGGTCTCATCAGTACATGGTTCCAGTAATTCATGCTCTTGGACAGTTTGCTTTCTGCAAACTGTTTGCGGGCTTTCTTGTGAGCCAGCTTCAGGAGAGGCTTCCTTCTGGGACGACGGCAATGCAAACCGACTTGTTGCACTAACAAGCTGACCTTCCGCTTCTGCAACCTCTAAAGCAATGCTGGCAGCACTCATGCATCTGTTTTTTGAAGCCATCTTCTGCACCTGACGCACAGCACGAGGACTCAACTTCTTTGACTGACCCTTGCGAGGCCTGTTACGAGTGGAACCCGTCTTGGAAAACCTCTGTATGACCCTTGCCTGTACTGTAACTCAGTTTCAGGGTGTTACCAATCTTCTTATAGCCTAGGCCATCTTTGTGGAGAGCAACAATTCTAATTATTTGCCATGAGGTGCCATGTTGAACATCCAGTGGTCAGTATGAGAGAATTGTACTCGAAGCACAAATTTGAATTGCTCTAATACAATATGCAACAATTTGTATGGTCCTGTCAAGCAGACAAAAACGTGAACATGATGAATAGGACATGTGGCTTTCCATGGTTAAACGATGTACAGCTATTATAATTTAGGGTGTACTCACTTTTGTTGCCACTTATTTTTGCTGTACAATAATGGCTGTATGTTGAGTTATTTTCAGAGGACAGTAAATATATGCTATACAAGCAGCACATTGACTACTCTAAGATATATCCAAGTTTCATTTCTATAGTATTGTCCCTTAAGTAGATATACTAAAATGTTTGCTAAAATATGAGGGGTGTACTCACTTTTGTGAGAAACTGTATATATATATATATTATAGAAAAGTTTTCTTGTTTTCTTGTCTAATATAGTGTTATAAGTTGCTTTGGATAAAAACTGAATTATAAATCAATCAATTTCAGTCTCTTTCATGTGGTTTCTTTGCTTTTGTCCAGTATGAATGTGGGTTTCAAAAGTTTTATGCTTCTTCAATTAAGCAGCAGAAAATAGGAATGCACGTATAAATGAATACAGATATATCAATATAAGGAAATAGAGAATCAATTCACCCCTGCCCAGAATGTTCAATCCTTGCTTATGACTCTATTTGCTGTAAAAAATTTTTTTTTTACAAACGCCTTACTCCAATCAGACCAAAAGACCTGTGAGTGATTAGAATGTCCCCAGTAGGAGACAGGTACCCGTGTGTGTCTTCATTCCACCATGAAGAACAGAAACAACCCTTACTACTTTGGCCTCTGTGATTTATTATGGCTATTAAACATACAGAGACGGGAGTCCGGAAAACAAGTGTGTTTATTTTTTAATCACTGCAGTGCAGTGCATGCACTCTAATCATCTATAATCACCTAGCTAGTGCTTCAGCCTGATTAGTGGCTGACAAAATATGACTGAAGTGTGTGTGCATATGTGTAGTTGTGCTACGTTATGTTAAGTGTCACGTTGAATGCACAAAACCGTTTTCTACTCTTTATATCCATGCCAACTGTAGATTAACACATAGGCCATAGGTATTTCAGAAGCTGGAGGAGATGGATTAAAGCAATTTCACATGGGGCCTGACCCCACATAGGACACAATCACACGCCTCCATCCTCTTTTTGGAGTGAGAGAGGAGGGGAGAGCTTTTCCTGTTGACCCCACCTGACCGAACCATTCAGGTCTTTGTCGGTCAGGTGCGTGTGTGTACTTTATATGACTTTGTACAAAGAAGCTTAATTGAAGTTCACAGCCATATGGCCAGCTGATGTTGTGGTGACGCCAACCCTCCCCAATCCTTGCCCTCTGATTCCGTAAGAACAACCTTATGTCGGGGCTGTGCTGCTGCAGTTAGATTTTGTGTTCACAATGTACAGTGACCCCGGAAAGTATTTAGAAACTTAGAAAAGTTCATTGCATTAGAAATCTTAATATATAGAGAAGTGCCATTCATTTTGTAAAAAGATGGATAGCACAAGTGCGAAACATGTCGCTTAGTGAAACGTGTCCATAGTTAATGTAATGAACAACCTTGGAATAGTTGGATAGATGTGGTTTAGAAAAGTGCAGTTAGTTGAGAAGTGGTCTAGGTTATATATTATATTATTTTATTTATTTATTTTTATTTGTCCCCTTAAAGGCCTTTAAGCTGTCAGAGACCGAACCTGAGCATCAGTTAGTTAGTTAATGCTAGTAGTTTCTAATTTAAGACAGAGGAAGAAGAGAAAAGGAGGAGAGGACTGAAGCAAAGAGGGCATTGTCTTGCTTTCTGTTTTTCCCTCCATTCTCTACCCATCACACATGGACAGAAAAGTGATAAAAAAGATCTCTCATTCTCTCTTATATGGATTTACTGTGTATTCATCCTTCATTTCACTAGATTTATTGCCCGAGTGTTTCCAATGTGCAGGAAGTCCTCTTGTATAATAGTGTTTTGTTTTTATTTTTTGACCCCATCAGATAAAAATACCACATAGACTCTTGGCCCTCCAGTCTGCTGTTTTCTTTAAGGTTTAGTGTCATATTAATAGCTTTGGATCTCCCCTGAAGTATTAGCCTGATTGTCAGGAAGGCGCTGGACGGCAGACAAGGGCATATTTGAGGTTTTCGGCTTGGAGCTTGAATTGTGTGTGTGTGTATCAGCGTGTGTGACGGTGAACGTGTGTTGATGTTTAAACAGCACTGCGGTTCTCCTGGCATAAATATGCTGCTAAGCTCCCCTCTTTATGTTTGTGAGATTGCATGTAAGCATTAACTCTTGTGGTTGTAAATACAATATGAAAAGTGTTTCTTGTGAGTGCTCATGGAGACTACATTAGAGACCAGAATGCAGCAGATTCTGACTATCAAGAGAATGAAATGATTATTTGATGATATTCAGTTGGACAGGGAGAGGGAGGAGAGAAACATGTAAACAATTAAAATAAATGTCCATAGTTTTAACACCTATTGGAGAGGGTTATACTGTTGGAAAGATACTCAGTATGTGAACCTCACATTTCTTGGTTTTTCTCTCTCATCTGTCCTTCTTTCTCTAGGGGAAGGTGGCTCAGACGGCATGTATGTCAGCCTGTAAACACCTTTCCACCTCCCTGCTGCAGCTGCTGTTGGAGGCTGATGTCAGGCAAGTGTCTATGGGAGCCCTGCAGCAGTTCAACGTGGACGTCAAAGAGTGTGAGAGTAAGTTTAAGTAAAAGCTCAGTGACATTCATAATCCTCCTCAAACCTGATTGCATGATTGTACTTTATCCTGGTGTGGCCCAATTTAAAATTTCCCGAATCCTACTGGAGACATTTAATCAAGCCACAATGCTGTTTTCGCTGTAACTAACTTCTTATTGGACACCCATGTGACTTTCTGAAAGACTAAGCTGAAAGTTAGAGTAAAACGTGAGAAGAGAAGGGTATGCATTTTTGGCTAGCATCTGAGATTTGTCACTTGGCTCATCTCTCCTCATGGCTTTGCGTGTGACCACAGCTAAAACTGCCTTTGAGCACCTAACCCCGTATGGTTAATGGATTTCCCTTGATCCTCAGCCAGAGCACTTTATCGCACATAGGTCACAGAGAGGGAGAGAAAATAACCCCAGTCATATAACGGTCACATCAGTTACACTGTATGACACCTTTTTCTTGTGGTTTGCTTTGGTTTACCAAGCAGCCTGTGATTACCAGTGGTTACTTTCATTTTTAGAGACCCCCTGTTTATTTGTACAACTCAAACCACAAAACTGAGCTTTTTAATCAAAATCTCATTCGAGTAATAAGAAAGCCCCCCCCCCCCCCCCCCCCCCCCCCATACTCATACACTCATTCCGTTTGAGACTTGGTGAATGAGGTGTTTACATTTTTTGGAAGTTTCAATGATGGGTCTTGGGACATAATGGAAAACCAAAATAACTTCTTAAAGATGTAACCACTTGAATGCACAGATGATGTGTCTGTGGTTCAGTCTATCAACAGTTTGGAAGTGACTGCGCTGTGGGATAGAGAGGGAGGGAGATATAAAGGCACAATGAAGAGAGAAAATGATGAGGATCAGTTTGGAGAGTTTCAGAAGGGTTGGAAAATATATTTCTTTGCATAAAGCTTGATCATAAGCAGGCCCAAAAATGTGTAATGTTGAATATTAGTAAACTGTGGAGTGCAGGTGAGTACTCTGGCTGCTGTGTTTTGAATGTATTGAAGTCTGGAAATAGCTTTAGAAAGAAGAAGGTCATAACATAGTCGTGATGTGTAGTATTGAAAGTGTGGACAAGCATCTTGATGGTTTCACTGTCATAAAAAAGTTGCAAAAATTGTACAACAGCTCGTCACTGGGGCAGTACCCTAAAAGGGACAACTTTGTACCCCTAAAACATGCACATAAGAACCTTAGAGTAATCATATTTTTCCTTAAGGTACTTTAAACCTTATAGGGGCAAGTATAATACACTAGTGACAAGCTATTATAACCCTAATTGGAGGGGCTGTTATATAATATGTTGAACCCCATATTATGGAGTGGGTATAAAGCAGTTTTAGCATTCCAAGTTGAGGAAGGGGTCTAACAAGAATATATAAGGAGTTTACTTAAGTCTTAGCAGGGTTTAAAAATTACAATAGTGTATTCATTATTAGTTCACGATACCTAATGCTTCTAAGAAATTGAACTTTATTGTAAAGTGTTACTGCGTTTCGTAATCTGTTATTTTATGATTGGGTATTTTGGGGTAAAATTTGCCATTTGGGTACTTTCAGGTACAACTAGACATTCAGTCATATTATTATAATAATAATATATAATAATAATCAGTCATATTATATAATAGAATGCTTTCTAATCACTTTTCCCAATTAAATGTTAGCAGTCATCATGCCACTGCATTATTATCTCAAGCCCACAAGAGGCTCTGTTAAACTGACATTGGCCTCTCTCGTGTCTCCTGCGCCTCTTTGACCTGCACAACACCAGGAGCGAGCGATTGGACATTCAAAGGGAGAGGGTGTCAAAAGTTGCTTCCTGTTCAGTTCAGCTGGTTTTGGGGAGCATAAAGGTCTTGACAGCATTTCCTTGCTTATCCCTTGAGAGGTTTCTTAGTGTAGTCAGTAACAGGGCTTTACACTGGAATGTGGCAGTTAGGTGAAAGCCTAGAGGTCCCTGTTCTTGAATCTTGATGAGATGTGCTCTGACACGCGTCACGTAAACCATGCCGCCTTTGCCGCAGGTCTCTCTCCTGTAAAAAGGCGAATGGGGAAGTTCGCAAAATCGACATAAGTCTCGGGCTGAGACTCAGCAACAAAAGCGCAAGGGTAAGCAGTCGCTGGCTCAGCGTTTGCGGGGGTCAGAAATAAAGATGGCAGGCGTGTAATTTGCGTGAGAGGCAAGAAAGGCATGCAGCATCACGAGGTGAAAAGGATTTCTTCTGGCCCCGGCTTGTTTTGTCTCCGCGTGTCAAATGTTCCGTTTTCCAGAATGGTGAAGCCGCTTGTTTACGGGTTCCCGTCCAAAGGCACAGAAAGGTCCAATGGCCCTCAGAAACCTCTACAACTCTTGCACTCCCCACACACCCCCAGCCCATTGGCTTTTCACAAGTGTTGTCAGCCCCTTCGCTAAGTACCATGCCACTGGTCTGGGAGAGCGGCCTCATGGGAATTGCCGTCAGGCCTCAGGTTATGGGGTAAAGGCTGCCCCCTCATCCCCACACAGCCCCTCTATCTGGCTTGTCAGATCAACGTTGGGGAGAATTAATGAGAGTTTGATGATGATTTTTTCCACCGAATGGGCCGCACAAAGCCGGTGGCAGACCGAGAGACATGACTCTGCTCTGAACCACCCAACGAACCCTCCACCCCCTCTGCCAGCACCCCCAAAACCTTCAAAGCCCCCTTCCATTTCACCTCCCCCGCCCCCACTGAACCTCCCCCTGTCCTCCCCTTGTCCCGGCTGTCATCCGTCTGCCAATCTCCCGCTCCATGGCGAATTCCCTGCTCTCTTTATCCCTCTCTCTTTCCCACAGGGTTTGCCAGGGCCGGCCCGGTGCCTGGCTTCCAGGGGGACACTCTGCTGCTCGCCTTCATCGACTTGAGACAAGTAAGTCTTTGTTTTTTTCCACTCCTTTTTCTTTTCTTTCATTCTTCTTTCCCCTTTCTTCTGTTTTCCCCTGTTTACCCCTCAACATCCCCCCCTTCTTTCTCTTATTTTCCCCTCTACTGTCAAACCCAACCCCCTAAACCTCCACGCTAGCCTTAGTTTTGTTTGAAGGTTTCCTCCAATGTGTGAGTCTGTGTGTGTTTGTATTCATATCTTTGGTCTCAAGGCCTGGTCTGATATTCACCTTTGTGTGGTTTTGTATTTACCATTGTGGTACAGAGGTGGCCTCAAGACCCCCTTCTGTTCGGTTTAAGGTAAGATTTTTTAGATGGTTCTTTACGAGTCATCTTAACCTATTTGCACATTTTAACATTGCAGAACTGCTGATAGAAAACGTTGGCCTGTATCATTGCTCTGGTTTGAAAAACAAAAACTGAAACACACTGAGAAGAACATCAAGGTGATTTTGCAATCAGAAAGACAAAAATAATAGGGAGAAAAGAATAATGCCTTGGAGTGTTGTTTAGAGGACATTTTGATAGTACTTTGGTTGCACAGAATTGATTTTGTTACTGCAGTTTATTTGAACGTTCAATATTATGCTGTCAGAGTCGTAGCCTTGCAGTTAACACGCATACTTTAAGTTCAGACATGTAGTCAATGTTGAGACTATTTGTAAGCACCTCACAATTCAATTCTGATTCGAGGAGTCATGATCCATTTAAAGGATTAGTTTTCTCCAGAATTGAAATTTCCTGATAATTTACTCACCCCTATGTCATCCAAGATGTTCATGTCTTTCTTTTTTCAGTCAAAAAGAAATCAAGGATTTAAAGAAAAACATTCCAGGATTATTCTCCATATAGTGGACTTCAACGGGGACCAACGGGTTAAAGGTCCAAATTGCAGTTTCAGTGCAGCTTCATGGGGCTTTACACGATCCCAGTTGAGGAATAAGGGTTTTATCTAGCAAAACGATCTCTCATTTTCTATTAAAAACAAAAAACAAAAAAAACAACAACAACTTTTTAACCACAAATGCTCGTCTTGCACTAACTCTGCACATTCACGACTTCACTCATTACGTAGTCATGTTGGAAAGGTCACGTGGGACGTAGGTGGAAGTACTGACCCAGTGTTTACAAAGCGAACATGCAAAGACAAAGTCAGATGCTGATGAAACAACGATGTCGGTCTATATTGAATTTGAAGGAGAAAATGAGATGGAGTTTTTTGCCTACCCTACCTTTTCCGCCTATGTCGTAATCGTTCCAACATAACTACGTAATGCGTGAAGTTGTGGACGTGCATCGCTGAGCCTAGTGCAAGACGAGCATTTGTGGTTAAAAAGTATATAGTTTTTTTTTTTTTTTTTTTTTTTTTAGAAAATGACCATTTCACTAGACAAGACCCTTATTCCTTGTCAAATGAAAGTTTAAAAAAGAAAACGGCTGGTAAGAAGTATGTAGCATATGCATGTTTGTCAATTCTGAGATCTAGAGGGAAACAATAATAGTGGGGTTATAAGGGTCCATATTTGGGACCCCCTCCCTTGTTGCCGAAGTGGCCAACCTGGGCGGGTGTCAGGGACTGAGAGGGGATGACGGATGGGCTGGATGCTCAGGGAGTACTGGATGAATGAGCTGACAGACAGTGACAGATAGCTCTTTCTTCCACTAAAACAATTCCGTTTTGTCCCGCCTGCCATCATGATGCAGTGCCACTTGTTTTCCATTTAGTTTTTTTTTGTTTTTTAAACCTGACTTCACCATGAAGGCGCTTGTGTGGTTTTGCTTTGTTTTGTTTTTTAAGAGAGGAGAAAAGAGGATGCTGAAGAAAAGAATGAACAAAATAGCCATTTAGCTTTTTTTAATGTCATGTTTTGCTTTTGAGGTGTCATGATGCATGACTCTCTACAAAGATATCTTTCATTATTAATACTGTTATTGTTATTATAATTTCAATAGCATCCGAAGTCGGTAGAGGTGCAGACTTCTCTCAAGAAGTCTTAAAGGGGTTGTTCTGGTGATCAGAGACGTCAGAACTGTTCTGTCCCTCTGCGTGCCTGGCCCTGAATACGCCCGATAAATCAACCTGAAGGGCCCGTTTGTGTCCCGGTCTCCCAGGTCCTGGGATGGGGCTGCGGGTCAATCCTTCTGGAGATAGACAACGAAAAGGTCCGGAAGCTCTGGGAGGGGTTTTGGTGAGAGGCTGGAACCTGGATTCACTCTCCTATCTGAAAAGACAGGAATACAAAAAGAAAAGGACATCCAAGTTATGCTTCAAAGTGCTTTAGACAGAGAGGAATAAGAGGATGGATGGAGGATGACGTGACGAACTACTTAATTCTCAGACGTTCTCATTAATTATTGCATTAATCTTTACTCTTCAGCCACACTCATATAGCAGGGTGATATGGTTGACAGTGCTGTTTGGAGTGCGTAATACGGTTGTGTTTAGTTATGAAGCAGAGTTACAATTCTTAAACTGAAATGCCTATCTGGAATTTTATGGTGTCATGGCTGAATTTTCAGAGTGGGTTCATCTGTTATATGCAAAATGAATGTACATTTAGCAAAAACACATGAAGGGTGACATTTAAGGATAAGGATGGATATGATGTAACTACATAAGATATGACATAAGAACTGGACTTCAGACACAATCAATTGTTAATCTCAAACACTGTGTTTAAGTGGTCTTCCTGTAATTTGACATTTTAAAATGTGAAGAATATACAGGTGAAAGAAAATACTTAAGACAGATAAAACCTTCCTGTGTTCGACTTGCCTTCCAGTCTTTTTATCAGGTTTTCCAAGATTTTCCAAGAAAAAAGCGTAAAAACAGATAAAAATTAGATCGGAATCAGGAGGAGACATTATTATAAATGGTATGCTCCATGCTGGAGTTCTATATTTAGGAGTCTTATGTTAGCAGATTAGGGAAGGTTTGTGGTGATGGGAACCCTTGGCTAGCCTTGGTGTGGGAGGCCTGCTGGCCTCTGTGGCGAAGCTGGCCCCCCAGCAGTGCACGTTCTCGGGGCTGCCGCATGCCTCAACTCTTGCGCTGGATCTTCTGCCTTCCCAAATTCCTCTGAGTTCTAAGGGTGGAAAGAGCTTGCAGCCAGGCTTTGGTTAATGCGGAGGCCCTGATGGCGGAACTGTTTTTAGTGTATGAAGGGGTGGTCTAAGTAGAGTTTGGCTAGATTTGACTAATTTGATGGTTAACTGCATATGTTTTTTGTCTGTCTTTGTCTGTCTGTCTGATTTATTTATTCATCAGTTTGTTATTTTTTTTCTGTCCGTATAACCTTCAAAATTAAAGTTTTTTTTTTTTTTTTTTTTACAAATCTTTCAAGCAAGACATTCAAATGTTGCCTTTTAAAAATGCTTTTCTAGTAAAAAACGTGTTGAATTTCAGTTCATTTTGATTCTATTTTACATTTCTAATTTGATATTGTGATCTTTGCATTCATATAGATTACAAATTCACTTAATGAATATGAATTTTTAAAACCATTCTCATTTCAGTTATGATTTGTGCACAAACCTGCAGGGCTCAAAGTAATGTTGTTCTCTGGTGCAGGTGCATAAAAGCCTCCATTTGTGTCATAGAGGGTGATGGTTGAAGGTACGAGAGACGTTATTTACATCCCCTGCTGTGTTGTCTCTCCTACCCACACTTTATGATTCATTCTGGGGCACTGCATAGAAGCGCAGAGGGGGCGGGGATACATTTTCCTGGTCCCATGAATTTAGGAACCATGAGGCTGCTAAGCATTCCTGTGGCCTGTCCACAGGCATTATCCTAGTATTCCTGGAACGTTGTTAAAAGGATTCAATGTAAAATGCATTTCCCCTCTCTAACCCCTTCCATTCCTTTCTCTTAGTCCTTGGCGGTGAAAGCCTAACACCAGTGACACCACTAGAGGCTTATGCTTGCATCCTTCTGAACCCTATGGGCACCTTCTTAGTGTCCATACGATTCTAGCTAGCCAACTGCAGCTGTGTCTGATTTCCTTTACCTCTATTTCTTTGTCTCTTACTGTGATAACTCTGTTCTGCTGTCAAATTTGGTTATGTTGGTTTAAGTGCGGTTTGATGCTTGCACAGAAACGAATGATTGAAATTTAATCCATCTAATGTTCTGGCACCATCTGATGATTTAATACTCTCAGGGTTATTTTGGAGTCTGTTTATATTCCTTTATATTTTTGTGTGCGCGTGTTTGGTAATCGCTAAACAAACTCAGACTCCGCTAGTGACCTATAGTGAAAAAATGTTGTTCCGGCAACAGGGTGCAAGGAGGGGACATGTTGGCGAGCCAGAAATTTTAACACCACCACCCCCTCCACCCCGAAAGGAGTTCACTGCGGTTTAAGAAAATTTGCTGCTTGCTCCCAAATCTCAGTCAGCAACCTTCTCTAGAGAGTCAGGGAATCTGGAGAATGTTCCTTCAGTTATAAAGACTTCTTATAACAAAATGAGATATTTTCTCAACTCTGTAGTTCTTACCTGTGTAGTCGATTTGATGGTATACATATTTTTTTTCTTTAAAGGTACACTTATGCAACTTGTTTTTTTTTCTTTTTTTTTTTTCTTCTTTTTCTAAATTTATATAACAAATACATCTTCCAAACCGCATTTTTAGTTTTTTCATGAATCTCTACGGTATGCCTATATTCTGCCTATTTTAGACAGAGCGGGACGCCAACCGCTGCAGAGTAACCCAATATATATACAAATACATAAACAGAAAGAAGTAGCTCCGGCTACTACGTTCTTCTGCAATATGACAATATATATATATATATATATATATATATATATATATATATATATATAGAATATGTGACCCTGGATCACAAAACCAGTCTTAAGTAGCACAGATATATTTGTGGGAATAGCCAAGAACATATTGTATGGGTCAAAATTATCAATTTTCTTTTATGGCAAAAATCATCAGGAGATTAAGTAAAGATCATGTTCCATGGAGATATTTTGTAAATTTCCTACCCTAAATGTATGACACATTTATTTTTGTGAGTGAATACAGCACAATCGTGAACATAATGGACAACTTTATGCTGTCTCAATGGGTTGTTTTTTTTTGCACCCTCAGATTCCAGATTTTATAATAGTTGTATCTCGGCCAAATATTGTCCTATCCTAACAAACCATTCATCAATGGAAAGCTTATTTATTCAGCTTTCATGTGATGTATAAATCTCAATTTAAAAAAAATGACCCATGTGACTGGTTTTGTCATCCAGGGTCACATGTTATATATCCATGACTATATATCTATATATTCCTGGATCAGAAAATGTTACAGGCCATAACAATATAATATGTCCTGTAAAAAGTGTCTTGTATAGCTGAAAATGTATCTCTAATACAAAATGCTAAATGTATCTCCAATTTTAGAATCACTTCAGATGTTTTGGGTCGGTAAAAACACTAATATTGTAAAATATTATAATTTTTTTCTATTTTAATATATTTTAATTTAATTTATTCCTGTGATGGCATGGTTGTGTTTTTAGATGAATGAGGTATTTATAAAGTGCTTTTCATATGTACTACTGTACACCCAAAGCGCTTTACAATCACATCAGGGAAGCTCCTCAACCACCACCAGTGTGCAGCATCCATGCGACGGCAGCCACAGTACAATGGCGCCAGTGCGCTCACAACACAACAGCTATAGGTGGAGCGGAGATACAGTGATAGAGCCAATTCAATTGAAGGTATAGGCCAGGACAATGGGGTTACACCCCTACTCTTTACGAGAAGTGCCATGGGATTTTTAATGACCCCAGAGAGTCAGGACCTCGGTTTAACGTCTCATCTTTGACAGTAATAGTGTCCCCATCACTATACTGGGGCGTTAGGACCCACAGAGACCACATTAGATGTCATTAGATGCCATAACTCCAGTCTTCAGTGTCACATGATCCTTTACAAATCACTCTAATGTGCTGATTTGGTGCTCCAGAAACATTTCTTAGTGTTATAAATGTTGAAAACTGTTGTCTTTAATATTTTTGTGGAAACTGTGATTTACATTTTTTTTTAAAGATTATTTTATGATTAGAAAGTTCAATAGAACATAATTTTCTTGAAACAATGTGAAAGTATTTATTGTTACTTTTGATCAATTAAATGCTAACTTGCACAATACAATTATTAATTGAAAAATTAACAAAAGAAATGATTCTGACCCAAAACTTTTGAACAGTAGTGGATGTACCCTATTGTAGTTTATTGTTAGGTTTTTTTTAACACATGTAATTTTTTTCTGATTTGTGACACTATAATTCATCTTCATATTGTTTGTGGTATAGGAGGAAGTTCACCAGTTCAGAGAAATGACTAATGTGAGTGTCCCATTCAAGGAACACTTGCAGTATTAATGTATCATTTGTTTTAGACAGTTGCCCAACATGTGCCAACATGCAGGCTTTGGGAGGAAATTGATCTATGCATGACATCCCTTTCTATTAACAATTTCTATTTGGGTAAAACTGAAAGGCTAAGACCTTGCACTTTGAAAAGTCAAAACGAAAGCAAACTACAATTAAACATTGATTAATGATGAGACACAAAGTGATCATTATTGAAAAAGTGGAAATTCTGACTAATAGATGAGTGAGCATATGGTGCATATAAATATTACTTTGGAAACAGAAACCGAACTCTATCTAGATGTGGGATTTCCAGCCGTTTCTAAAATTGCCGATTGGTATTTCCCTGTCAAACATATGCCTTTGGGAGAGTGAATCACTGCAGTAAAATGTCCATCTGCTCTCTGTGGGATTGCAGCTGTTATGCCACCTTCTTCCCTTATACACTCTATCACTACAGTCAACACTGTTCTGGTTGCATACGTTTTTGTATTTAGAGAGATGGTTAACCCAAAAATGAAAAATAACAATATTGGACTCATTATATAGACAACAAAATTTAAATGTGTATATATATATAAATATATCTTATTTTGTGTTCCAGAGAAGACAGTCATACAGGTTTAGAACAATATAAGGGTGAGTAAATGAAATTCCTTTTTCTGTTTTTGGGTGAACTTTTCCTTTAAATGTTCCTTACATTTTGAGCTCTGAAAGACACATTAAGCCATGGTGCTCATGTGGATGATGCAAATCCAATTTTCTAACCTGTCTCCACAAACAAAAGAGCTAAAAAAAATTTAAATTAAGATTTACAATAAAAATTTGTTCCTTAAGGAAATTCTTTTTCACACTTAATAAGAAATCCAGTCAGTTTCCTGTCATCCACTGGCAGTTCAATGACCATGGACCTGATCTGTAAGGTTGTTTTCCACCTTTGGAGGATAGGTGAGTTTAAGACCACCTTTGTACCACATTCTCTTTTAGTGATGTCTGTAGGATGAACCGGAGTGTGTTTGTGTTTTTAATGAAGTCTCCCTGAACCTTAACCTGCCTGGTTCAGTAGCTGCGGTCAAGCAGTGAAGGTGCACAGGAAAGAAGAGAGATTGAGGATGAAACCATATGGGTCGTGCTCTTCTCCTAACCCTGTTCAACTACAGCCTCCCACAGATCCGCTTTTTTGTTGTTCCTTTAGGGAGAGATAGAAAGTTTGAAAGAATCAAGACTGCCACAGAATCTCGATTGTACAAGCAAACCAGCTCTCCCAGATTTTCATGCCTTTGCTTATGGAAAATATGTGAAAATGAATGAGAAGGAGTGGAAATGTAGGAAGGAGAAAGAAAAGGAAATGACACAGGCATTTCTCTCCTCAGACCATTTCTCCATAGTCTCCCTAAACAAGCCAGTGACAGGTGTCACAGTTTAATCGTCCCCCATTTGCTTCCTCTCAATGCCCAGTGAGTGTGTCACGCTTAAATCCATCCCCCCTGCTCCTTCTCAATGGTGTGCTGGTGTGTGTCAGTGAAAGGCCTGTTTGAGACGCTGTCATAGGTCTCCAGGGGTCAGACGGATGAGCTGCCCTGCTTGTATGGAGTCAGTGAGGGAGCAGATATTCTCCGAGCAGGGGGTTGACATCTCTCTTTGCGGCAGGGTCCCATTCAGCCCTATGAGGATGGCACTGATATGCATCTTCTCTCTCACTCCAGCATGAACACAAACTGTCAACTGATTCTTGCTTCTCCAGCTTACCCTTTTCTTTCTTTCTCTCTCTCAAATCCTTAAAAAGGATAGTTCATCCAAAAATGAAAGTTATCATCATTCCCTTACCTACATCATTCCAAACCTGTATTATATTTTTTCTTCTGTGGAACACAAAAGAAGATATGTTTCGGCATATTATTAAAGTCAACAGGATCCAGATTGTTTGAAGGTACAAACAGGACATCAAGGTACTGTGAAATGAATCCATACAACCGGTGTATCTGAAGTTATATGATCACGTTGTATGATGAACAAAACAGAATTTAAGCCTTTATTTACTTTCAAATCAAAACCAAAAATGAATCAACACATGCATTTGCAGACTACATCAAATATGGCAACACAAATGTCAAGATGGTTGGCCTCGTGATATGCAAGAACCAATGAGATATGACATTAGTTGAAGTTTTTTTTTGCCATATTTGATTGTGTTGTGTGCATTGATCAATGCCTTTATTCGATCTAAGAGTAAATAACGAATTTTTAGTCCCTTTAAGACAAGGCATTTCACTCAGCGGCCATCTTTGAAACTCCTCTCGGGCATTCAAGTGCAGCTCCTATCTCTTTGAATGAGGAAACATCAAATTCTCCAAAACTGTTTGCCAGTCTTACGATTAAATTTCATATTTGAAATCACCAGTGAAATCTGAAATCTCATCAATTTTGTTTCTAAACTCTCGAATCACGACAGAAAATTACATTTTTCAGGCTGGGTCAAGCTAATGCGAAAGCGCAGTGGAAGCGCGTGTCTGACTATTTCTATAGGAACACTGCAGCTGCAGTGACGCGATGACTTTACCAATCGGCGATTGGCTCTTATTTAGAAGGCAGGACTTATTCCGCCATATTGGGAGTTTCACTTTTCCCCATTCAAAACAATACGAGAGATGCGTCCTGTGTTATTTTATAGTCTTAGATAGATCTATATTCTATAGATAATGCCAAATTATTGTGTTGCTTTAAAAGAATATACCAGTTGAGTCGTATGGATTAGTTTCATTCATAGTGCGTTTGTCTTTTTTGGAACAAATGTTTTGGACCCAATTAACTTATATTATACGGACATAAATAGGTGAAATCTCTTCCATGTTTGGAACAACATGAGAGTGAGTAAATGATGACAGGATTTCCATTTTTGTGTGAACTATCCCTTTAAGTTAATCTTTTTCTAAAAATGCTTGGAAACCGCTCCAGTTCAAAACAGGGCTTCCCGTTGTCCAGCTGCTGGACTGGAGCTCCACCACTTTTCAAATGTGTAGAATAGTGTGTGTGTGTGTGTTGATATAGGGGTCATTTATGGGACCCACATATTTGTGTTTTTCCCTCAGTTCTGACACTTGGTTCTGGTAACTTACACTGTAGAAGCACTTTTTTAGTCAGTTTGGATGGATTTAACATTCTTGTGCCCTTACGTTCCTTTGTTAAAAGTTTATTTATACTGTATATTCTGCTTGTCACGCTGTATTTCATTTTTAAATTAATTTTCTTGTTCTGTGGATTTTAGTACAGCTTGGCATTCGGGTGTGGCCTTTGATTACCAAAACCAATGTTCTTGGGAAGGAGAAAAAGATGCAACAAAGAAAGAAGAATTCTCTTACGTAGTATTACAGTGCTGGTCTGGAGGTTACACACTTCCAGGAGGCAATAATTGGAGAACAAACACAAAATCAGGGTTATAGGATAAAGAGACAGGTATAGGATATAGGACAGGTAGACAGGTAGATGTTTTGTTTTTATTGATGATTTTAAAAAAAATATATTATCGATTGTTATTGTGACACTGTGTTAAGGAGGAAAAGCTCAAGGATTGGTGGTTCCCTGCAGCATCCCTGCTTCAGAAGTTGTGTTTTTCAATGGATGTATGGATGTTTGAAATGCCGTCTATAGAATTTTCTATTCAATTTCTATGTTTCCCAGAATTAATTACCTGTGTTGAATATCGTTGAATATCTTTGAATACTTAATTCCTGAATTTCCTCAACCCTGATCAACATAGTATTAAAATAGAGGCATTAAAATAGGTTGCTTGTCTTGTTTGGTTTTCTTATATTTATAAGAATAATATATATATGATATATATATATATATATATATATATATAATATAAAGGTTATTGATTTTTAAAAACACTATATTGTGTGTATAGATTATGCTTTAGTTTTTTAAAACATTTTTTAACTTTTTTTTTTCAGATGCTTTTATCCATCGCGACTTGTGCATGATTAACATCTCAAGAAACATAAGCATTTTTAAAGTCATACCATGATGGAATACTTATACATATTTGATCTACAGAACGAAAGCCGTGCTCTCCTGGAAAATACTTTTTTTTGTTCAGATGCCCATAGAATCATAATATTTTAACACTACTTTCATATACATAATACTACTCAGCGACATTGTTGTGCATTGTCATTTTGCTTTTATGTATGTTTGCTGCTCAACTTCACCCATTGTTTTATGTAGAGCACACAGCTGACAACTCAAAGTGATGAGGAAAGAGAATGGGGGAGCGAGTGGGAAGATACATGAATGTGACGTTTTCGACAGTGAACTCATTCTGGCCCTGGCGCACGCTGGCTGACCTTCCTCTAGTTAACAGCCAGAACTAGACCAGGTGTAATCACTTTCTCCAGCCTTCCGCCTGTCTTTCCGTCCAAGGGAGAGGGAGAGTGAGCGGGTAGGGGGTGGGCCAGTCGAGTGGCCTCCGGGCGACCCTGCTTGCATTCCCTCGGAGCCAGCGGACGATAAGCCTGACGTGCTATCTGTCTCGCTCTTTTTCCCTCTCCGTCTCTCACAGGCTCAGTTAGGATTGGCAGGTCGAGGAGGGTTTGTATGGTAAAACAGCAAGTCTCTGTGTTATGCATGTTATACATGCTGGAATCGGGACGGAGAGAGGGGGAGCTGACCCACTGGTTACCTTGGCTTTGGTCCAGTCAAGGAGTCAGGCAGGATCCAAGGTCTGAGCCGCTTACCCTGTACCATTTTAGATCAGCCCCGCGCCAGGGGCTATGCCCTCATGGGAGAGCTTGGGTAACGGGGGTACATAAAAGAGACTGGTATTTTTTTCCCCTTTATTCCTTTTTTTTCTCTCTTCCCACACCCTGTTTCTTTTTCCTCTATTTTTCTTAGCTTATTATGTTCATTCTCCTCTTCCTTCTGTGAATTTCTACTTAAAGGCTTGACAGAAAGGTTGATTTACCAGTCTTGCATCTTTGGCAACCTCACTCTCAACCCTCATCACCTTTTTACTGGAAAGCACAATGTGTTTTAGGCCATTTACAAATACAATTTTGTTTGCCATTTAGTAAGGTAAATAAGATTTGGTAAATTCCGCTTGGATTACAAGCATCAACCTGACCCTTAGTTTAATTTCTCTCTCTCTCTCTCTCTCTCTCTCTCTCTCTCTCTCTCTCTCTCTCTCTCTCTCTCTCTCTCTCTCTCTCTCTCTCTCTCTCTCTCTCTCTCTCTCTCTCTCTCTCTCTCTCTCTCTCTCACTCACTTTCTTTCACTTTCTTTGGCAGCTGTTTATCTGTTTGTCTTTATGCTGTGGTGATCATGAGTAAGCAGTATTCAGTCTGTAGCCTCTCTTTGACCTTGATTATGAGGGCTAGCAGAGTTCACGTCCATAGAGACAGCATCACGGCATCACCAAAAAATTTTTTATCAGATTATATCCTTCTTCATGCCCTGTGAAAGGGGTAGGAGTTCTGTAATGCTGGTTTATTGTGTGTCACCACAACACGCGCACACAGATCCACATTCCATCTTCATTTTCCTACAGCAGCTGTAAGAGTAGTTTTGATTTGTCCATTTCCTGTAAGCCATAGAAAGGCTCTTTTCTTATAAATATGAATGACACCCTTGGCATAAATATTTCTGGAAACCGCTTTAACAAAAGACACTGTGTGTGTCATGTTATTATTAAAGCTGTTTTAAATTTCATTTTCATATTTGAATATTCCAGTTAATTTCATCTTCTTTTTTACCACATTTAGGAGTAGAGCGCAACATTAATTTTCCGGAAGTAAAAATCCCATATTTTCTCCATAGATAAAAAAAAAAATATATATATATATATATATATATGAAACATTTATTTGATCAATGTTGCAAATAGTTGTGCTGCAACTATAATATTTTTTTTCAGGATTATTTGATTATTAGAAAGTTCAAAAGAACAGCTATTAAAATGTAAAACTTTTGTAAAAAAAAAAAATATATATATATATATACACTCACCTAAAGGATTATTAGGAACACCTGTTCAATTTCTCATTAATGCAATTATCTAATCAACCAATCACATGGCAGTTGCTTCAATGCATTTAGGGGTGTGGTCCTGGTCAAGACAATCTCCTGAACTCCAAACTGAATGTCAGAATGGGAAAGAAAGGTGTTTAAGCAATTTTGAGCGTGGCATGGTATTTGCCAGACGGGCCGGTCTGAGTATTTCACAATCTGCTCAGTTACTGGGATTTTCACGCACAACCATTTCTAGGGTTTACAAAGAATGGTGTGAAAAGGGAAAAACATCCAGTATGCGGCAGCTGAAAATGCCTTGTTGATGCTAGAGGTCAGAGGAGAATGGGCCGACTGATTCAAGCTGATAGAAGCGCAACTTCGACTGAAATAACAACTCGTTACAACTGAGGTATGCAGCAAAGCATTTGTGAAGCCACAACACGCACAACTTTGAGGCGGATGGGCTACAACAGCAGAAGACCCCACCGCGTACCACTCAGCTCCACTACAAATAGGAAAAAGAGGCTACAATTTGCAAGAGCTCACCAAATTTGGACAATTGAAGACTGGAAAAATGTTGCCTTGTCTAATGAATCTCGATTTCTGTTGAGACATTCAGATGGTAGAGTCAGAATTTGGTGTAAACAGAATGAGAACATGGATCCATCATGCCTTGTTACCATGGTGCAGGCTGGTGGTGTTGGTGTAATGGTGTGGGGGATGTTTTCTTGGCACACTTTAGTAGGGGTGGCACGATCCACCTTTTTTGCCTCCGATACCGATTCCGATACCTGGGACTCAGTATTGGCTGATACCGATCCGATCCAATACTAAAATAATAATTTAATTTAATTTAAAATTAAAAAACAGTGCCAAATTACCTAATAAACTGTATCTGTATGCCTCACTGTGGGGAAGAGACTGTGATTATTCTTTTGTTAAAGGCATCAAAGCTTGACTTAAACATTATTTTCCTTACTTTGTAAAACAATACAGACAAAATATGTACTATATAATTAAAAGACATTTATTTTTAAATTTTAAGCGCAACTTTTTAATGAAGCAGCAACATATGATAGATTGGACAGAACAACTAAGGCTATCAATAAACTGCCATTCCGCAAAAATATTGTAATATGAAAGCTCCAATTCAGAGTGGCACGAAACACTTGTGTCACACAGAATGATGCGCTCGAAGCAACAAGGAGTCACGGCGCGCAGCGCTTCGCATTGAAAAGTTCAAAGCACAAAAGTAAGATATACATATATTTCTTTATTTATTCATTAGTTTGAGCCTTTTAACAGTTTTAAATTTCAGTTAATGTGCGCGTGAAGAGCAATTATATCACTCTCTACTCCAGTGTTGTGATCACTGATCAGTTGTGTTGTGATCTAACAGACACCCGGTAGAAAGTAACATTTGAAACTCCAGCACGTTAAAGTCCTTTTATGCAAACCTTTATCTACAGATCTACAGTATAATAATAGGAACATTGACTCATCTTGGAGAGAGTTTCATCGTGTTGACCGTTTTACCCGAGCGCGACGCGCTGTTTGAGTGCTGAGAATGACTGACAGCCGCAGCGGAAGGAAGCACTTAGGTGAAGATTAATTTAACGATTTAAATCTGTACCTCACATTAAACTATATGTAATGGCTTCAGAATACTTGGAATATAGTACACGGAAACATTATAGTGCTTTATAATGTTTTTGTGCCTTTTGTGTTGTATAACAATGACATTCGTAGGCTACAATATCGGATCGGATTTGGATGGTCTCGTCTGGCGATACCCGATCCGGCAAATATTGCTAGTATCGGAGCAATACCGATACTGAGTATCGGATCGGCGCACCCCTACACTTTAGGCCCCTTAGTGCCAATTGGGCTTCGTTTAAATGCCATGGCCTACCTGAGCATTGTTTCTGACCATGTCCATCCCTTTATGGCCACCATGTACCCATCCTCTGATGGCTACTTCCAGCAGGATAATGCACCATGTCACAAAGCTCGAATCATTTCAAATTGGTTTCTTGAACATGACAATGAGTTCACTGTACTAAAATGGCCCCCACAGTCACCAGATCTCAACCCAATAGAATATCTTTGGGATGTGGTGGAACGGGAGCTTCGTGCCCTGGATTTGCATCCCACAAATCTCCATCAACTGCAAGATGCTATCCTATCAATATGGGCCAACATTTCTAAAGAATGCTTTCAGCATCTTGTTGAATCAATGCCACGTAGAATTAAGCCAGTTCTGAAGGCGAAAGGGGGTCAAACACAGTATTAGTATGGTGTTCCTGATAATCCTTTAGGTGAGTGTGTATATATATATATATATATATATATATATATATATAAACAGTAAGTCTTCGTCACTTTTAGTAATTAGATAACAGAGGTTGAAAGTAACGAATTACATTTACTCGCGTTATATAATTGAGTCGTTTTTTTGTGTACTTCCACTTTTTAAAGTAGTTTTTAAAATCTGTAATTTTACTTAAGTACGTTTTGTTTGAAGTATTGTACTTCGCTACATTTTAAATCATATCCGTTACTGAGTAAAAAAATAATACAAGGGAGAAAAAAAAAATCACACACCGGAAACTACTGCATTGATTGAAGGGCGGGAGAACAAACGCGCAAAAAAGGTGACGCAGACCCAGCTGAAGCTGAAAGCGAAGCGCCCTCGAATTCTTATGAAGCGAATTATGGCCAGTATGGAAATACTTTGGATGTAGAAAAAAGCGTGGTTGTCCTCGAGGATAGATAGCCAATTTGCAATAAATTTGTACACAAAGTGGCTGCAAAAGGAGGATACATAGGACACCATCCCCCTGCAGATAAGGGTATGTCCCGATTATAACTTAAGGCGAATGATTTACGTGATGCAGAGGGAATCCCAGAATCCAGTCATGAAAATGGAATTTAACTAATGCAGAAGATGTCACGTAGGCTAAAACACGCAAAATGATGGATGGATGAATACATGGAAAGTAGAACTGTGCAATAATTCCAATCGCGACATGGTCTGTTAATAATTAAATCTAAAAATACTGCTATGTAAATATATAACCTGCTTGTTCCGCGTTTATGTGTGAATGAGCTGCTCCGCTTGGTCTAAGTTACTACATAGGCTACTCAAGTACATGCTGTTTTCAGCGTCTCACAAACAATTTGAGGACATGAATACATGAACATTTCCAGAGCTGCTCTGAGAGAACGCCTATTGAGCATTTTCACCATTTTTTTTTGAGAAAAACCATTGTCAAATACACTTTGAAACAGGTCTTCACTACAACCTATCAAAATAAAAGTTTGGTTTAACTAGGAGAAATTATGACAGAAATTACTATTATATTAGACATACAATAGAACATACTCCTCAAAATAATAATAATAACAACAACAACAATAATAATACAATTTATTTAAACATTATTTAAGGAATATATTTTTTGTCCATTGTTTAATTTAGTAAATCTGTTTTTGCAGCTCTTCCCCCAAAAATAAAAGGACAAAAGTTTAAATTTTAATTTGATTACCACCGTTTTTGATAATATATTTGGATTAAATCATAAAAAGAAACATACATTTTCTGAATAAAATACATTTCATAGGACTATATTATTCTTAAACATTTTAATAAATTATTAATGTTAAAAATAAGTTGTTAATCTAATTCATTATCAATTATTGAATTTAATTGATTCGTTTTATTGAAATTATAATAAACAAAACAAACAAATGGTTTCAAGTTTGTTATAAGAAAAGCATTCGTTCAACCCCCCCAAAAACCTGTTTTCCTTAATTTTATTGTCATTTTAACTGATGATAATAATAATAACCATAATTTAATAACACCGTTTATTTATTTAATAATTGATTAATACTGTAAACTGTGATATTTTCGGAGACGTTATCATACTGTGAAAATCTCATACCATTACAACCCTACACGGGAGAGCCCCCCACCCCACCCCGCTGTTAAAAAAGTAACTCAGTAACTTTTACTTGAGTAAATTTTAAATAAGCTACTTTTTACTTTGACTTGAGTAGATTTTTAGACCGGTAATTTTACTTGTACTTAAGTAAAATTTCATTGAAGTAGTAGTACTTTTACTTGAGTAAAATATTTTATTACTCTTTCCACCTCTGTTAGATAACATGCTTAGATCAGGCATAGAACATATTTCTGACCACATGTATTTAAAAATGTTAAAACCTTCTCTAGTAAATATTTCAATGTCATACTTATTTCTGCTCTGTGCTCCTTTTAACTTTCTTTGCACATTGCAGACTCTTTTAGATGCTTTCTACTGGCTCAGCTCTGACCATTCTGTCACACTTCTTCCCAAGCAATAACTAACCTTGTCGGAATAGACAGGAAGGTAAAAGGGAGGTCATGTCTTCCCCAGGCCAGTGCCAAGTTCTTCAGTCTAACAGTTATTAATTACTACCAGCAACTCCTTTAAAACGGGTTGTGTGGAGAAATGGACAGTGAAAATGAGCTCATCCCCCAAATGCAAAATGTTACTGTTCGCACGTAGATACTGCTAATTTATTTGTTACCACTTATTCTTAGTTGATCTCTTCTGGATTGGACTTAAAGGGCTTTTGACTGTTTTGTTGTCATATTGACCTGGCAATAACTCTCTTTTCTGAATGGACAGGAAGTTGAAAGTGAGGCCACCTCTTCCCCTAACGTAAACGGTCAAACGTCCATTAATTACAGTCGTAACTATTTAAATAGGTGTCAAAACAAGTCAAACAGAAGGTCACAGAAAGTATATAGAGGGACGTGCCAAATCATCTGTTCTGTGACCCAAAGACTTATTATTTTATTTAATATAATTTGTATTTATTTATTTCATAATCTTTTTACATACATTTTTATACTTTTGGTTAACTTTTTTTAATACTTCAGTCACAGTTTGTCTTTGTCATCTGATTTTTCTGTCATCTGAGATTTCAAAGAACCAGGTTTTAATAAGGTTTACTAACCCAGCCTTTTGAAATCTTTAAATGTTTCAGAAATGAGACCGTTTTGCATTCTGTTGGATTTAGCCACTTTCCTCAGGTCTCTATGACCGCTTCACCACACCATAACCCCTGAGATAACTCTTCCTTGTCTAAAGAGGACAGGAAGGTAAGTTTGAGGCCAAGTCTTCCCCAGACTATGGCTCCTTAGACGTTGTGGCCTCAGGAAGAGGGCTGTTTTTTGCTTGTCCCTGATGTGGCTTGCAAACGGAGCGAACAGGGCTGATAACAGAACAATGACCCGAGTGGGGTTCAGCTTAGAGGCAGTGTATCGTTCACCGCAACCATCTCCATCTTGACCACCCTCTGACCCCAACCTCCCTCATGCTTTTCGGACATGCTTAGAGTTCCCTCAGTAAATGTTCACTTTGCAGTTAGAGATTAGCAGTGTCCTGTAGTGACTTGTACTATACACACCCAGCAAGAGAATCTCTGTATCAATTAAGTATTGTCATTGAGTTGAAAAGGTGGAAAATTAATCTCATTAACTCTGTGTCCTGCGGCCTGTTACAGCAATGTTTGTACCCTTTTTAATCAAGTTACGGCTGTCAGAATACTTCGGGCTGGAGCTTCTGCTCTGCTGAGATCCTCTGAAGCCCTCTTGAGACTTCTGGCCAGTCTTAATCATTTAGGTCTCTGCTTCTTCTAATGTAATTAAATGAGCCACTCAGTTGTGGCACAGACCCACCAGCAGAAGGGAGCACAGCATCCTAGCAGAGCAGACCAATGGTAAGTGGTCAGTTCATTTTTACACTCACTCTGATTTTACTCTGTTCAGAGTTCAGTGCAGGGTGAATTCTATTTGAATGAGAGCATCACTATGTCCTACTCACTCTGAAGTACTCTGATGGGTACAGGTCATTACTGCCTCTTTTTGGTACACTCTGTTTAAAGACTTATGTCCCTGCCATTTTATTTTGTTAACATGATAATATAGCAGCAAAATTTATAATGATAATTCATCCAGAAATTAAAATTCTGTCATAATTTATTCACCGTCAAAACTGAGATGTTCTTCAAAATATCTTTTGATTTTATTTTTGATTGATTTATTCCTTCAAAATTGTGTTAGGATTGTTACTTGCATGTCTCTGTAATACTTAATATTTCATACAAATATTGTCTATTGTTCACTGCACATACACATATATTGTTTATTAATTTTGTATAT
This sequence comes from Siphateles boraxobius, assembly GCF_051911475.1. Lineage (NCBI taxonomy): Eukaryota > Metazoa > Chordata > Actinopteri > Cypriniformes > Leuciscidae > Siphateles > Siphateles boraxobius. The sequence continues at coordinate 16,774,063 of NW_027508734.1, forward strand.
TGTGTATTTTTATATTTTTATTATCTTTGTCTTGTCGCGGTCATTTTGTGTGTGCTGGGGAAGCTTCTGTCACCAAGACAAATTCCTCATGTGTACTGAAAGGGACATACTTGGAAATTAAGCTCATTCTGATTCTTATTCATTTGTTATCATTAGTAAATACATTAGATATAAAATTATAATGACTAATACCTAGTCATTTTTTATTAAAATGCCATAACTTGATCTTCCAGTCAAATAATAAACTTCTCTCTGGTGACATGCTGGACTTATCCGATCATTTAGTCAGCTCATACTCCACCCCTTTCTTACAGTCAACTGAAAGTTCAATTCACATACAACAGTCCCCACCCTGCACTTTTTTCTTTTCGATAACTTGGGTGAACGTCACAAAAGGAATAATAGATCTGTTGCTACTTCTGTTACATTGCAACTTTAATATTGGCCTAGGTTAATAAATGCTATAAGTTTTTTTTTCTGTCATTGTTAGCTATAGACCTGTATTAACTAAAGAGGAGTTATTGTAAAGTGCTGAACATGTTTTTCCTTCCTTTATTTTTATTCTGAGGCAGCAAAGGGAGAGCAAGAGAAGAAGAGGGAGTCTCTTCTTCTCATGCTCTCCTCTGCTGCCTCCTCTTCCTTTCCCTCTCCATCATTTTTCTCTTCCTCCTCCACATCATCTTTTTTCCATTATAGACCCCTTTATTTTCTTTGGGTCTTTCTTGTCTCTTATTCCTCTTCTCCACTTTCTCTCGTTTTGATTGACAGTTGCTGTCATTCCCAGCACTGGCGCCTCTAGGACTTTGTCGTTTTAAAGTGTTTTTTTTTTCACAGAAAGAAAAAGCAAGCGTTTAACATTGTTAATCTTTTATGATTGACATGCCGTTTCCCTGCAGTTAAGAGCATGTTTGTTTGCATAGACTGAGATTTGTGTTTGAGTGTCTCATGCTTACTGTTTGCTGGACACTTTAGCGTAGATGGAGTCTAAGCCAGGATAACCTCTATGGATAACCTCTGACCTCGTGTGCTACTGGTATGTGGACTGAAATATGGCTTGAGAAACAGGGAGCCACTTTTCCTTTTTTCAGTACTCAGATACTGCTTATCATTTTCCTCCCAGTGGACTATGACTGATGTTGAATAATGTTTTAGTTGCTCCTCTTTTCCTTTTTTTTCTTTCCGCTCTTCTCTCTACATTCACATGATCCAGAGCCATGATTAGCTGAGCTAAGTGTTTTTGATTCAGACCTCTCTGTTGGTTACATGTGCAGGTTAATGTCAAGATAAGAACTGACTTTTCTCATTAACGTTAACAGATTTCTCACAGAAACTTCTAGAAATAATCATAAGCGGGGATGGTAGTGTGATGATCTGAATGCATGTTGACTAGGTACCTTAAGGGTTGAGTTCAAAACCACCCGCTTGATTGACTAGGGGTGGACAGGATGATTGGGGATCATAATCGTTAGTCATTCCATTAAGTTAGAAGCATCTGATTTTTCACCAGTATTTTTATTAACCATAGACCCAGAAAATCTGCTCTGATCCGATCCAAACTTCTCGAATATTAAATTTATCACTTTTTACTTTACCCAAACATGAAAATTGTCACTATGTACTCACTCTCATGTCACTCCAAACCCATAAGACTTTTGTTCATCTTCATCTTACTGAGCCCTTAAAGGTGTTCTGGATCTTCATGTTCATATTTGCTCCCAGCAGAGGTTTAATGCTGTTGTATCTGTATCAGATTTTCTTGTCGTTCACATTTATGACCGGTCCCTTGTGCCCTATTTGCTGAGGTTCAAATCACAAATCGCCCATACCAGCCCATTGTGACTCATCCCATGTTTAGAAGACAATTTTATTAACATGTACTCTACCAGATAACTGCATAGGCATTTTTTAAGATAGGTCAGGAAATCTGTATATTTAACTATAGATACTTTGGCCTCCTTTTCTCTCTTCCTCCCTACTAGTTTGTTTTAGGAAAGTGGGGTTGTTATTATTTCTTTCTTTACTAGGCTGATCTCTCTTTTCTATGCTGGTTATTATCAATGTTATCATTATTCAGGCTTAAGCTCAACTGACTTTGGCCTGCATGAGCCTCTGGGGCTGACGGCCCAATTCCAGAACGCACTAAACAACACTGAGAGCCAGAGGGCAGCCAGAGGTGAGAGAACTAACGAGAAAAGGAGTGCGAGGAGAAGGCATGGATGAATTAATAGTGGCAGTCATGGCACAAAAAGAAAAAAGAAAACAATTCAGCATTAGTGACTAGAGAACACAAAACTAACCGACTTAGAGATTAAGAACGTTATCCTTTAATCTTAGTTTTACATAGCAGCTCATTCGCATTGACTTCATGGAGTCATAATGAATAATTATAGTCAATAGGCTAGTTATTCACAAGCTGTTAGTAGATGGCTATTAGGTCACTAGGGCATGGGTAACTAGATCATTACATAACAAACTCCCCACCAGAGCATTTTTAGATTTATTGCACGAGTAAAGTGGCAAATCAAAACTTGTTTTTCCAGAACGCTGCCAGAAAGTGCAACAAGTCTAAGGGGGAAAAAGAATAACACGGCAGTCAATTCCCAACACCCCCAGGCTATTAACGAGAATAGTTATTCCTGCTGCGTTCCAAACAAACAAGTACGACGGTCGGAATAACTGTTGTAAGCCCTTATCCAAACGGCCCAGAGAGGAGAGAGATAGTGTGAACGAGGGGTGACGCTGAGGCTGTGAGGGAAACGAGAGCAACATATCAATGTGCAACGTCATGTTTTCTTTTTTCGCTCCCTTTCTCTCCATCATTCTTTCTTTTAGAAGAATGAGAGGAAGTGATAATCCAGCGCCCGCACGCCCCCATGCCCCTGCTCCTCTCTAGCGTGGCCCTCTGTTTGTTCAGAAAGGGGCCGATAACACTGTCGGGGGTCACGCCGAGGTCAAAGAGAGAGACCGAGTAGAAGTTCATTGGGAGGTGAAGGCGGAGCGGAGAGGCAGAGCGGAAAGGTGAAACCCAGGTCATGGACGAGTTTGACACTAGCTAGCGCTATGTGGAATGCAAGTGCATTCATATTACAAATGACAGCGGCAGAACCTGCCTTCTTTTTCTCTCCTCGCCTCAGCCTTTCCTCCCTTGGTGGGTCTGTATAGACCATGCTAGCAGGAAGAAGAGAAGAGAAAGGAAAAAAAACAAGATATGTATGCAAATCCAAAAATCACTTATCTCACGCAGGTGCTTATCTGCCATCGCACAGGGTGTGTGTGTGTGCGCATTGTTTCATGATAAGTTTTGTTTGAAAATACAGGTGGTTGAATTTGTTGTTTATTCATTTTTTTATTTCAGTTGGACTAAAACGATACTTGCTCATGTAAATGCTTTAGTCTGACTGCCGGTCTTTTCCACTTTTTTTTTTTTGAAAAGTCAAAATAAAGCTGCGGTCACATTTACTGTTGTTCAGCGAATTTTTGCTGGTGAAAATCAGTCGTTTCAATACAATCGTGAATTCTCCATGCAGATTGCACTATAGGTTCAAGTTGGTCACTCAGATTGACCCAACAAAGTTGTTTGGTTTGATTATTGCATTTATAGCGTGGTTTCATCCAATATGTATACACTTTAATCAAAGCTTAATTTGGCCTCAGCTTTGTGCACATATCTGATGTATATATAATAAATATTCATCATATACTTGTTTGGAAAGACAGATTAAGGTTGTAGCTCGACATCATAAAAACCTGCTGTAGCTCAATAACAGTGCATTTAACATACTTGAATACTTTTCTTGCTGTCCTAGATGCTTTTTCCTTATGCACACATAGGCATATATGGTTTTATGTGTCCTTTATGTGTGTTTATGGTTGAATACAGAGGTTGTGTATTCATTGGCTTTTTTTTTGGCAAGTTTTGATGACATGTTTGATTGTGTTTGTTTGCATTCCCAGCACTGAATCTGCGTCTAAATGTGTGTGTGTGTGTTTGTGCGAGTGGGTTTGTTTGGGAGGGAGGAATGTGCTCTGTTGTTTATCGAGCCAGTGCTGAGGGGTGCATTTTTGGCCAGGCTCCAGCAAGGTCAGTAGCTGGCCGGGTCAATCACGGGTCATTACCGGCCCATTATCGGGTCAGGTCCGGGTCAGAAAGAGCCCTGCATTCAGGGTGAAAGAGTGTAAATGGCTGTTCTCTCTTTAACCTCTCTCCATTCTCCTCTAATCCCCTGCTTTGTCATGTTGCTTTCCCCTGTGTCTCCTCTATAATCTCATTTAAGAGGCCCTGCTCACTTATGTAACATTGGGAGAAGTGAACTGGCCTGATCTAACAAGGGCCGGTGATGGTGTTTAATGAACTTTAATGATCTCCTTTTGTCTTGTCTTTCCCGCACCACCACCATCCTGGTTTTAGTTACTGGATCTCTTCACTCAGTGGGACTGGTCCACGTATCTGGCTGACTACGGCCGACCCACCTGCAAGTACCTGCGAGTCAATCCTCACACGGCTCTGGCCCTCCTAGAGAAGTGAGTCTCACACTGCTCTCTTTCTCCTCTCATCTCTCGCTCATCAAACCACATGCACTTACTTTAAGACATCTGATCAGATGCAAACAGGTTTTTTTCTCTTTCTCTCATTATCTTATGTGTTACTCATGAGTAGGATTTCTCGATCGTAAGTATTCTGCATTTTGTTGATGTGCCCTTACATTGGTGATTTTCATGAAATTTCCAGGTTATATTTTACCTCCCAAAATAAGAATAGGAAACAATATTTTACATTTTTTTACACACCATTTTTTTTGTGTGGGGACATTGCATATACATAATGATTTTATACTGTATAAAATGTACAGTATATTCTATCCCCAAACCCTAAACCTACCCATGATTTACCCAAGATTTTCAAAAAAAACATCACTTAGTATAAGCAGTTTTCCTCATGGGGACCAAAGAATGTGCCCACAAGGACTTCAGATATTGCCATCTTTGTGAGGGCATTTTTCCCATAACGTAGGGAATACTTGAACCACACACACACACACACACACACATATAACAATAATAGTAATACATTATATATATATATATATTATTTTGTTTTATTTCCTTTAATTTTGGCGTAAAATACGACCTGGACATTTCTTACAAGTTTTTTTAATAATCACACACAATCAGTGTGTAATCATTGTATGTTTGCAGGGTTTAGTTCACTTTATGATTTTGCTGTACGTTATGTACAAGAGTGAGTGCTAATGTTAGTGTTTGCATGCTGTTTATTAAAACTCAGTACAGGTTTGCCGAACGTATGCATTCCTCATTGTTGTGTCTTTGTATGTTTGATAGACTTGTGACCTCGATCACTTCAGCTTGACACTGTCGCTCTCGGTTTCTTTCCCTCCCTCCTCCCCTTCTCTGTCTGTCCTCTTGTATCTGTGATATAAAAGATACATCACAGTATCCCCCCCCCCCACACACACACACACATGTATCCGCCTGATCCCATTTGAGCTGCACTTCCTTCACCCTTACCCTCTTGCCCCTCTTTCTCAGTGAAAGTGATCTGTATTATTTAGCCTGACCAGAGTTAGCACACTACTAAGCATGAATACTGTCTGTGTCTGTATCTGTGTGTGGAATCAGAGCACAACCTGTTCGTTGAAGGAGAAAAGTTTGTTTTATTGGAGTGTACTTAAAAAGAAAAGGCTTTTTAGTTACTTAGAGAGGAGAAATGAAGATTAAATATAAGAATATGAGTTTTTGTTTGTTTAAAAAAAGTTTTTAATAAAAAAACATCAAATATATTGTCACATTCATTAATATTAGTTTAGAATATAGAAAAATCTTATATTAGGTTAATTGTCTAGATTGGCCATATGTTTAATCTGCAATTAAGCGACATCAAAAACCACAAATCCCTTTACTCTAAGGCTATAAATATCACAATCAGCTGCTGGGTCATTATTTAGCACAACAAAATAACTACATGATGTTTCTCTAATAAGCATTTTAAATCCGTGCATTGACCGAGTGCTGTTTGCCAATGCATTGTAAACAAAATTATGATTTTTCACAAATCTTTTGTCAAATCAGCTTAGGTTCACAAACATTGTTCAGTTTACATAATTGTTAGAGTTTTGTTTTTGTTTAAATGTACTCCACATTTTTAGGCAACCAGGTAAGGCTACTTTAAATTAAACCAACAAATAATTTTCACAGTGTGATTGTGTCTTTAATAATTTCTGTGCATGATGTTGATCTAATACAATCCACATCCACAATAATACGTTTTCATTTTAAAATTTAATTTTCATTCAAAGTGTCTTTACCCTTTTTCGCTGGAGGAAAACAATAGTGTGATGAGGAGTGAACGCAGCGAAAGATTTACAGTGGAACCTGGTACCGGCAACATGTGAGAAGTGCATATGCAAGTGACGGTACGCTACAGCTTAAAACATAGAAGTGCCTCTACTGCGTACCAGTCCGTACCGGCCCACTTCGAGCACTGGTTATGACTCAGAAATGTGCTACGGGATGTTCTGATGGGGTCATGTCGCAGGGAAGAAAAATGCAACAAAAACAAAAAAAACACTTTAACTTTAGAGCGACACGAATATGGTTTCTACCTGGATATGGTTTTGTAAATGCTTAATTGCAATTTAAATATTTTTTACAATGAAAATGAATAGACTGTTGTGAATGTCAAATTCAAAAGTTCTAGTTCTCCATAGCAACTATCCACATTAGGCCAGTGCCCTCATCTTCAAAAACATGGAGCAAAATTACACTAGGTAGAAGAAAATAAGGGTTCAGTAGCAGTTAGAATAAACATGGTTTGTGCCGACTACAATGTTTCGTGCAATGAGTTATCGGCAACCGAGAGCAGTTTACAATAAACAATTTTGCTTTTTGGTCAGGTCGATAGCTCATCTCCAGTGTAAAATCCTTGCCTGAAGCAAAACCAGTTGAGAATCACTTCTCTAATACTCTGTCCGCCTCCATCTCCACTTGTTTGTTGAACTCCAGAAGCGAGTCACAAACTCTCATGCTCAACAAAGCAAGCATTCCTCACTAGGCGGTGGTGATTCTTATCACCATGGTAATCACAGACGGCTCTCTGTAAAAAATCAGTGATGCACACTATGGCAATACAGTCATGTGTCCGTGGTGATGGCTATCTTGCCTAATAACTTTTAGTGAATAAGACTCGCAGGATGAGTTGATAGAAAAAGAGCGATTGGATTTGTGGCTGGTGGTGATCATAAAATTGCTTCTGTAACAGAGTGACTTTCTTTCACAATATTTGTAACTTGCATTGTGTTTGAAAGGTCTGTAAATGTTAATTATATGTTTTCTTTCAACAAAGTTTAGTTTTGCCATTTTCTACCCACGGTCTAACCCTAAACAGGCTGTTTTTGCTAATGCACCTTTTAAACTTCCTTATATACACTACCGTTCAAAAATGTAGGATCTTTTTTTAAGAAACTAATTTTATTCAGCAAGGTTGCATTAAATTAAAAGAGATTTGTGCATTAGTGTGAATACAGTTTATTAGATCTCCTGCTGTCTATGATGTCATCAGTAAAGCAGAGAAAGAGAAAAATCATCAGCTCTTGAATGGAGAACATTCGGGTCTCAATTCTTAACATAATTTTTTTTAATTTATATTTTTAATTTGTGAAAAGTTCTTATAATTAAAAATGTAATTAAATTAAAAAAAGATTTTAAGACTTTCAAGTCGGTAAACGAATTAATAATAATTAAAAGAATCGTTTTGGAATCGGATTAGATCGTGAGGTGCCTAAAAATGTCCATCCCTATTAAGCAGTTTTTCAAAATTAATATGAAGGAAGGAATGATTAGTGAGCAGCAAATCAGCATATTATAATGATTTCTGAAGGATCATGTGACACTGAAGACTGGATTAATGATGCTGAAAATTCAGCTTTGCAATCATGGGAATAAATTGTATTTTTAAATGTATTAAAATAGAGAACAGCTATTTTAAATTGACAATGTTACAGTTGACTTTGTTCAAATAAATGCAGCTTTGGTTAGCATAAGAGACTTTTAAAAGCATAAAAAAATCTTTTGAACAGTAGTGTGAATTATGTCTGTTTACATTTTGTTTTCATTGATTTGCTTATTTTTTCCCCAGTATCAAACGAACAAGGAAAATCCTGTTTTTCATGATCTGCCTTTTAAAAGCGGAGGACTACAGACTAGGCAGAATAAAAGAATGTGTTTTTTTTTTCAATGCCTTAATGATGATGGGTCACTTCAGTATTTTGTCAAACACTGGTGCCTAGCTCTGCCATGGTTTGGCCGTTTGCGAATGAGAGGAATGTGCATGCATTGGTTCAGTGATCTCCAGGCTACTGAGAATGAGCGTTTGGCACAAGCGGCAGGAAAGTGAGCAAGATCATTAGAACCTCCATGCAAGTCTGCTCCAAGGTTCCTGCATGGAAGCATCATTTGGAATGCCTTTCTTGACCACACAGTGGTAGTCTCAGTTAAAGTCTGTGCCCTTTCTTGAGCTCTATAGTGGTACAGCACCCTGTGACCAACATTATATTTGAGTTTAAGTGGCCACCCTGTGTCATCATATTCCTTGGCTAGTTTTCATAGGAATGACGAATTTGGAAAGGTTAGGTTTTAGTGAAGTCATCCTACTCTTTCATTCTCTGTTTGCCCTCTCTTTGTTCTCATTTATGAGCATTTCACACTGAGGATATAGTACATACAATTCTAAACTATCAACGTGAAAAAACCCAATCTTTTGCATCTTCCTTTTTTCTGATTTTGTAATCTAATGATCTGATATGCTTCATTCATTGTGTGCAGGATGAAGGACACAAGCCGCAAGAACAACATGTTCGCTCAGTTCCGTAAAAACGAACGGGACAAGCAGAAGCTTATAGACACTGTTGTCAAACAGCTGAAAAATCTCATCGCCACCAACCAAGCCTGAGAAAGCCAACGCATCAGCCGACGGCCCACGTCCTGATGGTTTGCCACCATCAGAGCGTGTAGATTACGCTTGCCCTACTCCATTAGTTGGTTATATTGTTCTTTTAACACAGACACTGGGACTGACACATACACATATTAATGCTCCTGTCTGAAAGGTGCACCTGCTAAACCATCCCGTGCCTGTGTGGTATGGTGTCCATGTCTTCCTGTGTACTAACTGAACACATTAAGGACACCAAATCACATTTTGTTCTTTAAAACTGTTTTTTGTTGCGTTTTATTCTCGTGTAATGTTCTTTTGTCACACTAACTTCCTGTTTCACAATTTGAATTGCCTTTACAACAGTTTTAAAGTATTATTTATCTTATTTTTGCATTTGACAACTACAGTTGCACTGTAGTGTGGATATTACTTAAATTGCTGCAAAGTTAAAGGAAATGGGAACACTAACTATGCTTGAATATTGCTGTCATAATTTGTCAAGGGATAGTCCACCCATAACTGAAATTTCTGTCATTATTATGTTACAAACCTTTATGACTTACTGTCTTCTGTGGAGAACAAAATAAGATACTTTGAGAAATGTCTGTTTGTTTACCAACCATCTTCAAAATATTTTCTGTTGTGTTCTGCTGAAGAAAAAGTAACACGGGTTTGGAACAGCATGATGGTGAATGATTGATGACAGAATTTTCATTTTGGGTGAACTATCCCTTTAATATCTGTGAGAAGATAAACTAATATTCTCACAGACGGGTCAAGGGTTCATGTGAGTGCAGATCATAATGAGGGAATTTTTGAGGGAGTTCTCAATACAGGGAATCCAGTTACTGCCCTTGTTAAATATTTAATGCATATTAATTGTATACTAGACAATACTCAAGCTTTAGTCTGTTACAGCCAAGACATAGATTATATTTTAATACCTTAAAGAATGACAGTTGTGTGGCAGTTTTGCAAGTGATTAGTTTACTATTGTCACAAAAATGACCAGATTAAGGTTAAGTTGTTTGTGATTGGACTTCCAATGTGCATAATAGAGGCTTAAGTTTCTTCTATTCATTGATTGCAAATATAGCATTCAATGCGAGAACTGACTGAAGATGTGTAAGGCCTTGAAGCTACTATAATGTCTTAGAGATAAAGACATTATACAAGAGCAGGCTAATGTCAGCACATTTAAACAGTCATGAGTTTATGTACACCGCTGTACATTAAAACTAATATTAAATGGCTCTTTGTATTGAAATGGTGTCGTCTTGCCATAACTTTGATATTTTCCCTGATAGGAATGTGGGTGCAATATTATATTGTTTTGAGAGATTGTTTTGTTTGTTTTTGTTTAACGGGAGTTTTCTTTTTCTTTCATTTTAATTTTTACTGGCACAAAAGATACAGTAGATGCAAGATCATTAAACTATAAAGGGAATTCTTCAGTTTTACGGACAGAACAAGCGCCATAAGCAGTTCTTGTCTGTGCCTTGACTTTTTTTTTTTTTTTCATGCCAATATTTGATTCATGTGTCTTCCACACAGCACCTGGCCTTGGACGTGTATGAGAGCGAGCGTGCATGTGCATGAGAACATTCAGCCTTTGCAGACAGCTCTGATTGTAGAGAACATATAGAGAGAGATGCACTGTACAGATTGTTATATTAAACCACTAATGAATACTACAGTACTAATAAATTCTGCAAATGCCAAAAAAATATGCCAAAAATCGAGATTGTGTACTTTTATTTTGCATCTGCACATCAGTTGGCACAAAATAGCGGAATTGCAGTATGGAAACGTGACATGGTCGCAACATGGAACCTGTGTGTAACTTCCACATGAGTGCCTTGCCAATAGATCAGTGTTATTTTAGTAGACCATTATATTTTTTAATAATATCTTGAATTAGCTTTTATTTTTATATTTTCAGTTGTCTTCAGTTTTAGTAATTTTATGTGGTTTTATAATTTTATTAGTTTTTTTATATCTCTACTTAGCTTTATATCCATTTCAGTTTTAGTAATTTTTGCATTTCAACTTATTTGTATTTTTTTATTATTATTATTTCAGTTAGTTGCCAAGATAAAATTTCAATTTTTTAAGCTTTTCATCTAATATTTATATTTTTAATTTCATTTATTTAAATTAATACAAATGATTTGTAATCGTTTTAGTTAACAATAATAACACTGGTCCAGATGTGCACTAACCTCATGTCCATGGCTCTGATAAATGTTTATAAACAGTGACAGAATCTGCTAATGGGCTTTTGTTGTGACGTATATGAATATATACATTTTGTAAATACTTTTGACTCCCTAAAGTATTTATACTTTTTCCTTACCAGTCTGTCTGTGTTTAGATGAAGTCACTCTGAATCTAATTGTTTTGTAGTATGCTTGATGAAATATGAAAGTGGTCAGTGACTCTAAGATTGACCTTATATGACCTAGAACCATTTAAAGTACACGGCCCACACACAACTCTACTCCCTCATTTCCTTCCTTTTTATTATTGCACAAAACCTGCCTTATCCAATCACTGTCCCATCATGCAATGAGAGATGCCCCCTGCTACCACTATTTATGTTTGTGTGTGGAAAACATTACTGAACTGTGAACACTCCACAAACACATTTTCCTTTTCCGCTTTTTCCTCCTCTCAGATGAGACACCGTGGCCCTCTGGGTCTGTTGATTCCCCACAATTTTTGAGCGATTCGGGCAAAACAAATCTTTTGGGGCTCACTTGAGCGCGACAGGCTTTTTGTTGGGGTTCAGGAACCGAGCAGTGCCAGCTTATAACCGGATGATGAATCCTGCCTCCTCCTGCCGGTCTCAGCGCCCGTCTCCCTCCCTCACGGCCCGGGACCGATGGTGAAGTTCGGAAGTTCTGGCAGCTATGACCCGGTTGAGCCAAATGTAAAACTGAAGATGAATTGTTAATTCTTACGACCCAAGATAAAGGACTTGCTTGAATGACTTGTCCTTTTGTCATATAACCCATGGTGAGGGGATCTGGTAATCCAGACCTCTTGGAAAGTTTTCTTTAACACTTCAATAGGCTGTAATTTTATGCTAGATGTCCACGGGCAATGGTGACTTCACTTCCAGTGTCAGTTCAAGATGTCTTGAAGTCACATTCATTGATTAAACCTTTCTTCAACCATTTCCAGGCAAAGGAACATTCAATGGATAGAGAAATGAAGCAGGGACCTCCATATATTATACAACTGAGTGTTTCATTTTAAGCCAGACCTGTAATAACATGCATATTGAACCAAATACAGTACATTCATTACCGTTCAAAAGTTTGGTGTCTGTAAGAATGTTTTTTTCCAACAAGGACATTAAAGTGATTGGAGATGTTTACATTGTTACAAAAAGATTTTAATTTCAATTTTTTTTATATTCATCAAATAATCCTCGGAAAACCTTCTATAAAATTATTAAGTTGCACTGTTTTCAACATTGAAAAAGTGTTTCTTGAGCACCAAATCAGCATAATAGAATGATTTCTGAAGGATAAAGGACACTTGAGACTGAAGAAATGATTGCTGGAAATTCAGTTTTGCCATCACAGGAATGAATTAAAGCTGGATTTTTTTATTTATTATAATATTAAACAATATTATTACTTTCTTGTAATAATATAATACTATTACTGTATTTTTGATAAAAGCAGCTATGGTTATTGATGATTGATGCATCATTTGTGTGTGTACATAATTTTACTTGATACAGTTTAATGTGGAAGATTCAATGAAGCATTTGCTTTAGCTTGATAAATTTAGCATAGATTAAAGTTAATTTAGTATTGCGCTTTTGTTTAGAATAAAAACCCTCCCATACTGCTGTGGGTTGTGGACCCATGGTAAAACCCCCTGATTTACATGAATTCATTAGTTCAAAAGTTGAAAAGAAAAAAAAGAATTCATTGACAAAGATCTACGGAAAAAGCAAAGGACACATTCAGGTGTCGGAAAGAAATACAGATTTTCTTGCAGTGTTATTCTCCCAACTTATCCTTTCTTGACCGCATGTATCCTAACAGCAGTGTGTGATTGAACGACTTGTGTAGTTTTGAGCTGTTAGAGAGTAGGAAAGAGATGACAGAGGTGATGCGATCAAGATCAGGCTTCAAATTTGCATGTTGTTTTTAGCAGAACAAAAAATTGTCCTGTTTCCCCAAATGGGCCATTACAAAGAAAAAGAAGAGGGATGATCTGTCAGAAACAGATGTAACTCTTGCTTCAACAGATGCTGTGATCTCCTGGGTAGTGCTTCAAAAACGAATCAGGATGTAAAAGATGAATAATGTGTTTTTGAAGACAATGAGAAAATCGTTACAGATTATTTTACCCAAGGGTAAAGATTACAGATCATCAAGATTAGATAATTTTACCCTGACTTATCCCGACCCTATTCTTTCTTGCAGTGTGTAATTAGAGCTGTTTGTGAATGTAAAAGCTCTGCAAAGTTTTAAAGATCAATGTGTGTGACAAAGTTATTGTCTCCTAAAAGAAAGATTTAATTCTGAACTGCTGTAATGAGCCAATTACAGTCTCACTTCCTGTTACATACCTTTATAACTTTGTAACAGATTTGCATAATGCCCACCTATGGTCTTCATTAGATGCCCGTGAACGACGTCTAATTTGACCCACCCTCAAATTGTAGCTGGGACCTGGAAGAGTTCGGTTTGTGTTCAGTGCTGCGAATCAGCTCTTCATACACTTCAAAAGGATTTGGACTTGTGCTGGAACTGATATGGAAAAACTAATGCCATAATTCGTATCGCTGTGTTATGAGCTTTTCGTTTCCGACAAACGCTGTAAGCGCTCGATCAATCACAACAGACTGGGTCATCTGACCAATCAGAGCAGAGTTGCTTGCGGAAAGGAGTTTTGAGAGACTGAATCTTCAAACAAACCGTTTTCAGACTCTTTGAGAAATGAGATGTGCAATGTATATTATGAGAAAATGATAGTGTTTTTTGACCTTGGATGCATGTAAACCTATTGTAGAAGACCGCCAAAACAAAATTAGGAACCTTTGAAATAGCATAATACGGGCACTGTAAGTAAACCTGTATGCCATGATTATAATTTTATTTTACACATGTGAAAAAGTTTGTCACCAACTTTAGTGAATTACTTGTAGATCTCCTCTATTTGCAAACGTAGGCGAATGTCACACTTGTATATGCTTGTGCATGTTTAATGTACAAACAGTTTACAAACACCACTGTGGGAACTTAGAAAATCTTCAAATCTTGACAACAATCCAAGATGGGATGAAATATTTTTTTTAATAATGAATGTCACTTTAGAAATATTTCTATTTGACCAATTCCTCCATTAGCACGGATATCGAATGTATCTAGACAAAAGTGTCCATGTTTCGTGTGCCAGAGCAGCAGAGGTCAGGTGAGGTCACTATCTCACTCCTGTCTCAATATCCAGAGAGAGACAACATCGCGTGCAGTGGAGCTTATAATAAACATTTGTTGAGAACAGAAAGGAAGAAAAAAAAATGAAACAGATAAAAGCAGATTACCGGCGATGGCGAAAGCTGATAGCATGTCACCAATGGATCTTTGTCTCTTACGGAAGAGAGTTAAAAATAACCTGCATGTTTATATGCCTTTATATAAGTTATTGCTCAAATCTGTGTATGTTTTTGCAAATGGGTTAGATGAAAAAGCCGAAGAGGAAAGAACCGTGGCGGGATGTTTGCATAGTGTCTGCCACAGCTTCATATCAGACTGATTATGGAAATATGGTGATCTGTGAACTAATCTCAGTCTGTCTCTCTCTTTATGCCACAGTTTATATTCCCTACCAAGACAGTGACCAACAATCACTTGATCAACTGATCAAAGCTGCATTTTTTTTTTTGCATTGGGATGACTGAACCCGAGTGCAAAAATAAGACTGATTATTAGGCCTAATAATCATCAGTGTGTCATATAAACACCTAAACTGTATTCTGTAATCAGGGAAACTTCAGCGATTTATGTAAATCAAAACCTTCTGTTGCTCGTTACTCCAGGTTTTGGTTTAATGGTTAGATTGGTTAATTTTTACTTTTGCATTGTTGGTTTATTGATTTGCATGTAATGTGTATACCTTTCAAAATTTTTGGTCAGTAAGATTTTCTTTAAAGAAGTTTATACTTTTATTCATTAAGATTGATTAAATGTGAAAGTAAAGACTTTTACAGTGTGGAGAAACAGTTCTATTTAAAAAAAAGTCATTTTAAATTTCGACCATATTTCACAATATTATTATTTTTTTGATTAAATAAATCTTGGTGACTTCTTTCAACAACATAAAAAAAAATCTGACCCCAAACGTTTGAACAGTAGTGTATATAAACCTTATTATTTCATAGTTTTCAGATGGACACTTTTTTAATTGCTTCTGTTAAAAACTCAACTTGGACAATTTGTAGATCCTGATTTTCTGTACATCAACATGGAGATTCACAGGAGACAAACTGAATATAAAGAGGGAGAACTGACAGACAAAAGGTTGTGAGTGAAAGTGAAGTGAGAGTGTGGGAGATGATGGAGTGATAAGGGAAGAGAGGAGAGACAGCGAGCGCACGTTCTCCTCTCCTCCAATGAAGATGGATGGCAGCCCACCCTCCGTCTCTTCTGTGCTACTGGGAGGTTATTGATGGGCTTCAGGAGTCAAAGGTTACAGAAACAAAACTCAGGCTTCCTCTGTGTGCGCGGTGTGTGTCCTCCCCTTCAGTCAAGGTGTTTGGGAGGGATTCTGGGAGGGGCTAAGTTTTTTAATTTGAACACTGACAGCGGCACACACCCCGGTTCCTACACAGGCCTGAAGGGGCCCATCCATCATTGCTGTGGAGCGCTAAGGGTGTGCGTGAGTTTGTGTGTGTGTGGGATTTGCGGGATTTATTGTTACATGGACATGCTAATAGCACTGGCCTCCACAAAGCCAGTGGGTAGTGTGGGGGGGGGTTATCATTCAACCATCCATCTCCATCCACATAGCCGCTCAATCACTCCATATTTTCCTCTTAGTTAACACTGTTTGTAGTAATTCTCCATCAGTCATCATCAACAATATGGTCGTAAATAATACCTTGTCTACTTTATATTGCTTTAGCATGAACTTACTGACTAAACCATATTATTTAAGATGAGAATCAAAAGATGACGCTTACTTCGGAGGCTCTCACACATGGTCTGTGTTTTAGAATCTTTACATATCATTTTAGCATTGTAATGCCTTTGCATTTTGTAATGCTCATTTCCTTCAAAAACATATTTTGTCCTGTTAAAAGGGTTAATTTCTCCCAAAAAAGAAAGTCCGGTCATCACTCATGACGTTTCAAACCTGTTAGACTTTCGTTCATCTTCGGAACACAAATGAAGATCTTTTTAATGAAATCGGAGTAATTTCTGTCTGTTGACAGTCTACGCAACTACAACTTTGATGCTTTAAAAAGTTCATAAAGAGATTTGTAAAATAAATCCACATGAATTGAGTGACTTTTAAGACATGAAGCAGGGGGTAAATGAGGAACCTGTTTAGTTGTGACTGTAATTAAAAAATTTACTGGAAAACCTAAACCACACATTATTCGATACAGCTCATATTAGAGACAAAGAACCTGGCATTTTGATTCTTCCCTCTTTTAGACTAAATTGGTTGGACAAAATCGGATTGAATGACTGCTTTGGAATGTAGTTGCTAGGAATTTAGGTTAGATTAGATTTGGACTCCCTTGGTTGTCAGATTCTTTTGGGTCCTGTTACTGTCCAAAATGCTGATATCTCTATTTTAAATGTTTGCCCTGAAATCAAAACCTCTTCTTTTATAAATAATGTGATTTAGGGTTTCAACAATGATTTTGATTCAGAGATTTCATGCCAAAGCTGAAGGGTAAATCGTCAAAATAAAGGGCTCTTTTTAACTCTCAACTGTTATTTATACAAAAACTACTCAATGATCTGGTATTTGCACTACCATTCAAAAGTTTGGGCTCAGGTTTTTTTTTTTTTTTTAAGAAATTGGGTGCTGAATATTCAGCTTTGGCATTACAGGAATAATTTACATATTAAAACAATTATTTTAAACTGTCATAATAATTACAAGTGCAGAAGAGACTTCTTTCAAAATCTTACCAACCCAAAACCTTTGAACAGCAGTGTTTACCAAAATGTCTCAAAATATTCTTGTTCTTCAACAAACCATCCTTGCCACCTTTCTGCATTTTATCCCCCCTCGTAATTCTCCATCCCCATTGTGAGTGTATCAAGGTTGGATAAAAAAAAAACTCATTTCAAAGTTTATATAAAGTTGAAGTTCTTGTAGAGATATACAGATGGTTGCTTTCTAGAGGAGAATTACTTTCTTTGGTTCTCAAAATGACCTCACTTGGTGTAGCCACAGTATTTGGAAAGATTTGCCCATATAGGTCTTGTTCCTGGTTCAACATCTTTGTTGATCCTGGACCATCATTGCAGCAACATTTCTCAACATTTCTCTCTGATATTTAGAGGTATGTTAGATTAGGTGTCAAGTTTAGGGTAAGGGATGTTCTTCCAGGATCATGTCTTGGGTAACTTTGTGCGTCTAGAAATAGGTGTAGACAGTGAGTCCCCCTCTCTCTGTGTGTGTGTGTGTGTGTTGTTTTTTGATTCATTTTTATTTATTATTTTGTTTCATGAACATTTTTATTAAACATGGACCTTTATGGCACTGTTCCACTGCATGGTACGGCTCAGTACGGTTCGGCTCGCTTCGCTTTTCCACTGCGTGGTACGACTCGGCTCGGCGCGGCACGGCTCGGTTCGCTTTAGCTCGGTTGCTTTTCCACTGCAGTTAGTACCGCTTCAAAGTGGGTGGGATTATGACTGATCGTTATAGTTTATCCGCTCCTCGGCAACTAACAAGAGGAACTTCTGCGCTTCTCGTCCACTGACCACGATTCAGCCATTTCTTTTTTGGAAGTTTTTTTTCTTCAAGCAAGTCAAGCAAGTAGTTTTAAAACATTGGAGGCTGTTACTGGCTATTTAAATCTAGCGGGTTTGATGTCTCGCAAATACAATGACGCTGGTAGTGACGATTCTGTCTGTCTGACCAATCAGTGATCTACAGTGCTTCCACGTCACATTTTAGTATCGGTACGGTACGCTTGGAACCTCAACAGAGGTGGTACCATTTAAAGCGAGCCGAAGCGAGCCGTACCGTACCGTACCATGCAGTGGAAAAGCGCCACAAGTGAGCCGTGCCGTGCCGAGCCGTACCGTACCATGCAGTGGAAAAGCGCCAAAGCGTGCCGTACCGAACCGAACCGTACCGTACCATGCAGTGGAAAAGCGACTTTATTTTCATTTAAAAGGCTTATTTGACTGAGGTGCCCTTGAGCAAGGCACCTAACCCCCAATCGCTTCCCAGGCGCCGCTGCAAAAAATGTCTGCCCTCTGCTCCGTGTGTGTGTGTCTACAGTTTGCTGTGTGTGTGTGTATGTGTGTGTTCACTACTCACTGCTCCTAATGTGTTTGCACTAACTTGGATGGATTAAATGCAGGGGACAAATTCTGAGTATGGGTAACCATACTTGGCCTTCACGTCATTTATAGGCTAATTTTGTAAATGTAACAAGAAATTTGGACAAACGCAAACTGAGGGCTGGTAAGTACAGACGTGGTGCATCTTCAGAAGCGGAACCTCGCAAAATACAACAAAATGCCTTGTCATTGCCAAGCGTAACCGCCCACACCTCGATGACGTGCTCATGCAGACGGGGCAAGTGTAATTTACTCTTCCTTGGAACTTTGCTCTCCATATGTGTGCCCACTTCAGTTACTCACAGATTTCACTCACAGATGTTTGCAAGGCAGGTGATTTGACAGGGAACAAAACAAGAGCATTTTTCGGGTAAATTAAGTAGAGCAAACAATGACGAAACGTGTTCAATATTTGTTCTGAGATCCTGAAAATATTAAATATTTACTTGTGTTGTTACACAGCTTATTTTTGTTGTTGTTGTGGATGCCTTTATTTTTGTACAGTTGAGATTGGGACATGATCATTATAAGTAGTTACAATTATTATACAATTTGTAATAATATCTATATAAATATCACTGGCTAATTTGATTATTATACGATATTATACAATAATATTTTAGTGCATTTACTCCTGTCTTAGATATATCCTATACCGAACCTCACAAAACTGAGGGGGTTTCCACATAACAGTCATTTCTCCCTCAACTGTTTCTTCTGTCCTCCATCTGTTTTGAGGAACAGGAATGTGTTTGTTGTTGAGTAGCAGGTCACAAATGTTCTTGGTTTCCCGAAGTGAGGAACATATCTCATCAAAGATTTATAATATCAGTGTGTGTAATTCTCATTAACAAGAAAATGAACAGTCACCTTTTAAAAATGTTCTGATATTTTCACAAAATGTGACATATTTGTTGAAATAGCTTACTGCTGGTGATCAATAGCGTATGATTCAGTCTAATGGAAGCAGTTTTCACAGAGAGATCACTGCAAATTTTGCACTTTTTATTTGACTAGTAATGCACATTTAGATATTCCATTCCAAGCGTCTCATTATTGTGTTGCCTGCATCCACTATATCTTTTATTCAGGTGGGTGGGTATTTTTTTCAGTTCTGTACAACTTTCTCAAAATACCTTTAGGCTATGTACTGGATATTTATTTAATTTTCTTAGTTTTCTCCTTGATAAACCAGTAATCTTTCTTTTTCAGTTTTACATTTGCTAGATTTTTTTTTTTAATTTGAGGGTTTAAGGTAAATTTATCATCACTCTCACAGGGAAAAAAAACTATAAAACTCTAAATTTTAACTTATAAGTTATCTTACAGAGTAAACAGTAAAATCTGTAAATGGTTCAATGATTATATGTTTTATTGTAAAATACGGTCAAATTTATGATATTTGCATGACACATCACACGTGATCATTTTATTTAAAACGTTTTTTTTTATTCCTACTTTTGTAATCAGTAATGTACATTAGGGTGTTTTGTCTTATATTTTCTGTTTTTGTATTGTTTTAGTGTCATGTGTGTTACCCTGATGGGTCTAGTCAGTGTGTTTACGACGTTGCGCCATTTATATATGAGTCTTAGACATGTTTTATGAAATCTGATTCATCATTTGGCTTTCTATTGTGCCATCTGTATTATTATGGTTGTTATCAGTACATTTTAAGGACATTTTAAAAAAAATAAAAGCTTTAAGCACAAGATTTTGTTCAAGTAGCTTAGTATATTAAAATTATATAACTTAATGAAATATACAGTTATAAATTGTAAAATATCAGGCACCTATATGCCATCTCGTAATACCGGAAACATTGTCATATTATTATTTTTTAAATTTCTGGTAACCACAGCTGCCTTTTTTTCTCTTTTCACTGTACATTTTTCTTTCTTGTGTAGTCTATGACATACATGTTTTCATTTTGTCTTCTGCACCTCATTTGACCTTGTCTTTTCACTTTCATCCAATAAATCACTGTGCCTGCCTCATCTTCTGGGATTTCTGCTTCTGCCTTGGAAACTCAGAAGGCGTCACCTTGAGTAAAGTACCCGACTTCCTGCCACACCGAAAATAGTGTAATACTCTGATTTCAGATTTGATCTCAGATAGGTGACCAAAATAAACTTCATGCACAAAATCCAATTTTGGAATCTTTTCAACATTTCACAAATTTAAACCATTTTCCCAATTTCCATTTGGGTCTCAGGCCCATCCACCACTGCGTTTAAGATTTACTCTTATGTTTGTTTCTTTTTTTTTGTTTAGTATGTTAACCCACTAATCCCAAAAAGCTTTAAAGTCACCAAATCAAAATTGACAAATCTTTCTTTTATCTTTTTCTTTTTTTATGGAATATTGCAGAATTCATGATCCCTCATTATCTTTAATCAAAATAACTTGCACCATCATCCCTTCTCTTCCTTAATGATGTCGTGAGGACTGGGCAACCTGTCACTCACATGACATCACAGCAGTGTTGGGGAGTAACGGAATACATGTACCGGCGTTACGTATTCAGAATACAAATTATAAGTAACTGTATTCCGTTACAGTTACAATTTAAATAGTTGGTATTTAGAATACAGTTACATTGTTGAAATCAATGGATTACATGACGATACTTTTCTGTTTCATGAGTTTATTCACTCTCTAAATAAATTAAGGCAACTCCATGTTTTTCCCAGAAGCCCAATATGAAAACGAAAAAAAAAGCGGTTTGCGTGATTAGTCACAATGGAGTCGGAAGAGGAGAAGTGGGAGCTAGATATGGAGCCGGAACAACAGAGCCAGGGCAAGAATGCGTTTCTATCTTGGAAATTCAAACAGCATTTCACATTAAAGAAAGAGAAAGGAGAACAAATATAACTGTTAATAAGTTATTAGTTTTTAATAGACACAAAAAATATTTAACTTTTAGGCCAAATATTTTTTAGTAGGCTACTTCTGTGAATTAGGCTAGTCTACTGCGCAAAGCAAAAGTAATACCGACCGGATGAAGAAGGGTTGGCTCTCCACAGAACATAAAATAATCATTTTATTTTATTTTTCTTGTTAGCATTTATGAGGAAAAAACAATGTTACGGACGTGACCACTCTGAAAGTGGCACTAAGAGACTGCTTTAAAACTTTCACAGAGACATCAAACAGATGCACAAAGCCTTTCTTTAAAGTGAATTTCGATTTGTATTAATTGTATGTTAATTTTAATCAATGTTTCATCAACCAATTGCCTGGAATAAATAAATAAGTTGTAAATATAGCAGACAATAGATATCACGGCATGGAGGCGCCGGTGCGTGAACTGGGGCTAGTCTCATCGATGAACCGAAACTTAGCGTATAAGGTAGGCTATAGCCTACTTGCCTCACAGACATGTCTACTTTTAAACAGAACAATTCAAAACGAAAGAAAACAGACTGCTCTCTGTTTATGTAATCCGTATGAAATGTGCATTTCTCTCCGGCGTGTTCACTAGGCTGCTGCGAAGATCGCGAGTCAGCATCGTCAACTTCATCTTTGCAGCCGACACTAACATATTCAGTCATTAGGCTACTTTTGCCGGTTCTTTGTGACAGCTTTTAGGTGCTTTATTGGCAGCGCCACCTTTACATGTTACATGAACGCGTCACCACCTCATCACCGCATCGGTGACCGCTACATACATAGTCTATGTTCTTCTATAGCAAATTATAATATATTGCACTTTTAGGGAGACATGGGCCTAACACATTCAGCCAGTTGGAACAGAAAAACACACCAGAATAGGTCTGTTTAGCAAGCAGGATTTGATGGCCGCATTCCTACACTTATAAAATGCAATTCAATGTGGAAGTAATCCAAGTATTCAGAATACGTTACTCAGATTGAGTAACGTAATGGAATACGTTACAAATTACATTTTTGGGCATGTATTCTGTATTCTGTAACGAAATACGTTTTGAAAGTATCCTTCCCAACACTGCATCACAGGAATAGCAAATCACAAGCATCCAACGATCCAAGCAATTCCCGATAGACAAAATTAAGTACCGCTTTACATTTTTCTGTTTCATGAAACCGTTTCACTTGGATATACATCAAAATAGGGAAGAAAAGACTCTTACCGTCTTTAATAAGCTAGCTTCAAATTATACCTTCACATTCAAATATTCATTTTAGGAGGCAAAGAACAAAGTAGCTCAGCATCCCCCAAAACAGATGCAGGGTGACAGAAGGACATGAGAAACAGTTTGACAGTGTTAATGTGAAACACACTTTCTGCATTTTGTTGTTGAATTGACCCCAGATGGACCTAAAGGCAACCTTGGTTTTGAGCTAGAGTGGGGCACACATGTCCTTTTGAACTGAGCTTGTGACTTGTGATGTTGCAGTTGTGTTACAAACATGTTCCAATAGTTTTGATCCCCAGTGATTTTTGGTTTCAAGATTTTAATGTGCAGTTCCTGTTATGTTGCATAGAGATCTAGGTCCATGTGTCTTAATGGTTCTCTGGCTTTTGTGCCTAATTGTGTTTACTCAGTTGACACTGAAATAAATCGTTAACCTCTGTACTGAGTTCAATGATTTGTTCTGACAGAATCTTTAAAGACATTCTATACAATTTACAAGGCTATTAAAACCATAAAAATTGTCATACATTTTGTCCATATAACTTTATAGTTATAGTCTGAATTATATATATATAAGTATATTATATATACTTATATTATGTATATAAGTTATAGTCTGAAGGAATACAATGTAATAGTGCAAATACTGATAATATTCACTAGTGTACTGAATAAGTTTTAAATATAAGTTGTATGGACCATAAATTTTTTTTTACATGCAATTAACCCTCAACCAAAACCTAATCCTAGTAATTACATCTTGTTAATTATTATTACTTAGTACTTAAATATATAACTACACTGTAACAATGACACATTAAAATAAAGTGTAACCAAAAAATTAAATGCCATCTGAATGTTAAGGGGCTCTGCCTGAATAAATAGCAGATGTTTAGTACTTCTGTCCAGATGATTGTATGTGAGCTGGCTTTTATGGAAGCCACAGCATAAAACGACTTAATCCAAACTACTCTATTTAAGATACAATTGGACTGACATTCTCAGTTGCCCTCAGTTGCGCATCTTGGTCTGACTGTGATCCATCCCATTAAAGGAGAGATGCCATGTGCCTCTTCTCACTAACGGAAGGGAAAGAACAGAGTTAACACACGATTTCATTGAGTGACAACATCAGGGGAACTTGTTTGTTCTCTTACACTCTGATTCACATGGTCTCTTTAAGCCCTGGCTAATGTTCTATTGGTTCCATGCAGGGCCACATTTTGATGAGGTTTGGTTACATTTATACATGCTACAAGGTCTTAAAATGGGCTTTGGAAACAGTGGAAATGACCTGGCTTGATTTTTATAGGCAAAACACAATGATTCATCCTCTATATCAGGTAATGTACTGTAAACTGTTGTGGCTAAACTGCATCCACTAGCTGTAATGCAAACCAGATTAGCGGCTGAAAGCCATCAGACCTCACGGTGACCCTTATATTCCGGCTGTGGTCTGTGTAATCAAAGTGAATTGAGATATGCTGATGATTTTCAGATAACAATCTACCTACCATCTAGTATTTGTTATATATAACTCAATTTGAGGAATCATTGACAGCTGATAATGCTCAGTCTATCTCAGTGACTGACATTATAGTTCTACTACGATTCATCAGAGCTTGTTCTTCTCAAGAATTGTTTATATTGGTAAATATGTGTGAGCAATGTTAATAGCTTTATGGAAAAGTGGATCATTAGTAGTTATTTCTGGGATATGTGTCTGTGGAAACATTCCCTTTAACTGTTTTATTTGTATATGATTTGAAAACATGTGGGTTTGATTTATCCTTTAATCATGTGTGTGGCCCTAATGGCGATTAGTCACTGTACCCTTATTTCCACTGTCATTTCCTTCAGCTTCAATACCGTTTGCCAACTCAGAATGGATTCATCGTGAATAAGTAGCACTGGTGAGTCATGTTACACTGACAAACTGTGCTCCCATGTGTACTTTGTTCACTTCCTGTAGAACAGGAAGTGAAAGTTGTTTAATGTAGAATCTACAGTTAGCACAGCCAGGTTTGTGTGTATAACCTTCACAGGTGTATATTAGGATCTCTTTCTATTTAATTCCCTGTGACCTCACTTTGAAAAGGTGTTGGCGTTGTTTGTGTTATTTAAGAGCTTTGGTCAAACATTGGTGATTGTGAATAGGCTATACATACGTACTGTATGTAAGCCTACTTTGAATTGTATGATGCTTATACAAGGGCATAATGCTTTGTCACAAGGTCCCAGGGGTATCAGATTCATGCTATAGAGCTGAGCTGATTAATTTGAAACTTATTTTAAACTGCAATTATTTAATTGGTGCTTTCATTCTTCAATTGTGATAAATTTAGTTTTTAAGCTTTAAAGTCAACATTTTTGTAATCCTTTTTACTTTCTTAAACATTCCTGGTCTTTTTTTTTTTTTTGATATAGAATATAGAAATCATATGAGTGCCCCAATTTTGAGTTTTCAATAACTAGCAATAACATAGCAACATTTCATGAATCTTCCAACACCTTCAACCCATCCACTTTAATAGGCTTCTGGAATAAATCTGGTAATTCCAGGCCCCTCAGGACCTTGCGTCACTGCTAATTCTCTCACATCAAACAGGAGTTCATCAAGATGTGAACTTGCTAACTCTAAGCTGCAAGTCTGTGCCCATTTAGCACGTATTTCCCGGGGGAAACAGTGACACACACGTGATTAACTATATCAGATTTATGTAGTTTAATAGATTCAAATTATTTTATTCAGAATAACTAAACTGGTTAAGCTTGAGAGAAAAAGGCTTTTTATAACAGTAATATGCTGCAATAAAAGTTTATTTTATTTGATATACTAAAGGGATTATTTCCATATTAGTTTACCAAACATGGTAAATAATAGCTACATGCTAGATGTATGTCAGCGTGCGCTGGAATCAGAGATTGAGAGGTTCTCTTTGTCTCCGCTAGGCGGCAGTGTGTAGTTGAGAGACGCATCCAGGTTGCGGCAGACATCGTGCGCGAAAGAATTTCTTAGGAAAATATCATAAAAAAAGACAGAAATCCCTTGCATTT
Source organism: Siphateles boraxobius (assembly GCF_051911475.1). Taxonomy (NCBI): domain Eukaryota; kingdom Metazoa; phylum Chordata; class Actinopteri; order Cypriniformes; family Leuciscidae; genus Siphateles; species Siphateles boraxobius. The sequence continues at coordinate 16,799,748 of NW_027508734.1, forward strand.
CACAGCGCAAACTCGGCACAGGTTTACTTTGGCTAAGTAAAAAGAAAGAAAAGTAAAAGTAGAATGCGTAAGCTTGCAGAAGTCGCACTATTTCAAACTATTTCAGACTGAAGAAATGAATGGATGGTTATAACTTATAACTTATAGACACGCGCTCTCGAGCTCTTCACATTTATCTTGTTTAAACGAAAGCACGACTCACTCTTATTTAAATGCGTTTGAGAATTGTTACGCTTCAAACAAGTGAACAGAAAAGCCTATATGACGAGCATCCCTTCGTCTCTGCCTGTCTCATCCTCAGCATCGTGAAATGTGCGCCTCGGGAAGCAGACGTGAAGAGGGTGAGCGAAGCAGCTGGAGTTCTGCTCTGCAGTGCTCGCCTCTTGTGCTGAGAATCATTACATACATGTCCTTGAGTGATTGCTATCGTAAGGTGGCCGTAATTGAAACCACGTCCCAGCTGTATTAGATGACTCCAGCACAAATCGGTCACTCGGTGCGCTGGTTAAGCAGAGTCTGTTCAACACGGGCAGGGGATTCATTTTACATATTAGACAGACAGACAGACAGACAGACAGACAGACAGACATAGATAGATAGATAGATAGATAGATAGATAGATAGATAGATAGATAGATAGATAGATAGATAGATAGATAGATAGATAGATATGTTTTAATGGTTTTTAAATGTTTCAGTCAGACTGAGGTAACCACAGCAATTTGGCTACTTCAAGACTTTGTGTTAGGGTCATTAATGATATAATTAACAATATGATTGTTTTAAATACTGCTTTAAATATAATTGTTTTATGTGTTTGTTTGTTGTTAAATTGTTAAATGTGGGCGCCACAAGACAGCATTAAGGTTGCACGAAACGCAGCTTAACAGACTCGCGCCAATTCGATAATTTTTATAGAAATTCTTTTTAAAACGTCGATACCTGAAAGTTATAGATAGATAGAAAGAAAACAAATAACGAATGACTGAATCTTCATGAATGAATATTCAAAGGACTAGCATCGCGCAGTAGGCTACATATGTGCATTTGAACAGTCATGTTAGAAATCATAAAATTAATATTGAACCAACATATAACATTTTTTTTAACTTTTAACTTTTTTTGTGTTGTGGTTTTTTGAACTAAGAGTTTAAATCCAAGCTGCGTAATCAAGGTGTGACGCACCATTAAGCGCATAAGATATAACCATATCCATAATCCGCGAGTGGCAGGTGATCATTTCTCAATCGAATGAGATGTGAAGTATTGCAAGTCTCTCTCTCTCTCTCTCTCTCTCTCTCTCTCTCTCTCTCTCTCTCTCTCTCTCTCTCTCTCTCTCTCTCTCTCTCTCTCTCTCTCTCTCTCTCTCTCTCTCTCTGGGCTCTCTTCCAGGTCCCGCACGCTCCAGCGCCCGGCCCGTTCACTTTTCACCCCGCCTCAGTTCGGTGGGGTGGGGTAAGGGGGGAGCCGCTTGCACCCTGGCCGAATGCCGCCTCACTGCCTCCGCTATATAAACACACATTGGAAGCTCGCTGTGCGACTCGAACTCACATTGAGAAACTGTAGGTGAAGAGAGAGAGAGAGCTAGAGCGCAAGAGAGAGGTAGAGAGTAAAACCGCATCAGAAAAGGGCTAGCGAGACGCACTACAGTCATCTGAAGATTTTACTGCTCATAGGCATCAAACTTCGGAGGATTATTTCTTTCATTGATTTCTGCGTCTTCCTTATGACCATTACTTGAAATTGAGTGCATTTAAAGATATTGTATCGAGTTTTCCTGTAAAATATTTTTTTTAAATAATAACTAAAACCATTTTATTGCTATTATTATTATTATTATTATTATTCAAAAAGTAATTAAAAGAGTTTGGGATTTAAAACAAAATTTCCAACTCAAGTTTGACAAGTTCACTCCAAATTTACATTTTTAATTTAAAATTCACGGGAATATTGGACAGCGATTTGCAAAATCTAAAATGATATACAAACATTTAAGATCGATTTGTAATATCCAGCATTGTGTTAATTAAACACTTCAATTTATTAATTATAGAACTTTGTTGCGTTGCCTTTTGGTGAGAGAATCTGCTCAGCTATTTTTGCTTTTTAGAATAATTGTAGCAGCAAATCATATCTAACACAGCAAGTCACTCATATAGCCTACTCCTGAGAAGGCTTAACCACTGTAGTGCTCATCACTCCAAAGAGGTCTTTGAAAACAGCCCCCGGACGTTCACAGCCATGCTCTTCGAGAGTTTTGACCTGGTCTCGGCGCTGGCGACGCTGGCTGCGTGTTTAGTGTCCATGGCACTTCTTCTGGCCGTGTCCCAGCAGCTCTGGCAGCTGAGATGGACCGCAACACGGGACAAGAGCTGCAAGCTGCCCATGCCCAAGGGCTCCATGGGGTTCCCCATCATTGGAGAAACATGCCATTGGTTCTTTCAGGTAAGAGCTCCATCTCCTTGTGTCTTTCCAAGTTTCCAATCGCCTTGCTGTCGCACGCACACTGCTGAGGTGCGCGCCAAGCACCGCGGGTTCGTGCGTTCATCAGTGCATATAGTCTCCATGTAGGTAAAAGGATTGTAAAAGACACATAAAGAGTAGGATAACGTCCACTAATGATTTTTCGCACGTGTTTGCTCGTGCGTAATATCGCGCGTTAAAAAGAGAACAGCCTGTTGGTTAGTTATTCCCACGTGTGCAATTTAATCCGTGCCATATTTCCATGGTGTTAATAAACTTTCTTTTTTAGATAGCCGTCAGTTTTTGTTTCATACAGCCAGTACTCAATCCACGTGGAACAACCTGTTTGCGGCTGCCAAGAAAGCCGCGCTCAGTTCCAGAAATATTGTAGTCCTTGGCTTCCGATGCGCGCGAGAACACAGCCACTGAGCCCCACTTGTCGAAGCGCGCATAAACTCTCTTTGGCGCGATGGATGAGATTGATTGCGAGGGCAGGTAGTGTCGCGCTTTCATTGAGCTTCTGTGTAATTACGCACGCCGGTTACTCTAGAAGAGCCCGCGTGTTGTGAATGATGCCGTTCTGTCATAATACCCAGACAGCGCGGAGTGCGCATACTGTACATACAGGGTATCTAAAAATCAGCCCAGTGGCCGACAATATGTGTGTTGTGTGTATGTGGTTTATAAAAGTAGTTTATCACACGACCGTAAACTGTAAAGGAAGAAAAATACATAGAGTAAAAATCATAAATAATTGTCTTTCTACATTAAATCCATGGTGCGCACAGGGGTGTTCCTGGACTTTGGCTTGCAGTAGCTGGAGTGGGTTGCTTTAAATTGAGATTTCCTTAGATTCAATAGGGAGGAATGTCCTGGTCTGAGTGGTGTACAGATCAAATTCTCTGGTCAGGAATAGATTCTCCAAACTTGCTGGAAATCCAGAAGAGAATTTCCGTGCAGTTGGCAGGCTCTCTACAAAAACATACAGGCTTGACTCCATCTCAGAGGTATATTTAAAATGTAAAATATATTTAAAATCAATAGGATTTGGACTGATCCATTTGTGGCAAACTTGTCATTCCTTATTTCTACAGCGGCATGCAGGACTGCGAGGGGACTGAGAGCTCCCATGCAAACATGCAATTTGAATTGTTGATACCTCTCTTTATTGTGCTTCTGAAAACATGCACTGCTTTTACACCATCCATGTTAAACAATAAATCTAAGACACCGCAATAACTTTGTCAGTTAGCCCCATTTTTGGTTCATATATCTCTGTCTGTCGCCTCAAGACTCCGCGAAGCAGCAGCTGAATCCATAAGTGGGTCAAATCTGTGATTGACGTAGATTTATGGACTTGGAGGAATCTAACGTTTTTGTGTTCTCTTGTGGTGTATCTGCCGTTATGAAAGGATTTTGTATTTTGTCTGTGTATGAATTTTTTCAGGTGACCACAAGAAATATCTGGTCAGAACATTCTTACTTTGTCCCCTTCTCATCTGTGCTCCAAGTTTTGGCTGAAATGGAGCATAAAATTAACTAGGACTATTCCAGGGCCATTACTTTTTTGTAGGCTGATTTAGTGAGTTATAGTGAGTTCAGATTGAACATTAAGATAATGATAACTATGAATTCATAAACTCCTTAATTAAATATGCACTGGTTTGCAATAGTAGCAATAACTCCTTGATACTGCACAGCTCACCCAGTGGGCAACCCACCCTTACACTTACCCCTACCCCACGTCTCCACCTTTACCCAAATCGCTCCAGTCTGGGTGGCAATAAAGCCGCCCACCAGGGGGTCAAAAACACACCCACACCCTGGGACAAAGACTACACGGCTTGGGGCTCTGATCAGAATTCCAGAGAGATTGGCCTATACAGACTTGGGGGATTTAGGAACAGTTTTCCAGCATCCCCTCTCTCTCGCTTTCTGGCTCTCTCCTGGGGCATGTCGGGATTAGCGAGCATGAAACGGGCATGACTGGCACCAGTGCGGTGTGGCCCCTTTTTCACCTCTGGAACGCACCACCAACCCCTCAAACAGCCTCTTGTCTTTAGGAACAGGGGACAGGGGGGGGGGAAGCGGAGGGGGCTTGGCAGCAGTAGTGGGAGGAGGAGGAAGGTAGGGGATAGAAAAGAGAAGAAAAGGGGGTCCCCGGGGTGAGCGCTCACACTGCACTGAACAACCATAATCTCTCTCCACAAAGTGTTTCCAGGTCAAAGGGGAGCCCATTCTCTCAGCTCGCAACATTTAGGTTCTTTGCACTTAATTGTTTCGTGGGCTTTGCTGTTCGTTCGACATTAAGCTAGATCATTTCTCTCTGGTCCCGATTGCTGATTCCAACTGCGTTGCCGAAAATTCCCACATCTCCTCTCGTTTATGCATAGTCATATGTCCCCAAGCACACCCTCTTTGGTGGGTACATCCAAGGGTGACTGATGGGACCTCAAGTCATACTGCTTCTGCTCGCTCTTCCCGCCCTCTCTTTGCAGAAATGCTGTCTATACCCCAATGGAGACGGGCCAATGCACACATCCTGTGAGATTCCAACGGGCTATTTCAGTAAATGGACATATTATCTTTATTTACACTGAGATTGTGGGTCAACGTATGGAGAACTCCCCCCGCGCAGTTACCTGCCGCTCCGAACTAATAAACACAGCAGTCCCTAGACTAAGCCAACTACACACACACACACACACACACACACACACACACACACACACACACACACACACACACACACACACACACACACACACACACACACACACACACACACACACACACACACACACACACACACACACACACACACACACAGTGGTTCTAAGGACAAGGGTCAGAATAATGAGTGATAGAAATAAAGAGCATGGAGCTAAACGATGTGCCAAGCTAAACTTGCCGTACACTTTTCAAACCCCCCTGCTCAATCTATCTTTTTTTTCTTCTCGTCTTTCTTTATGGCGGTCGTACGCTTAAGAAACACGGGGTGATTCAAACTGCATATGAAATTGCACCCCAAAGTCCCTTGCGTAGCACCCCTGCGTTTAGGTCAACCGTAGCTGATCTGAATAAATATAATTAAAAGTTTTTTTTTGTGATTTTTATAAAGGGGTCATTTGTATAACATTTCCACTGGCACACAAAGGCTACATTTATGTAGTGGGAGGCTCGACTGGTGTCCAATTTACACAGAAATTTGTATTTTTAGTCCTGTGTGGAATGGGCCAGTGGAGAAAAGCGGTCCTCTTTATTGCGCCCCCTTGTAAAATATATGATAAATTTCTTTTAAAAATAAAATAAACTATTGAACGTGGCGAGTTAACCCTTTCACTGCCAAAGGTATAGAACAGGCATGTTTTGTGTGAGGTCGAAGATCACATAACTGAACACACATGTAAACACTTGTGATTTGTTTAACTGATTGAAATACAAGAATCTGTTATTTTTTTTGTCTGTTTGTTTTTCTAATTCAGTCGTATTTTAAGGCTTCATATACATCAAGGATAAAAGTGACAAAAACTATGCAGCTGCTCGAGCTTCTGACACAGATGTTCTCCTCCCAAGAGCCCCAAGTGACGTTTGACATGTGTTTCGGGGTCCGACTGTGGAAAGCTTTTCGGTCTTATCGCTGAAGATCATCTAACCCCAACCTCTAACGGAGTTCTTGAACTCAATCTGCTTTCGTTCAAAACAAACAGGCTTTAATTTGAGTGACAGCCGATTTTACTTGGTTTTTAAGAAAATGAGCTCATACAACAAAGTAACTGTATCTGTAACCATGCATGCGTGCAGAAGTGGACGGACGCACCGGCCGGATTCGTGTGTTTGACAGTGCAAGTAAGCTGCAGATTATTACCTCATTGCTTTTCCAGGGTGTGTGGAGATTTTGTGCGTCAGTGACCCTTTTGGGTTTTTTGTTTTATTTTCGTTCTTTGCACGTCTGAGCTTCTGTGGCCTTGTGAAATGAGGGAGGACATTTCTCACCTTCTAGCCAAATGACATCTGCACGGCCAAGCCCAGCGCGTTTGTCTCCACATTTTGCCTCACGACCTGTTCTGCTATTTCCAGTCTGACGAGTCACTTTTCTATGAAGTAGACTGTGAACATGAAACCATTCTAATCACATTATCTTTTGCTCACCTCACTGTCATTCACTTTCAAGCTAGAAAACACATGATTTTTTCCCATCTTCTATCTGTCTTTTGTACTTTCCACTTGTTCTACACAGGTCAGGACTGGATCCTTTCTGGCTGCCCTTCTGTGTACACTTGTTTAAGAGGGAACCGTTGGCCCCTACATGTGTAAATACACACATGTAGATGTGAGAAATGTATATGTGTTTTTGGTGATGTAGTGTGTGACCATACATTGCACGGTTTCACTACTCCGGGAGAGGTGGAAAAAAGGCCCTGGTAAGGATGACAGCATGTGGTGTTTAAAATGGACTTTCTTGTTCCCAGAATGATCAAACACACCAAGTTCACGCAGGTTACACATGACGTCAAAATAGAAATCGTCTGAAGGGGAAATATGACAGAACAAAGACCATAAACAAACATAATATAATACAAATTACAAGTTCACTTGTGCATAAATGTGTTTATACACAGAAATCAACAGAGGGAGAGAGTTAGCCAGTGCTATCATGTTGGGGCATGTGTGAAAGACGGCCTTGTCCTGAGTCTGTCAGTTTAAAAACGGCTCCTTTCTTTCTCTCATACTGACAGGTCCCACTGCTGAGGTGAGCACACACACACACACACACACACACACACACACACACACACACACACACACACACACACACACACACACACACACACACACACACACACACACACACACACACACACACACACACACACACACACACACACACACACGCACACACGCACACACACACGCACATGCACACGCACACACACAATCATCCATCATCACACAAACTCAGTTCTCACCATGTGGTGAAAGATACTACATTTATTTTCCCCCCTCTTCCCCGGCATTGCTTTTGGATGTGTGTGTGTGCATGTGGTTGTTCATGTCAGCATTACCTCTTGCCCTCACACTCACCTGATATGTGAAATCCTGTGTCTTTAAGTATTGCCTGGCTGTGAGCTGGCCAGTGACTATTTCTCTCACCCCACACACTGTGCACGCAGTGCCTGTGCCCCCTCTCTAACACCTGGCGAGGTCCCGGGATGCCATGTGTCTGTTTGGCCATGGTCAGAGTTTCTCTGGGGGAAACTCCGGTCATGCTGTTTTAGAAAAACAATCTAAAAACATTTCTTACTGACTTTTCTGAAGTTCCGATTGGTCGGTTATGATTCTAGAATCTGGAATTCTTTCACCTCTTCCTGATGAGGAACCAAAAAAGGCATTGGATATTATATAATCCCGCCAAAACTATAAAACCCCAAAACAGTCATTTGCTGGAAAATTCTGTGAAAACTGAGAAAGAGAAGTGTGAAAGTGTGAAATATGGTTTAAGTCGTCCAGTACTGCAGGATTTACAGCCATATATTCTCCCCCATGTTCAGCCAGGTCGGGTTAAACTTTAGCAGTTGAAAAAGTGAGATTTAATCCCCTTTTGTCTGACCTTGTCTAACCTTAATGTGCATATATCTTGTTAGTTTGATTTTATAGTCTCACTATTTAATTAAGCTGATAATTTGTTGTTGGGTTTTAGGGGCACATGTGGCTCATAAGACATTTGCTAAGTCTTCAGAGATCTCAGACAGTCATGAGCTAAGTTTGTCATTTAAGGTCTATGACAATATGGAAGTGCAAGCTGCAAGGTGAGAAGAGAGTAAAAGAGCATGAGTGAGATCACACAAGATAATTCAATTTGGGAAACTAAAGCATCCGCTGTCAGATGTTAGGATGACTTATGACAGACGTTTTCGCGTTATTAGATGTTTGGAAAAAAATAAGAATGCAATGTATTTTAGATGATGCACGTACATTTACATTCAAGACATCATTCATGAACTAATCTGTTTATTTGTTTATATAAAGAGGTGAGAAACCCAACCTCAGAACACAAATACACAAAAAGGGGTGGAACGCTTATTTGCCCATCTCAAAAGAGATTGGTTAATGGACTGACACAGGAAGGATGTTGGAAAGTGCTTGCCCTCAGAGTTAAAGCAGCAATATGCACAGGGCCTGTCCCTTATATTTAAGACCAGGAGATGGTGGGGAAGTCAGTGTGACATGAGCTTCTCTGTCCATATATATACTCTGAATAGGGTATAAAACCTCCCGGAAATATGCAGTTTGAATTTCACAATCTTTGCTCATTCTCAGTTCTGAACATAAGTAATATTATAATTTGAGCCGTAAATGTCATAAAAGCCCTCCATATGGAAATCTGTCAATGATAATAAATAAATAAAAACATCAGAGTATACACAGCTAGTTTTGAATGGCCATTAATGGAGAAAGCAGAAAGATGTCACTTGTTTGCAGAATGGTGTAGTTACGGCATCTACCAGCAGAGGCTAACTGGATTCTTGCATTTGCTCTATTCTTTTGTTCCTCTGTGATAGCTACTGGAATGAATTTTACTTGTTGTTTAACCACATGGCGTTTGTTTTAGTGTTTTTTGGTTTAAATACCCTGGTTGGCTATTCATTTCACATTTGGACTGAACAGGCATTAACACACAGAGGCATGCACATAGCATGGAGAGGTAAAGTGTATTCAGAGTAGTTTCGCTGCTAAATTTATCCCTGAAAATAAGAGTGTGAGTGTTGGAGTGTGCTTAATGAAACTGGTCACAAAATTTGGTAAGGGGAGGGGGGTGGGTGGCAAGGGGAGCAAACAGCTCTACTGCCACTTCCTGCCATGGGGTCAGTATGTGTGTGTGAGGCTGAGAGGTTACAGGCCGTCTTTATGTGCTCAGCAAAAGTCTCGAGGGCTAGAGACAATTACTGTGTGTGTTTTACGGAGCAACTCACTCCAAAAGCTTAGAGTTTTTATCATGTTTGTAACTACTGAACTGAACTTGAATGTGCTTGAATGACTATAAATTAGAATGAACTTGAATCACTAGTGAAATAGTTTTACTTTAGTACTGTGTAAAATAATGCATTAAATTATGTACATACAGCATCAACGTTACAACATTTCAGTCAGGCAGATGTTATGGCTACACTTAAAGCATGGGCATGAGACATATTCAGGTTTATGTGTCCTGCCCTGAGAAAGCCTGAAGTGTGTTGCTGTAACACTTTAAACGTAACATTCAGGTTGTTGGGGGTAATCACTCTGCTTGTTCTTAAATTTTTTAGAGGTTAAGGGGTGAAAGGTGAAAGTTTGCAGTATATGTACTGGATTCCTCGCTGATTAGCACATTCGGACACGCCAACTTCTCAGAGCTAATGGCTGCGCTCATATACTCAGATCATTTCTCTTAGCAAAGGCTCTGATCCTAAAGGCTAAGCTTGAGCCACTTCTTAGCTAAAGCTGACCTAACTGCATAAAGAATGCTGTGAATGGAACCCATATGCCCTTACAATACAAAAACAAACAAGAGGGCTAATCCCACAAGGCTAACACCCTTCATTCCAAATACCTATTAGCCCTAACACCTCATTACATCTGTAACATTCAGACAGAAATCTCTTAGCCTACAGTGTTGTATTCAATTTAAAGGGGTTATTGCTAGGCTAAAGGTTAATCATTCAATTGGATCTACAAAGGTAAAAATGCTTTTCAGTTTATGGTGGAAAACTGACGGCTGTGCTTGGCAGAAAAAGCGCAGCGCCAATGTTTCGGGTATGAGGGTGACACCATACTTTTCATACTTTTTAAACATACTAAAATCATAATATTTACACTATTGTACAGTACTTGCAGTATTGTCTTCTAAAAATGAATTAAAAGGTAAATTATACCCTTGAAATATTAATTTTATATAATATTTATAATTTTAAAATATATTTAATTTATAATATTTAAAATATAATTTTTAACATAATTTTTTACATACAGTTCACCAATTAACATCAAATGAAATGTATCCGGTCCATTTAGCAAATACGACACTCTAATATAACACAATTTTAACTGTAAACAACATTTTGCATTCAAACATTTTGTCTGCTCCACAATTAAATGCCTCTGAGTATCTGCAACTAATGTATTTCCTTCTTTTCTGCTTCTCTTTTTCAGGGTGCAGGTTTCCATGCGTCAAGGAGGCAGAAGTATGGGAACGTATTCAAGACCCATCTGCTCGGGCGGCCGCTGATCCGGGTGACGGGGGCAGAGAATGTGCGTAAAGTTCTGATGGGAGAGCACAGCCTGGTCACTGTGGACTGGCCCCAAAGCACCAGCACTCTACTGGGTCCCAACAGTCTGGCCAACTCTATAGGAGACATCCACCGCAAAAGGAGAAAGGTCCATATCCAGTTTTTTACTACACAAATGTAGTTTTATTATGTGTGGGAACCATCCTTATCTCCTAATGGATGGTTTTTGTGTGCTCCATTTCCCTGCCTTGCCAGTGAAAAATGTTTTGAATTAGTGAAAAGACAAAACAGAGAGTAAGAATGAGAGATGGAGTGAAAGAAACAAGATAGAAGGTCAAATGGAAATGGTCTGCTATCCATAGGTCCAGATTTGGAGATAGATACCCACAATGCCTTGCTCCTCTGTTACGCATAACAGTCTGTTCACAATGACCACATGGAGGATTACACTCATAACTAGCTTCTCCTCAAATCCAACCCATTGTTCTGGGACAAAATAGCTTTTTTGTAGACCATGGTCCTCTTCAGTCACTTGGAGGCTTGAGTTTCACCCCACACACCTGTTCCATTGAAGGGTCAGCGGGGTGTAATCTGTCTGGTTAATCCTCCAGGTCCCGGGCCTCATGCAAACTCCCTAATGACTGCTAATTAGTCAGCCTGCTTCAGACAGACAAAGACCGCCTTATGGACCCCCTTCAACTAGGTTCCAATGTCCCGCTTTGCACACTAATGTCATAAATGTATTTTCGTTTGTTTTTCAACATCTCTGGAGATGTACAGAATTCCATATTTTTGACTGGATGGGTACTTTCATCAACAAGTTCTGCCCCTAAGCCCTCGTGGACATCCCAATCTGCCTCTTTGAAGACTATTGCTATTTACACATACTAGAGATATGCTGAGTGCAAGCATTGGATCCAAATGGCCCCAAGAGCCCTTGATGTAGCTAGTGACAACTGCATAGAATATGACAAGTTACATTTAATGTTAAACTGGCTTTGTATTACTAACAAGATGCACAACTACAGTTCACTGATTAACATTAGATACAACCAAATCAGACCTCAAAAAGTAGCCAGAGAGCAGTTAGACCTATCAAACAGTTGTTTTGGTAGGAATTTAGTAGAATTTATTAGGTTGGCCAGTAGAGGGCACAGGATCTTAATTCTACACTCACCTGCCTATACCAAAGTGCTCTCCCTGTGAATGAGAGATTTTGTTTTAGTCAGCGGGGAGAGAGAGAGAGAGAGAGAGAGAGAGAGAGAGAGAGAGAGAGAGAGAGAGAGAGAGAGAGACTGAGAGAGAGAGAGAGAGAGAGAGAGATAGAGAGAGAGAGAGAGAGAGAGAGAGAGAGAGAGAGAGATTGGAAAAGTAGAGAGAAGTGTAAAGAAAGTGAATGCTTTGGGGGAGAGAATAAAGAGGTCTTTACATTCTGGTCAAACCAGCAGCTTTGAGCTGTTTCATATAATTCAAGACATATGGAAATTATTAGGGTGGGGGAGTTTTAAAAGGCCGTGTGTATGTGAGTGTGGAAAGTGCAGTACAAGAAGTCACGGTTTGTAATGAAGACAGGCGGCTGTTTTTTTTCCAGTAGTGTTCTAAATCCTGTATAATGGGGACTGGCATTAGTGGAGCTTGACTGACGTCTGTCTACTACGCAAAGAATCGCAATAGGAAAATAGTAACCTTCAAAATTCCCAAACCAATAAGCAGTATAAATATGGTGTAATATTTATATATTAGTGTATAGTTAGTAGCTAAGAGAGATGTGTGATGCAAACATGCTTGTAGCCAATCGTTTTTCCCCCCTCCACACATGTGATCCGCTGTGACGTATCAGAAAAAGATTAAATGTTAGTAATTTAGAAACATGGACAGATCACTGGAGGTTTTATATACAGGGAGAAGGACTAGGTATAAATAGGTATGAAATAGGATTTTAATAACTAAATGATATACTAACAGCCAGCTAATTGTTAGAGATAGAGAAGAACAGCACGGAAAGGAGACATAAAGAAATAGGCCTTGGCAAAAGAAAGTCAGACGTGAGGAGAGACAGGAGGAGGACACACAAGTCTCCGCCTTCTTCCCTTTACTACTGGAAAAAAAGCGAGGCAGAGACGAGGTATTTGGAACGAGATGGCATATAAAAAGTGCTATTGTTAGTCGTGGAACATGGATGTTATTTCACTAAACAAACCAGCACAACTAAAGCACATTAGAAATGCGCTGCTGCAGCCAGGAAAATCTTACCTTTGCCTTTCACCCTCACTGCTGATGCAGAGGGAAACTCTCACAGATATTCTGAGAGAGAGGTGGAGGTATAGGTGAGTGGCAGTTAAGAGTATGAGCTGGTCAAAAATAGTGAGGACTTCAGAATTAATGAGAATGTTTCATGCTTCATACTATTAGACAAATAAGCTTGGCCTTTAAGTCCCGACTGTGGCTTCAGGATAATATTTTCATGACATTTCTTGCCTGTAGAGCACAGATGTGCTGTTCTGTGACGGTTGATGTGATTCATGGGCCAGCTGCATTGTGGGAAGTGTAGTTCTACAAATGCAGGTTCCTTAAACAAATGTTTAGCGCTTTTGGAACAGTACGTCTGCTGTCTGATATTGTTACATATCTAAACAGGTTCATAAATCTGCATGTTTTCGGAAGCCGATCCCTTCCACTGCTCTCTTGGGCCCAATTAGATCATTTTCTAAGTGTCTTTGGTAAAATACATCCTTCTTATGAAGATCAGATCCAGTTTTGAGCTAAATAATTTAATAAAGCCAACAACTCATCGCAAAACAATTTATCATGTCATATTTGTTCTCTATCACATTTTGCAAAACAGCAGACTGAAAGCACTTTCACTTGTGTTTCTCAGATCTTTGCTAAAGTCTTCAGTCATGAGGCTCTGGAGAGCTACTTGCCCAAGATACAGCTGGTCATTCAGGAAAACCTGCGGGTGTGGAGCTCCAATCCTGAGCCCATCAACGTGTACCGTGAGTCCCAGCGGCTCTCCTTCCACATGGCGGTGCGTGTGCTCCTAGGTTTCCGCGTTTCTGAAGAGGAGATGTGCAGTCTTTTCCACACTTTCCAGGATTTTGTGGAGAACGTTTTTAGCCTTCCCATCGACCTGCCATTTAGTGGTTATAGGAAGGTAAAATGTCAATAGGTATTGTCTAAATCACTTGAAAATAGAGGAATGGATTAGATTGTCTCTGTGAATTAGGTACACAGAGATAAAACAATACTAATAAACTTTAATTAATGAACTTGTTTTGTGTGTTTGCAGGGTATTCGCGCAAGAGACTCACTCCAGAAAAGCATTGAAAAAGCCATCAGAGAGAAACCACTCCACACACAGGGGAAAGATTACACCGATGCTCTTGATGTGCTTCTAGAAAGCGCCAAGGAGAACAACACAGAGCTTACGATGCAGGAGCTGAAGGTGAGCGTAGCACCATTAGCTATGCTTCATATTTTTATGTGCATTTTGGGATATTGCATAAAAAACACTAGATGGAAACGGCAAAAAGCGCAGAAATACTAAAAATGCGCATAAAAAACTTATGGGCTCAATTGAGGCGGATACATTTTTTTATCCGTTAAGAAAACATGCGCATAAACTAAGATGGAAACACATTTACCAAATAAATCCCTCAATGCACAACAAAAAACTTGCATGAATGATTTGGTTTAATTCACTCAGCTGAAGCGTCTCACATGATTACATTTCCAAACACCAGGCATCCGAACGCAAGATATCATGACAGCGTTTCATCTGCACGCTCTGAGGTGCAAGTGTTTATTACAGTTATTTTGCCCCAATTTCCCAGGAAGTGACAATTTTGTTCGCTTTAACACATGGGATGGAAATGGTGCTTTATTCACAAATGTTTTATGGGATATTTCAATTTTAAAGTTAAATTCGCGACTTTGGATGGTAACATAGATACATCTTTGTTCCAACTTCCAAAACATAATTTTAAGGCCTCATATGCACGCTTTACTTTGTGAAGACTGTTCCAAGCAGAATTCAACAAAATTATTAAAAATCATGATATTTAAAATAAACATAGTGAATAAAACTTCATTGATCAGTTACTGTGAGGTGAGAAAAATTTTGATTATAAACACAGCTATATGATACTGAAACCTATTCATGAATTGTTTCATCAGACTGATGGTGTTGTCTTTTCTTCATGTCATTAGTGTAGCAACATACGTCAAATATGTCAAATTCCATGGGAAATCAAACTTGAACTCCTCTTGTGCACTTTGCCTACTGAATTCTATTTGTGTCGTGTGAGAGTGACTGTTAAGATCATTGTAGTGCATGTAGGGAGTTTCAAGTCAGTCACTAAAGAGTTTCCCTTCTGTTAGAATGCTTTCTCAGAAAGAAGCTGCCTGTAGGCAGTAGAAAGCAAGGCAGCTCAGTAGAAAGGCATGCTGGAGCCTGTTAAAAATTGAGTAGCCGCCTAGTCTGCATGGACTTCTTTGACACAATGTGCTGTCTCATTACAGTAAAACAGAGATATTATATCACCAAACAAAGACACATTTCAAGACAATTTGAGATGGCATGTTTATTTAATGCTATACATTACATATCCATCAAACTGTTCATGGATTTCACCACACAGTCATCCTTCCAGTCTCGTTCTACTGATAATTTTCTTTCACCAGATGATTTTGTTTTCAGTGTGAGGTCAACTTGTGATAACTTAATTACATATTAAAGCAAAAAAGGAAGTCAACACTTTGATTTTGAGAGGCGAACAGTGACTCTCTGACAGCACACTATACCCACTGACTGCTCTCTTTATTTCTCATCTCTCTCCTGCTCAGTTCTCTTGTGTCATGCCCAAACCGGGATGACAGACATTTAATGATACAGATAATAGTCAATAAATGCTTCCCTGTAGGCTATTGTTGCCCGGTTATTCCGCTCAGCTCAGAGGTTTTAGCTTTTTTCTTTTCTAAGGTACATGTGTAGTCTCCTCAGACAGTGGCGGCAGGAGTGGCTCCCAGGCCTGTCAACACCAACTCACTGGCAAGCAGTTAAAAAGAGAGAGAGAGAGAGGAAAAAAAAGAAACCTGTGTAAGATGGCTGCCAAACCTCAAAGAAAAAAGAAGAGAGGAGGAAAGAAAAGAAATAAAGAAGCTCCGTCCTAAGAATTTAGAAACAGTCAGAATGTGGTGAAGTAGCTGCATTAGACAATTTTATATATACAGTAACACTTTAGATTGGGGAACACATATTATTTATATGTATTATATATTAATATTTACTATTAATTAGGAGTTTTCCCCCAATAAACTCTTAATTTCTGCTTATTGATAGTAAATAACTTAATTGTTGTAGTGGCTATGTTTAGGTATGGGGTAGGGTTAAGGGATCTAGAATATGGTCATGCAGAATATTTATATGCGGTTTTAATAGTTTTGATAAACAGTCAATATGCTAGTAATATGCATGCTAAACAACTAGTTAATAATGAATAGTGTTCCCTAATCTAAAGTGTTACAACTTTTTTAATCATTAAAGAATCCTGAACATTTTTGTTATACAGTTTCCACAAAAATATTTCATTGATAATAAAAATGTTCTTAAGCAGCAAATCAGCATATTATAATGATTTCTGAAGGATCATGTGATACTGAAGACTGGAGTAATTATGCTGAAAATTCAGCTTCGCCATCATTCTAATAATATTTCACAATATATTTGATTCTTGATCAAATCAAGTCAGCCGTAGCGAGCATAAAGCTCCTTTTAAAAACATAAAAAATCCTGCTGACCCCAAACAGTATCATTGAAGACATTTAACCAATTAAATATGACAGACATGAGTGTCTGCAAAGTTTTACAACAGCAATCAAACACAAATCATCAATAACGTCTCGGGTTATGACTATAACCCTTGTTCCCTGAGAAGGGAACGAGACACTGCGTCGAGAATCGACTCTTTGGGGACGCTCCCTTAGCGTGCGCCTCTGAAGTATGAATGAAACTATTCCAATCCTGATTGGTGTTGCGTCATGACGTAACATGTGACGGCATAACCGGATGCATAAAAGCGACGCCGGCACACACACACACTAGCCTAGCGATGAAGCAAGACGCTCTAAGGCCTCGAGGGGCGTGGCAGGACGACGCAGTGTCTCGTTCCCTTCTCAGGGAACAAGGGTTATAGTCATAACCCGAGACGTTCCCTTTCGAGGGAACTCAACACTGCGTCGAGAATCGACTCTTTGGGGAACGAATGCCCACTAGGCCACGCACCGAAGACAGGCCTGCCCAGGAGTGAAACTGATTCAGGCACTCAGCAGGACGAGAGCACACGTGCGCCAGGCGTACTGGGGAGGTGCAGACTATAGAACCTAATAAAAGTGTGTGGGGTAGCCCAACCGGCTGCCTCACAGATCTCCTGGAGGGGAACTCCCGAGATGAGGGCCCTAGAGGACGCCATGCCTCTAGTAGAATGAGCCCTTATGGCCAGAGGTGAAGGCAAATTGCGCACCTCATAAGCCAAGGCAATAGCCTGCACAATCCAATTACTAATGGTTTGCTTGGATGCCGGGAGCCCTCTCCTAGGTGACCCGAAACACACTAACAGTTGGTCCGACCTCCTCCAAGAAGAGGACCTCTCGAGATAAATACTCAAAGCTCTGACGGGGCAGAGCAAATGAAGCTTCTCTTTTTCTGCCGACACATGAGGTGGAGGATGGAAAGCCTGAAGGGTCGTAGACCTAGCCGTATTAGCAGGCACTTTAGGCACATAGCCCGGTCTCGGGTGCAAAAAGGCCTTAACCTTGCCAGGGGCAAACTCCAAGCAAGCTGGTGTCACTGCCAGGGCTTGGAGATCTCCCACCGTCTTAAGAGAGGTGATGGCTAAGAGAAAGACCAATTTGTAGGTAAGATCTTTAGGCGAAGCCGACTGAAGAGGTTCGAAGGGGGCCAGGGATAACCCTTCCAGAACCACTGCCAGGTCCCAGGCAGGAACCCTGGACCTGGTTGTCGGTCTCATCCTCCAAGTACCACGGAGAAAACGAATGACCAGCTGGTGCCTCCCCAGAGGCCCATCACTTAATGGCGCATGGAAAGCCGCAATGGCAACCACGTACACCTTAAGTGTGGAAGGGGAGAGACCCGCAGAGAAACGATCTTGAAGAAACTCCAGAACTGAAGCCACCGGGCAGTTAACTGGGTCTAAATTATGTTCTCTACACCAAGTAACGAAAACATTCCACTTGAGGCCATATAATCTCCTAGTAGACAGAGCCCTAGAGCTAAGTATGGTTTCAACCACCCCGGCTGATAGACCAGCGTTTAGGTACTGAACCCCCTCAGAGGCCAGGCCCACAGTTTCCACAGCTCTGGTTGAGGGTTGAAGATTGTGCCCTCCACCTGAGACAATAGATCCCTCCTCAGAGGAATCTGCCATGGCTGAGCTATCAGGAGCGAAATTATATTTGAAAACCATACCCGGGTCGGCCACATTGGGGCTACCAGAAGTAGACTGATGCCCTCCTGACGGACCCTCTCCAGGACTGCCGGAAGCAGAGCGATCGGGGGAAATGCGTACAGGCGAAGCCTCGGCCAGGCCTGTACCATGGCATCCAACCCCAGTGGGGCTGGATGTGAGAGGGAGAATTGGGCAGAAGTGGGCAGTGGGACGTCTCTCGAGACGCGAATAAATCCACTTCCATGGGCCCAAACCTCTCCCATATCAACTTCACCACATCTGGATGAAGTCTCCATTCCCCGGGCCTCAGCCCCTGCCTCGACAGGATGTCTGCTCCCTGATTCTGAACCCCCGGAATATACATAGCTCTGATAGACAGTATTTTCCCTTGGGACCAGAGAATAACCTGATACGCCAGTCTGCACAGAGGGCGCGATCTGAGTCCCCCTTGTCGGTTTAGATAAGCTACCACTGATGTATTGTCCGATCGTACTAGGACATGGTAACCCTTGATGTCTGGAAGGAAGCTCCTCAGAGCCCTGAACACAGCCAACATCTCTAGACAATTTATGTGCCAAGAATGATGATGGTCCTGCCACAGACCCCTGGCAAAGCGGGCGTCCATGACCGCGCCCCAGCCAGTGAGGGAGGCGTCTGTCGAAACGGTTTTTCCGGCGACATGACGCTCCTAACACTGGCCCTTGGGACAGGAACCAAGGTTTCTTCCATATTATTAGAGAACGAAGGCATCTGCGCGTTACTCTGATCATACGAAATGGATTCCCCTTGGGGGAAAACCCCTTGGCTTTCAGCCACCACTGAAGGGGCCTCATGTGTAGAAGGCCCAAAGGTATAATGTTGGATGCCGCTGCCATGAGGCCCAGCAGTCTTTGGAATTGCTTTACAGTAGTGGCCTGGCCTAGCTTTAACTTGGACACCATCGCCAGAATGGACTCGATACGCGCCGGAGACAAGCGTGCCTGCATCGTAGTCGAGTTCCACACAACGCCCTAGAAACGTTGTGGACTGGGACGGTTCTAACACACTCTTCTTTGTGTTGAGTCTCAACCCCAATTTTTGAATGTGGCCAAGGACGACATCTCAATGCCGAACTGCCATTTCTCGAGACTGGGCCAGAATGAGCCAGTCGTCGATATAATTCAGTATGCGGATGCCCTGAAGTCTCAGTGGAGCAAGTGCTGCATCCATACATTTGGTGAATGTGCGGGGAGAGAGTGCTAGGCCGAACGGAAGAACCGGATATTGGTAAGCTTCTACAAAATCTACTAAGGGAACCAGCCTCTCGAGACTGGCCTCTGGTGTTTTTCGAGCACCCTTCTCGACCCCCTGAAGCGGAAGACCGGCAGGGTGTAGTCGATACGATTTTCGTGACCATAACTGATGCTCGTTTTTTATTTTTCGAGAAAAACGACCCACAGTGCGTTCGCTGGAATATGATGCGGCCCGAAGCGTCACCGACGGCGGGCAACTCACATCGTTTCCTAGAGGGCTCCGCTGTGAGAACAACCTCGGTTGTTCTACAACGGAGGGGACAGCCCTCAGAGGTCCCACCACTCTGGCTAGGAATATCTTCAGGAGTTGGCCCCTCCCCCTCATCCAAATCTTTCAGGAGATCGGCCTGGTATGCCTGCAAGATAGCCATAGAGTGCAGACATGAACCAGCCCGACCTGCCGCCATGTAAGCCCTGCCTATTAAAGCAGATGTATCTCTGCAGGGCTTACTAGGCAGCGCAGGGGTTTTAAGGGAAGATGCCGACTCAGGAGATAGATAACCGGCTAGAGCTTCTTCGACTTTAGGCATCTTCCCATAACCCATATCCCGTGCCCCCACAACATTGCTATAATCGACAACAGATGGACGGGAGACACGGGACGAATGCGGTTTATCCCACGATCTCGAGATCTCTTTGTGGAGATCGGGGAAAAACGGGAAACCCCGGCGCTGAGGCTGTGACCTGTGCCGCAGGAAACGCTCGTCTAACTTGCTTACTACTCGCGTTCCCTGCTCATCTTGTGGCCAGCTGATGTTAAGTCTGGCCACGGCACGAGTCACAACCTCCACCAGCTCCTCATAAGCTTGGCCGTGAACTGGCGCGCTCGACTCACGGTCATCCTCGATGCTGATCACCTCTGCCTCCTCGGACGCAGAGAGCTCAAGCACCGGGAACTGGTCGTGGGCAGAAGAAGCCGCAGCGCGGGCTTCTGCACCACTCACAGGGGCTTAGGGATCTTCAGATGAAGAATGAGAAAGTGCCGCAGCAGTCACATTCTCATCTGCAAGATCCCGCTGCGAACCCCACGATCTGAGTCGCCGCGCCGCCTCAACAGACGCGGGACCAGAACCGCGGGGAACGCGAGCCTGACCGAGCTTATCAAAGCACGCCAGCCGGGAGCGCAGCACCCTCATGGGTAGTGCTTCACAGTGTACGCAGGCAGCTCCCTCGAGAGCTGCCTGGGCGTGCTGCGCTCCCAAACAGTTCACACACAAAACATGCGTGTCCCCATCCGTAATAAAACGAGGACAGGGGTGCACACACATTCTGAAATGCTGGCTGACCATAATATATATAGGGATAGACAAACAACACCAAATAAGACAGACAGTCGTAACATAGAGCGCTTGGCTGAAGAGCGAAAAGCTAGTGTGTGTGTGTGCCGGCGTCGCTTTTATGCATCCGGTTATGCCGTCACATGTTACGTCATGACGCAACACCAATCAGGATTGGAATAGTTTCATTCATACTTCAGAGGCGCACGCTAAGGGAGCGTCCCCAAAGAGTCGATTCTCGACGCAGTGTTGAGTTCCCTCGAAAGGGAACTATGTAAATGTGCCAGAAGTGTCAAAAATCTTCGACTAGCTTCCATATATAAGTGTCATTTAATTGAGTTACATCAACTTCTCTCTTTCTCCCTCAGGAGTCCACAATTGAGATGATCTTCGCTGCTTTTGCCACAACAGCCAGCGCCAGCACATCTCTGATCATGCAACTGTTGAAACACCCTCCAGTGCTGGAGAAGCTGCGTGAGGAGCTGAGGAGTTGCGGCCTGCTGCACGACGGATGTCTATGCCAGGGTGAACTACGCTTGGACAGTATCTTTAGCCTCAAGTACCTGGACTGCGTGATCAAAGAGGTCCTGCGTCTCTTTGCCCCCGTGTCCGGAGGTTATCGGATTGCCACGCAGACCTTTGAGCTCGATGTGAGTTGTTGTGGATTTGCAGCTACTTTCATCCAAGAATTTACATTTTCTCATCATTTACTTATCCTTATGTCTTTCCTAACATTTATGACTTACTTTCTTCTGTGGGAAACAAAAAAAGATGTTTTGAAAAATGTTTCAGTGGTTTGTGTCCATACAATGAAAGTCAAGTCTTGTTTGGACCACGGCGTTCTTTAAAATATCAGAGAAGAAAGTCATACAGATTTTGAAAAATGATGTCAAAATTCTCTTTTTTGGGTGAAAAATGTTTGTAACATTTTGTATTGATGTTAATCTAATCAATGCTCATCTATTTTTATCATTCTAACCATTATTTTAGTTTATTTATATACTATTATAGTATGTATTAGTGCTGTCAAATCGATTAATCACATCTAACATAAAAGTTTGTGTATATATATATGTGTGTGTGTGTGTGTGTGTGTGTGTGTGTGTATACTCACACATATTATATATTCACAAACTTTTATGTTAGATGCAATTAACCACGATGAGTCGGTTTGACAGCAATAGTATTTATTAATATTTTAAATTGGCTTTTATTTTTATTTAGTCAGTATTCATTTTAATTTAATTTGAAATTTTAGTAATTTGGTTTTGTGACTGTCATTTTTATTATTTTTTAAATATTTCTATATATCTTTAATTTATATCTATTTCAGTTTTAGTTTTAGTAATTTTACTACAGTTTAAACTTCAATTTATTTCAGTTAGTTGCCAAGGCAAAATTTGTAAAGTTTTTTCTATATAAATTTATTTTTATTTTGAATAGTTGTAGCTTTAGTTTTAGTTAACAATAACAACACTTCTTCTAACCTAATTTTTTGTCCGACTTTTAGGGTGTACAGGTACCTAAAGGTTGGAGTGTCATGTACAGCATCCGCGACACCCACGACACCTCAGCTGTGTTCAAGGACGTGGAGGCCTTTGACCCAGACCGGTTCAGCCCAGAGCGTAGTGAGGATCGTGAGGGCCGCTTCCACTACCTGCCCTTCGGTGGCGGCGTTCGCTCCTGCCTCGGCAAGCAGCTGGCGACTCTTTTCCTCAAACTCCTGGCCGTGGAGCTAGCTGGAGGGAGTCGCTTCGAGCTGGCCACGCGGACATTCCCCCGCTTGATTTCGGTCCCCGTGGTACACCCCACCGATGGCCTTCGTGTAAAATTCTTTGGCCTCGACTCCAACCAGAACCAGATCATGGCCAAGCCGAAAAACATGCTAGATGCCACCGTGTGACAGACTGAGAACTAACAGACTTCATAATTGGAGCTGTCACCTGAAGTTCTGTAAAAGACACTCATTTGCCAAAAATGTATAGTCTATCATTTGTAAAGAAGTATATCATAAATATATAAATTTAACTGAACGTATTGCTACATCAGGAGAGCACAAGAGGAAGGTTTCAGAAAAGAAGACAGATCCGGGGGGTTAAAGGGACAGTCATATAAGCCGATGTAGATTTCACAGGGTATGGCCAGTTCTGCTTTAACCAGCGCAGGACGGCTATGGAGGAATCAGTCTTGAAATAGTTTGAAATTAGTGTTTTTTGTTTGTGTGCAAATGTCTGGATGGTGAGTTCATTTATATGTATATACAGTATGTGTGGTTTGTGTGTGTATGTGTGTGTGTATGTGTAAATACACAACATGTTTTTCTCGTGCAGATGTGCGCGCGTGCCTGTTTGCGTGCGTGGACAGGTTGTTATTCAGCTAAGGTATTAGCAGTTAGAGTAGGCAGTGTAAACTAGAATGAATGGGATGACTGTGTAATTTACTCAGGTGTGTTAGCAGTACAGAAGGAGCTTTCAGACTAACCCAGTACTTGTTATACATGCTCTGTACATAAGTGACAATTCATAATATTCTTTTTAAGAGAGCGTGAAAAGGAGGTGAGAAATGAAGAGAGATATATAAATGACAGAGACTATGAGAGAAAATTAACCTGTGCAAGCTCTCAAAACCAGCTATAGAGGGAATGAGGGACTCATTCCTGCTGCAAATTTTTATATCTGAAGACATTTATGAAAAAAAAGTCTGTCGTAAACTGTCGTATATGCTGCTTTGGGAGTCGCTTTTTATTTATATGAAGGAGCAGAGTGCCAACTGACCTCTGCTGTTCACATCAATATATGAAGAAATTATACTGAAAATACAGTAGATGGTGGTGGAACGGAGTGGACAATCATCAGTCATTCACTCAATAAACCACCAATCAGGAGAGTTTTCTTGAGATGCCTCTGAAGGGACTTTAAAAGCAGTTGAGTGAGAGGCAATAGGATTCCCCAGTGCGGAAGTGCGAAGTTCTTCTTTCACTTCCTCTACATGCCACGCAAAGGACTTTTCTTTGATAAAATATGCCACTGATCTTTTTTTATGAATTAATGAATGGATGAATTAAAATAATGTCTGCTGCTTTCAGTGCACCATTTTTCGAACAGAGAGTAGATCGCTACCTTCAGCAACAGTTTTGCTATTTCTAAGCAAATGTGCAAAAACCCTTGCACAAGGAATTTCACCAATTAGAAAGCCATGGGTAAAGCATATTTGCATTGTCGAATATCCTAATATTCTTGCTATTAATATTATTATTGTAATAAATCTTATTTTAAGTGCTATTTTTGTTATATTTCAGAATAGAGTTCTAGTATAAGTAAAGTCTGTTGGTAAATACTGTTCTATTTAGAATTATATGGATTTCAGTTATACTATATTGTACACTGTTTAAATGTTAATATGGTTTTTATGTTATTGTAATAATTATAATTTGTGGTTATCATTATTATCATTGCATTTAGTTAATATTAATAAACAGAAGCACTTGCGAGGTATGTTTATTTTGAGTGCCATTTGACTACATGTTCTGATTGTTGAGTTTGTCTGTACATATATTTTATTCCTTTTTACAAATCCACATTTCACTTAGTTAAAATATGAATGTTTTCCCCTTCTTTTTTTTTTTTTACAGTGATTCTTAAATGTACTTGGTATTTTATAAACCCTTGTAATAAACTGTAATGTGAAAATCAGTCATTCAGTTCTTATCTGCAACTTAACAACTTCCTTTGCCACTTAGTCTCAAGGGTGTCTGGATGTGTTTTGAACATGATTTTTAAAATTATAGCTAACTATTTTAATTGTTAACCACATGCAAGTCTGTTTTACATCACCTATGATCCACAATATACCCCTTTGATGTTTGCAGTCATAATCTGTGAAGAAAAAAGAAAGCTGATCTCTTTGATGTTCACTCTTTTTGATGTGTTGATTCTTGATGCTCAGACCTTATAGTGTTTGTATATAGATACACGGTAAATATACGATGAAGCAACAATACTATACACTGTAAAGTAACCACATACATCCTCAAGTTTTCACCAAAACTTACAGTAGTGATATGGAGACACACATGCACACTGCAGACAATTCAACAAACAACAGCTTTATTCAATAGACACCAGATGTGTTGACCAGCATTCACTTCAAAGAGTTGCCTTAGCACACAAAAAAAACACTCCTCACCATACATGTTCTCATTTTTCCTTTGGAGTCTTGCTTATTCATTTATGATTTTCTTTGTTTTTCAAAAATGTTGTTTAGTTATTCCAAGTATGCCCTAACAGCACTCTAGAAGTTGTTCATTAGATACTCTGCATGAAAGGATAATGCCTTAATTTGAATATATGTCAGATTTTCATTGAATAGCGCTTTATGAATATTTAATGACAGTGACCCATGTTGTAAGTGAAAGCAGGAACATCTTGACAACCTAGATCAGGTTTCTCATTAGAGATCAATAATGGGGTCACTTCCTTTTCCCTTTATCTGATAACTTAATCAATACTGAAATTCAGATCAATGGTGATGATTTACTCCATAACATAAACAGCAAAAAGGTCAGAGATCAATAGAAGACATTAATAGAAGTAAAAACGGTATTGACTGTATAAGATTTTCATTAATGCAAATATTTTGAGCATGATTACCCTTGGTCTTGGTGGCCACTGACCATTCACATACTGTACTGTAGCCAGGTGTTGTGTGATCTGGGTCCTCCTTTGTAAAACGTGCTTACGCACAGATTTGAACTCAGTTTGGGTCCAAGCCAACGTTCATATTAAATCGGACTTTGACGTGGAAAAGTGCTTAGCGTCACATCAGGGTCTGAGCAGACGTACGCACTTTTCCTTGTGGCAGAAAGTCGGAGTTCTGCAGGTATTTGGAAATCTAAGCATTTCTTGCCACTCGCCATTTTCAAGTAAAGATTTTGGATGTTGACTGGTGCTTTTTTATATATATCTTTTATATACATTAATTAGGTGACGTTTACAAAGCGAAGATCGGAAACCATTCAGCTTCGCACAATTTCAAGATCAATTGCGATTTATAACTCTCACTTCTGGAAGAGAAGCGTACGTACGTTTTTTGTCCGGTTAGTTCTATAAATCACACATACGCACATTTGAAAAATTATTGTAAAATCAAATGTAGGCCGGATTCGACGCAACATTTTATTAATGAGGCCCCAGGTTTTTGGAAATCTTTCTCTTTTCTCAAGTAGCCTAAAGCATTTGGACGTTGACTGGTGCTCTTTTATATATTAATGACATTAATGAGGGTGTGCTCACACGGCATAGCTAGATCTGAAACTATTCAGCTGCACACAATTTCAAGAACATTTGCAATTTTTAGATCTCACATCTGGAGCTGCAACCCATTCACACTAAATGCGTCTCTATACAGAGGCGTGCACATGTTTTTTTTGTGTGTGTGTAATGGAGGCCAGCTAGTAGTTGCTGTGCAAGTAAACCTCACTCCTCTTATCTCAATAGGCGCTCTAGCGACAGATGCTAGAGGCTGCAGTCTTTAGCCTCCTTGTTAGAGTGCCTGACTCTCATGGCGGAGACCCGGGTTCTAGGCCCGCTCGGAGCGGGTCGAGTGGGACCCGGGTTAAGGGGGTTACATTGCTGCCGTGACACGAATGGGAGTGAGGTTTAGGGGGGTGCGTGTAACGGAGGCAAGCTAGTAGTTGCTGTGCAAGTAAACCTCACTCCTCTGATCTCAATAGGCGCTCTAGCGCTAGAGGCTGCAGTCTTTAGCCTCCTTGTTAGAGCGCCTGAGACCGGAGACCCGGGTTCGAGGCCGAGTGGGACCCGGGTGAAGGGGGTTACATGTGCACGTTCATTCTCTGAAATACAAGTAAACACATTTGAGAAGTGATAAGATACCAAATCAGGAAGCGAGCTGATGAAAGATGGAAGCATAACATGACTTTATCCAAACCCTTTTCTTTTTCCCCCCACACATAAAAAGCAGTCCAAACACTATTACGTTTGACCGCAAGAGATTTTGCAAGATTTAAAGTTCACAGTCGAGAATATGGTTATTTGTGAATGGAATCTGTTTGTGAGTGGTGTGCTGTTTTGGTCACATAGTGGCACTCCACACACTATAGGAACAAAAAATCACATTTTGAAAATCGGATAGGATTTTAAAAATCAGTAACACTTTATTTCGATAGTCCACTTTAGACATTCAACTAACTATAAGTAACTTTGCAGCTACATGTCAACTAACTGTCATTAGAGTATTAGTAGTCTGTTTGATTAATATCTGCTAACACTTTATTTTGATGGTCCCCCAACAGACATTATACTGACTATAAGTAACTTGGCAACTACAAGTCAGCTTGCTCTGCTAACCCGAACCCTAACCATAACCTACATAACCCTCTAGTCTACTACAGCCTACTAATACTCTTATGACAGTTAGTTGACATGTAGTTGAAAAGTTACTTATAGTTATAGTTATAGTATATACTAACTTATAGTTAGTAGAATATCTAAAGTGACTATCGAAATAAATGGAACCTAAAAATCTTTTAGTGTGGGCCAACCTTTACCCTCTTCGTCTTATCTGCTCTGAAGTAGAACGTCTTGGTTACGTATGTAACCCTCGTTCCCTGAAGGAGGAAACGGAGACGTTACGTCTGTGACTGACGAAATGGGGGTTTCGCTAGAGAGCATTAGTATTTCGAGTATTAGTAAAAAGGGGCCAATGGTATGAAAATACCATGGGTCTGCGGAATTTGCATCACGAACTCCACCCCACCGCGTGGGTATAAAACGAGCCACGAGTGCAATCTCGCATTATGTTACCTGCTGAGGAGCCGAGACTGTGCGCCCCGGCCGTTTCAGCGGAATAATGGAAGTAGCATGTGGACGTAACGTCTCCATTCCCTTCATCAGGGAATGAGGGATACATTCGTAACCGAGACGTTCCTTTTCAGTCAGTCATTACAAGTTACATCAGAGACTGACGAAATGGGGGTCTCAATCTAATCTCACCACTGCAGCTGTCTTCCAGTGTTCTGCGCAAGGCCCAGTGTCCGGTTACATAAAGCACCTTAAGTGTAATTTTCCCTTACGTTTGCCCTTATTTTTCCCTTAAACCTAAGGGTGTTGCAGAAAAAAACCCTTAAGTGTTTCTTAAGGGTTTCTTTAAGTGAAACGTCATACACACTTAGAATTTCCCTTAAATACTGTTTTTTCACTTAAGTAATCCCTTAAAAAGCGTTAAGTGTTGCATAAAACCCCTTAACGGTCATTTCCCTAAGTATAACTTAAGGTTTGGAAATCGTAACCTTAAGAGTAACGCGGACAAAAATAAGACGACATGATGACACACTGGACAGAGAAGTGCCAAAGCTGGGTCTGCCTCCTCCGAGGGCAGCGCTTGCAGTTTCACCACCTGATCCCTGAAAGGAGAGGTGGGAACCTTTGGCACATATCCAGGCCAGGGTCTCAAGATGACGTGAGAGTTAGCCGGCCCGAAGTCCAGGCACGCTTCTACAACCGGATATGCCTACTGGTCTCCTAACCTCTTGATGGAGGCCAAGGCAACCAGGAGCGCCTTCCGTGTCCCGTCCAGGACCCACACGTGCAGGTTTCAGAGATCGGGACGCGGGTGCCAGAGAGTGCCCCGTCTCCGAGAAAGGAGGTCCTTCCTCAGAGGAATTGGCCAGGGAGGGGCAGTCACGAGGAGTACCAGTTCGGAGAACCAAGTCCAGGTGGGCCAGTGAGGCGCAACCAAAAGGACATGCTCCTCGTCCTCCCTGATCTTGCATAGGACCTGTGCAAGAAGGCTCACTTGGGGAAACGCATACTTGCTGAGGCCCCGCGGCCAGCAGTGCGCCAGTGTATCCGTGCCGAGGGTCCCCTCGGTCAGGGAGTAAAACCAGCGCAATGGGAAGTGTCTGGCCAAACAGATAAAAATTAGCTGAACCATCTGGGGATGGAGTCTCCATTCCCCGGGATATGGCCAAAGTCGTGAGAGCTCGTCGGCTGCATGATTCAGCTCTCCCGGAATGTGAATGGCGCAAAGCGACCTCTGATGCTTTTGACTCCATAAGAGGAGATGGAGTGCGAGTTGTTGATGATTGATGTACGCTACTGTCGCCATGCTGTCTGAACAGACCAGTACGTGCTTGCCCTCCAGCGACGTCTGAAAATGGTGCAGAGCTAGACGTACGGCCAGCAACTCAAGGCAATTGACATGCCATAGGCGCTGGGATCCTGTCCAGGAGCCTGTGGTGGAGGCATCTGTTGACACAACAACATGCCTGGAAAACCCGGTCTAAGGGCACTCCGGCAAGTAGAAAAGAGAGGTTCGACCACGGGGTGAAGGTTTGACGGCACGCCCAAGTGACTAACACCCGGAACGTGCCCTGTTGCCATGCCCATCTCGGGACTTGATCACGAAGCCAGTGCTGAAGCTGTCTTATATGAAGCAATCCGAGCGGCGTGACTGCCACTGCGGATGCCATATGCCCCAGGAGCCTCTGAAATAACTTCAGTGGGACCACACTCTTGTCCTCGAATTGACTCAGTGACTGCGTGCGCTTGCTCGTAAGCTGAGCGTAAATGGCGACCGAATCAATTTCTATACAGAGAAAATAGATCCTTTGCACGGGGGAGAGTTTGACCCGAAGGCCCAGACGGGCGAGGTGCCGGAACATCAGGTCCCTGTGTTCGCAAACCTGCTCTCAAGAGTGTGCTAGAATCAGCCAGTTGTCAAGATAGCCCTTGTTCCACTCATGCACTGTCTCGACGACCTTTGTGAAGACGCGAGGAGACAGGGCTAACCCGAATGGGAGTACTGTCTACTGATATGCCTGCCCCTCAAAAGCAAACCGAAGAAACGGTCTGTGTCGAGGAAGAATGGAGACATGAAATATGCGTCCTTCAGGTCGATCGCTGCAAACCAATACAAAGGACGAACGCATTCGAAAATGCGTTTGGCTGTCAACATCTTGAATGGAAGCCTGTGAAGGGTTCGGTTCAAGACGTGGAGGTCCAGGATTGGTCGTAACTCACCCCTCTTCTTGAGTACAATGAAGTAGGGGCTGTAGAAGCCAGACCTCATCTTGGCTGGAGGGACGGTCTCGATCGCACCCTTCGCCAGTAGGGCAGCGACCTCCATACGCATAACAGGGGCATTGCCACCCACCAAGGTATAGCGGACTCCCCGGAAGCGGGGAGGAGACCGTGCGAACTGAATCGCATAGCCAAGTCTGATTGTTCACGAAAGCCAGCGGGACAGATTGGGAAGCTCTAGCCAGGCTCCCAAAAACTGAACCAGCGGGGTTATTGGAACTACAGGCGTATCCACGATAGGGCAGCGATGTGGAATGACCGGCCCAGACATGGGAGGCGTAGCGTCCCAGTGTGGGGGCGTGGTCAAATTATGCATCCTGACAGAGGAGGCCAGGGAAGGACGAGTGTTACACGGCGACCTGCTCTGACAGGGGTCTGGCGACAGAGGGGGACGAGAATGGCGAGGCATAGTGTCGCACACTGCCATCCGCGGCCTCTTGGGGCTCGGAGGAAGGGGAGTCAGCTCTTTCTTTAACAGTTTTAGGGTGCCGCCAACCGTGAGGCTAGTGGCGGGGGAAGGAGAACAAAAGATTCTCCCCCGGCCCTGCTACCAGCTTCTGGGAAGAACTGTGCCCTTGCTCCGAGCTGCCCGTCTCAGGAGCGCCGCTTGGCCAGGCGTTTGACAGGCTTAGGGGCGGAGACGGGCCGTGCTGCCTTCCTGCGACAACCTCCTTGGGTGAAGGCTGCTGCATGGGCCCAGCAGGAGGGGCAGGAGGGCGGCCTCGGCGGGAAGCAGGATATGCTTTATCGCCTCAGTCTGCTTCTGGGCGACTCGTAGTGACTGACTGAAAGGGAACAATGGGTTCCTTTCAGTTTTCCACCCCCCTTTCTCAACCCTCCCAGGAATCCACATTTCCAACCACTATGTCTGTGAGTACGCCTGGGAGCAGATATTGGGAGGACATGAAGATGCTTCCAGGATTCTTGGGCTCTCTCATTGTTCTCAAGGGAGAACACTTTGAGACATCCGTGATCACTACGGAGACTGCTCTGAGCTAGCCATCCCTCTTCTCCACAACATTTTTGATGAGCACTCAAGATGTTCCCATTCCATTTGCATGTTTTCATGGATGAAACAAAGGACCCAAGCACATTTAAACAGTTTCACAAGTAGATTTGGACTACATTTGGGTACGAAAGGCACACGAAAGGCACACATTTGGAAAAGCACACGTCTGGAGTTCATACAGACAATGAGCAGATTTGGGTTTCAAAAGGTCGGATTGGATCTTTTGTTAACTGCAGATGACAGAACAATTACGATAATAAAGTTGACCATTGCACATTCTCATCATTGCTGCATAGTTAAATCTTCAAGATTATAATTGTCTGTCAATATTGGCAAACATTGAAAATAAGACCTGAAGTGCAAGTGGACATGAGTTATGAGTCAAAACACTTTTCATAACTGATTCTTGCATCACAACTCTTGAGAAAATCGATTTATCCAGTTATTAATTTTAAGATAAGTTTCTTTTTCATTCTAGCTGTCTCTATATTCATGGCAAGAGAGCTCATGCTTTTACATTTTTGAGGTTGTTTAGCATCAAATCTGTGATGGGAACAACCCCTGACTTGCCAAAGAAGTATCTAACATTGGGAGCAACGTGTATTGTTACAAAGTCACGGCGATGCACGCTTTCAATTTTTGGGCAATTGCCACAAGCTGATTTGGGGTTTAAAACTTTCAGCTCAGAAACCAGGATAGAGTGACGAGAGGACATGTTTGGTCCACGTTTGGTCATAGAATTACAATGAAGCCAAAACCTGCAAAACAACAGGCATTCGGTTGGTTGGACCAAGGTAAGTATACTTGCATTGGAGGAGATCAACATCTCTTTAGGAGAAACACTATATGAGATCATACACCTGACTAGCTTGAACAGCAAATTTGATTTGGCTGAGGGAGTTTGGTATAGCTGAATCAGATGTGGTTTGGAGAATCAAAATTTAATTCAGAACAGCATCTGTCAAGCAGGGATATTTTATGTGGGGTGTTCCTTTAATACTAGTGGTTCAATCTTTCATCTTTTGTTTTTTGATTCTTTAAACCGAACCATATTAACTTCCTTTCCAATTTTCAGTCTGAATTCACAAAGCTCTCATTGTGCTCTGGGTCTGGCTAACAGAATGTAGAACAAGAGAGAGTGTACATGTCTGTGTGTGACTGCATTCAGACTTTCATTCTGGCTTGTTTATGAACAATGACCTTTCTGGAGAGTGCTTCACACCATGTCCAGACGTTCCAGTGAATGGCCATCTATGTGTCTGTTCAATCTGGTACAGTTTTTTGGGAATAATGATTGGAAATTCACAGCATGATTCATTGACACAGCAGGGTCAAGTTGGAGACTAAAATAAACTCTGGTCTGACACTGCATAGATATTCCAGATAAAAATAACACTCAAGTCTTTCCCATAAGTAGCCTACATTTTCCTCTTCAGGTATAAAGCAGAATGATGGTGATTCAAAGAGTTTTGCAAGAGGTGTAGGTGGAGTTTTGACATAAACATACGGGTGGAAATGGAAAAACTTTTTAAAGGTTAGATCTGGATGATTGCATTGATAACTGTTCTAGGAAAAAAAAAAAACACTCACAGATGAGGAATGAAATCCATATCATAAACATTTAGAATTTAAAATAATGCTGTTTAAATTCTTGGAGCGCAAAGCACTTGAATGAATGAGGAAATGCAAAACCATGATATTGTAGAAGAAGAAAATGACTGGTTAGAAGATGAGGACAACTTAAAACCACAAATGTAAAAGAAAATGCTTTGAGGTTCCAGTGAGTGATCATCATCTTCAATAACCACAGGATTCAAATTTGTTCCATATGAAAATTATTCAGTTCATTACATAATTTTATTTGACTGCTGCATCAGATTATTTGCTGCTCAAACTGAGATACTATTTCACGCAAATATATTTAAAAAGAACTGTCACACAATGTTTACAACACAGTCAAGTAAGAACATTCTAATATTCCAGCCATATTTAGAGCAGTAAGCCATTTCATTTTAATATATTTTTTTTAAGTAATGCAGCTGAAAAGGTCTGTTTTGATCTCTAAACGTCACAGTGTTTGCTTCACTTCATCACTCTCAGTTCCGCAGTGTTCCTGTAGAATAAACAAAATCTCTTCTCAGGACATGTCTGTTCATATCAAGTTGTTTATTTTCCACTTTCTGTTTGTACCTTTTTTATTTCAAGAATTTAGCGTTAAGTTTGTCAAAAACCACATAAGACAAAATCTGTGGGCAAATGTTGCAGATGTATGATCCAAGCTGGAGGAGATCTAAAGCATGTATTGCCAGCGAAATGAGAACGTTGAAAGAGGGTTGCTTTATTTTTCAGGCTCAAATTACGTTGCAACTTTGAGTGGAAATCAATCTTTAATTTTTTTCTCTCTCAATAGTTAGTCACTGGAAAAAAAACTGACCAATGAGAAGCATAATTCTGATGAAATTATATACAAAAAATGATCATATTTTATTTATTTATTTGAAGGATACACACACACACCCGGTTTCACAGACAAGGCTTAAGCCTAGTCCCAGACTAAAATGCGTATTTGAGCTGTTTTAACTGAAATCAACTAACATTGGCATATCTTAAAATATGTCAATGCCATTGTTTTGTCTCAAGATGCACACCAGTAATGTTTTTTTCTAAGGCATGTATAAAAGCTACTTAAATGTCCTAACTGAGTTAAGGCCTAATCATGTCTTAATCTAAGCCCTGTCTGTGAAACCAGGCCACAATGTCATGGTTAAAGATAAAATACTGTTCTTGTTAAGTTAAGAAAGTTAACATGCCACTGATGTTTTAACTAAGAAATGATTAGTTGTGCTAAATGAAATGGTTGATAGTGTGATTTCTCAAATGCTACACTGTAAATCCTAATAAATTAGTAAAAAAACGAAAAAAAAAACGTAATCAGTTAACAAACTCAAAGATTAAATTAGTAGAACTTTAAATTTGGATTTTATACAAACAAATATTTTAACTGCAATTTAATTGAAATCGAGACAAAACTTAACTGTAATTAAAATCCTTTAATACTGTAATTAAAGCTTCAATACAGTTAAAAATATTAATTCAAATCGTTTTCATACAACTTTTTTTCTATTAAGTAAAATTAACTTTCAGTAATATGAACTAGCGACACTAAATTAACTTTTTTTATCAATCTGTTTGCGCTTGATGCGGACGGATATAACATCAGTTATGAAAGTGAGTTTGTGGCACAACTATATGTTTGTTCAAACAATGGAAGAAAGTTTGTTTTTCGACACACTTCATCTTTGCGTTTGATAACTTTCTACACATTTTTAACATCTTACCTGCAGGTACAATTGAACTGAATGAGTACAGTCTGAACACTGTCTTTGTAGCAGAGTTGCAGATCCTAAAGGTGACACAATTGGGGCACCACAACCTGTTTGAGCTGCTTCTAAACATGCGTTTGATTTCTAGTCTCAACAAAACGCGATAAATGACACAGTAAGGTCATTGACAGTTTCATGAGAGTTCAACACTCTTTTGTGGTGGTGTGTCTGTCAAACTGTTTTGTCTTGGTGGACACAAACTGGCCACTAGCGTTCGGACAAAGCCCATGTCTACAGGTTCATTCATTTGCTGGAGTGTCATGTCAGGTCACAACCCCTAAATCATCAGGACTCCAAATCGCAACAGCATTATCTGGAACAGATTTACACTGAAATAAACTTCAGATGTGTGCACCTCTCTTTGCTTCCATTCATCCTCTCTTAACCGCTTGCAATTTCTTAACTGAGACATTTAGACGCGTTTCTGGATGGGCACTTTTTTTCTGGACGGGCCCAGCGGAGGTATTGCTAATGTGAATTGGCTGAGTGAACCAAAGTCCCTCATCCTGTGTTTTCATTGATTCTTTCTCTCCAGCCCCGGGAGTACAAAAGCTAAGCTAATTAGTGCACCGCTGGTCTTTCTTCTCCTGCTCAAGTACAGATATCTGAGGTTTAATTTCTCATCTGGCTCATTCTGTGGCCATCGCAATCAGTTGGAGCATTTAAACCTCCCTCCCTGACAGCTTCCAGTGTCATTGGGAAAACAGTACTGGGAATTAAACTTTTCTTGGAACCTGTAAGCCAAATACCCAGTCACGCTAACCTAAACCACCCTGGAAATCAAGTACAGTTAAAAAAAATCTAATTTTTGTGATTTTGTAATAAATGTGATTCTCACAGAGTGGTGATAATATTGCAGTGTAGGCATGAATGCTTTAACTATAGAACTTATTCGCCAGAGAAAGAAGCACGCAGCCATCTTTAGAATCTTTAGCTTACTGTTGAAGAGTAGGCTAATTAGCCAGTGAAGTGGATTTACTTTTAGTAGAGTTTACAAAAGTTATCATGAGCATTGTTATGTTTGAAGCAGATGTCATAACAAATTTCATTAGACCGGGATGATTTTACAATGAGCAGTTCATTCATATAATCCATAAAATCTTACCTCCATGCCGTGGAAATACAAACTGGAAGAAAGAGCGCAGCATGTAAAAGGGGCGGGGCTACATAAGGTTTATAGGCTAAACAGCATTTATTCAAAATATAAGAACAAACATTTACAGAGAATTAAGCATTGTAGCTTAAAAAACATTTGCCTGGTTATTGCTGATGTTCATTATATAAACTCATTGCTTAAGGAAATACATGTTTCAAACCGAAAATATTACAAAATCAAGAAAGTTAATTTTGGGGAAAGACTGAATGTACTTTTTAAAATGGCCAGAATACAGTATATGATAAAATGTAAGAAACTAAAACAAAAAAATATTTATTTAAATCTGTATTTTTGGTAATTTTTGTAACATTTGAAATATATATATATATATATATATATATATATATATATATATATATATATATATATATATAATACATAGGCTATTTACAATATAATACAAACAAATACAAATATTTATGTGTGTGTGTGTGTGTGTGTATATATATATATATATATATATATATATATATATATATATATATATATATTGTGTTTTTTTATTATTCTTTTTTTTCGTGTGGACATGGTGTTTGAAACTTGTTTCCTTACAAGGTACCTTCTTACACAAAACACTGACCGGGCAACCATGCATGCAGTAAGGGAACTGGCTTTAGTTTCGGACGCATCTATTATCACTGCAGGAACATTGATTTCTCTATTAGGTCTAGAGAACAAGAGCTCCACAGGTTTTTGGTTCTCTCTGTCTGTCCAAAAAAAGATAAATACGATATGCTGTCTTTGTGTTAAGATGCATTCACAGGATATGATTTCGTCTGTGTCATTTAAAAAGATCATTAAACGGCAGGGAGACTAGGTTTAATCGCAATGCTCTCAGTGTGTTGATGTCACAGTTTAGCGCCACATGTAGCACATTAAGGGGTCAGGGAATGAACTTTGATTAACTTCTACAAACCCCAGTGTCGGCTGCTTCGCTGATGACCTCACATGCTCATTCACACAAATTTGCTCGCACACCGACCATAAGTCAAGATGAGTTCATCTTTAAAGTTCACACCAATAAATTACGCAACACAGCAGTAAGTGAGGCTTTTGGTTGTGGCGCTGAGAAAAAAAAATTATATCATTTTTAAATTCATATCTAAAAACTGAAACACACAAGATACTAAATGGAATAGCTGTCATGAAGCAGGATGGAAATCTAATTTTCTGTCTTTAATAAACCGGTGTGGTTTCATCTCCATTAGGTTTACTAGTTAACTTATCAGGGTGCAGCATCAAACCATAAAAGGAAAAGATTTCTAAATAAGAGCATTTAATGTAGACTTGTATTTAAATGTGCTCTAAGTCAGCGGTCCCCAACCTTTTTCGCGCCACAGACCGGTTTTAGACAATATTTTCACGGACCGGCCTTTAAGGTGTGGTGGATAAATAGAACAAAATAAATGATACGACTGGCATAAAAATGGGGCATATTTTTTAATATAATAATAAACGTGAATCCAATGTGTAGGCCTACTTTATTAGCAGCGTCTTCGTAACATCACGCCAACAACATTACATGAGTAACATCCTCTCTGCCCCCTAACGCTCTCTGGTCGCTATGGTAACGTTTAAACATGCCATCAAAATAAGATACACCACAAAAACAAATTATAAAGGGCATGAAAACATACAACTCACCATAACGCTGAATCAGTGGGAGCCCTGAGCCTGTTTCTCTGTAACAAGACGGTCCCATCTAGGGCTAATGGGAGACAAGGACCCCCGAAATGTGTTGCTTATGTCCAGTACTCCGTAGTTTTGTTTTGGTTGCTGTCACTGCCGAAAACCCCGCTTCACACAGATAGGATGTCGGAAATGGCAAAAGGATTTTCAGTGCTGTTGTGGCGATCTCAGGTAATTATGCCATGACTTTTATCCAGAACACCGGCAGAGTTTTTCTCTCGAACATACTTTTAAGAGCGCCGTCACTTGCGATCTCCAGCAGTTGATCTTCTTTTTGCACAGACATGCTGGATTCACCTGTTTTTTTTGACAAATGGGTCGCGAATCAATTCCTTGGCAGTTCGTGGGTCTTTTGTGGTTGGGAAGTAGCGCTCAAACTCTTTTAAAAGCGAAGACAGATGATCGTGCACCAGCTGGGAGAATGAAGGCTCGGGCTCAGTCTCTTTCAAAATCCCCGCCAATGTTGGAAACATGTCAAATATACCTCTGTTCACGCGCCGTCCCCACAAATCCAGTTTGGCTTTAAATGCAGCTACTTTATCTGCCAACTTGAAGACTGTTGTCATTTTCCCTTGAAGTGACAGATTAAGTTAATTTAGCAGGTTGAATATGTCGCATAAGTAAGCGAGTTTTACGAACCATTCCTTGTCACTGAAATGTGCTGCCAGCGGCGACTTTTTTTGTGAGAGACATCTCTGCAGCGATCTCCCTTGGGATAACCATCTTATTTCTGTGTATAAGAGAAGGCGTCTGTGCTCCGCATCCATCTCCTCACAAAGCTGCTCGAAAAGAGGAGCGTGTGGGTGTTAAGGGCGTGTGCTTTGAAGTGGTATAACTTTAAAAACATCATTCAATACACTGTTAAGTTCCGGTGGCATTTTTCGGCTAGCCAGCATTTCCCTGTGAATGACACAATGCGTAGACTCACATTCAGGTACAACCTCTTTGAACCGAGCAGTTAAACCAGACAGCCGTCCAGTCATGACAGCAGCTCCGTCTGTGCATATGCCAACACAAAAGGACCATTTCAGTTTTCCTGATATATAGTCATCCAGCGACTTGAATGGTTCTGCGGCTGTGGTTTTAGTAGGCAACGATAGTGCACATAACATATCCTCATGCACATCCTCCTGATAAAGATATCGCACATAAACAAGTAGTATTGCCTTGTTGTCAATATCTGTAGACTCGTAAACCTGGAGTGCGTACCACGGTGATGTATTTATCCTCTCCGACAATTGTGTTTCAATGTCCTCTGCTATTCCGTCAATGCGCCGAGTGACGGTGATAGCCGAAAGAGGCTCCTGTGCTATCTTCTTAACCGCAGCGTCTCCTAGAAGTTCAATCATGGCAAATGTCTTTTGTGGCGGGAAGGATCAATTCTTCACCAATAGTGAATGGTTTCTTAGCCTTAGCAATACGGTTAGCCACCAAGTATGATGCTCTCAGTGCACTCGCATTTATTGATGTGGTGGCCCTCAGTAA
The DNA here is from genome assembly GCF_051911475.1 of Siphateles boraxobius. Classification (NCBI taxonomy): domain Eukaryota; kingdom Metazoa; phylum Chordata; class Actinopteri; order Cypriniformes; family Leuciscidae; genus Siphateles; species Siphateles boraxobius. Next base: position 16,838,333 of record NW_027508734.1, read on the forward strand.
TTGCTTCTGGCCTTCTTGTTCAAACTTTTTTCTTTCAAAATACTCAAAAGACTTATCTTTTAATGCGGGGTGCTTGGTCTCCAAGCTTCATTGCCTCATTAGGGAGCTGGTTGCCACATATTATGCAGAGCGGGCTTGGTGCGTGTAAATCACCTGTTGCTATAAATACATATTTCAAGTAGGACTCCTGGTAGTGTCTGTTAAATGCAGCTTTCTTTTCTTGGAAGTCGTAGGCTCTTCTTCTGTCTCCTCACTGGGCCGTTTCCCCTTCGCAAAGAAACTTTTTCAGAGACGTTTGTTTTTTACTCTTTTTGCTAGCTTGTGGGTTTATTTTTTAGCTATGCGCCAAGAGTGAGTCATAGACGGATGTAACGGAGAGATTTTATTATTTTAAAATGTATTTTTTTTCAAAATAAAACATTGTTCAGACTAAAATAATAAATAAAACGGAAATAATGTAAGTTATTTATTCTTTCAGTGCGGCCTGGTACCAAATGACCCACGGACCGGTACCGGTGCTAGCTGCCTGTCCCCTGAACACACTGTAAAAAAAAACGGTCTCTGCAGACACCCCAGGCTCCACAAAAGGCAACAAAAACAAACTCAAGCAACCCGCGCCACGAAACATAACAAACAGTGTTCCAGCCAATAACCGACAAGAAGGATTTGGGGGTGGGGTTTGGGGGGAGTTAGTGCGCGTACACATGAAGGGGGGTGTGGAGGAGTGAGAAGCATGAAGAGGGAAGTTTGAATTATATTCACTTTAAGTTTGACATGGCCGACACACGACCAAAGAGATGACGTTCCGATGAACAAACAGCAAAGAGGGAAAAGGATAAGAAATGCGCGAAGTCCCAAATTTACATCGGAGAAACATTCGAAAGGTGGCAAGAACTCCGCCGGCAGAAGGGCTTCCAATCCGACAACAAGGTAGCTCTGTTTTTGCTGGACAGGTGGGTAAATCAATTTTCAGGACGTTCATGTTCGCCTAACCAACATAAGGATATGGTTAGCCAGAACTATGCAGTCAGCACTAACTTTGGTGAATACAACATATAGGTTTCAAGCAGCTAGCGATCGATCTCTATTGTAAATGATCAAGCAAACTCACATTAGGGCGACAGTTAACCATGTGTGAATGGTTGTTTTCACCCACTGTTTGTTATGAATTTGAATGTTCATTTATAGGCTATTGACAACTTTGACTAAATTTGTTTACGACGGAGCCGTTGTTTATGCTCATTGGGAAACGCAAAGCTGAAGTAATCTTGTTATTATTGCGTTCTTGTATGGAAGGGAGGGGGAGGAGACGGATGAGCCGAAGGGAGGGATTTCGTTTTGTTTGACAATACTTCGAACATCAACAAGTGACGTCACCCGACATCGCTTAGAGCACCTTTAACACAAAAAAGGGTGGGTTCACTCTAAAGTGGATCTGAAAGGCCGTTCTTTACCAATGTCTTGAAATTATGGTCATGTAAGTTAAATATAAACCCTGAAAGGCTAATGGAATCATACTTTATTTCCATACTCTTGGTGGAAGCTGTTTTAGGCTGCCATTAATGCTGGCAGGTGTCTCTTAATAGATGGGTTTTTCTTCCATTATACTGGAAACATATGTTTCATATCCATATTCTCCAATGCAGTTACGAAATATTCTGTGGTTCACTGAACCAGCCAAAACATTCTGCAGCGAAAGAGTGACACAAGTGCCTTGTCTACATGCAGGAACCTCAAAGACACAAACAGAGAAGGGAAAAAAGAAGTTGAAGAGGTAAGGGGAAAAGAGGAGAGATGTGAGAAGATAATGAAAAACAGAAGAAGTGGACGGATTCGTAGGAGCAGTGAAGAAAAAGAGAGAGAGGGAATGAAAAGTCTAAAGTACAAACTTTGGGTATTTTATCCAGTCATCTTGGTAAAGGCCGGTCTGGAGTCTGTAATTGGATTCATATTTCAGGACGTGCGATGGGGTGATACTGATCTACAAGAAGCCCCCTGCCAACTCCGCAAATCAACACACGTGAAACCGCTGTAAAAATAAGAGATTTAGAAGTTTGCATTACCATTTTGCATTACCATTTTGCATTACCATTTTGCATTATCATATACATTGACTTGCTGTCCATGATCTAGGGCTCCACTCAAGCTCTTAATTGTTTTTTAGAATTCCATTTTTAGCTGTAAACAATGTTTATCATTAAGCTAACATCCACCATTTAAAAAAAAAAAAACTTGAATCACACCCTTTTTTGTGGCCAAGTATTTTAAATATACATTGTTTTTATTTTGTATTAAAAATGTTGCCCCTTTAAAAAAATCTCTCTCTTCTCGTGATACTATTCACTGGTTTTGGATGCGTGCGAGCGATCAGAGAAGCATTTTCACTGTAGTCAAGTCAAGTCACCTTTATTTATATTGTATATATTTATATAGTATTTATATATTTATATATTTATATTATACAATACAGATTGTTTCAAAGCAGCTTCACAGAGATAACAGGAAAATAATGTTGTAATAAAATGGTTAAATATAAAATTAAATGTCCCCAACTAAGCAAGCCAAAAGCCAATGGCGACAAAGGCGAAGAAAGGCGAAAAAGGCAACAGTGGCAAGGAACCAAAACTCCATCAGGCGACAGGATGGAGAAAAAAACCTTGGGAGAACCCAGGCTCAGTCATGGGGCCAGTTCTCCTCTGGCCAACAAACAGAGTATGATTATGATTCAGGCAGCATTATATGTAAGAAGTCAGATTGGATCAGAACTTTCACAATATTTATCCAGTTCCATCTGATTGGGGGTCAGCGTCATCAAGCCGGTATGGAGACGGGTTTGTTGAGGTGTCCATGAGACCTTCACAGTGTTGATGAGGCTGGCACTTCAGGGATGCTTTGTCGTCGTGTCCATGGGATGGTCCTTCATCAGATCTGTATATGGCCTGGATCTGGCGGACTGCGGTAAACCTCGGGATAAACAGAGAGACTAATATTATATTAGAGAGACTAATATTACTAATAATATCTTATGATGTACCAAGTACATCAGGATTTATGGGAAGTGTTCCCGGTTCCGGCTGATCTAAACTATGCAGCCTAATACTGTACACAAGATGTTGTTGTGCATGCATCGATCTGATTCACTGCTTTATACTATCGTATTTCTTGGTAAATTTTATCATCTCTACACTGGTTACCTATCAAATTCCGTATCAATTACAAAGTACTATTACTGACCTATAAAGCCCTAAATGGTTTAGCTCCTGTGTATTTAATGGACCTTCTATCGCCCTACAATCCATCGCGTTCTTTAAGATCACTAAATTCGAGGCTTCTGGTCCTTCTTAGGATATCTAAGTCCACTAAAGGAGGAAGGGCGTTCTCACATTTAGCTCCAAAACTCTGGAATAGCCTTCCTGATATTGTTCGAGGCTCTGACTCGCTGTCCCCGTTTAAAACTAGATTAAAGACGCATCTCTTTAGCCAAGCATTTACATAATGCTTACCTTTTATACCACTGCTGAATCAGATCAAATGCATTTAATATTATAAAACTTGAAGAGTCTGTAGGTTATTTGTATAGGTTGCATAGTATTTACAGTCATTACGTTCCTGTGTAGATTGCGTGAATGACGGGTGGTTGGGTAGATATTGTGTTTTGCGGTAGGTGGTATGCCATACGGAACCGTTGCCACTGAACCTGCTTTAACGACGACAGTGGGGCTCGACAGCCTTAGTCAAACGGGTCGGCGCGTATGGTTGGGCTGCGGAGAGATTGTGAGATTGTGGTTGGGTCTCAGCAGCAGGAGGGATGTAGAGGTCAGTAAGCAGGGCTGAGTTGAGTGGGGGACGGAGGGGGGGGGGGGGGGGGGGACTCTGGGACGAAGAATCACTGTCTTCATGTTTTTTATCATTTACGCCCGTGTTATGGAAATCATTATGAACAGCAGCTACGCTAATTATTTTCCCTTTTTGCTTTTCTGCTGTTATCTCGGGACGCGAGTCCCGAGAAAAACGGCGTTCGTCCGCTCCAGTTTGTATCCAGCCTTTCACAGAGACTTCAGATACCCCAATCACAAAGCCTGTGAAGAGACGACTCAACACCGGCGATATGGACCCTCTATGGTGGACGGCACTGATCCTCAACAACTCGTCTCAACACCGGCGTGATTACTTGGACTTCCAAATGATGGAAATGGATAAATATTCTAAATGTTCCGATCCAATCTGACTTGTAATGCTGCCCGAATCATAAATCATGCACTGTTCCTTCGTTGGCCAGAGGAGAACTGGCCCTCCGACTGAGTCTGGTTTCTCCCAAGTTTTTTTTCTCCATTCTGTCACCTGATGGAGTTTTGGTTCCTTGCCACTGTTGCCTTGTCTTTTGGCTTGCTTAGTTGGGGACATTTATTATTCAATAATATTATTGATCTGCCTTACTTAAGGTGAACGTTGACTCAATTTTCTTTTAGAAACAAACTCTGTTATATTATTTTCATGTTATCACTGTGAAGCTGCTTTGATACAATCTGTATTGTAAAAAGCGCTATATAAATAAAGGTGACTTGACTTGAAAGGTGACTTAAATATTACTCCAATATCTTTAATATGCACAAATATGTTGTGAAGCGGAGTCTAAAAGAACATTTGATGTGTAAATTTCTTGTAGATGTATTTGGATCACATGCGTGATCAGTGAACCTTGTGGCGATTGTTAAAGGATTGGGTATGTACCTTTCATGATTTATGGTGTAAAATGCTTCAATGCCATGTTTATTTGATAAATCTGTTAATGATTTTAAGTTATGTTCTGTGATTATACAGTATAACTGTATGATTCAATGTATATTTCTGGTACTGCATGGTTAATATGTGAAACACTAGTAAAGTGGCTTTGTTAATGTGCTTTTATTTCTCTTGTACTTCTGCCACTGCCGTATTCCAGTCTGTGTTGACGTATTCCAATTATTTGTACCATATTTTGGTTCGTTATTGAGTAGGCAAATAGATTTAAATCTGCCATAGTGCGGTGCATTCCACTGTATTTCAGTGTGAATTGAGTTACACATTTCATTCTGTATGACTTGTATTTTTGTGGGTTTGGCATTTATCCACTGTCTAAACTTGTATTTTTGTGACATTTTATTCTACTGCGTCTCCAAATTTACTGTAAATTGTTTTCCACAATTGCGAAGTTTTTTGTTTGCTTAACTAGTGAAATCGAATTATTTTTGTTGTGAAATCTCTTCAAATAAGTCAAACTTTTTTTTTAATTAGACTTTTATCTGTCATTGTAATTGTGCTCCCCTTGTTACTTATTTAAAACAGCAGTCAGAATAAAACCCCAATTTCAGAAATCATAGTTAGCTTCAGGTGTCTATTTCCTCCATTACACCCGGTTACACTTTAAAACTTCCAAAAATGTTAGCAAACTCATTGTAAACACACACACACACACACACACACACACACACACACACACACACACACACACACACACACACACACACACACACACACACACACACACACACACACACACACACACACACACACACACACACACACACACACACAAACAAACCAAGCACAGGGAGCATTTCTGAAGAAATTCTGCCTTAATATGAACAGTCGCTCTCTATTTTTGTTTAGCCTAAATAATTTCTGTCATCTACCTCAATCAGAGGCCTGTCCACACAAACACACTTACATGCAAGCACATAGCATGGACACACACATGCCTCTGGCCTTTCAAAATAAGAGCTATAGAGAATTGAATCCAGATGATGGGTGAAGAGATAGATAGATGAAGGATTCAAGGTCAGATCTGATGGTATTAGGCTGCGTTCACACTGCAGGGGCTTAATGCTCAATTCCGATTTTTTGAAAAAATTAGATTTTTTGAAAAAATTAGATTTTTTTGCAAGGCCGTTCACATTTCCAATTAAATGCGACCTTTTGGGATCTCCTGTGTGAACGTGAACGTGAACGTAAAATGACCCAGAAGTGACCCGCATGCACAGAAGAGTACTCAACGGTCAACGACGTCACTTGAAATGTTTTCATGAACCGCCCGGTTCCGATAAGAGCCCTCGAGTTTGGCCTGAATAGAGCTGTCCCCCCAAATATTAATTAAATCCGAAACCTCGCTTCCCTTCCATTGACTGGTCTCAGCATCGTCCGCAATAGTTGTTGTTTATCTTCTCATTCCCGCCTACTTCAACGCAGAATTATGACGTTTGTCGCCTATCAATGACGTGCGGGTTGGATACATGTGACCTGGCCGTTCAGATTGAAGTTGCATTTCAAAAGATCGGATACATATCGGATTTGGACCACATACCCAAGTGGCCTGGGTCGCATTTGAAAAGATCGGATCTGTGTCGTTCAGACTGTCATGAAAAGATCAGATACTGGTCGCATAGGGACAAAAAAAATCGGAATTGGGTCGTTTCAGCCTGCAGTGTGAACGTAGCCTTAGACTCACATGTGGGTATGAGAAGTCAAGGGACATGTTTGTCACCAGATTTGGAGAATATATGGGGACTAACATGTCCTGTGATTTAACAGTGATAAATGATTTCAAGCAGTCATGAAACTTCAAATAAAAGGCAACATTTTAACAATGTTACCAACAATATCATAACAAATGTATCAAGGTGCCTGAAAAAGTATTGCATTCATTACACCAATTCTGTGAAATTTACATTTATTTAATTATAATTACTTTTCAGTATTTTTTTTCCTGGGCCTTGCAATGATGCAAGGTCTAACAAGTGTGTGGAAAAAGCAAAACAAATAGGTAATAAATTATATAAAATAAAGATAAATAATAATTAAAAAAAACACTTGCTCCTTGTTTTTATTCCATCCATCCATCTTCTTCCGCTTATCCGGGGCCGGGTTGCGGGGGCAGCAGCCTAAGCAGAGACGCCCAGACTTCCCTCTCCCTAGACACTTGCTCTAGCTCTTCCGGAGGAATACCAAGGCGTTCCCAGGCCAGCCGGGAGACATAATCCCCCCAGCATGTCCTAGGTCTTCCCCGGGGTCTCCTCTTGGTGGGACACGCCCGGAATACCTCCCCGAGAAGGCGTCCAGGAGGCATCCGGAAGAGATGCCCGAGCCACCTTAGCTGCCTCCTGTCGATGTGGAGGAGCAGCGGCTCTACTCTGAGTTCCTCCCGAGTGACCGAGCCACCCTTTTCCGACTGAGAACCATGGCCTCGGACTTGGAGGTGCCGATTCTCATCCCAGCCACTTCACACACGGCTGCAAACCGTCCCAGTGCATGTTGAAGGACCTGGTCTGATGAGGCCAACGCGACAACATTATCCGCAAAAAGCAGAGACGAAATCGTGTGGTCCCCAAACCGGACACTCTCTGGCCCCTGGCTGCGCCTATAAATTCTGTCCATAAAAATTATGAACAGAACCGGTGACAAAGGGCAGCCTTGCCGGAGTCCAACATGCACCGGAAACAAGTCTGACTTACTGCCGGCAATGCGAACCAAGCTCCTCCTCCGGTCGTACAGGGACCGGACAGCCCTTAGGAGATGGCCCCGGACCCCATACTCCCGGAGCAGCCTCCACAGGACGCTGCGAGGGACACAGTCGAATGCCTTCTCCAAATCCACAAAACACATGTGGATTGGTTGGGCAAACTCCCATGAACCCTCCAGCACCCTGGAGAGGGTATATAGCTGGTCCAGTGTTCCACGACCGGGACGAAAACCACGCTGTTCCTCCTGAATCCGAGGTTCCACTATCGGCCGAATTCTCTTCTCCAGTACCCTGGCATAGACTTTCCCGGGGAGGCTGAGGAGTGTGATCCCCCTGTAGTTGGAACACACTCTCCGGTCGCCCTTCTTGAAAAGAGGGACAACCACCCTAATCTGCCAGTCCAGAGGTACTGTCCCCGACCACCACGCGAAGCTGCAGAGGCGTGTCAGCCAAGACAGCTCCACAACATCCAGAGACTTGAGGTACTCAGGGCGGATCTCATCCACCCCCGGTGTTTTGTTTTATTTATTTTGGTAATTTGTGTCAAAGCTAAAAAAAATATTTTGAAAATACAAAACATTATATAAAAGTACTTCAAAGTTCCAAGAGAAGGCCTAAATGCCCCCCCCCCCCCCACCCCCACAAATGTGTCATTAGTGTTATTATTTGTGAACAAGAACTAAAAAAAATTATTTGTTATTTTTATATGATATTTATACCTTTTTTGTCACTGGTCTCTTGTGGGCTGCAATAAAATAAAGTCAACAAAAGTTACATTTTCCTTTAAGCTTCATAATAATGTCTAGAATGGTAGAAAAAAAAAAAAGATACCAACAACAATTAAGTTCAAAAACTTAATTGAATTCAATCAACATTTTTTGAGAATGACCTATGCGCACACATTCTTCTACTTACTTGTACTTTGTTTATTCTGGGCAGCCATATTTAAAACACTCATTATAGCGTCTTGTCATCACATGCTCTTGACATGTTTGATTTATTGCTGTCAGTGTGCAGTTCCAGTCTATAATATGAAGCAGCATATCAAATGACCACATATTTTCTTTTCAGTGGCTGGGAACATAATGTCTTACCCTCTAAATGGCCTTTGTGTTGTCTGACTAAGAAAAGGGAGGAAATAGGATCAGGACAACTTTAAAGTGGGCTCCTCGAGAAGATGTGTGTTGGCATGCTTATCAGCAGTGGGTGCTAACAGGAACAGATATAGGACACAACATCACACAGCAGAGATTTACAGATATGCAGTTCTGTACACCTCTGTGAGGAAGCTGAGATGATGGGTTGTGTCCTCCACGTAACCCGGTGGCTGCTGGAGATCCACCATCTGGCTGGAAGCTGCTTTGCTCTCCATGGCTGTGTAACACACTGGCTGTATCAGCCCAATTTGCTTTTATCTCCACACACTTATTACATCATCCATTGGTCTCCTAGTGTGTGTTTCAGTTTCTATCACTCATGCCTTATTTTAGATCTGGCTTGTTTTACTCACCCCCCCCCCCCCCACACACACACACACACCGTCTGACTGTAATAACAATGACTTTGTCAATAAAATACATTATGCTCCTCTCTCTCTCTGTGGACCTAAGAATATCTTTGTGGTTTTCCCTCTCTCTCTCTCTCTCTCTCTCTCTCTCTCTCTCTCTCTCTCTCTTGCCTGAGGCTGCACACAATGGACTCTGAGGTAGTTGTCCAAGCAGCGCTGTGAGAAGTTGCATCAGTGTGCCACAAGATATGATTTACTCTATTTTACACTGCTGTCATTTAGAAGAAAGCCACTACATCCGTTGGGGTTAAATGTCATTGACTTTAAGGAGGATTTTTTTTAAAACACAAGATCTCTGATGTCTCGTATAAGGTTATCAGTACACTACCAGTATTAAGGAGCACTAATGATTTATTTTCCGGCATTTATGCAATTACAGGAATGGAGTATACTTGTGATACTTGAGACAACCTGAGAAAACTAACATGCTAAATTATATGCAGTGCTTACCACAAAAAACACACACTTCCTATAATTCTGAAAATGCCATCTCTCACCTTAGTGTTGTTCGCTCTCTGAGTTCAATCTGGGACAGCAGCAAAAAAATAGCCATGGTAACTTGTTGACATGAGAAATGGCAGAACACATGCTGATGCTGGTGTGAGATCATATCCACACAAATTAGCACACTGTCGGAGTATGTAGTGCTTTAATTGAAGTCCGTTCTATGTAACAGGCTTATTGGAAAACACCACTACCTACATTTTTGCAAAAAATTGAAAATGTACCTACATACCTATCATACAATTCACTCCAGTTTCCACTACAGTGCTTGTAGGATATGAATACAGGGGCAGATTATTGATCAATAAAGATTAGTAAAGTACCATAGTCAATGATAAATTGAACATTAATTGAACATTGAATAATACATTGTTACATTTGTATCACATAACCATCTCCATGGCCTTTTTCTGATACATAGTAAACTTGCTTAGTAGCTCACCTGATACAGCATTGCACTTGAATGTTCAGTGAAACACGCGTCCCGGAAAAAGAGCTCAAAGACTTCCAATGCATTTGAATTATCTCACAGAGCATTAGCCTTTTTGCACCACTTGCACCACATTTATTTTCCGAACTGTTGCGATATCTACAACCAATGTAAAATTTAATGAAAATGTAACCTGCTTTTAGCTACATTTCACTCTGAAAGTTGCTGTAGAACATGCAAGAAGCAAAGTAATATTATTTGCATTTTAATCTGGGGGGTTAATAATTAGGATTATTCTTAATAACTATACTTATTTATACAGAACATTTTATTACACACCTCTCCATGATATGTGTTTTATCTTTTTTTCACTTTAAATAAAATGCTACCATTTTAACTTTTCTACTGTCCAATGACAATTCTGAAAGAAAAAAACAACGTGAGAATATTGTTATAGTGACAAACGCAACTTTAATGTGTATCTGATTGAAAGATGATCTCCTCCTTGCACTGCTACCTTATCGTGGTGGAGGGGGTTGAGTACCCGAATGATCCTAGGAGCTATTTTGTCCGGGGCTATATACCCCTGGTACGGTCTCCCAAGGCAAACAGGTCCTAAGTGACGGGTCAGAGTAAGAGCGTATCAGGAGCGCATTATGACTCAAAATAAATCAAGGACCGAGACGTCCGCAGCCGGGGCCTCACCCTGGAGCCAGGGCCGGGGTGGGGCTTGTATGCGAGTGCCTGGTGGCCGGGCCTCCCCCCATGGGGCTCACCACCTGCAGGAGGGACCGTAAGGGCCCGGTGCATAGTGGATCGGGCGGCAAGTCGAAGGTCAGGGCCCTGACGACCTGATCTCTGGACACGGAAACTGGCTTTAGGGATGTGGAACGTTACCTCGCTGGCAGGGAAGGAGCCTAAGCTTGTGATGGAGGTTGAGAGGTAACGACTAGCTATCTAGAGATAGTCGGGCTAACCTCCAGGCACAGCTTAGGCTCTGGAACCACACTCCTTGGGAGAAGCTGGACTCTCTACCACTCTGGAGTTGCCCTTGGTATGAATTCAACCTGGTGTACGAGAGGGTCGCTTCCCTGCACCTTCGGGTCGGGGACAGGTCTCTCACTGTCGCGTGTGCCTACGGGCCGAAAAGGCAGAGCAGAGTACCCGGCCCTCTTAGAGTCTCTGCAGGGGTGCTGGAAAGTGCTCCGACTGTGGACTCCGTCATTCTACTAGGGGACTTCAACGCCCACGGTGACATCTTGAGGGGCGTGATTGGGAGGAATGGCCCCCCTGATCTGAAACCGAGCTGTGTTCTGTTATTGGACTTCTGTGCTAGTACAGCTTGTCCACAACGAACACCATGTTCAAGCATAAGGTTGTCCATCAGTGCACGTGGCACCAGGATACCCTATGCCGGAGGTCGATGATCGACTTTGTGGTCGTTTAATCCGACCTACGGCCATATGTCTGGGGTGGATGAGATCCGCCCTGAGTACCTTGAGTCTCTGGATGTTGTGGGGCTGTCTTGGCTGACACGCCTCTGCAGCATCACGTGGTGGTTGGGGCCTCTGAACTGGCATAGCGGGGTGGTGGTCCCTCTTTTCAAGAAGGGGGACTGGAGGGTGTGTTCCAACTACAGGGGGATCACATTTCTCAGCCTCCCCGGGAAAGTCTATTCCAAGGTACTGGAGAGGAGAATTCGTCCGATTGTCGAACCCCGGATTTAGGAGGAACAGTGTGGTTTTCGTCCTGGTCGTGGAACACTGGACCAGCTCTATACCCTCTCCAGGGTGCTGGAGGGTTCATGGGAGTTTGCCCAACCAATCCACTTGTGCTTTGTGGATTTGGAGAAGGCATTTGACTGTGTCCCTTGCGGCGTCCTGTGGAGGGTGCTCTGGGAGTATGGGGTCCGGGGCCCTCTGTTAAGGGCTGTCCGGTCCCTTTACGACTAGAGCAGGGGCTTGGTTCGCATTGCCGGCAGTAAGTCAGACTTGTTCCTGGTGCACAATGGACTCCCGCAGGGCTTCTCTTTGTCACCGGTTCTGTACATAATTTTTATGGACATAATTTCTAGGTGCAGCCAGGGGCCGGAGGGTGACCGGTTTGTGGACCACACGATTTCGTCTCTGCTTTTTGCGGATGATGTTGCCGTGTTGGCCTCATCAGACCAGGACCTTCAGCGTGCACTGTGACGGTTTGCAACAGAGTGTGAAGCGGCTGGGATGAGAATCAGCACCTCCAAATCCAAGGCCAAGGTTCTCAGTCGGAAAAGGGTGGCGGGTCGCTTCAGGTTGGTGGAGAGTTCCTGCCTCAAGTGGAGGAGTATGAATCTTGGGGTCTTGTTCACAAGTGAAGTAAGGATCGAACGGGAGATCGACAGACGGATCAGTGCAGTTTCAGCAGTAATGCGGTCAATGTACCAGTCCCACGTGGTGAAGAAGGAGCTTGGCTGCAAGGCGAAGCTCTCGATTTACCGGTCGATCTTCGTTCCTACTCTCACCTATGGTCATAAGCTGTGGGACATGACCTGAAAGGACAAGATCCCGGATACAGGATGTCGAAATGAGCTTTCTCCGCAGGGTGGTTGGGCGCTCCCTTAGAGATAGGGTGAGGAGCGCGGTCACTCGGGAGGAGCTCAGAGTAGAGCCGCTGTTCCTCCACATCGAGAGGAGCCAGCTAAAGTGGATCGGGCATCTCTTCCGGATGCCTCCTGGACGCCTTCCCGGGAGGAGACCCCGGGGAAGACCAAGGACACGCTGGGGGGATTATGTCTCCGAGCTGGCCTGGGAACGCCTCTGTATTCCCACGGAAGAGCTGGAGGAAGTGTCTGAGGAGAGGGAAGTCTGGGCTTCTCTGCTTAGACTGCTGCCCCCGCGACCGGGCCCCGGATAAGCGGAAGAAGATGATGATTGAAAGATAAACAGCACACTCTTATTTCAGTGTTGTTGTTAATATTATGGTTATCTAATCAGACAGTTTGCTTCGTACATTCAGTTTAACAGAATTAATAGCAAGCCATAGAGGGAAAGGTTTCAACTGAACTATACATTTTAAACACTTAAATTATGTTCTTACTACGGTGTCCCAGTAGTGCACAACACAATGAAATTTAGCCACAACACAATTTAATAAATCCACAACACAACGGAAAAAGTACAACACAATGGAAATAAGCCATAACACAATGGAAATAAGCCACAACACAACGAAAATAAGCCACAACACAACGAAATAAAGAAATAAAGCCGCAACACAACGGAAATGCTCCCAACCACTAGAGGGCTCTTGGAGTGCGGTAAAGTTAGTTTTCCATGCCACTGTTCTATAGAGTCAGCAGTCTAAAAAATATATCAACACCATGATTAGTTTTAAGAGTATGTACCTAACCATTGTATATCGACATTTATTAATTCAAAATCACCTACGTGCATTAAAGCTGCATAGTTATACTCTAGACTGCTTTGAAGTGCTACCACAGCGCCTAAGGGAACGTCTGCTAATTCCTCCAAGTGGTTAAAAGTATAATTTGTATTCATTAAAATTACTTTTAACATTCACAAACAGATGTTCAAAATCCAAAGCTTGATTGTAAGACTGACTTACTACAGGTGACTTTTTTCCAATACCTCCCTTCATGTAACATCAAGAACATTTCTGTAATATAATAAAAGTTTTTTTTTTATCATGTTTTAAAGGTTGTAGCACGTTCTTAGTAACCAAGCTGACTTTCTACAGGTGAAATTGTGCCAATAGCTCCCTTTATGCACAGAAGCTTGAGGTAGGTTCCTAGTGACCAGACTGACAAATATGTCAAGTCAAGTCACCTTAATTTATATAGCGCTTTTTACAATCCAGATTGTTTCAAAGCAGCTTTACAGATATAACAGCAAAATAATGTTGTAATAATATTATAAATATAAAATTAATTGTCCCCTAGGGATTAGTAACTATGCAAGCCAAAAGCCAATGGCGACAAAGGCGAAGAAAGGCGAAAACGATGACAGTGGCAAGGAACCAAAACTCCATCAGGTGACAGAATGAAAAAACTTTGGGACCAGGCTCAGTCAGGGGGCAAGCTCTCCTCTGGCCAACGAACGAACAGAGTATGATTATGATTCAGGCAGCATTACAGGTCAGAAGTCAGATTGGATCGGAACATTATATTATGCAGTTCATCTGGTTGAAGATCGGAGTCATCACGAGCGTATGGGGATGCGTTTGTTGAGGATCAGTGCCGATGGCTGTCGTGTCGATGAGGCCTTCACAGGGGAGAGTCTAGTTGACACAAGCTCTGCTGACACTTCAGGGATGCGTTGTGGTCGTGTCTAGACGCAGGTCCACCATCTGATCTGGATACGACCCGGATCCGGCTGATTACATCATGCATTATAGGTTTAATTGTGCCAATACCTTCCTGTAATTCTGCAATTCACCAAATAGTTTTTATTTTTTGAATAAAAAATTTTGAATTATCAAATTATATTATAGTATATTATAGTAAATTATACGTTTTAACCACTTGGTGGAATTGCCAGATGTTCCCTTAGGGATCATGCGCTGTGGAAGCGGGTCAAAGCATTTGTTACAACCGTCTAGGACCAGCCGCAAAATAAATGAATGTGCGCTCACTCATAAAGATAGATTTATTAACAAAAAAATTGTGAAAACCAGAAACAAAGGTGTTGATTTCAGGAGTGGACAAAGCCAAAATAATAAACAAAAATAACTAGTTTCTAAATTCTAAATTCCCTAAAATAAATAAATTACATTAACATATATGCACATAACATATATGCAAAAGAAATGGCGTTGCAATCCCTACTTCCCCTGAATTGAGTATTTACAAATAATATTTACACAATATAACTGAAGGCCAAAGTAATTCAAAACAACCTAAGGGTTATACATCGATTGAACAAAAGCAAGTTTCACAAAAGGCACACAATCACAGAGGAAATCAAGACAGAGCAAAACAAATGGCAGGCATTCGGCCTCCATTGAGTGTTTGAGGTGGTCCTTTTCAATGGAACCAAAATTAGACCAATCAGCATCAGACCAATCAGGATCTCTGCTGGCTTGAGTGCAGGCCACACCTTCTCCTGCAACAGAAACACTCAGAAACACAAACACATACTTCTAAAAGACATAAGCTTTTACACATTCTCAAGTATAAATACGCAGCTATAATTCATGTAGGTGATTTTGAAGTAGTATTTTAAGATATCTTAAGACTGCCGACTCTATAGAACAGTAGAACTATATGTAGAGACCTGGACAAATGTTGGGTTTCTAAATTTAAAACTGTCCGGGTTTTTTTCTTTAAATGAGAAGAGAATCTCATTATTTGTATTTGGGTCTGGAAAGATAAACATACACAAACAAAGTGTAGATGGACTTGTTTTTTTTATTTTTTATGTTCATATGAGACATGTTTATAAAAGTTTTTTTTTAAATATGTGTGTATGGGAAAAAATCTTACAATGGTTGCATTTAATTGTGTTTTCTGAGAGTGACAGTGACTGTGTACTTTGACTCCTGAAGTTCAAGGTGCAAGGGGGGCAGGGACGTGCACAGGGGGGTTGCTCAGGTTAACCGGGCAACTGCCCATATGCCCTTCTCGACTCAAGTTGCCCTTCCGAGAAAAAAAAAAAAATCGCACAATGGCTGCAGAATTTCACATAGGCCTAGATACATTTTTTATTTATTTTTTTTTAAATCGCAAAGCTTCATTCACTTCCATTCGTGCACCGAAAGTGAAAGTCAGTAAGGGAAGGGCAAACTGTTTACGTGGCTGCAGCGCTGCACGCGACCGGTGCGTAAGACCCCACAAATTACTTAAGGCCCCGCCTCCATCTCGTGTCATAGCGTGTCAATTAATGTGTACAACATCCATGACAAAATGAAGCGAAACTATCCTTCTGGTCACGAAAAGAGGAAGAAGAAAAAACCCATGAGAGTGAATTGCGGGAACAACAATCAGGTAAACTTGTGTTCTCTCCTCTCTAAGTTTGATGTCAGCAAAGTTTGATGTTTTTCGGTCTTGCTAACCTAGCTGGGCAGGCAGTGCATCTCTTGCATCACTTTGTGCCTGACAAAAGTGAGAGTGAAATAAAAAAAATTATTACGTTTGTTTTTGATAAATGACAAAGTGCAACGGTGTTTGTTTACTGCAGCTCGGAAAACATAACCGCGTCGCGTGTGTTATCGTGCGTTCATATGCGCGTGCACGAAATGAAACTCGCATTTTTCAAGCAGAAATATGTGGAGACCAGACATACTGTACAATACATGCACGTGAATGATGGCACTCCCAATCAAAGTCACATTTATAAAACCAGAAACTGATTATCTAGTCTCAGTGTAGTTAAAAACTCTAAACAACTGCACTAATTATGCAAGATAGAAAGCAATGTATTGACAATTTGACATTGATTGACTATTGATTTATAGGCTATATTGAATTTAAAATGTTGATTAGCTGGACATACTGGTCAATATGGATGCACATCCCTCGGTAAATAATAACCATAAATCAAGAATTGCTTCAACATGCATAATAATAAATAAATAAAAATCATACTGATGCCGAAAATACCCAGGCTGTAGAGAGAACCAAAGTTAATCCCAAAAGCCAAAGCTCAGGGTTATAATTTATTATTTTCTTCTTATTTATGTTTACGTTAATATTCACTTGTTATGTTAACATTCTATAGAAAATACTCTATTCAATAAATATTGTTTGTTTGAACCTCATTCTGTTCTATATTGTTGTACTTATTCTTTGACTGTTTTGTTTAAAGGAGGGAGGATTGTATTGGGAGCACTGAAGTGTCAGGTGTGATTGTGTGGCAATGGCAAATGGTTTACATAGCTCACGGCGTCACAGGTCAGGTGGAGGGCCCCTTTTGCTTAGGGTCCCAGGGGGAGTTCAGGATCGGCCCTGGGTTTAGCAGTCGATTCTGTTCCCTACCGGAATTCCTGTTCCCTTTACGCAATCATACCTCAAATCATGCGTAGTTGCCCGTAGCCTACCATCAGAACTGAATACGAGCAAGAAGCACAACTGAATGTACAGGAAGCCCTTTTTTCAGGTCAGAGCAACTGCCCCTCATAATTCCTGTGCACGTCCCTGAAGGGGGGGACAGTTCGATTCCTCCAGGATTGTAGTTCGGTGTTCTGAGAAGGCTGTCAGAAGTCAAGGTTCACGGACATTTTAAGTTTCAGCTCGTTGACGAAAGTTTACCCGAGAATAGCACTATGGTGTGAATAGGGAAAGTTCCCGCATCGATTTGCAGTTTTCAGCACGGAAAGGAAACGTTGCGGGACAGTTCGGTGAGAGACTGCGCATTCCAGTTTCGCGTGGGTGAGAGAGATGGAGATCTAACACGAAGATCCCATGTCAGAGAATCTGTTTTTTTTTTATGTGTTTAATGCCATTTTACTTACAAAGGCCAGGGACATTACTGGCAAGTGTAAAGCACAAAGAAGAAACAACAGCAGCAAAAAATGAGTAAAAAAAAGCGAGTACAACGAGCTGAAAGCAACTTTAAGTATAATATAATTCAATATCTATCTATAAAGAAACTAGGCAACATTGAACAGAGCTTGTTCTCATTAACAACATTATTAACAGAAACTTCGCCAACACCGGCACTCTATATGCTACTGTTGACCTGCTAACTAACCTCTCCAACTAGGGTCTCTGAATTGCTCTCTAACAGCAATGGCAAAAGAGTTTGAATGACCTATTATTAGATCACCGATTATAACAACCATTGTATTCTTGTATCCTAAGAATATTTCCAAGTATTCTTAGAAGACACTGGACAAAAAACTCAGAAAAAGACTATAGAGAGGAAAGAGAGAATGCATGAAATAAAACATCAACATTATTTTATCAACACCCTTCCAAATCTCAATTGATTATTTTTTCCCTTTCACCAAAGTTTGACCCATGTGTTTCAAGACACTTAATAACAGAACAATCCTTGTTGAAGGCAGTGACATGACATTGTCATATTGACGTCAAATAAGTGGCAGGCACAGCTGAAGTCTAATGTATTAGACTTCAGACACAGGCGCGCGCTTTGTTTACTACAGTTATAAAGGCGTGTCTGTGCCGTCCATTCACTCTCGCACCTACATTAGTAAACTTTATGTTTACATGAACACATCCAAACTATATTGCTATAGCCTACTAAGATGACTAAAAATAGACTGAAATATGTTGAAATAAAATGTCTGTATAAGCAACAAACTGCAAATTCACATGTATATGCTAATATATCGTACACAATATGTTACAGACTAAATATGAATGTTTAGACAAGATTTTGTGATTAGTTTTGGATAGATTATAAAGTTTTGACTGTAAAAAAACTGACTGTAACATTAAATAGGTATGCTTTTGTTCACCAATTTCTGCTCATAGTTAAAAATACTTTAGTATGATGTTTTGTCAAAAATAAAGTAGGTATATTGAATTATCAACTGAGATGTTATTATAGTGTTTGTTCCAATATTCAATCCAATATCCTTACCTTTTTAATACGTATGATAAAATGTATACTTTTTACAAAGAAATACACTTGAAATATTGTTAAAATTGTAATTGTTGTTTTAATTGTAAACTATTTGTAATTGGTTACAATTTCTAATTATAAAATATGTATATATAGATAATTTATTTTGTCCTTGCATTCTTTGGGATCCTGTGACACACCTGTGTGAAAGGCTACTTAATATGCAGCTCATTATGTATGTAGACCATTATCCGGCCTTTGTCTTCTCAGGTGTGAACACGTCTCCACGCATATTGCCTTTCCAAACAAAAGGTGTCTTATAAAATTTAAATCAATGTATTGTTTTGTGTAAATGATTAGGCAGGATGATTTTCAGATCATTTTGAAGCAAAAATTCTAGGCAACAACACCCATTAGTCAAAAGTCTTGTGGACACATATTTAGTATGTGTTTTGTGGCCTTATTTCAGACACTTTAATTTTTAGTTTTTTCAATAACCATGCATAAACATTATTCTCTAAAAAATACAAACATGTACATACATGTTGCTCACATATTTCGGGAGCCCTGTTTGTGCTATATAGAGTGAATTTACACCTTTGCCATTAACATGTTTATAAATAACTGAAAAAAGCACAAATGTCAGAGCATGTCAGAACACCTCAAGGACCCAAAAAAAAAACCTTAGGCCTCAGAGGGTCAAGGCATCTGCCATTGACACCAATTGAAAATTTGGAGATATGGGGATTAAACTCGCAGAGATATCCTTATGATGGCTGCTTGTCTTTAAGGCTGGAGTTTCCAGGATCTGTGGCAGGAGTGGTGGCATCCATAGATTCGCTTGTGTTGGTCTGTCCCGATCCTGTCATGAAAGGAGATGTCAACATTCTGGTGGGAACAAACACGGTTGTGGTAAAGAAGCTGGTAGAAGTTTGCAAGACGAAGATGGGAAATGATTTCCTCCATACCTTCTCCATACCTTGTCTGTTCATCCTGAGATTAGAACTGCCTATGAAGGGGTCATTGCTATTAGCAAGTGTGATGTCGACGATTGTAGAGGGACCGTCTGTTTTCCCCGCCTTAAGCCATTGAAGTTGACTCCGGGAGAGAGTGTGAGGGTTTCTGGAATCCTGAAATACCCAGTCACCTCCTCTGCTAAAACCCTGTTAGTGGATCAGCCTGAGAAGTCCCGGTTTCCTGAGGAACTGCTAGTGAGAGCGGAGGTGTAGTCTGCTACTGCTGTTCAGTCAAAAAGAATTGGAGTCATTATTAGGAATGTTTCTTCCTGCCAAATTAAAATTAAGAGAGGAATGCCTATTGCCCATGTGTTTCCGGTTGACGTCGTGCCTACTGTCTCTAAACCCAGAGAGAGTAGTGGTCAAACCAAACTGACCGAGGATTCATATAACTTTGGGGATACATCGGTCTCTGTAGAATGGAAACAACGGCTGGCCAAAAAGATGTTTGAGAGAAAGGATGTTTTCTCCTGTGATGAATTTGATGTGGGATGTTCGAAGCACCCAGCACAACATCAGACTAACAGAGGATAAGCCATTTCGTTAGAGGTCACGGTGGCTTGCACCAGCTGACATTGAGGATGTTAGGCAGCAGTTGGAGAAGCTGAAAGAGGCTGGGATTATTCCAGACTCCAGAAGCCCCTACGCTTCACCGATCGTCGTAGTCCGGAAAAAGAACGGACAGATAAGGATGTGTGTGGACTACAGAACGTTGAACCGTCGCACAATCCCTGACCAATACACCGTTCCACGTATTGAAGATGCTCTGGCCTGCCTAAATGGAAGCCAGTGGTTCAGTGTATTGGACTTAAGGAGTGGATACTATCAGATCCCTATGAGTGAAGACGACCAAGAAAAGACAGCTTTCATTTGCCCAGTGGGGTTTTACCAATTCCAACGTATGCCACAAGGGATTTGTGGAGCTTCTTTGACTTTTCAGCGAGTGATGGAAAAGACGGTGGGAGACATGAACCTGTTGGAAGTGTTGGTCTACTTGGATGACCTCATTATCTTTGGACGGACTTTGGAGGAGCATGAGGAGAGGCTGCTCAAGGTGTTGGACCGCTTGCAGAGCGAAGGGTTGAAGTTGTCCCTGGACAATTGCACCTTTTGTCAGACTTCTGTCAGCTATGTTGGTCACATCGTATCTCAAGACGGTGTCTCGACTGATCCCTCCAAAATTGGCCCAGACCTCAGAACGTGACAGAGCTACGTTTCTTCTTAGGTTTCTGTGGGTACTTCAGAAGATTTGTCCCGTACGTCATACATGCGTTGATGCCTGCTGTGAAGGTTTGGGCGGGGTGCTGTATCAGGACCAAGGAGAGGGGTATAGGCCTGTAGCGTTTGTCAGCAGAAGCTTGACGCCTTCTGAAAGGAACTACCCAGTCCATAAACTTGAGTACTTGGCGTTAAAGTGGGCCGTTGTTGACAAGCTACATGATTACCTATACGGAGCAAAGTTTGAAGTGCAGACGAACAACAATCCGCTAACTTACGTTCTGACTACAGCCAAACTGGATGCTATTGGACTTAGGTGGCTGGCGGCCCTTTCTGCATACGACTTCAGTCTCAAGTACAGGCCTGGGAGACAAATGTTGATGCCGATACTTTGTCTCGTCGTCCTCATAGGGGAGTGAAGGAGCAGGAGTGGACTAATATATCATCCTCTGGAGTGAGATCCCTGTGTAAGCTGGCAGTGCAAGACAAGTCTAACTGTTTCAGAACTGCCAGCAGGATTGTTACATCATTGGGAGGATCTCCTAAATCAGTCCCCAGAGCTTACTGTAACTTAGCCACTCTGGATACTTCTATGATTCCAAAACTGAGTTCTGCAGATCTGTCACATGCCCAGCAAGAGGAACCTTGTCTTGGAGAGATATGGAGAGCTCTTAAAGGAGGAGATCTGTCCAAGGTCAAGAAGGAATCTCACAAGGATCTTTCCTTGATCATGAGAGAGTGGGAAGGATTAGAAATTGAGAATGGAGTGATGTCTCGATGCACTCAAGTTCCAGACAAACCCCATCGTAAGCAATTGTGCTTGCCCAGAAAGTTCCATGAAGTAGTTCTCCGGTCGCTTCATGATCATATCGGACACCTGGGATTTGACAAGACTTATGGCTTGGTAAGGGAGAGATTTTACTGGCCACGAATGAAAATGGAAGTGGAGAAGTACTGCCAAACATGTGCCAGATGTGTCCAGAGGAAGACCCTGCCAAAGAGAGTTGCGCCATTGTCACACTTATCCAGTGATGGACCTATGGATCTTGTGTGCATGGATTTTTTTATCCATTGAGCCAGACTCCAAGAACATTAGCAATGTCTTAGTCATCCACGAGGTATGCACAAGCATTTCCAACTAAGGACCAGAAGGCGTCCACAGTTGCAAAAGTACTGTGGGAGAAATACTTCATTCACTATGGACTACCAAGACGGATGCACTTGGACTAGGGATGAGCGATATATTATCGTTTGTGATATACCGGTAAAATTTTTCCTCACGATAAGAATTAGTCTTCCCGCGATAATAACGATAAAGTCTAGTTCAGTGTTTCCCAAACTTTTTTCAGTCGAGGCACCCTTTGAAAATTTAAAAAAATTTGTGGCACCCTACACTAGTGTTGTCACGATACTACTTTGATACTATACCTTGAAATGTATTGATTTTCAATACCACAGGGAATAACTGCCGTATATAGGCCTACTGTCATATAGATATTTTTTAATATTATCAATTTTTTTGTCCATCCATTTAAAGTCTAGGAAATCATTAATTTCTTCTCCAGAGATCACTTTACATGATGACATATTTAATTAAGGCTTTTATTCATAATTCAGCAAAACATTGCTCAATTACCATTTCAAATCTCACCAAAATGTTTGCTCACTCAGTGTAGGCCTATTTGTGTTTTATATTGGGCTAACTTTGTTATAATTGCACAAGATAGCTTGTTTTTAATATATTTTATAATGTAATAATTTCACAGTTAATCTCCAAATTAATGTATAAACAACATAAAGAAGTATATTTTAAATAATTGTTTAATGGCATCTTTTTTTATGAATGAAGCCCAGTATCATTGATACCAATACTGCTACTGATGTCAGGAAATACACAGAAATTGAATGAAGTTATCAAACACTTTACAGTCTTCACTGCATAAATTATAAATGAAATATAGATGAATCCTTATTAAAGCTACAAGCGTTCTTTAGTCAAGAGCAGTGAGTAATTTTCTCTGTTACCTGTTCTTTGATTCTGTTGTCACTGCTGCACTTGTTTATCTCACACGCGTCCCATCTTCTCACAACTCTAATTTAAGACTTTAACTAATTTAAGACTGCTCTCATGAGGATACTCAACAAAACGGACATTTTGGCATAACTGTGTGTTATTATTCGTTCAAGCACGAAAGAGAAGTCGACTCTGGCACGCGATGCGCGTCGTCCTGTGTCAGCAGGACATTCACAGACAGCGCGTTCTCTTTTGTCTTTTCGCGGTTGCATGGTTTAAAAGCATTTGCATGAATAAGAACGTGATTATATAATGTAACGCTAGCCAAAGGATGACAGAAAAAAACGGATGCTGCGTTAATTGTGTTTAAATATTTTTTTAACGCGTTAAACTGAAAAACATTAATCGCACGCGTTACCGTTGACAGCAGCACGGACATAACCGATGTGTTTGTGAATATGCGGCAAGACGGACGTTGTGACAGTGTTTCGTGTGTATTTGACCGTAAGCGCAACAAGCCATGAAAAAGAGGCAGCTTTATGTGTGGACGCTGGGAATGAAGCACGAGAATGAAATCATGCGGAAATCGCAATTCAACGAACGCAGAAAACGTATGATTTGCATTTTTTATTATGAATTTGTGTGCATTATTTGTTGTTATTAGACGCTTCCGACGATGCGAGATTGATGATACATTTATTATTATTTTTTTACACATTTTAGCAATTTTAAAATGTTTAATGGAGTTTTTACACGGCACCAGAAGGCACCCCAGGGTGCCGCGGCACCCCGTTTGGGAAACACTGGTCTAGTTGATGACGGGACCCATTCGCAACTCATGCCCATGGCGGAAGACGGACGTGAAGCTAAGGTGAAGTTTATCGCTAAACAAGTAATGGTGTTCACACCGAACCCGAATTTAATTATGTGCGCGAGTAGATTACATACAAAGTCAATGCAAAGACGCAAATGAGGCGTCGCGAATGACGCGAATTGGGCAACGCGTTTGCCGCGAACGTCTTCCGCGCAAGTTGAAAAATTTGAACTCGAGCGAATGTTCAAGCGTCTAACTAGACGCGATAGACGCGTATTTGACGCTCTATTCGCGTTCGGTGTGAAAACACCATTACTACCTCTACAATCTGGAACTGGGGGTAGACTGGGTACAGTTGAGACATAGGTACAGTTGAGACATCTTAAATAACTTGCGTGCGCAGCAAGCACAAGTTTTGATTTTTGCTGTGCACATGCGTATTAGTGTCCTCTTTGACCGTGGGAAATTTGATCAACGGACGCATCTCCGATCCGAAGATATCGGCAAAAGTTTTTTTTCTAAGGTAAGACATTCACTTCACCATGCACACTCCACAATGAATAGCTTATTATCCTTATGTGACTGTTAAACGTAACTGGTGTCATCACAAACTTTATTCTGTGCCCTAAAAACTTGCAAATTACATCAGAATCAGAATCAGAATCAATTTTATTGCCAAGTAGTGTTGTGCACATACAAGGAATTTGCTTTGGTAGTAAGGTGTTACCGAGGCTGCTATATTCAGCGCCAACTTGAGAAAAAATACAGCATGAAATGAGGAGAGGTGAGGAGAAAAAAGGCAACCCCCAGACTATGCTCCTGTAAGGAGTACAGTCTGGGAACAGGAAAAAAACACCTCAGCAACATTAGCACATAAACAGTACACTCTACAAATAAGACATTGCAACACAGTTGGGAGTGGGCGATGGAGGTAGTCCAGCCCAGGCAAGCAGCATTCGGTCCTGCAGCCATTATGGCGCTGGTCACAGACCCGCCTGTCAGACTGGGGGTACGAAGCGGCGAAGGCGTGGGATGGGGTGTGGGGCAGGTGCATATCTGCGTATGTGTAAGTTCATGTGTGTGTAGGCCTGGAGAGAGTCGCTAAGCCGGCACCATAATCTAGGAGCCTCAGTCTGCAGGATTGTCGCAGCGATACACAGCAAGTTGCCATAGAGACAACCTTGATCATGTCCCAGGCAGAGTCAACAATCACCAGGTGTCTGAGGAGTCGGGGAAGGAACGCAAGAGCGGCTCACTGCAGTGCTCTTCCGGGAGAGTTGTTGTTCCAGCAGCGGCCTTGGCCAAGGCCAGTGCTGGTAGGGGGGTGCCGAAACAGATAAGATTGGGATTGTTTGGTTTTCGGGCGAGTAGCCGCATTCAATTTATACAGGCTATTCTCCTGGTCCATTTTGGTCTCTGAAACGATCCATTTGCCTTTGCAAAGCTGTGAGCTTATCCATGATGTTATCCATATTGTGGTTCATAGACCCAGTCTGAGTGCTGACAGCTCTGCCCACCGCTTCAATCATGACGGGCAGCCTTGCGGGGCTTTTGAAAGCTGTCACCGCCTGTCTAGTTCCTCGATAAACCAGGGCAATGCCTAATCCAATCAGCAGAAGACCTGTTATCATGGTGCCCAATAGGTAGATATCTTCAATGTCCTCCACGGAAAGAGCCGCCAGACACACGACCCGCCACCTCTTCCACGCGTCCATCGTGTAGCCAGCTGCGAACGTTCCGGCAGGGCAGTCAGGTTCCCCCGAACCCAAGATTCTCGTCGAGAAGATGGTGTCAATTGCATTGAGAGACCAGTTGATCAAATCCATAATTTCTTGGTTTTGGAGAGCAGTGTAGCGAGAGTCTCTCAAAGTACAAGACAGTAGACGTGACGAGAGAAGCAAAGCAGGAGAGGTAAGGGGAGGGAGAGGGAGAGAAAATGCGACGCCTTCGTTGAGAGACAAGAGGGATCAGCATGGTATTGTGTCATGCAAGATCATTGCAAAATCTAGAGAAATGTGCGAGGTGGCCAGCGGGGTATGGTTGAGACACACTGTACCCCCGATAGATTTCTATTAAGAAACACACTGTTTAGTTGTTCAGTGTTATGATAACAGGTTTAACGTCGTAATTAGCCAGCATAGGACGCAAATGAAAATAAAATTTGATATTTGTGATATTTAAACTGTGTATTATTAATAAATATATTAAATATATTGTTCCTGTTTTATATATTTTAACCAGTGCTAATTTAAATAAAATGAATGAATTTAAATGGACGAATAAATAAACATGTTGCCCAATTGTTTTTTTTTCTTTATTTGTCTTTATTTATTATATTTGCAATGAAAATTTAGTTACCTTTACATCATTAAAAATGGGTGTCTCAACTGTACCATGGTACTGCCGCAACTGTACCACATATGGGTACAGTTGAGACAAAGTTAAGACAAAAAGCACCTTATTTTTATGAGCTAATTGTGGAAAATTTAAACTACTTTTTGGTATTATTTATTGATAATATCTTAGTATACAAGCTAATGAAATGTCATGTGGCATGTCATGTAGAAATTCACTTCTTTTAAGTATCTATTTTTGTGTGGAAAATCAAAACGTAAAAAGTGTCTCAACTGTACTGTCTACCCCTAAACACAGATAGATTTTCACCCGCCCATCTCGCCGAACACTGACTGAGCGGTTGAGAGTTTCGCTCTCCGTCAAGTGATCCGTAAAGCCCACTATATCAGTTGAATCACTATATCTCAATGAATACACAGTGTATTTGACGCGCAGTAAACACTAGTGTGAGGCGCATGACTTGCTGTCACTTTGGTGAGAGCGCTCAGTGTTTCTCACACACTCAATGAGAGAGAGAGTCTTACATACCACGCAGAATTGAAGTGTACATGACGTCTACATGTAAATGATATTATTTGTTGTATTTTCCTGTAAAAATAATGGAGTTCATTTGGAATTATTCAGCTTTTATAAGCAAGCAGAAACTAATGCGCAAACGCAGACATGATAATATTCATGAACCCAGCAGCTCATCAATCCTTAGTGCGGTTTATATTGTTATTAGTATCAGAATTCGTAGTAGTATTAGTAGCTATAACTATTCGTTGTTAGTTTTTTTACATTTCAAACTTGTAAATGATTTGAACTGTGTGATGTTTTTCAGTATAGTTGCACTATTTAAACATTATCTGCACTTTTACAGAAGAAACGTATATATGCAACTTTTCCATTTCTGCAAGGGATGGTGTTTGGATTTTTAGTGTTTTTTAAATTATTTTATGTACGGTAATTGGTATTTTATAGGTGCCTATTTGATGAAGGGTATATTCTACTTTGCAAGCAGCTATCACTTGTAGCCAAAAACAGTGGTGAATATGGTATTATGTTTATATCATCATTGATATCGTTATCGCAATAAATGCCAGAAAATATTGTAATATATTTTTAAGTCCATATCGCCCATCCCTAACTCGGACCAGGGACGGGATTTCGAGAGCAGGCTCATCCAGGGGTTGTTTGACCTGTTAGGAGTGGAGAAATTCCGTACAACGCCATACCATCCCCAGGGTGATCCGCAACCTGAACGGTTCAACCGGACCCTTTTGGATATGTTGGGAACCCTGGATCCGAAGCAGAAACCACAGTGGAGCCACCACATTGGACATCTTGTACACGTGTACAATAGCAGCCTGAACGTGTCACAGTGTCTGTTTGTGTTTCCCTGGGGTTCACTAGAGGTCCTTGTTTTCACGGTGTCATTCACAATAGACTACATTTCCCAGCATTCTGTTCTGCCACTCATCTGTTCATTGCACACAGCTGTTTCCCATCACCTTGTTAGTTATGTGTGTATATATACCCTGTCTGTTTTAGTTTTTGTCACGGAGTCGTTGTTTTATGTCCCCACACTTCTGAGGTTTGTTTCTGCTCGTTTCTCGTTTCTCGTTCTCGTTCTCGTACTCGTTCTCGTTGTTTTGTTCTTGGATTGCTTATATGGTGTTTGACCTTTGCCTGGACTGGATTACGTGCACGGATTACCCAATAAACATACTGCTACTGGATTAGCAGTATTAACCGTATAAGCAATCCAAGAACAAAACAACAAGAACGAGAACGAGAAATGAGCAGAAACAACCCTCAGAAGTGTGGGGACATAAAACAACGACTCCGTGACAAACATTAAAA
Organism: Siphateles boraxobius; assembly: GCF_051911475.1. NCBI lineage: Eukaryota > Metazoa > Chordata > Actinopteri > Cypriniformes > Leuciscidae > Siphateles > Siphateles boraxobius. The sequence continues at coordinate 16,866,113 of NW_027508734.1, forward strand.
CAGACAGGGTATATATACACACAGAACTAACAAGGTGATGGGAAACAGCTGTGTACAATGAACAGATGAGTGGCAGAACAGAATGCTGGGAAATGTAGTCTATTGTGAATGACACCGTGAAAACAAGGACCTCTAGTGAACCCCAGGGAAACACAAACAGACACTGTGACACGTTCAGGCTGCTATTCTACACGTGTACAAGATGTCCAATGTGGTGGATCAGATACAGATACATATCAGATACACATTATGTAAGTAGCTTTACATTTGACCCTATTCTTCTCCCAGTTCACCGGCCAATTACTTTAATGTATTTCGTGAGAAGTTGAGGAATTGACGTGTTGTAAATCCAACAGATCCCATTCTCTGAACTGTGAAACAAACTAACATGGCGCTCCCCATCGTGCATACAGCTCAACTAACGCGATCGTTATAAAGGTGTTTAAACAACAAAACACATCCACTTGCACATATTCGACAATCGGAATATCAGTGTTTCATGCTATAGCTTATACATTTGTGAATATTTTTAATAAAAAAGGGAAAATGACATAAAAGCAGATCATCATTCATACAGCGCTGTGTTGTGGTTGCGCTGTGTCACGTGACAAGCAATGACGCGTCACCATGGAAACATTAAAGTGACAAGTTCTAAATAACGGTCGCCTTGAAAAACTCACGCTGGGGGGTCAGTTAGAATATTTTAAACTTACGTGTGAAAGGGTTAAGTTCGGAAGGGAAGCCAGATTGCCCATAGATCTGAGTTTTGGTGTGTCTAGTGATGGTACTTCCATTAAGTCTTACCAGCGGTTTGTCAAGACCATGCAGCAAGAGTTGAAAGCTGCATTCGAGCTAGCGGAGGAAAAAACTGGAAAGAAGAATGCAGGAAATAAGAGAAGATATGATCAGAAACTGCATTACTCTCACCTGGTTCCTGGAGATAGAGTACTGATCAGAAATCTTGGACTGCAAGGAAAGCACAAGTTGGCGGACAGATGGAGTGCTGACCCCTACATTGTCCAGAGCCAGATGCCTCACTTACCTGTGCTTCGTCTTAAGCCAGAGAGTGGAACTGGACTGGTCAAGATTCTGCATAGGAATCACATTCTTCCTGTTGGACAAGGGTTGAGACAGAAACAAGTTCCTGACATACCCCTTTTCCACCAAAGCATTTTGAGAGCCGGTTCGGAGCCGGTGCTTGTGCGCGAACCAGTTCTTTGTGTTTCGACAGCCAAAGAACCGGTTCTCAGCCAGGAAAACTGGTTCCAATGCGGCACCAACTCTTTACTGGACTAGAACCGTTCTTTTCCACGTCATGCTTACGTCGGGGGCTGGGGGCGGGTTTAGATGTGTTCTAAACATCTTTTCTGACATAATATAGGATCGCAAAGCCAGGAGAAACATTTGCAGAAACACGATGTAGTCCGCCATTGTAATTGTTATGCTTGAAGTTGGCGCAAGCGTTTCTATTTTTTCTTAATTGAAAACATTATATAAGCAAAGAAGAAAACAGTCACAATATAGAACAAATAAATGGAAAGAAAAAAAAAGACACAAGACAGGGGTTCATAACTAATCAGAAAAAAAAGCATATCAAAGCAAAAGATTAAAAGACTTACATATTTCAATTGTTTTTAAAGCCTTCTTGGTTCACGAGTTAGAGATAATCCCAAAGTAATGTACTTGCAAGCGTTTCTAGCTAAGATGTATGGCGACGTACACATTGACGTAACGACGTCGTTCGTTGGGCGCTCTAGTCAGTGGAAAAACAAAGAGGTTCTGAGAAGGTTCGCAAGTTGAACCAACTCCGAACCAACTTTGAACCAGCACCAGTTCCGAACCAGTTCTTTTTTGGTGGAAAAGGGGTAACAGTGTCCCGGAACCCAGGAAGAGGGTTCTGAGGAAAAGGAAGAATGCTGGACAGACACAGAGTCCCGAACAGGAAGGGGAGAATGCTCCTGTAATACAGGAAACAGAGGACAGAGTTGATCAGATTTCTGATGTGAGTTCAGAGAGTAAGGATGAAATGTATGGAGTGTGGTATCATGTACCTGAAAATCATCCTTTGACTTCTAGGAGAAGAGACACTTCTCAGAATGATGCAGGGGTTTCTGATAATGCTGTTCCAGAGACTGTTGAACAGAGTGTTTCTGAGAATTTTGAGCATCCTAATGCCAGAGTTGAGATTTTTCAAAAAGTTGAGACGGATGAGTCTGTAGAGTATGTTTCAAGACTGCAACCAGAAAGTGATTCTGACATCTTGCAAAGTGTGAGCCAATTGTCAGATATCGGTGATCATGTAACAAGTGATGTGCAAGACCTTTCTAATGTGAATGAGAGTGATGTAAATAAAGGTATCTCTACGGAGGTAATTGAAAAAGAGAGAAGGTCTCAAAGAGAGAGAACTGTGCCTAAGAGGTTTACCTATGATACTCTTGGGAAGCCAACATTTAGTCCTGTTAGATACTGTTCTACCGTCTTTTTGTGGATGAATGTGCCTGCAAGAAGGTTAAGTACCTGTTCAGTTGACTTAACTGCTTGACACTAATTTGAGTGATTTGTTTCAGTATAGACATGGGTCTATCGTGATATTATTTGGCTCATTCATTTGGAAAGTGGATGCGTGTCTAAATATGTGAAAAGAGCTAAGATATTGAAATGTAAATTGTGTGATTCTCAGTTTTCCCTTGTTCTGAGGATACAACGATTTTTGGTGGGGGGAGAATGTAGAGACCTGGACAAATGTTGGGTTTCTAAATTTAAAACTGTCAGGGAATTTTTTTTTTAAATGAGAAGAGAATCTCATTATTTGTATTTGGGCCTGGAAAGATACACTCATACGCAAACAAAGTGTAGATGGACTTATTTTTTATTGTTTTTTTCATCTTCATATGAGACATGTTTATATAAGTTTTTTTCAAATATGTGTGTATGGGAAAAATTCATACAATGGTTGAATTTAATTGTGTTTTCTGATAGTGACAGTGACTGTGTACTTTGACCCCTGAAGTTCAAGGTGCAAGGGGGTGACAGTTCGATTCTTCCAGGATTGTAGTTCGGTGTTCTGAGAAGGCTGTCAGCAGTCAAGGTTCACGGACATTTTGAGTTGCAGCTCGTTGGCGAAAGTTTACCCGAGAATAGCACTATGGTGTGAATAGGGAAAGTTCCCGCATCGATTTGCAGTTTTCAGCACGGAAAGGAAACGTTCCGGGAGAGTTCGGTGAGAGACTGCGCATTCCAGTTTCACGTGGGTGAGAGAGATGGAGATCTAACACGAGGATCCCATGTCAGAGAATCTGTTTTTTTTATGTGTTGAATGCCATTTTACTTACAAAGGCCAGGGACATTACTGGCAAGTGTAAAGCACAAAGAAGAAACAACAGCAGCAAAAAATTTGTAAAAAAGTGAGTACAACAAGCTGAAAGCAACTTGAAGTATAATATAATTCAATATCTATCTATAAAGAAAGTAGGCAACATTGAACAGATCTTGTTCTCATTAACAACATTATTAACAGAAACATCGCCAACACCGGCACTCTATATGCTACTGTTGACCTGCTAACTAACCTTTCTAACTAGGGTCTCTGAATTGCTCTCTAACAGCAATGGCAAAAGAGTTTGAATGACCTATTATTAGATCACCGATTAGAACAACCATTGTATTCTTGTATCCTAAGAATATTCCCAAGTATTCTTAGAAGACACTGGACAAAAAGCTCAGAAAAAGACTATAGAGAGGAAAGAGAGAATGCATGTAATAAAACATCAACATTATTTTATCAGCACCCTTCCAAATCAATCACTGTTCTCAATTCATTCTTTTCTCCCTTTCACCAAAGTTTGACCCATGTGTTTCAAGACACTTAATAACAGAACAATCCTTGTTGAAGGCAGTGACATGACATTGTCATATTGACGTCAAATAAGTGGCAGGCACAGCTGAAGTCTAATGTGTCCAAATGCACTATTGAGAAACTAATGGAGGCATCAAGTCAAGTAAAAGAGAGTTTGGAGACAGATTACTCACACTAGGGAGTGAGAGTGTGCACAAGGTGCTGGCTGAAGACCCGTGTCCTGCTTCTAATCACTTTTTCCATGATGATTTTCAATGACATGGTCACTGTCCGTCATTTCCTAATTGAAACAATGAAAGGCCTTTTTGTGTTTGCGTATTGACAATTCAATTCACTGCTGTGTGTGTGTGAGAGAGAGATTTACTTGACAGCAAAAAGTGACCCGGAACACTTTGTCTCTGCTTTTACAATTTTATGAACATTTATAGATCACATATCTCCATATTAATACATTTTGACGCTCTTTCGCTGATCTAGACAAATGAAAAAGGACTTTGGTCCAATAAAACACATGCTCTGAACTCTCTAATCAAATTCATTTTCAGATAATCTTCAAAAATGACATGTGTAAACTCATGGTTAAGGGTTTGTGGTTGGCGTAAGGTTTGCTGTGCTTCCTACATTTAAACCTTCTTTTCATCCTCCATCCTTTCATTTCCATGTGACAAGCCATTAATCATACAGATGAAGAGAAAATAATTACAGTCATGGTCAAATTTCTTCAAGTGATGTGGTTCGGAACCAAGAGAAATACATATTTAACATCTGCAGAAACACTGATTCATGGTTTAGACATTGTGAAAGCAAATTGTGCATAGGTTCAGATGCTTTTAGCTTTTGTAATGGTCACAGTGGCCAAGTTGAGTGATAAACAGCCATGACAAGTGTTTTAAGTGGTTGAATGTATGATTTCAGGGGGCTTGTCGCATAACGCCGCAAAAATGTGCTGACATCATAGACCTTAAATTTAATCTGATTTAAAACATATTTAAGTTTATCAGAGTAAAAATCCCTAGTTGGCTTGGAAAGGTGCCTGTGATGGCACAAGACCGTCTGGCTTTGATGATGTCACAGCCAATGCAGAGGACTGTTTTGACCTCTGATGTCATGCATATGATGGTCCAGACACTTAAAAAGCCATCAGTCAAACGTGCTGAGCCACACAGGCAGACGGAGAGACAGAGGAATGAAATTGTGTGGAAGAGAAAAAGAATATTTTCCATTTGAATTAATGGAAATTTATGAATGTGCCTGTATTCCATGCAAACCTGAGGCAATAGGAAAGGAAGGTCACTATGTATGTCAGACATTCTTGGAAGGCGCTGGAAACCTCTGCGGCTTGGGGAGAGAGGTTTATGGAATGGTTGTGAAATATGGCAGCAAGGTTACAGAAAGGGTGACAACTTGGGTTATCAGAATTGCTCCGAGCCCCCAAAGTGCTGGATCACCCAGCAGCCTCTCTCTTTTTTAACCTTTAATTACACTCTCCCGCAGTGTCTTTGGGGAGATTTATAACATGGAGGCACCTGCGTCAGAGAATAGTGTGAACAAACGAATAAGGTCAAATGGAGTTGGCAATTCCTTGATGACTCCCACACTTTCAAATCTCTTAATTGCGTTCAGTATACACATCTATGCACCGCCTCGATGGCCCCTGCAACCCCACACACACACACACTCCAGCACATCTGTTGCAGGAAATCTGTGAGTTTAACCTTACAGGCAGCCTGGGATTAACTAAACCCAGGGCTAACCCCCACCAGGGACAGATAAATCCTCTTCTCACCTCTTCTAGAGAGTCATGAGCTACCTACACATCCTCCATGGGGCTCCCCCCACACTTAAAAACCTACAGCTGATCCTGATTCAACAAGAGAGGTTAAAAGTTTAGCCCTGGAGGGTTTTAAGGGCTCATGGCAACGGTGTTTGGTCTGCAATCCCAGCTTGAACTCAATAAACAGGCTAATTAGCTAAGCTGTTGAAACACTACAGTGTACATAGATAGTTGTATGCAATAAAAAAGGAATGTACAATATATATGTACCATATTGGTTACAGACGCTCATTTTCATTCACCTCATTGCTGAAAGATTACGGCGCATTGCAGCGGTCTCTCCACCCCATACACAGCTAAGAGTAGTAAGATCTTCCTCTGGGAACTTTAGCAATCTGAAAAGAGCAGCTTTCAAAACGCTAATGGAGAGTGTCCTTTTAAAGATGCCTATCTGCCTGTGTGTTTCTGATTGCAGTTGATACTTGTCAGCCTCAGACGCCCATGATTGCTGCCTCCTGTGTCTGGGTAGTTCACATGCTTTGTCCTTATTTCACTGTTAGAACATGACCAAGGTGACGTTGTGGTCACAACTCTCCTATCTAGTTAGAGAGGGAGTCACCTCAGCCGCTCCTCACGCTAGTCCTTCTGTAATCAGGATTGATCCTGGAACTGCATTCGGCGACTGACTTCACTCTCAGAGTGACGAAGTCGCGGCGCAGGCTCTCAGCCAGACAATGTTCAAATTAGGGGTCCAGGAAAATCTTAAATCTTGCAGAGATGAGGGAGGACAACAAAGTGCACTTTCTCGATGCCCCCATCTTACAGGTTGATCTTTTAGGCGACACTATTGATGACTTTGACTTTTTGTCCTTGGCATGATGCCAACAGGCTGCTGAGGTCACACTCATCATCTGCTTGTCTCCGAGGGCACCCGCCATTCTTAATTATCTCGATGGCTTATTCTAGCTCACTCTAAAGATTTATTGTGTGCTTATAGGGACCTGGTGCTCAGGCTTCTCAGCTGATTGGAGCTTAAGGTCAAATAGGAAAAGAACAAGCTCTCTCCAGTGCAGGACATCTCTTTTCACGCAATGGTTGGACTCTGCATATCATGAACAAGCACACCCAGTCATGCTGAATTGCCTGAATTTATTCAGAGGAAAAACAGCAGTCCCACTGGAACAATTTCAGAGGCTCCTGGGGCATATGGTGTCCTTGGTGGAAGTAACACCGCTCGAGGTACATGATACGCATTGAATGGAACTTAGACAGACCTTGCATTCCTGTGGGCAGGGGTTTCCCTAAAACAAGTGTCCAGGCACATTGTTGTCTCACTAGATGCGTTTAAGTCAGGCTGGTGCTCCGTATGCAATGGGCATGCAACCCCGGGCTCCTGGACAGGAACTCGAGTGTGCTGGCATATCAATTGCCTCAAGTTGATGACTGTTATTGGCCGTGGGGAGATTTCGACAGTTGATCTAGGGGAAGCACGTGTTCTGACCCCTGGACGGGAAGTGGAAGACTTGAGTGGGCTATCACCTGCAGTGATCATCAGGTTCCTTATGCTTTCTGTACACCTAAAGACTTTGAAAAGATTTAGAAAAGACTTTATAAGATTATCAGCTCACATCTAAAGACTTGGGTTCACAGTTTTTAGTCTCAGACTAAAGACTTGCGATAATATCAAAGATAATATAATACCTCCCTTTTGAGCCACTGGAGTCAGTTGAGCTAAGGTCCCTCTAATTGAAGACAACGTGCCACACAGTGCCTTTCCCCTCCCTGAGGTGATAAACTGCGCTTTTTGTCCATGTGAGTTCCTAAGTCCGGTAAACCTTGGATATATCTTACTTTTCAGCACCCTGTGGTAGTCGAAATCGGTGGACGAACTCGTGATGCATGTCCTTTCGTGTCAGCCTGTATACTGGAGCTAGGTGCCCATATGTATAGATTACCTGATGGAAATCCCATATGATGTATTGTCCACAATACGTTTCCCAGACAGTAAACTTGTGTTTTCCCCTTGGCAGAACCCGTCTCTGCCGTCAGTCGCTGAGTTTGTAGTTGTTCCCGCCTTTTTAGGCAGGACCTACTGCAAAGGACTTTCTTTCATATGTGGTACTTCCCAGGTGTAAGTCCATGTGATGTATTCTCCACATACCTCCCTTTCGGGTAGGATCTGGTCTCCACAGTGTTCTATCTGGTTTTTGGGGCTCAACTTTCAACACCACAGTTACAACAGTAACACATACCTTTTTCATAGTGTATGTTATAATGATGTATTGCATTTAAAACCTTTTTTATTATTATTATTTTAGACAAAATAGTATCAAACTATATATATATATATATATATATATATATATATATATACACACACATATATATATATATATACACATATATATATATATATATATATATCGGTTATACTAATCAAAAATAATGTGAAAATAATTGTCAATATCAATCATTTATTAGATTTCTTTACATTTTAGAAAGAAGTCACTTTTTTCACAATGACTTAAATGTATTCTCAAAAATACAGTAAAAACAGCAATATTGCAAAAATATTATTACAATTTGAAATAAATGTTTTCTATTTTAATATAATTTAAATTGCTTATGTGTATAAAAATGCCTATAAAAAGCAAAAGGTGGATAACATGCAAGTTTGATATAGTTTACAGCACTTTGTGGAAGTCTGAATTCAATTTTGTCAGTTGTGTTTGTACAGTTGATAAAGAGAAAACATAAGACAGAATAACTGGCAAAAGCCAAAGTGGCAAAGTCCCAGCTGCTGTTGCTCAATTCACCTCACATGAATCTTTAAGTGCAACAACTAGACAATGTGCAGCACACTGAAAAGAAACACAGATAACATTTTATGATTGCCACATTTACAGTTCTACAGACAGTTTATGAAAGAAACTATAGCGAGTTGAGAAACGTATTAACACTTAAGAGCAGGGCAGAAGTCATACTATAAAATCTTTGCCATCCCATTCCTTGACAAAACACTTTGGGAGAGAAAGTGAAATGTGTTGACTCAAAATTAAGTGTGTCATCAAGGCAGTTAAAGCTCCACAGCAAAAACAGCACCACTTCAGAGGCCAGATAGCATTCATGTAACTCTCTCAACTTTGACCTGCACAGCCTCTGATGACCTTTTGTCATCTATGTGACACGTCACTTAGGTGCTTCTAGAAATTTTGTTTTGCTGCCCTGATTTCAATCTTTCGTCCTCTGCCCTCTCACTCTCGCTTTCACTTGTTTTCTTCTTCTCTGCTTGTCTGTGACCAAACGCTCTCCCTCCATTATTTACTCTTCCATTTGTTTCTATTTTCTACAGGAAAGCAATCGCAGTGTTCGATTCTGGTGAGCGCATGAGGGTGTACTGGTGCCAAACCGCAAATTTGGTCTGGATGAGCATGTATGTGTGTGGGGTTTTTGCCCTGTGACCCTCCTCATCCCCAAACAAGGACACTAATTCAACCATGAATCATAATGGAGTCCAGTTGTGGCTTGTCGTTTGTTTGTTTCTTCCCCTGAAAGATTTACCCATGGACGTCCCAAAGGATCATATCTTGCTCATTCATTCTCTCTTTCTTCCTCTGTCATATTTTTTCCCCCCACAGCACATACACAGATGTTAGTGAAAGAATGAGGAGATAGAGACTGTAAGTGACTGCCTTGGCAGGAGAACTTAGATAACGGTACGATAATCAGATAACCGGGAACTATGATAAGAGCTGTTTATGTCAACCTATCATATCGCATTTCCACCCATATTTTGACAATACTTCTGGTGTACATATGTTTGGATGCAATCTCCTGCTTTTTTTCCTCACAATATTTTTTATTATCTATCATTCAATAGGGCAACAACAGTCTGTTAGCAAATAATGTATCAAATATTTAGTATAAATATTGACAAATCTACAATTATTTATAATAACAAAACCATATTTTGCACATACAGGATTTTTAGAAATAAAATTAAATATTGTGAATTATTTTTACAATTCAAAACACAATCCTTCAGAAATCATTTTAATATGATGATTTAGTGGATAAGAAACATTTCTTATTATAATCAGTGTTGAAAACAGTGCTTAATATGTTTTTGTGGGAACCGCGATACATGTTTTTCAGAATTCTTTGATGAATGTAAAGTTCAAAAGAACAGCATTAATTTTAATTAGAAATCTTTTGTAACATTTTAAATTTCTTTATTGTCATTTAATGTTCTGATTAATTTAATGCATCACTGTGGCAAGAGCTTGATTTTTTTCATAAATGTCTTTTGTTGGTGATACAAAGTAGGGACCTACATTTTGTACCTTTGTATTAATAAAACTAAACTCTTCCTTTTGCCAGGATATGTAGTAATGGAAGTAATGTCAAATACTTTGAATTATAAATGCTTATATTTCTGATAGGGGTGATAATGTAATGTCATAATTTTGATAAAATAAAGAGAAAATCACATGAATTACATTCTAGAGAATGGGAAATGCTGAATCTTAAATACTAATGGCATGTAATGTTGTTGCACATGTTTTGTCCCATGTCTCAGAAATCAGTGATGTGTGCCTGATTGTGTGAAGATGCTTGTGTGTCTCTCTGAATCTGAAGTTTTAACCACTGAACTTACTCAATTGACTGAGGGCAGTCATGGCCTAATGGTAACAGAGTTGGACTGGTGACTCAAAGGTTGCTGGTTCAATTCCAGTACCGGCAGGAATATGACTGAGGTGTCCTTGAGCAAGGCACCTAACCCCCAATCGCTCCCCGGGCGCCACTCAAGGCTGCCCGCTGCTCCGGGTGTGTGTGTCCACGTTTGCAGTGTGTGTGTGTGTTCACTACTCACTACTCTGCTCCTAATGTGTGTGCACTTACTTGGATGGGTTAAATGCAGAGGTCAAATTCCAAGTATGGGTTACTATACTTGGCCATCACGTGTCACTTTCACTTTCACTTTCACTTTCATGAACTTGAAGAACGATTACAGGAAAGTCAGGTGACATACCCTTTCTGCCCATGCAGGTGCCATTATATGATAGGAATCAACTGAACTACTGATAATGAATCACAGGCAGTGTGAAGACAAAAAGAAATTGGTCATCAAAAGCATTGTTCTGTCGAAAAGAACATGACTTGCTGTACGTGACCAAACAAATGCAAACAAATATCCTCTATAGCAGAGGACTAAAGGTCAATAAAAGGTCATCAATTGACCTCTGAACTAATTATCAAACCAATAGCATTTCTACATAATTGCTAATATGTATATATATATATATATATATATATATATATATATATATAGATATATATATATATATATAGATAGATATATAGTGCTGTCAATCGATTAATAAAATGTAACTGTCACGCGTGATTTTTTCCCCCAAACCACTTCAGAGGAAATCCCGCCCTGCAGCCGATTCTAAAGTTTTCATTGGTCATCTCAATCACTGTACTGATTGCCTACACCAAACACTGATCCCTAAACCTACCCGGTACTGTAACCTAAACCAATGAAATCGGCTGCAGGGCGGGATTTCCGCTGAAGTGGTTTGGGAAAAAAAATCACGCCTGTCACTAGGCTTGTTTGAGATGCGCCTTGCCTCGCCTGAAATGTAGTCGAGAGTAGGCGGCTGCAGTGAGAGGAGGAGTGAAAAAGCGCAGGCAAGCCGAACAGTTCTTGCTTCTCGCAGTGGATCTGACACTTGCGAGATCAATGATGGATATCGCGGGATTCACGGGATTCACGCTCATGCACAGTGTTGCTAATAAACAGGATGTAATTTAAGTTCTGTTGCTTTTATATGAAAATAAATATAATGAACAAGACACCCAAAGTACTTATTATTTAACTCCATTCCAAATAAGTGTTTATCAATAATTTTTTCTTTAATACATACTGACATAGGCTATGTGGTTTTTTTTAATAATAAAATGACATTCCATAACCCATAGAGATCGCACTGTCGAGAGTTTGGGAATATTCACACATAACATACACATACAACATAATATCCGAGTTTTAGAATCAAACATTTTAAAAGAGAACAATACATCACGGTTGTTTAAACCAATCAACATTAAGCTGTGTCGTCAGCAAGTCGTTTCCCATCATGTTTTTGATCAGCGCAGTCAGTGGAGAGCAGCTGCGCGCGACTGCAGAATCCGGCACGTGCGCCTTGCGCTCGCGAGAGCTTTTTGACACACGTCAGCATGACATCAGAGCAAGGCGGACTGCACTCGGACAGATTTCTAACCGGCATGCGTTAAGCGCTGATCGGTTTTGCGCAGATTTTGCTCATCTCAAACAAGCCTACTGTTTGGGTTTTGTTCCTTGTTCCGGTTTCATGTATGTCATGTGATCCCCTGCCTGTTCTAGTCATGTGATCCTGCCATGTGTCCCCTTAGGTGTGTTAAGCCCAATTTATACTTCCGCGTCAAACTTACGCCGTAGCTACGCCGTAGGCTGTGCGTAGCGCGCGTACCCTTCGGCGTACCCTGACGTGCACCTCTCCAAGAATGTAACATCGCGTCAATTCTACGCGGACGCAAGCGCTGTGATTGGTCTGCTCAAACCGCTCCCTCGGGATTCACATGGTCCCTCTGCGTGCGTCAAAGCGGACAACGACGCAGAAGTATAAATTAAAACCAATGCGTAGTCTACGGCGTAGAGGGTCCGGCGTAAGTCCGACGCAGAAGTACAAATTGGGCTTTAGGCTGCGGCTGGATGTAACTGATCGGCAGGAGTTGTTGCGTGCAGGCGGGAGGAGCTGCAAACGGAGATGTGAAGTTGGACACTTTCTGGCTCCCGTATTGACCGCTCACGTGGTATTTGCATACTTTACCACAGCTGAAGTGAAATAAATGCAATATTTGCAAAATACACAGATGTTTCAGAGACATTTCCATTCAATACTTCATGTAGCCTACTGCTTCATACAGCGTCTGTTTGAACAAGAATAAAGTTCAACATAAGCCTACAGCAACTATCAATGAAGTGGAATCAACGTTTTTTAATCAGTTTTATTTTGATAAACATGACACAATATAACATCGCGACTACATGAAAATAGTTATAAAACATGATTTGTGAGCTTTAGTGGAACTAAAGGTGTGAGAATAAACACGAAAAGCACAGGTGATCGTTGTCATGCGGTGTATCCGGCCAATCATGGAACAGCTATGACCTCATCAGAGCTCGTGCAGCTGCTAAGCTGGCTATTCTCGAATCGCTCTCGTGGTACTTTGATGACGCTGTATCAAGTCGGACAGAATTTCTAACCGGCATGCACTGCTTCAAGTCAGCCGCAGATCGGTTTGCGCAGAGCAGCATGAAGTCGAACAAGCCTATTGTCTGTTGTGTCATGTTGTCATTGGTTCATTGTTTAATTGTTCACAGGTGTCCCTTGTCTAGTCGTTAGTCTTGTGTATTTAAACCCTCATGTTTGCCCTGTGTCTTGGTGTAAGTATTGTTTTGTGTAACTGCTGTCAGTTAGATTCATGAATGTTTCTTGTCCAGGTTCTTGTTTTCAGTTTCCATCCTTTGTTTTATGTTTGATCATGTGTTGATTATTAAAGTTGCATTTGGGTTCTCAACCAGCTTACCTCCAGGAAACATTCATAAGAGTAACTAATACATTTTTTCTGTGATTAATCGCAATTAAAAACACTTAAGATTTTATGTTTTTATTAAATGTAATAATTTCACAGTTAATCTCCAAATTAATGTAGAAATAACATTTCTGCAAGACAGTTTATTTTAAATACTTGTTTAATGCCATATTTTTATGAATGAAGGCCAGTATCACTGATATTACAGCTACTGATGTCTCAATGAAATAGATTTTAATTGAATTGTTTATTTGAATTGTAATTGAAAGCTATCCTTTTTTAATACTTATTAGACTTATTAACTTTTAATTTTAAACACTTTAAACAATTTTAAAAATCCTCACATAAACCCATAATAAATGTAATATTTACCTGTGCCCTTCTTACCTCTAACAGGTTGGAAATATAGCCTACAGAAATTAAATAAAATTATCTAACAGTCTGCACTGCATAAATTAAAAAATAAATAAAGATTAATCCTTATTAAAGCAACAACAATTCTTTAGTCAAGAGCAGTGCGTAATTTTCTCTGTTACCTTTGTTCTTTGATTAACATTAATGCCTGGCAGCATTAATGGCTGCAGACACTTTAAAGGGTTAGTTCACCCAAAAATGAAAATTATCTCATTAATGACTCACCCTCATGTCGTTCCAAGCCCGTAAGACCTCCGTTCATCTTCGGAACACAGTTTAAGATATTTTAGATTCAGTCCGAGAGCTTTTTGTCCCTCCATTGAAAATCTATGTGCGGTATACTGTCCTTGTCCAGAAAGACAATAAAGACATCATCAAAGTAGTCCATGTGACCTCAGTGGGTTAGTTAGAATTTTTTAAAGCATCGAAAATACATTTTGTTCCAAAAATAACAAAAACGATTTTTCAAAAACAAACCTTCTGTTGTCAATCCGCGTTCACAAGGCCAGTGACGCTGCTGACGTAAGACGCTGCTGACGTGAACTAACCCTTTAAGACCTGCCGCTGCTGACAATGATACGGATCTCACACACGTCCTATTTTCTCACAGCTTTTTTTTGTGCGGTGTCAGTGTAGAGGTCGGCAGAAGAAAATCCAGGACTCAGTAACGCAGGGACGCAATGGGCAGATGTAGACTCTGGAACAAGCTGTAAATCCACAGGGAAATCTCAGGAGATACACAGCTTCGGAACAGGACTGGAATGCAGGAAAAACACGTTGAGATCAATCCCTGGTGAGCCTCAACAACCGAAGTAACAAACAATATATAGGACATCCACATTCAGCACAGCTGGCGCTGATCAGCCCATCAGCCGCGCTAACGAACCACACTGATGAGCCGTGCCCACTAGTGATGCGCGGGTCGACTTGTGCGGGGAAAGAAATTTTCACTTTATTTGCGGCGCGGGTCATTAAAAACAAAATAAAAAACAAAATATATGTATGTTGTTTTGCAATTTCCAGCCTATATTAAATATTTGGGAATATCTATTTGCATATTTTATTAGGTTCTTTGATAAGGTTACAATACGAATGCCGTAGCAACGTAACTTGCGTGATGTCCCTAAACCTTTGGCGTCACGTGACACGTCACGAAAGTGGCGCGCCAAGCAGCTCCCGCCGCCAGCCACGACAACAAGAACGGAGAAATAAAAGTGGAGATGGAAGACGAGGTGCAGGAGAAATTGAGGTCGGGAATTTACATAATTAAAAGAAAAAAAAGGTCAGGCCTCTAAATCTAATGTTTGGGACCGGTTCTCAGAAATAGTTGCACCAGGAGACAACGGCAGTATCGGCTACGTGAAGTGCAACTCGTGAGAAAAATACACAAACAGGAGAGCCACAAAACGGGCACTTCCAGCATGTCAAAGACATATTTTTGGGGGGTCTAAGAAATAAAAAAATGGTTTAGCCTATTAGATGAATACAAACGCGCTGCTTTGTAAATGTTGAAAATGTATCTTATTAATATGACCTGATTTATGGTTCATATTCATAATAATTTATGGTTCAATGTTGTTGCCAGTTTACAGGGCGATGTTTCCAAGCACTTTCAGGCTGAAATAAAGTTTCATTTAAACTTTATTTAAAGTTTTCATTTTTATTTACATTATATTTACATTGTTTTCATTTACATTACAATGCCTATGTCTATTTAACGGTCGCAGGTGCGGGGCGGGGCGGGTTGTAAAAATAGATAAAGTGGTGCGGGGCGGGCTGGGGCGGGCCAAATAATTTCATAAAAGCGGGACCCGCGGTTTGGAAAAAAAGTCGACCCGCGCATCACTATTGCCCACTCACACCACACGCACACACAGGGCTAGGGCGAGTCAGTGAATGCGTGAATCGTGACACTACCCCCCCCCCCCCCCCCCTCCTAGGAGCGGCTCCTGGCCCATTGATTGTAATCATCAATAAGGGGCAAGATTTTCCAGGATGTCCATAGTCGGAACCCAGCTTCTCTCCTCCAGACCATAACTCTCCCAGTCCACCAAGTACTGAAATACGCGTCCCCTCCGTCTCGAGTCCATAATACGACCAGCCAAATAGGTTGGTTCCCCATCTACGAGATGCGGCGGTGGGGGAACTGGGGTAGGCGGATTGATATGGGAATGAAACATGGGTTTTATTTTAGACACTTGAAAGACGGAATGAATTCTCCTGTACGCAGGAGGGAGTTTGAGGCGGACTGCCACTGGACTAAGGATCTTAGTGACAGGGAACAGGCCGATACATTTGGGAGCCAGTTTATTAACCGAGCGGAGAGGAATGTTCTTGGAAGAAAGCCACACTTTTTGACCAACGACGTATACAGGACGCTTCAGCCGGTTGCGATCAGCCATAGCCTTGGTGCGGGCTCCCACCTGGAGGAGAGTCTCAAGGGCTCTCCCCCATGTGTGTCGACACCTCTGGATAAAGGCGTGACCAGAGGGGACCGCGACTTCGGATTCCAGACTAGGAAAAATAGGTGGCTGGTAACCTAGGCTACACTGAAACAGAGATAGGCCCGTGGACGATACTGGTAACGAGTTATGAGCGTACTCAACCCAAGAGATAAGTTGGATCCAGGAGTAAGGATTCTGAGACTCCAAACATCGTAAGACTCTTTCTAAATCTTGGTTGGCTCGGACAGCTTGACCGTTAGTCTGGGGATGGAATCCAGAAGACAAACTAACGCTTGCCACCAGTAACCGACAAAACTCTCTCCAAAATTTGGATATAAATTGGGGCCCTCTGTCGGAGACCACGTCAGTCGGGAGGCCATGAATGCGAAAGACGTGATCTATGACAGTAACCACTGTCTCCTTAGCTGAGGGTAATTTGGGTAAGGGAATAAAATGCGCCGCCTTGAGAACCGGTGGGAGACCTGTGACGAAATCTAGCGCGATATGGGACCAGGGTCTTGAAGGGACAGACAACGGTTAAAGCAACCCATCTGGGGGACGATTAGAAGTCTTACCACGGGCACAAATTGAGCAGGCCAAAACAAAATCCCGAAAGCCACGAACCATAGCGGGCCACCAGAATCGTTACTTGACGAAAAACCTGGTATGACTGACTCCTGGATGACAAGCCACATTGGAACCATGACCCCATCTGATAACGTCGGACCGGACTCCCTCTGGCACGAATAACCGACCCGGTGGGCAATCGGGCGGAGGCGTTACCCCTTCTAAGGCCGTGCGGACCTTCAACACAACCTCCCATGTGAGTGTAGAGATAATAAGTCTCTCAGGTAAAATGAACTCGGGAGTAGACGGTCAAAAATGCGAGACAACGCGTCAGGCTTGATGTTTTGGACCCCGGGCGGTACGAGAACGAAAAATCAAAGCTACCGAAAAAAGGGCCCACCGAGCCTGCCTGGAGTTCAGTCGTTTGGCGGACCTGATGTATTCAAGGTTCTTACCGCTGGGAAAGAACTGCGCCTACCCCCACCTCTGATGCGTCGACCTCCACCACGAACTGACATGAGGAATCAGGGGCTATGAGAATAGGAAGTGAAACGAAGCGGCTCTTGAGTTTGGTAAATGCTGCTTCCACAGCATTAGACCACCTGAACGCCGTTCTGGTGGAGGTCAAGGCGGTCAGAGGGGCAGCAAGTTGGCTCAAATTATGAATAAAACGTTGGTAAAAATTTGGCGAATCCCAGAAACCTTACGAGAATCTGGAATTGGCCAATCCACCACAGCCTTAACCTTGTCAGGATCCAGGCACACTCCCTCGGACGAGATGATGTAACCCAAGAACGGGACTGACTGTGCATGAAAAGCGCAATTCTCCGCCTTGACAAAAAGCCCATTCTCGAGCAACCTTTGGAGCACTTGTCTGATGTGTTGAACATGTTCCTGGAGAGATGAAGAAAATATCATTATGTCATCCAGGTAGACATATATGAACTGTTCGACCATGTCTCTCAACACATCAATAACGAGTGCTTGGAAAACGGCGGGGGAGTTGGACCGTTTTCCACTCATCCCCCGTTCTTATACGGACCAAATGATAAGCATTGCGCAGGTCCAGTTTCGAGAAAAGAGACGCTCCCTGCAACCCCTCGAAGGCTGAATACATTAGCGGCAAAGGATAAGTATTCTTTACCGTAATGTTGCTCAACCCTAATTAGTTAATACAAGGTCGCAGGGAGCCATCCTTCTTCTCCACGAAAAAGAACCCTGCACTCGCGGGAGAAGAAGAAGGACGAATGATCCCAGCTGCCAGAGAATCAGAAATATATTTCTCCATGACCTCCCTTTCAGGAACAGAAAGCGAATATAACTTGCCTTTAGGCGGAGACGTACCTGGCAATAAATCTATGTGGAGGAAGAGAAGCAGACCGGGACTTACTGTACACTTCCTTCAGGTTGAGATACTCCGGTGGCACGTTTGACAGATTCACTGGTTCCTCCTGCAACACAGAATGAGAAACAGACAAACTGGCAGACGAGAGACATGAGGCATTACATGGAACACTCCAGGCCGAGACAGAGTTCTGACCCCACTCTATCTTGGGTCCGTGCTTCACCAACCACGGGTGTCCCAGGACAACGGGAACCAGGGGTGACTCAGTGAGGAGAAAGACCAGTGGAGTGAGTGATACCCGGGGGTTTTTGCCCATTGAGTGCATTGACCGTGATGACGTGTTCCAAGGGTGTGACCGGAATGTGAAGTCTACGGGCCAAGGAAAAGTCCACCAAGTTGCCCTCGACCCCCGAATCCACCAGCGCCTAGCAGGTGTGGAATCTGCCCATTGCAGTCTTATCGGGAGGAGAGTGGTGGATGAGGGTTTGGTCAGCGAAAGCCCACCCGACAGTTGCCTCCGTCGTACCGCCGGGCTTGGTCTTTTAAAAGGCAGGTGGCAATAAAGTGACCGATCTTGCCACAGTACAGACACAACCCTCTCCTCTGCCGACATTTCCTATCCTCCCGGGAAAGCCGCGCTCGACCTACCTGCATGGGTTCCGGATGGTTCGGAGGACTGACCGTGTTCACGCTCCTGGAGCCGGGAAACTCTGAGAATTCAGGTACTTGAACTCGGTGCGAACGGTCTCCTCCTTGCTGCAAACGTGCATCCACACATAGGGCCAGTTCGATCAGTCCATCCAGGCTCCAGGGTGTAGATTTCTCTTTGAACACGGTCAGCCAACCCATGCAGGAACACGTCCCACTGCGCCTCCTCGTTCCATCTGCACTCGGCTGCCAGTGTTCGGAACTTGATGGAGTAATCAGAGACTGTTCTGTTGTTCTGACGCAGGTCGGAGAGTTGACGAGCCGCCTCGTGGCCTGCGACCGCGCGATCGAACACCCGCCTCCTCTCCTCCCCGAGTGCGAACCAGGAACAGCAGAGGTGTTGATTCTCCCATACCGCCGTTCCCCACAGAGCCGCGCGCCGTGGCATTTAAACGATGCCCAATTGGCATCCTATTTGTAGTGGAGATGAGTGGTACCCGGTGGGGTCTTCTGCTGTTGTAGCCCATCCACCTCAAGGTTGTGCGTGTTGTGGCTTCACCAATGCTTTGCTGCATACTCGGTTGTAACGAGTGGTTATTTCAGTCGAAGTTGATCTTCTATCAGCTTGAATCAGTCAGCCCATTCTCCTCTAACCTCTAGCATCAACAAGGCATTTTCGCCCACAGGACTGCCGCATACTGGATGTTTTTCCCTTTTCACACCATTCTTTGTAAACCCTTGAAATGGTTGTGCATGAAAATCCCAGTAACTGAGCAGATTGTGAAATATTCAGACCGGCCCGTCTGGCACCAACAACCATGCCACGCTCAAAATTGCTTAAATCACCTTTCTTTCCCATTCTGACATTCAGTTTGGAGTTCAAGAGATTGTCTTGACCAGGACCACACCCCTAAATGCATTGAAGCAACTGCCATGTTATTGGTTGATTAGATAATTGCATTAATGAGAAATTGAACAGGTGTTCCTATTAATCCTTTAGGCGAGTATATATATATATATTTATGCCTATACACACACTGTAAGCTCGGATAAGTTGAATATACTTAAACCATTTGAGGAAACTCATTGCCTTAAAAAAATTAAGTAATGTTTAATGAAAACTTGAGTGCATTTAACTTAATGCTTAAGGTGCTGGATTCATTAATTTAAGTTCAATGCACTAAATACCATGTTGATTTAACTTAAAATCTTTTGTAATATCACTTTACCCAATTATTGCACTTAGTATTTTAAGTTCAATGCACTAGACACCATGTTGATTTAACTTAAAATCTTTTGTAATATCAATTACTTTACCCAATTATTGCACTTAGTATTTTAAGTTCAATGCACTTAATACCATGTTGATTTAACTTAAAATCTTTTGTAAATATCAATTACTTTACCCAATTATTGCACTTAGTATTTAAAGTTCAATGCACTAAATACCACATTAATTATATTTATTTTGTAATATTAAATGCTTTGCCCAATTACTATACTTAGTCATTTAAAAATCAATGCACTAACTTCCAGTTGATTATATTTTAAATAATTTGTTGGCAAAGCATTCAAATGCCTTTTTTAGCATCTTAAGTTAAAGTAATATTTGTCTGTCACATCAATGACATAATGCAGTACTGTTTGTTGTCTCTGTAAATCAATTCTCACCACATACTTATTTTTGTAAATTTCCACAGTGTAGGATCAGTTGTCCTATCTTGTATTTTCTAAATATGTCAAAAAATAGAACATGTAAATGAACAAATGTTTTTATTTTTTCAATGTTTCCATTATAAAATACAACATGGACGTCAAGTAATTGTGCGTTTGTTTTTCCTTCGGAAGTTGCAGGTTGGAACTCATCTTGACATCAGACCCGTTAAAAAACTAAGAAATCCCAGTTAAATGCATTGTGTTTACGAGGCCGAATAAAAAGATGGACACCTCCAATAAAGCAGTTGTTGCATGAGCTCTTTCAAAGTGCAAAGTGCTACAAATTAATTACATCCTTCAACTGAGAGAGCACAACGGCAATGACCGAAAGTGGAGAACGTATGTTAATGTTTCAATTTATCTGATCGTATCAAAATGTGTTAACCACATTAGAACCAGCTGTGTAAACAACGGGCAACGCAAACTCTTGGCAGCCATCTTGCTTTCTGAACTCGCGGTCCTCTCAGTTCAACAGAGTTGACGGGTAGGAATTCCGACGTCGGGGGTGTTTGTTGTTGTCACTTCCGGTCTCGAACCTCGGAAAACGAGTTCCGTTGGAAAAACAAACGCAGCATAACATTGCTACCGGTCCCTTTTTTTTAACAGAGCTTACAACATTGAATTTTAACCTTAAAAGTGGTCAACATTGTCACATAATATATGCATACAGCCCGTCTCTGCTGTTGTAACAAATGCACTTTTGCATGAGAACATAACTGCCATCAATATTTCAGAATCGGCTCAAAACAATACAGTCTTGACAGGTTACACTCTCTGAAATCCATGGATTGCTGAGCTATCAAACTGCAAACTCAAGTGCCAAAACCATAAAACATACGAGCCCGTTCTCATCCTTTGGCGGCATATGTGACGCCATATGACAAAATGGCGAAATACTACGCACATGGCACCCTTTAGCGTGAATATAACACGCGAACCCAAGGCGTCATAAAGTTGACTGGCATCCTTTAGCGTGAATATGAGACGCAGACCCTACCCCACACCTAAACCTACCCATCACAGTGCGTGTTATGTTGACGATAAAGGGTGCCATTTGCGTAGTATTTCGCCGTTTTGTCATATGGTGTCACATATGACGCCAAAGGATGAGAATGCGTTAAACATACAGACAGTTAACAACAGCAAACTGTTATTTTAAAAGTGTAACATTAAAAACATGGCACTTGATATATGGAGCAGGACTATAACTATTATGGGCCCTGGTTTACAGTGAAAGTTGATTTTTCAGAGTTTGAATTTTGGGTGGCAGCTCACTTTTACCAAGGTTGAGCATTACCTGCTGAACAAAGCTGAAAGTGTTTTTCAGACACCTGGGGTAGTCCAGGTGCAGGGCATAAATCAGTCCGAAAAGCAGACAGAAGGCCTGAGGTAGGTTGGCCAGATTATCCATCACAACACTCCCTTCCAAGACTATCCCAACTCTAGATGGGTTGAGCAGAGGACTTTCCTGATCCACACAGAGGATTCCCACTGGAGTCTGACTGTACATGGCGTTGTCAGTTACATCCTACAGTGTAAGAAACAGATTGACAAGTAGAAAATATGACCACACCAGTCAGATAACGCAATGTTGTCCACCAAATATAGACTGTCATTATGAAGTGTCATACAATATAATCTGCACTTGAAGTAATTATTAAAAAGAACAATACAGGTCTTTAATGGACTTTCTGCCTGGCAGCAAACAACCACCTTTCTGTCCCAGTTGTGTCTAAATGATTAAACTAATCCCAAAAACTTTGGTTTTGAGTGTGCTTGTTGTTAAATTAAGAATCAGGATTTAACACAAGCTCAATCAAAACTCCCATTTGAGTTTAGAAGTCAGAGACACTTGCCCAACCTTTTTTGTACTACTATAAATATTACCCCATGTCAAACAAGCTGACAGAAGAAACAAAAATGATGTCTAATGAAGGGGTGTGAGGGTTATTATATAACCGTGAGACCGACGGTTATAGTTGAACACCGTCATTAGAACTCTATAACCGTCAAAACCGTGTTATTAAAATATCTTGCAGATAAGGTTATATAATAATATCAGTGTTGGGGAATAACAGAATACATGTACCGGCGTTACATATTCAGAATACAAATTATGAGTAACTGTAGTCTCCACATGTTCGAATTTATGAGGAAAAAAACAATGTTACAGATGTGACCGCTGTGAAAGCGGCACTAAAAGATGCTTTAAAACTTTCACAGAGACATCAAACAGAAAGCACAAAACCTTTCTTTAAAGTGAATTTCGTTTTGTATTAATTGTATCTTAATTTTAATCAATGTTTCATCAACCAATTGCCTGGATTTAATAAATAAGAAGTAAATATAGCAGACGATACATAATCATGAAACGGAGGCGCTAGAACAATTGTTTTTAGGTTACCTATCTGTTTGAAATCTCTTGATCTGTTACAGACCTCAATTAATCTCATATAATTTTCTCTCGTATCTGTTTGAAACCTCTTGATCTATATATAGATCTCAATTAATCTCAGATTACGTACCACAGAAACAGCCCTCAGCCAATATGGTTCACTCACCTGGCGTGTGAAATCGAGCTCATCTCATTAATGAACCGCAACTCAGCGTATAAGGTAGCCTACTTGCCTCACAGACATGTCTACTTTTAAACAGAACAATTCAAAACGAAAGAAAACAGACTACAGACTGCTCTTTGCTTATGTAATCCGTATGAAATGTGCACTTCTCTCTGGCGCATTGATTACTGCGAAGATCGCGAGTCAGCATCGTCAACTTCATCTTTGCAGCCGACACTGACAAAGAAAACATTTGTTTATTAATAAACAATTCAAATATCTCCTTGCTATATTTTACATATTCATAATCATTACTTTTGCCGGTTCTTTATGAACGATTTTAGGTGCTTTATTGGCAGCGCCACCCTTTCATGTTACATGAATGCGCCACCAGACTGCGCATGATAAATCTGGGCAGGACATACACACAACTCACACTGACAGAAGTCTAGCCTGCAAGGCGGGAACAGTATATATATATAGTATATATAACTTCCAGGTTATAAAACCTAACAAATGTGGACGGAGAGGCCCAGCCTGCCGCCTCACAAATGTCTTGAATGGAAATTCCGCTGGACCAAGCCCACGACGAGGCCACGCGTGTGGCACGTTTCCCTGATCCTCTTGATTACCTGTGGTAACAGAGAGACCAGAGGGAAAGCATAAAGTGGGAGGCTGGGCCAGATTTGGGCCAGCGCACCCTCGTTCTTTGAAAAGAACATCGGGCAATGAGCGTTGTCTTTAGACGCAAACAGGTCGACTTTCGCTTTGCCGAAAAGGCGCCACAGTAACTGAACTGTCTGGGGGTGCAGGGACCATTCCCCTGGGGGAACGTAGTTCCTGGATAGCTTGTCTGGGCCGTCGTTGAAAAACCCTGACGGCTTATGTAGGACACCACAGACATGTTGTCCGAGCGGACTAGCACATGGTGTTCCTGTATGAACGGGAGGAAGCACCTGAGCGCGTTCTCGACCGCTATCATTTCCAGACAGTTTATGTGGAAGCGTCTCTCTCGGTCTGACCACAGGCCAGCGACCGGTCTGCCCTCGAAGATGGCGCCCCAACCTAAGTTGGAGGCGTCCGTCGAGATGACCTTTCACCAGTCACTCTGATCTGTCTGCAGCCTGAAACCCAAGCCTGGTGAGGCACTTGGGTGTTCAGCCAGCATTGTAACGGGCGCATGCGCAGCAGGCCCAGCTGAAGCACAGCCGCAGCTGATGCCATAAAGCCCAGCATCCTCTGGAATGTTCTCAGAGAAGCGATGCTGCCCTCCTGGAAAGATGCGGCCAGGTGTTGAACACGGTGCGCGCACTGTGTTGATAGACGGGCCGTCATAGCCACATAGACCAATTCTATTCCTTGAAATGAAACTGACTGACTGGGCAGTAATGAGCTCTTGGTCCAGTTGACCATGAGGCCCAGGCTTTCCAGATGGCTGAGAAGCACTGTTCTGTGAGATAATAGTTCTATCTCTGACTGTGCTAAAATCAGCCAATCGTCCAAATAGTTCAGAATTCGCAGCCCTTTTACTCTCAAGGGGGCGAGAGCCGCGTCCATGCACTTCGTAAATGTACGGGGTGCCAAAGACAGGTCGAAAGGGAGGACGGTGTATTGATATGCCCGACCGTCGAAGGTGAATCTCAAGAATGGCCTGTGACGGGGGATTATCGGAATCTGAAAGTATGCATCTTTCAGATCAAGAGAGATAAACCAGTCCCTCGGGCGAACTTGTGCGAGGATTTGTCTGGTCGTGAGCATTTTGAACGGCCGTCTCATGAGAGCTTTGTTCAAATATCTCAGATCTAATATAGGTCTTAGAGCTCCGTCCTTCTTGGGTACGAGAAAATAGCGGCTGTAAAAGCCTTACTCGCTCAAAGAAGGAGGTACTGGTTCTATAGCCCTTTTGCACAGCAGTTTGGCCATTTCTGCGCGGAGTAGATGCGCTACTTCCGCTTTTACTGTCATCTCAGTCCGTGCTCGAAAGCGAGGGGGACGGCGAGCAAACTGTAGTGAATAGCCCTGTCTTATTGTGCTTAGCACCCACTCTGATATCCCTGGAATCGCTTCCCATGTTTTTACATGTATAGCTAGTGGCAGAATGGCCTCCGAGTTCCGATCGCCGCACTTCATGGGCTCGGGAAACTGAACCGGAGGTCTGGGCGCGGCGCGCGCGCGCTCTGCGCTCGAATACGGCGGCTCGCTGACAGCGGTAGCTGGCTGTTTCATATGTGACGTCCCGATTGCTTTGAATGGGGAACGTTTTATGATACGCGAGTGGCGCCCAGGGCAAAAGGTTTGTTAGTAAGCGTGAGTGCTCGTGAGCGGGCACGTAACTTACATTCATATGTGACATCTCGATTGCTTTGAATGGGGAACGTTTTGTGATCACTTTGTGATGCGCGAGCGGCGCCTGGGGCGCGGTGTTTATTAGTAAGCATGAGCGCTCGTGAGCGGGCACATAACTTACATTCATAACCTGACCAATATGAGGCTGCTTTGGCCGTGCAACAGAGCAGGCAGATAGAAGGCGTGGGCACATGGTCGTGGGCACGTTTCCTACATCTAACATTCGAGCGGCATTCGCCAGCTTTAGGAGAGTGGGCTCTGTGAGAGCGAGAGACATGGGTATAGTGCTTGTGTGTTGGGGTGAACACTGAGATGTAGGCACCTTTTCTACACTTATGACACCATCGGCTTGAGCCGGATAACCAGACATTATACCCTTCTTTGTGATGCGCGAGCAGCTCCGGGCGTTTATTAGTAAGCGTGAGTGCTCGTAAGCGGGCACGTAACTTACATTCATAGTCATGGGCAGAATAGCCCCCGGGTTTCCGATCGCCACTCTTCGTGGGCTCAGAAAAACTGAACCGGAAGTATGGGCGTGGCGCGCGCCCTCGGTGCTTGAATAAGGCGGCTCACTGACAGCTATGGCTGGCTGTTTCACATCTGACATCCCGATTGCTTTGAACTGGGAACGTTTGAGATAACTTTGTGATGCGCGAGCAGCGCCAGGCGTTTATTAGTAAGCGTGAGCGCTCGTAAGCGGGCCCGTAACTTACATTCATAGCCATGGGCAGAATAGCCTCCGGGTTCCGATCGCCACGCTTCGTGGGCTCGGAAAACTGAACCGGAAGTATGGGCGCGGCGCGTGAGCGTGAGCGCTCGTAAGCGGGCACGTAACTTACATTCCTAACCTGACCGATATGAGGCTGTATTGGCCGTGTGACAGAGCGGGCAGAGAGTAGCCATGAGCACAGAGTTGTGGGCACATTTCCTACATCTAGCACTCGAGCGGCATTTGCCAGCTTTATGAGAGTGGGCACTGTGAGTGTGAGAGACACGGGGGTATCGAGCTTGAGTGTAGGGGTGAACACTGAGATGTGGGCACATTTTCTACACTTAGAGCACCACGGCATGAGCCGGATAGCCAGACGTTATACTCTTGAGACTTTGCAGGCGAAAAGGTTGCATTACCGGCTCGTTGGCTGCCGAATACATCGCTGCAGTAGCCTTTCTAAGGGGACTGACAGGGCGAGATGTTTCAGTGGTGGTCTGGCCGCGGCGGGACTCAACCGTCTTTTGAGAGATTTGTCTGGGTTGTCGCAGCAATGGCGGTTGTGTGCAGGCGAGCGGGTTGCATTACCGGCTCGTTGGCTGCCGAATACACCGCTGCAGAAGCCTCTGTAGCCTTCCTGGATCGAGGAGGAGGCGGAGTGATGAGAACTCGACCACTCCTCGCTGTCCGATGCCAGGATGGAACAGCTGTCACCTGGGTCCATTCCTTCAGCTTCGTCCCCTGAGGCGGCGGCAGTGAGGACCGAAGCCGACAGCTGCACGTCCGGGAGGGGCGGAAAAGGAGAGAGAGAAGCTGGCGGGATATAATCCGGCGAGCTCTTCAGTGTGACCTCAGGCTCTGCTCGCTTCTGTGAACGGCACTTCTTCTTGCGCGGTCCAGAGGGCGGGGTGAAAGTATCCACAGTGAAAGCCTCGAGTCGAGCCCGCAGGGTCGACAGCGGAAGCGCTTCACAGTGCACGCAGCTTCCCGAATCCAGGGCGAGGACTGTGTGTTCCGGGCCCAGGCAGAGAGCGCAGATCACATTAATTAACTTACGCAATACGAGAGAACCTCTCTTAAGAGAACCATAATCATGTAGCGTAGTGTTGTTTATTTATCCACGAAACTCCATCCTTCTGTGTTGTTCAGTACAAATGGGGAAAGTAATAGGGAACTGGGGATCGTCTTTTAGTTGTGACTTGTTGTCGTAAGTAAGTAAAACTTAAAAATGTTACTCCATTTTACTTAAAGTTATCCACACATAGACTTACTATAAAATGTAAGTATATTCAGCTACAAATTAGTAGAATATACTTACATTTGCCAGTAATGCAATCAAACTTAAATAATTTATGTGCAATATACTTATTTGTTTAATTACATATGATATCCAGGCTAACAGTGCAAGAGTTCTTTCTGGTTCTCAAATCTGATTGGCTGATAGCCTTTTCCAGCCATGGCATATTGCCACAGTAAGAGCACTGGAATCGTCTCAAAATCATGGAAATCCCCTTAACTTTCAAAAGGACAAAGACAAAGATATCGCTTTCCTCAGCGGACATTCAAACAGATATTTTATAATGGATAAAATATCATGGAAATCGACCAGAAGAATGAATGTTGTCAGAGACAGGTAACAGGCCTACACTCACTTAGTTGATTTCTCTCTCATAATACTCTACATAATACAATGAGCTTCAATGAAGCGAATTTGCGACTAGTTCTAAAGTGACATTTTAGAATTAGTAACAGAGACTTGGGCTAAACTTTTAAACTGTCAACTTGAGATTTGAATTCGGAAGGATTTCATTTGGAAGGAAGATTCGGACGGAAGTAGTTCTGCACAAAAGAGGGTTTTTAAAGACATGGTTGTTGTTTCTTATTGATTTACTCACTTGTGACATTGAAATGAAAGCTTTAGCATAAGTTCTGTCGGGAAGACTCAATTGTTACGTCACTTATTACCTTCTCATCTATCCAATCATGTTCTAATACTTGTTTTATAAACGATCTGTACTTACACAGGTCTGAGTTCGCAGATGCTGATGCTTTCATTCCCCTCCATCCTCCCCACCACCACCTGGATGGTCCCTTCCCATATCTCCCTGAGGGGTCGGCTGTGCCCCTGCCTCATCTTCAGGCAGGAAATGCAGATTCCGTACACTGCGTTTGTGAGTTACGGACGGGGCCTACGCCAAATAACTTTATATCATAATATTGCTTGCTGGGCTGTTAATAAATGTATATTTGTTACTGTATTTCTCCCGAGTCAGTTCAGATAGAACTGTTACACCAGTAGTAATGCGATATGGCTGCATATCAGCACGCAGTGATTGCCTACAGCTGTGCTGATATACAGACATTATTACTCGTGTGATATTGCTCAAATATATGGCAATAATCTGTATTAAAAAAAAGTATACACATACACACACAAGTCTTACATAGTACATATATCTTCCTTTCTTTGAACACACAATATTAGTTTTTTTGACAAAACTCTCTAATTGGTCTATTATATTTTTTATTATCTCTGTCTGCTCTGGCATTTTGACAAAGCCAAAATCTAGAAGCTTGTCTTTCTCTGTGTGCATTGGAATGTCTCTCAGTGTATTAGCTTATGGAAAAGTGCTGATAAAGAAAACAATTTGAGTCACATTTCATTGCTCTAGGACCAATATGGCAAGGGATTTCAGACCTCAGTGGTTTTTGGAGCACAGCAGTCCTTCCTAAGCCAATAAAACAACATTATCTACAACAAGCCCAATACATATTTAGGTAATATAGACTTATTAGATTTGACTCTTCATTCAAACACAGCTATAATATCCTTCTGAACTATACCTAGGACTGTCATTTAACCCAAAACTCATAATAAAGGTGATTGGTGGAAATGGCACGCCAAAGCGAATTGAACAGATGGAAAAATGTGGATGTGGTGTCAGAGAGTGAAAGTTGTGTTGAGGTGATGCTGATTATAGCCCCTCACTGTGGTGAGAATAAACTGAGCTTCAGACAACTGCAACAAACGCTCTCCTGCAGCAACCTAATATAGCCACAACCCTTGTCTCTCCCATTCTTCATTGCTTGTTTTTTCATTCCTTACCTTTACCCACCCAAACAACAAGCCCACCCACAAACGCACATGCTCACTCATGCACACACACACTTTTTACAACTGAGAGCTGTCCAAGGTGCTGATCTATCCCAATGTGCCATGTGTAACACACTCAGAGAGTCTTTAAATTTATTTTAATAAACAAATGTAGCAAGTTTATTCTACCTGACATCCATCTTCTTTCAAGCTGAATTCTACATTTAGGATCTTTCTCACTGTCTAGATCTGAAGTCAAAATGTAACATCATAATATCCCAGTAACCGTTCACCATCTCTTTCACAGCCCGATTACCCCAGAGGGAAGTTTTCATTCTCGCCTGGCCGAAGTTTGAAGGATGTGTGTTGTGACTGCTCCAGCTGTGGCAGACATCTTGGAGCACCATGGGTGTAATATGGCTACTTTACATTTAATGTTCCCTCGCCCCATTGAGTGAGAGTGCGAATCACAACACCAGCATGTCAACCCACTCCCTTCCTCATCCACCTTGAAAAATTATTCCCTTTTTTTCCTCCAATCTGTTTTGACAGCTGTCTGAAATGTGTGTACTGTGCTGACTTTGCCATTGCTTTCTGAAAGAGAAAGAGAGAACTGGAGAAAGAAAGAGAGAATGAGGACAAAAAAAGAGAGGAAAAATGTGTTTGACAATTATTCCTTTGTTAACGCTGAGGCTCTGCTCTTATTTCACAATAACAGTGCAGTGATGGAGAGCAACTGTGTACATGACCGTGTGTGTGTAAGCTCTGCTGGAGCGGAACGCAGAAAAGTGCTCAGGTCGAATTGAGGTGGGCCAGCGCAATACAAATACATAGACTGAAATAATCAATCATCTCAGAAAGTTGATTAATGAGAGCTTGTGTTTATGTGTGTTTTTCTGTGAGTGTGTATGAGCGCATGAAAGAGTGTGAAAAAATAAGCAAGTTTATATTGGGTCAAGATGATACATTCTCACTGAGTGAGAGTCAAAATGGCATATATATATATATATATATATATATATATATATATATATATATATATATATATTTGAGTGTATAATATGTGTGTGAGCTGCCTACACAGGCAGCATCTTTACTGAAACAGAACCTTGTAAGTGACCGATTTGGAATGGTCTATATAGGCAGACATTCTGTGCAATGCATCAAACAAAGTCTGATTAACATTTTAATTAACATTTCCATATAGGCAACATGAGAGGAATGATGATTTAGGTATACATATGTATAGCCCATGCACAATTTGAGTAAAATAGCACATATACACTATTCAAAATTTTGGCTCTAGTACATTACTTTTTTTATTTTTTTTATAAATTGATACTTTTATTCAGCAAGGATGCACTAAATTGTACAAAATTGACAGTGAAGAATTTTACATTGTTACAAAAAAATCCATTTGAAATAAATGCTGTTTCTTTTGAACTTTCTATTAATCAAAAATCCTGAATTTCCACAAGAATATTAAGCAGCACGACTTCATACTGGAGTAAAGGCTGCTGAAAATTCAACGTTGCCATCACAGGGAAAATAACATCTTAAAATATATTAAAATAGACAAGAGCTATAACAATATTTCATAGTGTTACTGTTTTTACTGTATTTTGGATCAAATAAATGTAGCCTTGGTGAACATAATAGACTTCTTTCAAAAATATATAAAAAATCTTACAGGGATTATTACTTTTAATAATTGAAAAATATTTCATCTATATATAATTATTTCAGTATTCATAAAATAATTATATTTATTATCAACATTTCCAACAATGCACAATATATCAGGTAACTTTCATTTAAAATCATTTCCCTTATTTTTACATTCAGAAACCCCTTGCCATCATCTTACACTCAAAATGTAATAACACCAATAAGCTTGTGGCATTTAAAACAACTGATTTTAGTTTTGAGCATTTTATTTATTTTTTAGATCAGGGGTTCTTAACTCTTCACTCCTCGAGGTCCACTTTTCAGCAGAGTTTAGTTCCTACCTTGATCAAACTCACTTTCTAGGGCTGCACGAGTAATCGAAATGAAAGCGCCTTGCGATTTGGCAAAGGCTGCCATTATTTTATGCGCAGCTTGTCAGTGCAGCACGTCACGGTAGTAAGTGCTGCTCCATCTGAAAACCAGAGGGCGTCTCATGCAGACACTTCAAATATGCCCCACCGCAGAAGTACACAACAACACACGTCATTCCAGGAAATCCCTATGGGCATCATACTATCGCTGTAGCTGAATAAACAGAAGTTGGAAAATGCTTTGATTGATTTTTTAAATGTTGTTTTTTGTTGGACAAAGAGGTTCATGCTTCTCATGCTTGGAAAGATGTTTGACGCGTGTTGCTTTTTCACATGCACGTTATAAGCGCCTCGCAGCGTTTTAAGATGGAGCAGCATTTACTACGGATCACAGAGCCGTACGTCACTGACAAGCTGCGCATAAAAAAAAATATCGCAGCCTTTGCGATTTCAGAATTGCAATAATCCAAATCGGTTAAGCGCGATTTCCATGGTAATTGCGATTAATCGTGCAGCCCTATAACCTATCCACCTTTTTCCTACTACCCCATCACAATTTGCGCAAATTATGGGAGTAATTTTCGTTAAAGTCACTGAAAGGTTCGCTCAATGCAATAATAAAACTTTTCAAAGGTACTGGGTACAATGAGATGACATTATTCTACTCACCATTCAACCATTGGACATTAAAAGGACATTTAAAAGTGTAAAAGCATTAACAAACGACTACAACAGACCATGAAATACCACGAATAAGCAGCCAGCAACATTACTGACGTGTAAAATATCACTGTAGTAATATATGTCTTCATTATGTAACACATTGCCTTAATCAAAAATGTTCATTAACTGAGCAATAATATTTCAAAGTTTTTCAAAATTCTTTCATTTTGACATTTAATATATATCGCATTTACCTGCTTTAGAAATATTGCAGTAAACACTGTAAATATTATAAGTGAAAAGGGGAAACAATTACATTTTAAAGCATAAACCATGTGAAAACAAATTTGGAAAGAGACATGAAGATTTGGGGAGAAAAGTAAATTATTCCAGTAAATTATTAATGAGATATATCCTGATTTAAATCGGAGAGAAAACCACATATGTGCAGTATATGTTGACCTTTTTCATACTGTTACAGCAGGAAAAAGAAAATAATCAGGAGGGAAATAATGCAGCAATTTAAAAGAGCTCCTGCCATTGACATTCTTATTATACCACGTCACATTAAGCGTTATGCCATTCTCTTGAAGTCTAAAAATAGAATATGAAGGAAATTTTACAGCTCATTCAGTCAAAGTGACGGATATAATGAATATTTGTATTGCAACCTTATGATTTTAAAGTATTTGTTTCAGTCTTTTTGACTGGAACTTCCCCAAACAAATGCCTCCCATAATCCAAAATAGAAGGCTCATTAGAAAAAAAAGTGGGTTACTTTCTAGTAATCCCGAAGATCTTGATTAGCTTGTTCAGGTGTGTTTGATTAGGGTTGGGGTTAAACTCTACAGGACAGTGCCCCTCAAGGGCCAGAGTTAAGAATGCCTGATTTAAACAGTGCCTTCTCCATTAGGGTTACACGTGATATCTGCATAACTAATAGTGTGCCTATGATTTCTTAAAATGCAGCCTAAAAAGGCAGCTCAATAGGTTTTGTAATATGTGTGTTTGAGGTTGTTTCAGTAAGTGTTGCTCTCCATGACCTCCAATCACTGTTTCGTTTCTCTCTATAGGTGTGGGTGGTCCAGTAGATTTACTATGAGCTTCACCTAGTTATGCCCTTCTGCCTAGTGCTGAGGAAACCTCAATAATCACCATCATTTGCGTTAGCTATTACCTTTGAAAGACCACATCCATCCATCACCACCTCTCAGCTCGGATATGTGTCTCCAACTCACTTTACCCACTCTGAGTCATCATAACCACCTCCGGCCATACTACAACCTGGCACCAAGAGAGAATCGGCCCATCCCACACAACAATAAATTCGATCCCAACCTACAGAGTCTTTGGACCTAACCTTGTGCTTCTCTTTGGACAATAATGACCATAGAGGAGCAGCAGAGCCATGCGCCCACCGTCATGGCAGTGAGAAGTGTGTGTATGTTGGTAAACGCGGCCGTCACTGACCCTTGCCTGACCAGGACATTATGTCTACCTCTGGCTGCTCCCTGTGAGAACTGCAATTGTCCTGCACTCACACACACACATGCGCACAGCTGCCATGTTTACTTTTTCTTTCCCAGTGTAAATAATCAGAAAGCTCCAGAGTGGTGGCGGCTGAAAGAAGGAGGAGAGAAAACTGTGAAATGACTGCAGACCTTTACACACACTCACACACACACACACACTCTCTCTCTCTCTCTCACACACACACACACACACACACACACACACACACACACACACACACACACACACACACACACACACACACACACACACACACACACACACACACACACTCTCTCTCTCACACACACACACACACACACACACACACACACACACACACACACACACACACACACACACACACACACACACACACACACACACACACACACACACTGCTCACTGGCTGGACCTGGGACTTATTCAAGGTAACTATTGTCCTCCTTCCAGGAAGCTCTTTTCTTCTCACCCGTCTTGTTTTTACGAGCTTATGTTTTCAACGCATAGGGCAAAACCGCAACATAGCAAGGCTACTACATCATTTCGCTAGAGCAGAGGTTTGAAATTAGACCCAGGGTTCAGATGGCCACAGGGCGAAGCCACCAGAAACTGTTTAAAGTTCAAACAATGGCCCTGAACTTCATGCGAATAACAATGCTGTGAAGGACAAGTGGCTGTTTTGAGGAAGCCAGAGAAAACAGAGGCACGAGCACACATGCCAAGACTTAAATCTCCTACTCCACCCCTGTTTAATGCCCTTTCGTGGATGTACAGTACATGATTTTTAATGAGACTGCTATGAATAAAATTGGGCAAAAACAAATTTGGCTATTAACACCTTATAAACACCATTCATTTCCCTCTTAAAGCTTTTGAAAGGGAGCGGAATATCTGCCCACAGAAAGGGATATTATAAAATACAATAATGTGGAAATTGGGAACATAAGCAGAAGGCTGTAGAACAGACTGCGGGAAACACAAAAACACCATCTAAACATAGTATTAGTAGCAGTATTACTAAGTAATGTTTTTTGTATATATAGTAGGTGTTTCTTCAACTTTGGACACTTTCCTTTTTCCAGAGGATGAAGCTACTTTACAGATTTCAGTTTTTTCAGTTTCAGATTTTTGCTGTAAGAAGTCACAATAAAACTGACCTTGAAACTACTTTTGATTTTAAAATTACTTTTATATACACTCACCTAAAGGATTATTAGGAACACCTGTTCAATTTCTCATTAATGCAATTGTCTGATCAACCAATAACATGGCAGTTGCTTCAATGCATTTAGGGGTGTGGTCCTGGTCAATACAATCTCCTGAACTCCAAACTGAATGTCAGAATGGGAAAGAAAGGTGATTTAAGCAATTTTGAGCGTGGCATGGTTGTTGGTGCCAGACGGGCCGGTCTGAGTATTTCACAATCTGCTCAGTTACTGGGATTTTCCCGCACAACCATTTCTAGGGTTTACAAAGAATGGTGTGAAAAGGGAAAAAAATCCAGTATGCGGCAGTCCTGTGGGCGAAAATGCCTTGTTGATGCCAGTGGCGCAGATAGGATTTTTTAACTGGGGGGGACCAAGCTGTCAGCAAATGATTTAAACTAAATTCGTTATTTTGCGTAATTTGGGCTTTAACTAGTGCTCAAGTAGTTACTTTGCGTAATTTGGGCTAATGATTTGCACTAAAAAGCCATTGGGGGATTCTTATTTGAAATCATGGATAAACAAAAATGAACAAAGGTAAACAAAGGCCTACCTGATCACCACTAGCAATGCATGATCATACTATTATTTGACTAGTATGCCAATCACCCACCAAAACTTCATTTCTTCAGCAAAGTATGTTTTGTGGCTGCCCTCCTGCAGATCCTCACTTGCCTGACTAGGGCAGAGGTCTTCAATCCTGCTCCTGGAGGGCCACTGTCCTGCAGAGTTTAGTTCCAACCCTAATCAAACACACCTGAAACACACAGCTCATCAAGCTCTTCAGGATCGCTTGAATATACAAAGGCAGGTGTGCTGAAGCAGGTTGGAACTAAACTGTGGCCCTCCAGGAGCAGGATTGAAGACCTCTGGACTAGGGCCTGCCTTACTGTCATCAGAAATCGCCTGCAGGCCAGGAGGACAACATTTTAAATCTTATAATTTCAGTTAACCCTCTATACCTCTATAGAATTTCACAACAATGTGAAATACAACATATTCCTGAGAATTAATGGCTAAAACTACTATTTCAAAAATGTCTAAGAATAACTCAATTTTAAATTTAAGTGTTAATTACAAGTTTGTTGCAATTTATAGATTAGAAATATCTTTCAAATGATGTATGACAAATTAAGAAATGTTTTTCATAGCCCATAATTTAAGAATCTATATCCTCCGTTGCTCCAGTCCATACAATAGAAAAAACATGATTTCCTGCTATAAGAGGATGTCAAAAGTTTATGTAGGCCTTTATTTGTTGTTTGCATAAACCTTGCACCACACAAATTTACTTATTATGATTATTTTTATAGTGGCTTACACGACAGTGAACATACCTCAGTCAATTTATACAGTACAATGGGTTAAATGATAAGATAAAACATTATTTCCTGACGACGATAAATTATTTGATTTATCCAACCATTCTTTTTGTGTTCATTCATTATTTGTCTCTGTCCACTCACCTAAAGGCATAGTTATGGTCTCCACATTTTGCTGTGTTTACTAAGTGCAAAAGCCTTCTTGCCATTATTGTCAGACTAGCTATTCCCCTTAACAAATCTAATCTGCCACATCTGGGAAAGTCAACAGGCATAGGATACTTACATTGTTTGTTTTTGAAAAAATGAGGTGATTGTTTTTTGTCTCTTCATTGCCTTTATGTGGCATTTATACAGTCAATTTTTTTCAGTTCAGAAAATCACTGACTCAGCTCAGTCATAGATTGTATATGATCACTATGGTTACCGGCCCGCCCCTACAGGCACGATTGAGGCAGCTACCAGCTCCTCATAGGACCCCGGCGACGTCACTCAGGAGTCGTAGCACACACCCAGAAGAGAGTGTAAACGTCGGTGGCATGATGGCATCGTGTGTTTATTGACAACAGAACAGCGTGTTGTGAGAACGTGGGTACAAACAAAGTAATGGTGACCGGTGTAGATTATTATTGTGTGTCAGTCCGCGTCTGCCCCGACCCGATTCTGAAGCAGCGGCGGGCCGGGACACTACTTTGGCTAATGTACTTGGCGAAAACACTAGTTAATCCTCTGTTTTACCGATTTTTGTCGCCTTTCGTAGGGATAGTGAGGGCGGGGGACGGATCGGGTCACTAAGAATCTGGGGGGGTCATGTCCCCCCCGTCCCTAGTGCCATCTGCGCCCCTGGTTGATGCTAGAGGTCAGAGGAGAATGGGCCGACTGATTCAAACTGATAGAAGAGCAACTTTGACTGAAATAACCACTCGTTACAACCAGGCTTGTGCAAAATTCAGAATTTCAGAATTGGCCTCCATTCAATTCATGAATTGGAATTTGAATTGAATTGACTCCGCCCCACAGGAAGTTGAATTTGAATTTGAATTGGAATGACAGGAAGTGGAATTAAATTCATGGCAATTCAAAGAAATTCTACACAGTCACACATAGGGTGACCACCATCAAACAAACCAAATGTGGGACGATGTGGGACATGTTACCAACACTAAAACATAACCTGAAACTGTTATATAATGTCCATTTAACTTAATAAATACATTTGTATTCTGCATTTCAGCTGATAAAAATACTTTGTTATTTAGTCCCTTCCAGACAACACAATTACATCACAATGTAACATAACATGTCTTTATTTTACTTGACATTTAAATTCAACATCACTGAGTAAGGCAGCAGGCATCATGCAGATCACTATTTTTGAAACAGTTCTGACTAAGTCCAACTAAAATCCAACAAAATAAATAATGAACAAATTAAATATAAAGCAACATGAAATTAGTTTATTGACAGCCTTATATATTAAGAATATATTACACCAAACACTTTCATATTTTTAGAAAGGATGTGAATTAAAACAACTACAGCAGGCAATACATTTATAAATTCTGTTAAATAAAAATTTTAATTTACCGAATTTTCCATTTGTTTTCTGACAGGGAACACATGGAACGAATCACCGCTCAAAATTTTGATTGACAACCTACTAGTGACCGTGTTTACTCCTTTCTTTTCAACCTTTGTATATGATTTTAAAAATGGCTGTTGTATTTGTACCTCTGACGAAGCGCTGTTAAATATAGGTGAAAAACTACGGCACAAAAAGAATAAATAAAATGCTTTCTTAAAAAAGCAAAAGAACGCATGCACATTTTCTTAATATGATAATTAAAAAGAAACAGACTGATAAAAATGCGGGACATTTTCTCAATATGCGACGTGGGGGACAAGGGGTGAAAATGCTGTGCAGTACAACACAAAGCGTGACGGGTGGTCACCCTAGTCACACAACAGAAAGAATATGTTGAATCTCACATACATTCAGCGTTCAGAAGGTTACTTTGGAAATGTAATTGCTTACTGTTATAAGTTACCCATTATAAATGTGGTTTGGATTATTTTATTTGGATTACTTTATCAATGCAAATCAATTTCCTTTTAATTTGATTAGTAACTAATTAAATTACACATTATACCTCAGTAATACAACTAAATACAATTACATTCATTTGTAATTCAATAACCTAATTTCATTACAGTTAACTCACTCCTCAACCCTGCATACATTTTGTTCTAATATATATATATATATATATATATATATATATATATATATATATATATATATATATATATATATATAAAACAAATGTCCACCTAAATTTTTTTTTTCTTCTAAAGATTTACTAAAGTAATTCTGTCATGTTCTATCATGTTCTGAGTCATGTTCTATCATGTTCCACAAAATTACAATTACAATAAATCAAACTTAATTATTTGTTCTGTGACTAGAGCTTTTAACATTCATTGCTGGGGGAAAATATTTCCTGTTAATGTAATCTGTAGTAGTTCAAACTAATATCGTTTATAGAATATGTAATGCAATTATATCTGACATATACTGTAAAGCTTCATTGTTAAACACTTGTTTCATTGTTTCTTAGAATTTGTTTTGAATTGCAATTCTGCTTCCTTTAATTCAAATTCAAATTGTAATTCTAGATCCTGTTTTTGACATCAATTCAAATTCAATTCAAATTCAAGAATTGAATTGGAATTTAGGAGTCATTCTCAATTCAATTCTGAATTGTGCACAAGCCTGGTTACAACCGAGGTATGCAGCAAAGCATTTGTGAAGCCACAACACGCACAACCTTGAGGCGGATGGGCTACAACAGCAGAAGACCCCATAGGGTACCACTCATCTCCACTACAAATAGGAAAAAGAGGCTACAATTTGCAAGAGCTCACCAAAATTGGACAGTTGAAGACTGGAAAAATGTTGCCTGGTCTGATGAGTCTCGATTTCTGTTGAGACATTCAGATGGTAGAGTCAGAATTTGGCGTAAACAGAATAAGAACATGGATCCATCATGCCTGGTTACCACTGTGCAGGCTGCTGGTGATGGTGTAATAGTGTGGGGGATGTTTGCTTGGCACACTTTAGGCCCCTTAGTGCCAATTGGGCATTGTTTAAATGCCATGGCCTACCTGAGCATTGTTTCTGACCATGTCCATCCCTTTATGGCCACCATGTACCCATCCTCTGATGGCTACTTCCAGCAGGATAATGCACCATGTCACAAAACTCGAATCATTTCAAATTGGTTTCTTGAATATGACAATGAGTTCACTGTACTAAAATGGCCCCCACAGTCACCAGATCTCAACCCAATAGAGCATCTTTGGGATGTGGTGGAACGGGAGCTTCGTGCCCTGGATGTACATCCCACAAATCTCCATCAACTGCAAGATGCTATCCTATCAACATGGGGCAACATTTCAAAAGAATGCTTTCAGCACCTTGTTGAATCAATGCCACGTAGAATTAAGGCAGTTCTGAAGGCGAAAGGAGGTCAAACACGGTATTAGTATGGTGTTCCTAATAATCCTTTAGGTGAGTGTATATATTATATTGCGTTACCATTGTCACATACTCTTCCTTCCTTCCTTCCTTCCTTCATTCCTTCCATCCACCCTTCCTTCCATCCATCCATCCATCCATCCATTTGTTTGATAAGAAATCACGCACCAAAATATTTTGTTTACAAGTAATATTCACCTTGACCTCTCCTTGTTCCTTCACACATCCCATCCCATCTTTTTGGGAATTTTCAAAATTGTATTTTCTGACACTGTTTTCTTCTCACTCTAACTTAAGAACGTTGTTTTTTTTCTTAAGAAATAAAATTGTTTGGTGCGGTTGAAATGATGCCATAGTTGTGGGACAGTCATATTTTTTTCTTATTTCACTATTTGTTAGATTATAGTTTTAAACATGTAATGATTTATATTTTTAAGGATAGTCATATTTTAGGATTGAAGTCTCTGTTATGGACTGGCCACTCGGGTATTTTCCTGCCTGTGACCCAAGATGCAAACCTCTATAGGATAAGCTGTGTGGAGGATGGATGGATGGAAATGTTCACTACTTTCAGAAAAAGTACTGTTAGTGTTCACTTTTTGTGGCCAAATAAAATAAATTATTTGAAGTGTGCAAAATGTTTTCAATAGACTTTATTTTTTTTTAAAAGTCCACAAGGCCAAGAGTGCCCATAGAAACAGCCATATATGTGAATGTAGTGCTGTGTCTGTCATCTCATTCTCCAGGGGTACTTGATGAGATGGGGAAGTGGAGTACAGTAACTGAAATCTGATCTGGTTTGCACATTCAGATCCACTACAGTTCTCCCCAAGCCTCTGCTGACTATTGGATTGACCCCAAACTGACCTAAGAAAAAGTCGTTTGGGGAAACGGTAAATGAAAGCCTAATGACCCTGTGGTAGGGACAGAGGTATTGAGTGGACCAACATGGGAATTGCCTACTGGTGGGTTGAGTTCCATCTATCTCACATTAAGTGCTAGCTACAGCTGCTCAATGTGTGTTACTGACATACTTTCTTCTAAGGCTCAGTTTTTGTGGATTAAGTTTGTGCCCTTTTTAAGAAAAATACAGTCAATATTTTCTAACATTTGCATGTTACACACAAGTCATACAAGATGACATGGCACAGCTGAAGATATGGTTGAGAAATGTCTGCTCTCAATATTTTTGTGCAATTCTTTTGATTTCAAAAACCAAATAAACAGGCGAGTGATGCCGAGAGTTTTCTCCATATGTGTTTATGTCTTTTTGTTAGAGAGATTTGGGGTTGGCTTGAGTTGCTTGGCAGCCATGCTGCTTTAAAAGCTTTACGTATCGACAATTAAAAGCTTTTATGTAGATAAAATAAATATATTTGAGTGAGATACATATGAAGTTAAAGAGAAAATGTGAGATGTTTTATGTTTATAAATTTATATTAGCACAGAGACTTTTCAAACTTTGTTTTGTTTGTATAGACTGTGTTTAGGCCTGACCCAAACCATCGGCATGATTACAGCGCTTTGCTAATGAATTCTTTCCTTTTGTTTGTTCCTCTCTCTCAAGTTCCTTAGAATGCAATGCATATTCATTTCATACCAAAAGCTTGAAAATAACTATTTAAGTAAGATAGGTCATATGTCAATGTAACAGAAGCATAAGATGTCCTTTTCACACTCTTTACACTACAGTAGCGTCTGAGATAGAAACTGCTATTGCCACTGAGAGCTACATGCTTGCCTCTCACTGTCTAAGTTATTTTCGGGAACGAAGGCCCTCTCTGCCTGTTTGAAAAACTGTGGTCGGAAGTGGGTGCTGAGGCACAACCAGATGCTCTGGTTTTGGGGACTCTGGGATTTGATGTGATGGGAGGGGATTGGTTGAATTCCACCAACAATAAAGGAGAAAAGCGAGGGAAGATACCGAGACACAACATGAATCTTATGTCACACAAGAACCACATAATTTAAATGAGAGGCTCTTCAATTGAAAATGTCAAAGGTCATATAACAGCATGAAAAACAAAAAAATTAATTAAAAAAATATATAGAAACTTTGCCTTATAATCGTTACGAAAAAAACTGCCTTGTAAAAATAACTCAACTAAAAAACATCAGAAAAGAAACATTTTTTTAGCTCTGCTATTATCTTAGAGAATTACAGTCTAGCAGTTATTTACATCTGTATCCTATAGTACAATAAAAGGCAAGTAGATTAAACTTGAAAAAAAATTCTAGTTGGAGATTGCTTAATTTACTGAAAAAGTAATTTTGTAGCCTTACTATATGTACAGTGCGGATGTTGAATGATTGTGATCATATGTGATTTGATTTATTATGTTATGTTAATATTTATTATGAACTTTACTCAGAATAAATGTGCAAACTAATAATATAAAACTGAAATGTAGATAAGTTTTATCCAGTCAACTTTTAGCAGAAACATTTAGTAATCATAAATAATTTGTTAACTTATACACATAAAATAATGCAGTAAAACTTGTCAAACCTGTTTTAAACTAAAAAATAACTCATAAACAAAACATTACCCTTTCCACCTCATTCTCTTGCTCGTGACTCTAGTTGATTAGGAACATTTTTGTTGCTTGGCAGTGCCATACACCATTACGAATATGCTATAATGAAATACTAATACATTTTGGTGCTTGGTGTTAAGTCATTTCATACTATATTACTGATCTCCAGTGTATGGAGTTTATGCATGGTTCTGTTTTTAATAATCTGTTGAATTAATTTCCCATGTGTGGGCTATACAGACAAATATGAAAAGAAAAAGAAAAATATGAATAAAACATCTTAAGTGCTTATTTCTTTCATGAGGAACCAACATTCTAAGGGCCCTTATTAAATTATTTTCAGACTATGCAATTGGATTTAGGTATTGGAGACATACTGGTATGACTGACTAAAAGGCAGACTAGAGACATAAACATGATCCCCTCTCAAAGAGAATGGCAATGAGAGAAACATGGAGGAAAGACAAAGTGGGCAAAAAATGAAGAAAGAGTGAAAGGCGGAAAAGGGCATGTTTGCAGGAAAGAGGAAAGGATAGTGTAAACAAACACCTTAGTCATCCCTTTGGTCTTCACCACTGGCCTGTAAGGCCACAGATGACCAAAACATGCTGGAAAGCCACATGTGACAGTTTACCTCCAAAAGTCATCAGATACAACTGTAAGATATATCTGAAACAGAACAAATGCAATGGCTCAACTGTGTTGTATAACAAAGACAACAGGTGAGTATGTGTATATTTATGAAAT
The DNA here is from genome assembly GCF_051911475.1 of Siphateles boraxobius. Taxonomy (NCBI): domain Eukaryota; kingdom Metazoa; phylum Chordata; class Actinopteri; order Cypriniformes; family Leuciscidae; genus Siphateles; species Siphateles boraxobius. The sequence goes on from NW_027508734.1 coordinate 16,908,791, forward strand.
AGATAGAGAATAAAGGAATAAAGAGTGGTGGAAGAAAAAAATGGGGGCGAGGGAAAGCACAGGGTAACACACAGGGTGTTTACCAGTCTATGATCTGGAACTAGAGTGTTTAATTTCTGAATTATGAGGTTCCGGAAGAAGGGAGCAGCAGGATTGAACAGGGTGGGTGGTTTTGTAGGGGTGGGCATAAAAGAAAGAGTTTGTTCCGATCAAAATCTTCAAACGAGTATGCTGTTACACGATGCAGCAAAAACTACAGTACATGACTCCCATTGACATTAACTAAATGTTGTGGTGGAACAGATCGAGTTTTGGTTTCGTTTGTAGCATAGATGTGTGACAGTGTTGCTACAAGAGTTGTGCGTCATTCAGAACAGAATTTAGAATTGTAAATTTAATTGAAAATTTAATTTAATTGAAATTTAACAGAATTTAGAATTGAATTGTAAAAATAGTAAAAATCCAAATCTTGACTAAGCCTTGTATGAAAGTTCTGAAAAACGTGCTAAAGTCTTGAAACAGAATTTATAAGCCTTAAAGATAGATAGATACTGTGATAAATTGTGAGGCATTAAAGAAAAAAATGTGGAACCACATCATGAAACTTAATATGTGTGTGTGTGTGTGTGTGTGAGAGAGAGAGAGAGAGAGAGAGAGAGAGAGAGAGAGAGAGAGAGAGAGAGAGAGAGAGAGAGAGAGAGAGAGAGAGAGAGAGAGAGAGAGAGAGAGAGAGAGAGAGAGAGAGAGACAGAGACAGACAGACAGACAGACGGTGATAAGATGAGGCCCACAGGACTGATGTGATGTATCAGCCTGGCTGAGGTTGCTCAGGGACTCAGGGGAAAGAGACGTAGACACAAACAGCATTTTCCACCTGTAACACTGAGCAAGGGGACAGCCAGAGGTTAGAGTGTACTGAGAAAACAGCCAGCATAGATAAACATGTCAGCACAGGCAAAATAAAGACACGGAAAACATTACAGTAGGACCTCACCAAGAAAAAACACATGCCTGGGCAGATGTGAGCACACCCTTCAAGGATATCTCGCAATGCCATGCATGTATATTGTATGTAAATATATAAAGAGAATTAAACAGATTTGGAGTTGCCCTAAACTTGGCCATGTCAGATTTTCTTTATCAAATGTTTGTTAAGTTCATGAATGGTTGAAATATTTGTGTTGTTACAGTCAGAAATCCCACGTCAACTGATTTTCAGTAACAACCAAATTGCTTCCAGCTCGGTAGCTAACGGAGGGAGAGAATGAGGATATCTGTGGGAGATGGAGAAACACTTTCCACTGCAGGCTGTGAACTTTTTAAGACCTCTCTCTCTCTCTCTCTCTCTCTCTCTCTCTCTCTCTCTCTCTCTCTCTCTCTCTCTCTCTCTCTCTCTCTCTCTCTCTCTCTCACACACACACACACACAAACACACATTTAAATTCTTTATTTGAATTAAAAGATAAGCATATATCATGGCATAATCCAAATTTGACAAAAAGGTGTACAACAGCAGCCAATGTCTCAGTCCATTATGCACATTTAAGGGTAAAGGTGGCACCTACGCCTCCATATGTAGAGGCTACCAATTACTGCTGATACAGAGCAATATCTTGACAGTTTTTTGGCCTTGTTCTTATATAGTCCGCAAATCTGCAGGCCTCTTACACACAACTTATGCACATGGCCTAAACTACCAAAAATGAGGGCAATAACTTTACAAGAATAGCCAAAGTTATTGAAGACATTGTACCATGGCTGATATTTCAACAGTTTTGACGCATAGCAGGTGTCCATGTAAGCATCAAAAGAGCAACCAATTTCTATTATTGTAACGGCTTTGGTGTGTTCATTAATTACAGCTATGTCAGGTGTATTTGGAAAGTGATTTATGGCAGTTTCCAATGTAGTGCACTGTTCGTGTGGAGGTGAGAACCAGTCTATCTTGATCTTTTCGTTACAATGGATTGTGGTAAAGTTGGCATTGTCTCTGAGCTCCTTCACTAAGAGTGCAACAATATGGTCATGGCGCGCGATGTACAGTCCTTTATAGGCAGAGCAGCCATTAAGGATATGCGCGATCGTCTCTCTTTGCCGGCTGTGATGTTGCAGGCAAAACGGCTTGTGTGCAGATGGAAACCATGTTGCTAAGTTGGACTTTGTTGGTAATACCTGAAGACGAGCTTTAATTGTAAATCTGTGGATGTCATCTTGTAGGGCTGTGTTCTTCAGAACTGTGCGTGACACGTTATGGTCAGCACAGGACAGAGAGGCCAGTTGTCCTTGTAGGCGTAGGCCTGTCCAGTGCTGTATCATACGCACATGGAAATGATTGATTATTGTCCTTCTGATATTTTGAGTGTCAAGGAGTTGAATGTTGTCGCCAGTTATGATGGTTCCCTCTGCCATGATGGTTGAATCCGTGTGTCAGGGTAAGAATCACAGGATCCAAATGCAAGTAAAAGTATTTATCAATAAACTGAATGAACAGCGAAACAGGAAGGCTGGTGAAGTCCTTGGTCAGACAACAGAGCCTTGGCAGCGCAGGTGACTGCAGTGGTTGAAGCGTGGTCCAGGAAACCAGTAAGCCCGACACGAGCCAGATAATCCACTGAAGCTGAGTGAGAATGACACGAACCAGATAATCCACTGAGGCAGAGTGAGAATGACACGAACCAGATAATCCACTGAAGCAGAGTGAGAATGACACGAACCAGATAATCCACTGAAGCAGAGTGAACAGGCTGCAGAGAAATGCAGGAATCCGTGAGAACAGGAACTGAGAATGAGACTGCAAACAAACATGAGACCCGAACAGGACCAGGGAAACAACGATCTGACACTGAACATGACAAACACAACACTACATATAGGACTCACAAACGAGGTACACCTGCGACTGATCTGATTGCTCGTCAGCACAGCTGACGCTCCTAGGTAATCAGATCAGAGCACAGACACACAGAACGAGCAAGTGACACACAGAATTAGCCAGTGAACCTGTGAACCGTTACATTACCCCACCCCCTAGGAGCGTCACCTGACGCTCCCAGGGGAACCTACCTGGCGATTGTAAGCATCGATAAGGGAATCATCCAATATGTCCGGGGCAGGAACCCAACTCCTCTCCTCCGGACCGTAACCCTCCCAGTCCACCAAGTCCTTGAATCCGTGTCCCCTCCGCCTAGCGTCCAGAATACGGTTAACCGAATAAACTGGTTCCCCATCTACGATTCGCGGCGGTGGGGGAACCGGGACTGGCGGATTACTACGAAAAAAGGGCTTGATCTTTGAAACATGGAAAACGGGATGAATTCTCCGGTATGCCGGAGGAAATTTGGGGCGGACCGTCACCGGACTAAGGATCTTGGTGATGGTAAACGGGCCAATAAATTTAGGAGCAAGTTTTCTACAAGTGGAGCGGAGAGGAATATCAGTAGATGAAAGCCACACTTTTTGACCAGCGACGTAGACAGGAGGCTTCGACCTGTGGCGATCGGCCTGGGCCTTGGTGCGCAAACCCACCCGGAGAAGAGTCTCCCTGGCCGTTCTCCAGCTGTGTCTGCACCTCTGGACGAATTTGTGAGCGGAGGGAACCGCGACTTCAGATTCCAGACTAGGAAAGATTGGTGGCTGGTACCCTAAACTACACTCAAACGGAGACAGGCCCGTGGAAGACACTGGTAATGAGAGTTATGTGCGTACTCAACCCATGAGATGTGCTGACTCCAAGAGGACGGATTCTGTGAAGCTAAACATCGCAACCCCCGTTCCAAATCTTGGTTGGCCCTCTCCGTCTGTCCATTGCTCTGGGGATGGAACCCAGAGGAAAGACTGACATTCGCCCCCAGCAACCAGCAAAAATCTCTCCAAAACTGGGATATAAACTGGGCACCTCTGTCAGAGACCACGTCCGTCGGGAGGCCATGAATCCCTAAAACGTGGTCTATGACAGCCACCGCTTTCTCTCTGGCTGATGGTAATTTGGGGAGAGGGATGAAATGAGTTGCCTTCGAGAACCTGTCCACCACGGTTAAAACCAGCGTGTTACCCTGTGAGGCAGGGAGGCCTGTGACGAAATCTAGCGCAATGTGTGACCAGGGTCTCAAAGGCACTGACAACGGTTGAAGGAGCCCAGCCGGAGGACGAGTGGAGGTCTTACAGCTAACACAGACGGAGCAGGTCAATACAAAACGACGAGTGTCGCGAGCCATGGTCTGCCACCAGAAACGTTGTTTAATGAGAAAGATGGTATGATTGACTCCCGGATGACAAGCTAGCTTGGAACAATGACCCCACTGGATAACGTTGGACCGCAATCTCTCTGGCACAAATAATCGACCTGGTGGGCATCCGGGCGGAGGCACTAACCCATGTAAGGCAGTGCGGACCTTCGACTCGATCTCCCAGGTCAGCATTGCCACCACACGACTCTGTGGAACGATGGACTCGGGAGAAACCGGGCGTTCAGATTGGTCAAAAATGCGGGACAACGCGTCAGGTTTGATGTTTTTGGAACCTGGACGGTAGGAGATGGAAAAATCGAATCGACCGAAAAAAAGTGCCCACCGAGCCTGCCTAGAGTTAAGACGTTTGGCGGATCTGATGTACTCGAGGTTCTTATGATCGGTCCAAACGATAAAGGGTACCCCCGAGCCCTCCAACCAATGACGCCACTCCTCCAAGGCTAACTTGACTGCCAACAATTCTCTATTACCAATGTCGTAGTTACGTTCGGCAGGAGATAAGTGATGAGAAAAATACGCGCACGGATGAACCTTGTCGTCTGCGGGAGAGCGTTGGGAGAGAACCGCGCCTACCCCCACCTCTGACGCGTCAACCTCCACCACAAACTGACGAGAAGAATCAGGGGCAACCAGAATGGGGGCTGAAACAAAGCAGTTCTTAGGTTTAGAAAATGCAGACTCGGCTGCACTAGACCACCTGAACGTCGTCATGGTGGAGGTCAAGGCGGTCAGAGGTGTGGCTAGTTGGCTATAGTTGCGAATAAAACGTCAATAAAAATTGACAAAGCCCAGAAACCTCTGCAGGGCCTTGCGGGAGTCTGGGGTTGGCCAATTTACCACTGCCTGAATCTTGTCGGGATCCATACGCATCCCCTCAGACAACAAGATGTATCCTAGAAAGGGGATAGACTGTGCATTAAAAACGTATTTCTCCGCCTTGACATAAAGCCCATTCTCCAACAGCCTCTGAAGCACTCGTCTGACATGTTGAACGTGTTCCTGGAGAGACGAAGAAAAAATCAATATGTCATCCAGGTAGACATATATGAACTGATCGACCATGTCTCTCAACACGTCGTTGACGAGTGCCTGGAAAACCGCGGGGGAGTTGGAAAGCCAGAACGGCATAACCAAGTATTCAAAGAGCCCCCTGGGGGTGTTAAAACCGGTTCCCTTTCGTTGTCACTCCGAGTTACGTCGGATGACGACGAATGGGGTTTCGCTTAGAACACGTATCGACTTCGAGTATTAGAAAACAAGCCAATGGCAAAGAAATGCCATGGGTCTGCGGAATTTGCATAGCGTATCTCCGCCTTACCTCGTGGGTATAAAAGGAGGACGCTGGCAACAGGCAGATATGTTTTCGCTTCGGAGCCAAGAGTATTTCTTCACTCCACAGTCATCTCTGACTTCGCTCTACGAGACGAGCTTCTCTCTCCGGTGTTGGTGTGACGGCGATCTGCAGCGAGCTCACAGTGCCTGCTGATCTGTGCAGTGATCTGCCAGTGTGTGTGTGTGTCTCCCTGTGTGCTTCAACATCGCAGAGTTTTTTTCTCCTCTCATAAAAGAGCTTGCATGCGGCACGCCTTTTTAAAAACGGCTCGCCCGTGCATTTCTGGTTGCAGCGGACTGGTATCGGACTCTGATCGGCACAAGCGCTGTCTAGTGTGTTTGGGCTTTGATCATGCTTGAACAGCGCTCGTGGGTGACTCATGTTCTCGCTGGGAACGTGATCATCGCGTCATATATAGGTCGAGACTCGGTAAACTCGTAAGAGTGAGAGTCCCCTCATCCGGCCCCCGATCTTCGGCTGGTGGCCAGGGTGACCTGAGGGTTACGGTCTGGATCAAGTCGCCGACTATGTGTCCGCGACCCCAGCCCCCCTCTTCAATGACGGTGCCCGCTAGTGAACTGCTGATTCCCGCGAGTCTACCATCTGGTGGCCCGCGTGTTTTAGTTGAAGCTACAGAGGAAGATGCCATGTCTGTTGCAGCATCACTAGGTGGGTTTGAGTCTTCTGGAAGTGAGGGCTCGTCACAGCTGCCCCCTTCCGGTGTGCAGCGGCTGTGCCTGAGTCTGATCCGGCGATGACGGCCATGCTTTCCTGGGACGATGGGTTTTGGGTAATGCCGCCGACCCTCGTCCACGGCAAACCCCAATACCTCTCTTCCCGGACGTGCATGATGAGATCTCGAAGTCCAAGAAGACCCCCTTGTCTTCTCGGGACCGCTCGCTGATCTCATCCGCCTTTCCTCCCCTCGATGGGGCCGCTGCCCATGGGTACACTGGGGTCCCCCCGGCTGAATGCTCTGTTGCGATGCTATGTGTCCTCAGAGTGCTTCTTCTCGGCGCAATCCTAAGCACCCGCCCGTGGCCTGTAGTTTTTCGTCCATGCTTGTGGCGAGATCTTATAGGGCCACGGGACTGGCAGCCGCCTCACTGCATGCCATGGTCATTCTGCTGGTCCACCTGACCCAGATGCTCATGGACCTGCACGAGGGCGGGACTGACCCAGGGCTCTTCACTGAGCTGCGCGCCGCCACTGACCTTGCTCTCTGAGCGACGAAAGTGGCCGTACGCTCCCTGGGTCAGGTGATGCTCACCATTCTGTGGCTGAACCTGTCTGATGTGCTGGATGTCGCGCGGACCCGTCTGTCCAACATTCCCATATCCCAGGTCGGCCTCTTCGGCGGTGCGGTTGAGGGCTTGCCCAACAGCTCTCAGCCGCCCATGAGCAAACTGACGTTGATTCTGTCCCGACGGCCCCGCCGTCCGCTCAGATCCCTCGGTCTGCCCACCGCCGAAGGCGCCCACCCGCGGCTCCCACCCCGCCCGTTCACGGGCCGGCTCTGGGGCCGCGGGCGGACGCCACAGCCCTCTCCAGCCCCGCCCCCCGCTACACGCCGGGTTAAGCGGCGCTCTTGAGACGGGCTCCTCGGTGATGGAGCAGACTGAGGTTGATTCTGTCCCGACGGCCCCGCCGTCCGCTCAGATCCCTCGGTCTGCCCACCGCCGAGGGCGCCCCCCCACGGCTCCCACCCCGCCCGTTCACCCGGGCCGGCTCTGGAGGCCGCGGTCGGACGCCACAGTCCTCTCCAGCCCCGCACCCCACTACACGCCGGGTTAAGCGGCGCTCTTGAGATGGGCTCCTCAGAGATGGGACTCAGTTCTTTCCAGGAGTCGGTAGCAGGACCACTCCTTTTCCTGGGGGAGGGCCGGGGAAGAATCCTTATTCTCCAAAGAGCTGACTCTCCCGTCTCTGAGCACAGAGAGTGCTCGGACGTCACAGAGCGCCGCCCACAAGCCGTGCTCTCCTCGTCCCCCTCTGTTCCAGAGGTGGTTGACACGGCGTGCCGTCCACGGACCGCTTCGCCCCTGTCCCCCTCTGTCACCAGACCCCTGGCAGAGCAGGCCCCCGTGGGACGACCAGCCTGGTCCTCCCGTGGTCCCCTCTGCCAGGGCGCGGTTGCTAACTGTGCCCCCACATCGGGCCGCTATGCCGTCCACGTCTGGGCCAGTTACTCCGCTTCGCTGCCCCTCCGGGGGGACGCCTGTGGTTCGCATGATCCCGCTGGTTCAGTTCCTGGGAGCCTGGTTAGAGCTTCCCCGTCTGTCCCGCTGGGTCGCGCGGATCATCAGGCTCGGCTATGCGATTTAGTTCGCACGGTCTCCTCCCCGCTTGGGGAGTCCGCTCCACTTTTATCGGTGGCTATGCCCCCATCATGAGAGCAGAGATTGCCACCCCACTGGTGAAGGGTGCAATCGAGACTGTCCCTCCAGCCGAGATGAGGTCCGGCTTCTACAGCCCCTACTTCATTGTCCCCAAGAAAACCGGTGGGTTACGGCCAATCCTGGACTTGCGCGTGCTGAACCGCTCCCTTCACAGGATGCCCTTCAAGATGCTCAAACGCGTTTTCGAATCCATACGGCCCAAGGATTGGTTTGCAGCGATCGACCTGAAGGACGCCTACTTTCATGTCTCCATTCTCCTCTGTTTTCTTTCAAGGGGCAGGCATCCAGTACGCGGTTTTCCCTTTCGGGGCTAGCCCTGTCTCCTCGCATCTTCACGAAGGTCGTCGAGGCTGCCCTTGTTCCCCTTCGGGAACACGGGGTTCGCATCCTGTGTTATATCGACGACTGGCTGATCATAGCTCACTCTCGAGTTCAGGTTTGCGAACACAGGGACCTAGTGCTTCTGCACCTAGCTCGTCTGGGCCTTCAGGTCAACTGGGAGAAAAGCAAACTTTGCCCCGTGCAGAGGATCTCTTTTCTCGGTATGGATATCGACTCGGTCACCATGTCCGCGCAGCTTACGAGCGAGCGCGCGCAGTCACAACAGACAGTTCGAGGGCAAGAGTGCGGTTCCACTGAAACTTTTTCAGAGGCTCCTGGGGCATATGGCTTCTGCAGCCGCGGTAACGCCGCGCGGATTGCTTCATATGAGACCGCTTCAGCTTTGGCTTCGCGACCGAGTCCCGAGGTGGGCATGGCAACACGGCACCCTCCGAGTAACAGTTACTCCGACCTGCCGTCAGACCTTCACCCCGTGGTCGAACCTCAGTTTTCTACGGGCCGGAGTGCCCCTGGAACGAGCTTTGCGGCATGTTGTTGTAACGACAGATGCCTCCTCCACGGGCTGGGGTGCCATGTGCAATGGATGTGCTGCCGCGGGCTCCTGGACAAGACCCCGTCGCCTCTGGCATGTCAATTGCCTCGAGTTGCTGGCCGTACGTCTTGCTTTGCGCCGCTTCCGGGCCGTGCTCAAGAACCAACACGTACTAGTCCGCTCAGACAATACCGCCACTGTAGCGTACATCAACCATCAAGGTGGTCTGCGCTCCCGCCATATGTCGCAATTCGCCCGCCACCTCTTCATTTGGAGTCGAAGCATCTGAGGTCGCTTCATGCCATTTATATCCCCGGAGCCCTGAACTGTGCAGCCGGCGAGCTCTCACGGCTTCAGCCCCTCCCGGGAGATTGGCGACTCCATCCCCAGTCGGTTCAGCTGATTTGGGACCAGTTCGGGGACGCTCAGATAGATCTGTTTGCCTCTCACGACTCGACCCATTGCGCCCTGTTCTATTCCCTGACCGAGGGCACGCTCGGCACGGATGCACTGGCGCACAGCTGGCCGCGGGGCCGCAAATATGCGTTTCCCCCAGTGAGCCTTCTTGCGCAGACCCTGCGCAAGGTCAGGGAGGACGAGGAGCCGGTCATTCTGGTCGCGCCGTACTGGCCCACCCGGACCTGGTTCTCCGAACTTGTACTCCTCGCGACAGCACCTCCTTGGCCCATTCCTCTGAGGAAGGACCTCCTTTCTCAGGGACGGGGCACCCTGTGGCACCCTCGTCCCGATCCTTGGAACCTCCACGTGTGGCTCCTGGATGGGACAAGGTAGGTTTGAGTACCCTACCACCACCGGTGGTGGCTACCATCACTTCCGCTAGAGCTTCGTCCACGAGACATCTCTATGCGTTGAAGTGGAACCTCTTCGTCAACTGGTGCTCTTCTCACCGAGAAGACCCCCGGAGATGTGCGATCAGTGTCGTGCTTTCCTTCCTACAAGATGGGTTGGAGCGAAGGCTGTCTCCCTCCACCCTAAAAGTCTGTGTCGCCGCCATTGCCGCACAGCATGACTTTGTTGAAGGTAAGTCGTTGGGGAGGCACGACCTGATAGTCAGGTTCCTGAGAGGAGCGAGGAGACTAAATCCTCCTCGCCCTCCTCTCGTTCCCTCTTGGGGCCTCTCAGTGGTTCTAACTGCCCTGCAGAGTGCTCCCTTTGAGCCTCTACAATCAGTTGAGCTTAAGTTCTTGTCAATGAAGACAGCGCTCCTGATTGCACTGGCCTCCATCAAGAGGGTAGGGGACCTGCACGCATTGTTCGTTGACGAAGCGTGCCTGGAGTTCGGGCCGGCTTACTCTCACGTGATCCTGTGACCCCGGCCTGGATACGTGCCCAAGGTTCCTACCACTCCCTTCCGGGACCAGGTGGTGAACCTGCAAGCGCTGCCCCTGGAGGAGGCAGACCCAGCCTTAGCACTGCTCTGTCCAGTACGCGCTCTCCGCGCCTATGTAGACAGAACGCAGTGTTCCAGGACCTCAGACCAGCTCTTTGTCTGTTATGGTGGGAAGCTGAAGGGAAAGGCTCTCTCAAAGCAAAGGTTTTCTCACTGGATAGTGGACGCCATTGCTTTGGCATACCAGCAGCAAGGTCGACCATGCCCCCTTGGTGTGACTGCCCACTCCACCCGGAGTGTGGCATCCTCTGGGGCTCTAGCGCATGGCGCCTCGCTAACAGACATCTGCAGAGCTGCAGGCTGGGCGACACCTAACACATTCGCCAGATTCTATAATCTGCGAGTGCAGCCAGTGTCCTCTCGTGTACTCGCTTCAACCAGCTAGTACCGGACCCGCTCAGGTGTCTTCGCTTGCTCGCCATTCCACTCCACGGACTGGATACGTGCGATATTCTCCTCAGGTGAGCTTCCCCGAAAGCCCTGAGCTCCTCCAGCACTCCTGACGTCAGCACCAGTGTCTATTGCCTGCGCGTCGGCTAGGTGCCTCCCGTGTGCATGGTCCCTCCTCTGAACGACCCCCACATGTATATTTCCACTGTAAGCCTCTTTGAGCATGTGTCTTTCCCTTGGCAAGCCACCTTGCCACCCCTGGGGTTGAAATATTCCACCTGCGGCTGGACACCCCAGTGTTCTCCATATGTCTCCTTCGGGTCATATGTGTATTCTCTAAGTCCCCCCCTCTGGGTTGGCAGTAATTGCATATTTCCCCTAAACTTTGGGATATGCTCCCCAGTGTACCTTGGTATTCCTGTGCTAAATAGGAGTCCTTCGTCCGTGCCAGTCTCACGACAGGGATCTCAGATTTACGCAGGGCACTGGAAGACAGCTGAGAAGGTGGCGTGATTAGACTGGTAACCCCATTCGTCGTCATCCGACGTAACTCGGAGTGACAACGAAAGGGAACGTCTCGGTTACGTATGTTACGTCTTCCTGCCACTTTCCGCTATACCGCGGGGATCGCCTGAGCTCAGTCTTGGCTCCTCAGCGAAGAAACATATCTGCCTGTTGCCGGCGTCCTCCTTTTATACCCACGAGGTAAGGCGGAGATACGCTATGCAAATTCCGCAGACCCATGGCATTTCTTTGCCATTGGCTCGTTTTGTAATACTAGAAGTCGATAGGTGTTCTAAGCGAAACCCCATTCGTCGTCATCTGACGTAACGTCTCCGTTCCCTACTCAGGGAACCAGGGTTACATACGTAACCGAGACGTTTTCCACTCATCCCCCTTCCAGATGCGGACCAAATGATAGGTGTTACGAAGATCCAACTTTGTGAATAAGGAGGCGCCCTGCAGTCTCTCAAAGGCTGAAGACATCAACAGCAAAGGATAAGTATTCTTTACCGTGATGTCGTTCAGCCCTCGATAGTCACTACAAGGACGCAAGGAACCGTCCTTCTTACCCACAAAGAAGAATCCCTTGGAAGGAAGGGCGGATGAACTTGGCTGCCAGAGAATCAGAAATATATTTCTCCATGGCCTCCCTCTCGGGAATGGAAAGAGAGTATAATCTGCCCTTAGGCGGAGACGTACCTGGCAATAAATCTATTGCACAGTCATAGGGATGATGAGGAGGAAGAGAAGCAGCCCGAGACTTACTGAACAGCGCGACCGGTTGCTGTGATTTTTTCATCCTGTCGATCAAAACGTGCTTTGTTCTTGTTCAGAATCTCTCGTAGCTCGGCCATACTTGCTGGATCCATAACGTGGTCAGATCGTTATGTCAGGGTAAGAATCACAGGATCCAAATGCAAGTAAAAGTATTTATTAATAAACTGAATGAACAGCGAAACAGGAAGGCTGGTGAAGTCCTTGGTCAGACAACAGAGCCTTGGCAGCGCAGGTGACTGCAGTGGGTGAAGCGTGGTCCAGGAAACCAGTAAGCCTGACACGAGCCAGATAATCCACTTAAGCTGAGTGAGAATGACACGAACCAAATAATCCACTGAAGCAGAGTGAGAATGACACGAACCAGATAATCCACTGAAGCAGAGTGAACAGACTGGCAGAGAGATGCAGGAATCCGTGAGAACAGGAACTGAGAATGAGACTGCAAACAAACATAAGACCCGAACAGGACCAGTGAAACAACGATCTGACACTGAACATGACAAACACAACACTACATATAGGACTCACAAACGAGGTACACCTGCGACTGATCTGATTGCTCGTCAGCACAGCTGACGCTCCTAGGCAATCAGATCAGAGCAGTGACACACAGAATTAGCAAGTGAACCTGTGAACCGTGACACCGTGACAATGTTTTTATTGACTTGCACCGACTGTCCTGCTATGTTCCTCCAGCGCAGTTGGATATATGCGCGGTTGCAGAGGTCATTCAGGTCCAGCCAGTCCGAGCGCACGCCAAAGCCTGGTGTATTGGTATCCAATGTTCCATGGGATTTTGCTGACGTCATCTGATGTAGAAAAGGAACCTTGCGTTTCCCCAGATGTAGTACAAGTGAGGCTCGGGCAAGCTCACACACGGCTGCGTCATCATTATTTAACATCCTTAACAGGTTGCTTATTCTGGCGGCAACATACACCCACTCTATGTGAGGGACGCCCAGCCCTCCCTCTCTAGACCTGTGAAACAGGACATCTCTTATCGAATGTGCATTTAGTCCTATCCAGCGTCTTACCAGGCCTACAGTCTTATTATCTTGCTCATTTAAGGTGCATTTGGGAATATGTAAGTTTGCAAAAAGGTGCTGTATTTTGGATAGAGCAATCTCTCTTATGGCCTGTAGTTTCATTGTGACAGGGAGGGGGGATGAGTCCACCATGTCCAGCCTTGTGCAGTATTCACTGCTAAGTTCACGTATTTGCTCTTCCCATTCACTCGCGATGTTGAACCGGTGTCCCAGGTAGCAGTAGGTTTCATGGCGTGCATACACTTTAATTTCATTGCCCATGATGGAAAAGGAGGGTTGCTTGTCTTTCTTGGCTTGATACCATCTGTTACCTCCACTGCGTCTCTCATAAAACACAGCACACTTGGTGTTTTTCACCTCTAGTCCGGACCAACGCATGAATTTATCAGTATGAGAGAGCATGGTTTTAATCACTTTCTCATCTCTAGATGACACCTGGACGTCATCTGCATAGGCCTGGACAGGGTTTGGTGATCTGATGTGCAAGGGGGAGCAGAGGCACAGCCACTTGAGCCACTGGTTAAGGGCTAGAATAAAGTTTACTGCGCTCCATGGGCAGCCTGTCTTGATGCCAGTTCTTAGTTAGATTGGGCTAGTCAGTTGGTCTCCACAGATCAACTGGAAAAAGGAATTTCTGTAGATATCCTCATTTATGTTAATAAAAGGTTTAGTTAGGTTAATTTCGTCTAAGGCTTTAATCATAATTCCATGTGGCAATGAGCCAAATGCATCACGGAGGTCTAGAAAGACTGCATAAAACTTAGTGGATTCATGCTTAAAATCATCAATTGCTGTTTTCAAGCAGAAAACGTGCTCATTCATACCTTGACGATTAATATAGGCTTTTTTGTTTTCCGACAATATGTTCATTTCGCAGAGCCATGGCAGGATGCGATTCAGAATACACTTCATAAGAACTTTGTAAATGGTAGGGAGTAGAGAGATGTCTCTCCATGTTGCTGGGTTGTCAGGTATATTGTCTTTTTTCGGAATTCTGTGAATAAGGGCTCCTTTCCACGAAATGATGTTTTATTAACAAGGTTCGGGGGGAGCAGGTGCAGATAATTAACCCAATCAGCACAAGTGGAGATCAATCAGTAATCAACTCAGGACAAGATAAATAACAGCAGAACCCACCTGTGTTTCTTGACGGTTTATCAGCATTTGGCCCCGCAGTAGTCTACCTTCCTATCATGTCCGAATCAAGTTCTTCCCGTTTGATGAAGAATCTTTCGTCTGTCAGAATCAGGAATATTTGCCACAATCCTCTGGTGTTATCTCGCGGGCGTCAGGCCAAACAAACGGGTCCTCGCCACCGCGGACGAAACATCCGCAATCTACTTCCGCGTATTTGTTTAAACCGGAGCAATCAATAATTCCTGCCATAGAGAAATGGACAATAAGTCAATGCCGCCCTCTTCACACGAAGGAACGAGCCTTCCTACAGCGCCAGGCCGCCGCAGGAGGCCCTAAGTAAGCCGCGCTCAGATTCAGTCCCGACCATTCCACACTCTCTACGTCTGCCGGGTCAACTCCGCGAGTGCTCAGCTCAAAACCTTTTCGTTTCCGTCCCCGGTTGAACTTCGCATCGATTCAGTTGTTGAATCACGAGCCAGGTATCCTATCTGTATACTCATTTTTTATCGGGGAACACTCGCTTTAAAACATTTCTGTACAAATGATTTGCCGTCATTAACGCAATGCTTCCTCGAGGCATAAACTCACACGTAAACAGTAGGTCTCACATTACGTGCAGATTGCACACAGAATCATCAATAACCTATCACTAACACTGTCCTGCAATGTATCTACAAAAATCGCTTTGAAACTTAAAGTTATAGCGTAAATGTATTTTTATAATTTTTTTGAAGTAGCCTAATTTAAAACCACTGCTTCACTCTTGTTTTTCTGATTCATAACGAACAAATCGGCAGGGAATGTGACCCATACTCATAGAAATAATTAAAATAAACTGTCATGTTGACGGTTCCTGTTTGATGATCATCCAACATCAAACAATGATTACTGAATCAAACCGATGTGTCATAGGTGAATATATGCCGGTTCTAAAACGTTTTAGTCTTCTCATATAAGCAGTCTAAACTGTTCTGAACGCGGACTGCTATCTTTGCTCGGCCACTTAAACTTCAGATGCGCATAATCCTGCAAGGATTAATCTCTCACCTCCTCTTCCTCGCGTCTTTGATTAACGTTTAAGAAGACGAGCATCGGTCTGCCAGGCCCCAATCTCCTCCTCCCTTCACTCAGCCTCACACCACAGGAGCTTAATTTCTCCAGGTAAGTTTCTCCACTGCCACAGCAGTGATGTCTCCTCTGCTCCCGCTGGAGCTCTCTTTCTCTGTCTAATTTTTTCCACTGCCACAGCAGTGATGTCTCCTCTGCTCACACAGGAGCTCTGTTTCTCTGGCTAATTTTCTCCACTGCCACAGCAGTGATGTCTCCTCTGCTCCAGCAGGAGCTCTCTTTCTCTGGCTAATTTTCTCCACTGCCACAGCAGTGATGTCTCCTCTGCTCCCACAGGAGCTCTGTTTCTCTGGCTAATTTTCTCCACTGCCACAGCAGTGATGTCTCCTCTTCTCCCGCAGGAGCTCTGTTTCTCTGGCTAATGTTCTCCACTGCCACAGCAGTGATTTCTCCTCTGCTCCCGCAGGAGCTCAATTTTTCTGGCTAATCTTTCTCCACTGCCGCAGAAGTGATGTCTACTCTGCTCCCGCCGGAGCTCTGTTTCTCTGGCTATTTTCTCCACTGCCGCAGCAGTGAAGTCTACTCTGCTCCCACAGGAGCTCTGTTTCTCTGGCTATTTTCTCCACTGCCGCAGCAGTGATGTCTCCTCTGCTCCCGCAGGAGCTTTGTTTCTCTGGTTAATTTTCTCCACCGCCACAGCAGTGATGTCTCCTCTGCTCCCACAGGAGCTCTGTTTCTCTGGCTAATTTTCTTCACTGCCGCAGCAGTGATGTCTCCTCTGCTCCCACAGGAGCTCTGTTTCTCTGGCTAATTTTCTCCACTGCCGCAGCAGTGATGTCTCCTCTGCTCCTGCAGGAGCTCTGTTTCTCTGGCTAATGTTCTCCACTGCCAAAGCAGTGATGTCTCCTCTGCTCCCGCAGGAGCTTTGTTTCTCTGGTTAATTTTCTCCACCGCCACAGCAGTGATGTCTCCTCTGCTCCCGCTGGAGCTCTGTTTCTCTGGCTTATTTTCTCCACTCGAGTCAAGTCAAGTCATCCTCATTTATATAGCGCTTTTAACAATGTAGATTGTTTCAAATTAGCTTTACAGAGATAAACATATAATTTAAGGTAACAGAGATTGGTTTGGTTTTATAGTGGCTCTTGAAAAATGTTTTTTCCAGCTAAAGTTAGTTTTGATTGATTCACTTCCGTCTAAATGATCATTTGTAATTAAATTAGGGGCCGCTAAGACGACACCGTTCTCTCTAAACAGACTTTAAACGTGAACCTGTGATAGACGCTGATGGCGTTCACATGCACATTAAGAATTGATTCTATAGTTATGTGCGTTTGAATATATGTGCGCAGGTTTGTAATTCCTTACAAACCATGCCTAAACAAACTACTTGTCTATAAATTTTGATGCAGAATTTTTATTTTATCTTATCACTTTGGGTAGGTACGCGAACCGAAAAATTCCACATCGCTTTATCTGTAGAGTGGTATAGGGATCCTCCATAGGGAGAGGCTAGTTGGCACTTCAGCACTGCATTGTCATCAGGTCCAGGCGAAAGTCCTTCGTCAGATCTGGAAACGGCCTGGATCCAGCATGCTGCGGGAAAACCTCGGGATAAACAAAGACACTAAAATTAGCATAGATGCCATTCTTCTTATGATGTAACGAGTACATCAGGATTTGAGGGAAGTGTTCCCAGTTCCGGCTGACCTAATCTAAGCAGCCTAATATTGAATTATAGAAGTCTATAGAGTGTTATGTGAATGCTAGGTCAAAGAGATGTGGTTTTAGTCTAGCTTTGAACTGACAGACTGTGTCTGCTTCCCGGACAATGTTAGGAAGATTGTTCCAAAGTTTTGGTGCTAAATAGGAAAAGGATCTACCGCCAGCAGTCGATTTATATATTATAGGTATTATCAACTGGCCGGAGTTTTGAGATCGCAATAGACGTGAAGGACTATAATCCGTTGAGAGCTTGCTCAAGTACTGGGGAGCTAAACCATTTAGTGCTTTGTAATCTGCAATATTTTAAAATTTATACAATGTTTAATAGGGAGCCAATGCAGTGTTGACAGAACCGGGCTAATATGGTCGTACTTCCTGGTTCTGGTAAGAACTCTAGCGGCTGCGTTTTGAACTAGCTGTAGTTTGTTTATTAAGCGTGCAGGGCAACCACCCAGTAGAGCATTACAATAATCTAGCCTTTATGTCATGAACGCATGAACTAGTTGTTCCGCATTTGTCAATGAGAGCATATGACGTAATTTAGATATATTTTTAAGATGGAAAAATGCGGTTTTACAGACACTAGACACGTGACTTTCAAATGAAAGATTGGTATCAAAGAGCACACCCAGGTTCCTAACTGACGACGAAGACTTAACAGAGCAGCCATCAAGTGTTAGACGGTATTCTAGGTTATTACGTGTGGAAGTTTTTTGTCAAATAATTAGAATCTCTGTTTTTTCAGAATTTAGTAGTAGGAAATTACTAGTCATCCAATTTTTGATATCAACTATGCATTCCGATAATTTTGTGAATTGGTGAGTTTCGTTAGGTTTGGAAGAAATACAGAGCTGAGTATCATCAGCATAACAGTGAAAGCTAATTCCATGTTTCCTAATGATATCTCCTAAAGGTAGCATGTACAGAGTGAACAGCAACGGTCCTAGTACTGAGCCTTGTGGTACGCCATACTGAACTTGTGATCGATAAGACATCTCTTCATTTACTGCTACAAACTGATAGCGGTCAGATAAATATGATTTAAACCATGCTAATGCAATTCCACTAATGCCAACATAGTTTTCTAGTCTATTTAAGAGAATGTTGTGGTCAATGGTGTCAAATGCAGCACTAAGATCAAGTAACACTAATAGAGAGATACAACCACGATCGGATGATAAGAGCAAATCATTTGTGACTCTAATGAGAGCTGTCTCAGTGCTATGGTGCGGTCTAAATCCTGACTGGAAATCCTCGCAGATACCATTTCTTTTAAGAAAGGAAACCAGTTGTGAGGATACTGCCTTTTCTAGTATCTTTGACAGAAAAGGTAGATTTGAGATCGGCCTGTAATTGACTAATTCTGTAGGATCAAGTTGTGTTTTTTTAACAAGCGGTTTAATCATAGCCAGCTTAAAGGTTTTTGGTACGTATCCTAGAGACAAAGATGAATTAATGATGTGAAGAAGAGGATCTATGACTTCTGGAAGCATCTCTTTCAGTAGTTTAGTCGGTATAGGGTCTAACATACATGTTGTCGATTTAGATGAATTAACGAGTTTGCAAAATTCTTCCTCTCCTATGGCAACAAATGAATCAAATTTTACCTCGGGGAGACTATAATGCACTCCCTGATGTGATGCTGTAGTAGACGGTTGCATAGTTATAATTTTGTCCCTAATATTATCAATCTTATAAGTGAAGAAGTTCATAAAGTCATTACTGCTGTGTTTCTTGGAAACTTCTGGGCTTGAAGCTTTCTTTTTCGTTAGTGTAGCCACTTTTTCAAATAAATACCTTGGATTATGTTTATTTTCTTTTAATACGGTTGAAAAATAAGCAGATCTAGCAGCTTTTAAAGCCTCTGTAAGCAATCGAGCTCTCCTTCCATGAACTCCGAAATACCTCTAGTTTTGTTTTCTTCCAGTTGCGCTCCATTTTTCTGGCTGCTCTCTTAAGGGCCCGGGTGTGCTCGTTGTACCACGGTGTTGGACTATTTTCTTTAATCTTCTTTAAGCGCAACGGAGCAACTGTATCTAAAGTGCTGGAAAGGAGAGAGTTAAAAGTTTCTGTTGCAATATCAAGTTCTTCTAAGCTATCTGGGATGCTGAGACGATGAAACTGATTAGGAAGATTATTAATAAAGCAATCTTTAGTGGCAGAAGTGATAGGTCTAACATACTTGTAACACGGAGTTGGCTTTGCAGCCTTGGCTAAATGTAATTTACATGAGACTAGATAATGATCTGAGATGTCGTTGCTCTGCTGCAGAATTTCAACAGCATCAACATTGATTCCATGTGATAATATTAGATCTAGAGTATGATTACGACAATGAGTAGGTCCTGACACGTGTTGTCTAACTCCAATAGAGTTAAGAATGTCTTTAAATGCCAATCCCATTGCATCTTTTCCATTAGCTACATGTATATTAAAATCACCAACAATTAGGACTTTATCTGCAGTCAATACTAATTCTGATAGAAAGTCAGCAAATTCTTTGATAAAATCTTTATGGTGCCCTGGTGGCCTGTAGACAGTTGCCAGCAGAATTCTCAAACTTGATTTATCGTTTAAATTATATATTTTTACATTAAGCACCAACACTTCAAAATAAATATATTTTAAACTAGATTTTTTAGTGGTTTTGAAAATATTACTATAAATTACAGCAACACCTCCCCCTTTGCCTTTCAGGCGAGGTTCATGTTTATAACAGTAATCATGAGGGGTGGACTCATTTAAAGTAATGTAATCGTCTGGTTTTAGCCAGGTTTCTGTCATACACAGCACATCTAGGTTATAATCTGAAATCATTTCATTAACTATGAGTGCTTTTGAAGTAAGGGATCGAATATTCAGCAACCCAAGCTTTAACGTTTGCTCATCTGTATTATATCTATTTTTTATTTGTTGAATATCAATTACATTTTGACCTTAGATCGGTTTGGACGTTTTTTGGATTTCCAAATTCGGGGAGCAGACACAGTCTCTATATGATGATATCTAGGTGAAAGAGCCTCTATGTGATGGGATTTATCTGACCTTGGTGACGCGAGGCCGCTAGCAGACGGTCGGTTTAGCCAGTTTGTCTGCTTCCTGACCTGAGCCCCAGATTGTCATGTTTTGTCTCTAAGACTGTGAGCCAAATTACTAGAGAGAAGAGCAGCACCATCCGAGGAGGGATGTATACCATCTCTTTTCAACAGGTCAGGTTTGCCCCAAAAACTTTTCCAATTGTCTATGAATTCTATATTATTTTGCGGACACCACTTAGACAGCCAGCCATTGAGTGATGACAATCTGCTAACTATCTCATCACTCCTTCGAACAGGAAGGGGGCCAGAGCAAATTACAGTGCCTGACATCGTACTTGCGAGTTCAAACACCTCTTTAATATTAATTTTGGTGATCTCCGACTGGCGGAGTCGAACATCATTAGTGCCGACGTGAATAACAATCTTAGAGAATTTACGATTAGCATTAGCCAGCACTTTTAAATTTGCTTTGATGTCAGGAGCTCTGGCTCCCGGCAAACATGTGACTATGTTGGCTGGTGTCCCTATTTTCACGTTCCGTGTAATAGAATCGCCAATTACCAGGGCACAATCAACCGAATTCTCAGTGGGTGTTTCACTGAGTGGGGCAAATCGATTTGTTGTGGTAATCGGAACGGAAGAGTGGTTTTTTGATCCGTGACTAGAGCGATCCCTCACTGTCACCCATCTGCCTGGCTGCACAGGCAATAATTCAGCCGGAACCGAATCATGTAAAGAGTTCACTAGGCTAGGCGCATCCAAAGTAGAATCTAAAGCTCTAGCACACTTACTATCCTCAATTAAAGTTTGGATGCGTGTTTCTAATTCTGAAATCTTCTCCGTCAGCCTGACTGTTTCCTTGCATTTATCACATATAAACCCTATATTGCCGACGGGGAAGGCTATGCTAAACATGTAACATGAAGTGTAGGTGACAATAACAGGACAAGACATTACTCACCGTGTTTGTTGACTGATTCTTACTCTTCTGGGCTTTTTATGAACTCAGAGGCGCGGGCGCGCGAGAGAAAAATAAATAAATAACTGAGCGCACGGGTGGCGCGTTAACAGGCTAGCGAGTTACTAGCGTGTTGTTCTAACAATAACGGAAGCTAACGATGTCAGGTTAATCTGAGATGTTGTCTAAGCTGTATTTAGTAGTATAAACAACTAGAAATGGTAGTAAATGATGGTTCAAAACAGAAAGAAATACAAGGCTAATACGAGGCTTAGACAGAGCTTACAGCCTCGAAGCAAACAAAACACAGCAGGCAGCTAGGCAGACAGGAGCAATCGATCAGGATCAGGAACCACTGCCACAGCAGTGATGTCTACTCTGCTCCCACTGGAGCTCTGTTTCTCTGGCTAATTTTCTCCACTGCCAAAGCAGTGATGTCTCCTCTGCTCCTGCTGGAGTTCTGTTTCTCTGACTCATTTTCTCCACTGCCACAGCAGTGATGTCTCCTCTGCTCCCGCAGGAGCTCAATTTTTCTGGCTAATCTTTCTCCACTGCCGCAGCAGTGATGTCTACTCTGCTCCCTCCGGAGCTCTGTTTCTCTGGCTATTTTCTCCACTGCCGCATTAGTGATGTCTACTCTGCTCCCGCAGGAGCTCTGTTTCTCTGGCTATTTTCTCCACTGCCCCAGCAGTGATGTCTTCTCTCCAGTACCTCACTATTCAGAATCGATCTGTTTCCTCTTTTTCCATTCAGCGAGCATTGGTCTCCCAGCAGTTGTTGCATGCATCTGTTTCCTCGTTCTCCATCCAGCGAGCACTGGTCTCCCAGCGGATGTTGCATGCATCTGTTTCTTCTTTCTCTGTCCAGCGAGCATTGGTCTCCAACGGACGTAGCATGCATCTATGTTTCCTCTTTCTCCATCCAGCGAGCATTGGTCTCCCAGTGGATGTTGCATGCATCTGTTTCTTCTTTCTCTGTCCAGCAAGCATTGGTCTCCCAGCGGACGTAGCATGCATCTATCTCTACTCTTTTCCATCCAGCGAGCAATGGTCTCCCAGTGATGGTAGTATGTATTATGTACTTGTGCTGCGTTTTATTATTTATGCGTGTCGGAGTTCCGACTAGGAAGACAGACGTTGCCTAGCAACATGCCCCCTTTCCTCAGATTTCCCAGCTTGGTAGTCAGACAACCGTGAGGACACTGAGCAAGAATTCCGATACGGAATCCAAGAGCTGCGCCCTATGTGACTTGTGTGAATTGTTTTCATTGGTTTTGGACCGCTTTGGTTGTTTAAATTATGATTTTAATCACTCGTATTACTGCGATACCTTACTGCGTCTGTATCACTGCCTGTGGCCTTGTTCTGAGTGCAATATTGAACGAAACCTTGTTTCAAACGGGTGTTACTAAAGTGGCTAGCGTTGCTAACAGAAGATAACTAAAACATGAAATAAAGTGAGAATTTTAGAAGTTCAAATGGCTGCGTTTTGATAAGCGCCTGGTACTTGGCCAGTGCTACCATAGCAACAGCTTTCTGGGTGGCGTCTATGTTTTTCTCCGACTCGGACGCGCGAAACATACCAGAATACGTGAAGCGTAGAAGTGACGTCATATATGAGGGCCGAATCGGTTCGTTGACAAAAAATCGGTTTGTTGACAAAAAATCGGTTCGTTGACAAAAATCGGTTCGTTGACATAATAGAACGCAGTGCTATCTCTTCTCTCTCCCGTCCAGCGAGCATGGGTCTCCCAGCGGACGTACTATGTACTGTAGGATTACAAATTTATTAAAATGTTAATTAAGGTTCTAAAACTATAGTATATAAACTAAGAAAGTTTATTTAGTGTGAATTTTTATAACTAAGATAAATGTCACAAACCTGCGTGTTCCTGTCTGTCCTGATCTCTCCATTGTAAGTTAAATTGATCAGAGCACTGAGAATATCACCTTTTATCATTGAATGGTCTGGCTGATTAGATTAGTTTCTATGCATTCGAATCACACTGTCAATGCCGATGAGATCAGGGCTGGGGAGTTTCAGGTAGCAGGGCGGACTCCTGTGCCTCATTTACATTCTTTATTTCAGAGTGTCTCCACCTCTATGTAACTCCTCCCCCTTGAAAGATATATAAACTACAAGGTATTTTGCTTTAGTCAGATCTTGGACGAAGCAGACTACAGCAATAAAGAAACCTGCTTGAAAGATATCCCAACGTCTCCTGGTCTTCGCTTCTGAGTTCCTACACCTTATAAGAAAGTTTACTACAGTACTTATCTCTACTCTATCCCGTCCAGCGAGCATGGGTCTCCCAGCAGACACAGCATGTATATATCTTCCCACTACCTCTGTCCAGCAAGCATTGGTCTCTCAGCGGACAGCATGTATCTTCCTTTTTCATATTTCTGTCCAGCGAGCATTGGTCTCTCAGCAGACTCGACACGTATCTATCTTTCCTCCCCAGCCAGCATTTTCAAATTCATTCCACCTCGCAGGTGGCCGGTAGAGCCCAATATCCTGACGCCATCGAGCCGCTCACGTCAGAAGCTACATGGGCCCTCCCGGTCAGCCGTTTTTCGATTCCCGCTTAACTCACCCGTTAACGCCACGGAGATATACTTGATCCAGCGATCAAGCTTATTGAAAAGCCAGCCCGCCAAATTCTCTGAAACTTTGGGGGGTCTATAGTCTGGCGGCTGTCCTTTTGTTCTTTAGCTTTTTTTGGGGGGAGTACTCTGGCTTCGGGCAGAAATTCCAAGCTCGGAGCCCTCCACCCGGACAGCACGCCAAGTACGCATAACCTTTACCATAATAAATATATGTAGATGTGAACTCGTGAAATGATGTTTTATTAACAAGGTTGCGGGAGGAGCAGGTGCAGATAATTAACCCAATCAGCACAAGTGGAGATCAATCAGTAATCAACTCAGGACAAGATAAATAACAGCAGAACCCACCTGTGTTTCTTGACGGTTTATCAGCATCCCACCTCCACCCCATCTCCTCACTTTTAGTTCCATCTCTAGTTCCATCTACTCTTACCAACAGGGGGAGTACTCTGGGTTCGGGCAGAAATTCCGAGCTCGGAGCCCTCCACCCGGACAGCACGCCAAGTACGCATAACCTTTACCATAATAATTATATGTAGATGTGAACTCGTGAATTTTGTTTTTTCTCATTGGTCAGACAGACATTAAATATTTGTGTTAGTGCGATACATGTCCATTGTTTTGTGGATTTAAATGTTTCATACGTAACACCATCGGATCCACACGCCTTGTTGTTTGGTAGGCTTTCAATCACCCTTAAAACCTCCTGAGATGTAAACAGCGAGGTATTCGGAGTTTCGGTAGGGGGATTTAACTCTAGCTCATCTAGCCAGGGGGGCGTGGCGAGGCGTTCACCGGTGGCGTCTACTTGGTTTTTATCGCAGTAATAGTTAAAAACTCGCTCTATATCATTCGTGCCTGACAGAGGTTCTATGAAAATACTATTATTAAGAATGACTCTAATAGCTTTAGTCTTGTTGTTATTCCAGAGATAAGCAATTTCATCGCGGCTCACCCTTTCTGAGTGGTCTTTTCTGCTAGGTCCTCGCTGTTCTGTTGAGCGCTGGTTGAATGACCTCGCGCGTAAAACGGAATTGTTTCTCTATCCATTCTGTCAGAGCCTCCGATGTTCTGGCTGTTGGAGGTTTGTCAATGTTTGGAAGTTTGTTAAGAATCCTCACTGTGTATTTGAGAAAAGGTATTCCGTAAGGTCTGCCGTTTCGATGATGTGCAGAAAACGTACCGTTTTTGTGATATATTCCATTTAAAATCGCCATAAGTTTATTCCACTGTGTCGGGTATGTTTTTTTTTCTGCGTTTTCGACGGC
This sequence comes from Siphateles boraxobius, assembly GCF_051911475.1. Taxonomy (NCBI): domain Eukaryota; kingdom Metazoa; phylum Chordata; class Actinopteri; order Cypriniformes; family Leuciscidae; genus Siphateles; species Siphateles boraxobius. The sequence continues at coordinate 16,933,572 of NW_027508734.1, forward strand.
AGTTACGACGGGTTCTCTCTCTCTCTCACACACACACACACACAAACACACATGCACGCACGCACGCACGCACACAAACACACTCACACTTTGCAACATCCCTAAAAACAGAGGTAAGATTCTCGTAATGTGACACTTTTGCAACATCTACACACACACACACACACACACACACACACACACACACACACACACACACACACACACACACACACACACACACACACACACACACACACACACACACACACACACACACACACACACACACACACACACACACACACACACACACACACACACACACACACACACACACACACACAAACACACACAATTTGCAAAATCCCTAAAAACAGAGGTAAGATTCTCGTAATGTGACACTTCTGCAACATCTGCACTTTGGAAAGTATGCTGGAAAAAAGGAAATGTGTTTGTCTTTTGGCTTTCACCGACGAGTCCTGAAATGCTGCTATTGAATGCTGGAACTTGCGGTAAAAATGTCAACCTGCTATTCATAGAAACCCTCAATTTATCATGAAGCCACTTTTAGAGTGAAAGACCATCAAAATTTTTTTTTTTTTTTTTTTACCAGAAAAGTATTTATGATATTGGGGAAATGTACTGATCTCCTCTGGATTTTTAAAGCAGGTCCCATATCAAGAATGTCATTCCATAAATTTATACTGGAAATCACAAACCAGGGATCGATCGATCCCTTATCTATCTATCTATCTATCTATCTATCTATCTATCTATCTATCTATCTATCTATCTATCTGTCTATCTATCTATCTATCTGTCTGTCTATCTAGCAGATCTATCTATCTATCTATCTATCTATCTATCTATCTATCTATCTATCTATCTATCTATCTATCTATCTATCTATCTATCTATCTATCTATCTATCTATCTGTCTCTCTGTCTGTCTGTCTATCTAGCTAGTCTCTCTCTATCTCTCTCTCTCTCCTTTTTGAATGTTTGACTAACATCAGCCTACCTATTCGATAGAACAGCACCTTACATGAAGGACTGTACAGTTTTCTCTAGAGGAAGCATTGGAAATATTCTACATTAACATGCCGGGATAGAAACAGTCCTCCGTCATCAGAGAGTATGATGGCTGAAAGATTTGCAAAACACATGCAGAGTTTGTTTATTGGAGTTGAAAGTAAGGTCACCATGCATGGGGTTCTACTTCAATCAGTGCTAAACAATCAATGCAAGAGTAATCAATGCTGAATCACAGGAACCCCTCCATCTGCACACGTTTAACAACACATTATGTGGTGTGACTCCTTTCCCAGAAAAATAATAAACACATAGCGAGAGGCCAAATCACATGTTGTATGACTGTGTATGGATTATCAGCCTATTAGAGCGCAAGGGTGCAAGGGCTTGAGCGGTGCTCATGAAAACGGTTCCCAGATGAAGACAAGCACAGCTGCAGTCAGCATGTCTGCCGGGTATAGATGGCCTGTGATTGAAGAAAATCTCCTCCAGTCTCCCTCTGTTCTGATGTAACCAACTAATGACAATGTGGTTTAACAGTACTTTCAGACATTCTCAGCTTCAGAAAAGAAAAGCAGAAAGAAAAGATCTTGTGAACGTTGAGGTTCCTGCACATTGTGTGTGTGCGCTTTAGACTGCACACTTCCCTCATGAGAAGATATGAGAGAACAAATGGAGAACAAAAGAGTTTCAAAAGAAGAAAAAGAATTGTAATCAAAAGAAGGTGAAGCCTGTGAATCTGGAGAGACTAATTGAATTTCATTGCAGTGGACTTCTGGTCCCCAGATACAAACATGACTGTGATTGCAGAGCAAAATAACAGCTTAGTGAGAAAGAGAGAAAGTAAAGAAATGGCGAGATGAGTCCATTCTAGTCATTTGTCCATAAGCACAAAATAGTTTTTTTTTTTTTTTTTGTGCTAGCAAAAAAACTTTTGTTCTCCATTCCCATTCATGGACATGCCTTACCATTTAGCCAGCAGATTAAACAGGGCATCATAAAGCACAGTCTTTGAGTAATTCCTACTCCCAAAATATGCATTTCATGCTTAACCAGCTTGTGCTACTAGGGGAACCTTACTACTCTAATTGACTATATAATTTGCCACTAGATTGGACATTTATAAGGTTGTAGAAAATACAATTTTCATAATTAAATGAAATGACATAATTGTTTGATTACAAGTTAAATTCAAGAGAATGTATGTTTTACATTAAAAAAAGTTTGTTCATAATAATTGGGATTAGAAATCAACCAATTTATATACAATCAAAACTAATAATTTTTTGTTTTTGTCAAAGGCATTACATATATTACAAATAATAATTATTAATGATATTTGTATTGTCTATAATATGAAAAATTATTAGTACTACTAATTAGCATTATATAGCCTTAATACTATTAAAAAAAACAATTTTAATTTTTGTTTAATTATGTTTATAGTTTACATCCATACAGCCAGTCCAGCACTAAAAATACTATATGGATATCAGACAACAGCACTATATTTCCACATCTGGTAGGTGTACTGTACGTAAAAAGTTGAATAAATCATACAGATTTAGGCAGTCATTTTTGTTAATTTACCCATGAATACCACTGTTTACTGCCGTTGAATGCACAGAAGGATTGTAATTGTAAAAAAAAGAACCTATTCAGTAGAAAAGTGTAAAATACAGTCAACAATATTGGTCAAAATGATTATCGTTTGATCTCTGATTTGGTTAAACCAGCATATGCATGCACATACATGTGTTGAAATGCTCTGATTTCGAATCACTGCTCAGGAAACTTTTATCCGTCTAGGTTTCTTGATTTTGTTCTGGTAAAGCCATGTTCTTTTGGGTCATCTTAAATCCTTAATCGCACACAGGGTTCTGATTAAAGGAGTCTCCACAAGTCTGTCTGCATCACCACCAATATTTCGACCGGCTTCTCTATTACTGCGAGGAATAGAATGCATGCATCAAGGGTGGTTGCAGGTAAACAGACAAAGATGAAGAATAACGTTCCAACACAAGATTAATAGCAATAATCCTCAGAATAGATGGTAATTTTCCCCCAATCCAGAACAGTGACTTCAGGGTCTCTTTGTCGTAGGGGCTGGTGATGGCAAGATGACAAAATTGTTCCATGTAACTGAAGACATCGTAGCTCATCTGAGCCACTGCAGCATATTGTGCAGGGTATTCCATATTTGGTTCGGTCATCTGTCACAGGTGGTTGCAGGTAAACAGACGAAGATGAAGAATAAGGTTCCAACACAAGTTTAATATCAATAATCCTCAGAACAGGCAAACAGATGGGAGCAACACACACTACACATAAACGTGACCAAACGATGACAGACTGTGAAGACAGAACTTAAATAATGAGTGAAACAAGATTATTAATAGAACACAGCTGAACCAAACAAACTCATAATGATGGTGACCATGGAAACAAAGGAGTGGCGGGAATTTCAAACAAAGGAACACGTGAGAATGAATGAAAAGAAACTAAAAATCCATAATAACTAAGACAACCTGAAGATAACTGTGACATTATGATCCTGATCATAAATCGTACAACAGCGTCCACTTTAAAAAACGTAAAATAAAAACAGACCCTCATTCTAAAGTTCACTTTTAGACATCTGAATGAAACTAATGAAGGAATGAATCAGCAAATCAATTAAAGGCTTAAAGAACACAGGAACTCAACCTCTATAGGCTTCAACTAAATTAAATCATGTTATAAACTCCTTAGTGCTTACACATAAAACAAAAGCTTTCAGACTGAACAGAAGCCTAATATGTAATCGTAATATGTTTTTTGGGCAAAAATTTATGACTACTATATTGGGCAAACACTACATCTCGTAGTTAATATTCATAAAAACACCAATAGCCAAAACAGTTATAACGTTCAAATGTTTGGGGAATGTATATACAGTATATATATATATATATATATATATATATATATATATATATATATATATATATATATATATATATATATATATATATATATATATATATAAACATTCTAATATGCTGATTTGGGCACAAGAAACATTATTTGATTCAATTCGATATTCATTTGGAGTTACAATACATGCCAATTTAAAAAAAAGTAAAAAATAAACAAACAAAACTTGATTAATAAATGATTTGTATACAAACATTTAAATTGAGCACAAGGCTGTTTTAATAATAAATAATGGCATAATTATGGTGGCATAATAGCTAAACGGTGGCTGTCATAAAAACTTTTCATGATGGATTTATTCAAACATAATATTGAAAAATAGGTTACATAAAAATATGATGAATATTTAATAGAGTGCATATATTTAGCAAAATGCTCCTCTATAGAGTTGATTTTTATAAATAAATATCCAGTTATGGAATGGATTTTCTGAAGTAAATTTAACATTACTGACATAATGTTTGCAAGCGGTTTTATTGACGTCTTTACTGTACATGCTTGAAACACTAATTGAGCGATTACATGTGAAAGGATATGGATTTCAGTAAGTACTCTTTCTTTCAACATAGTCTACCTTCTGATGTTCATTTATGTTTATTTCGTGCTATAACTAGTGTAAGGCCTGCACAATTGGTCCAACAACAGTTTCCGATAACCGGGTGAAGGTTTACTGCGTGTTACAGTCTTTTCATCATGGCAAAGTCATTTAATTCCAATTAAACTTTTATCTGACTCCATTTTATCACAACCTCGAATTTATGTTTTGTTATTGGTCATTTACATAATAGTTTAGCAGCACATTTGATTATTTTATTTAACTCTTTACTCTTATTATCTTCATTCACTCATGTGCCAAAGTCAAACATGGTCCTCACACCGGCCGTTCATATTATGTGGGCCCATGATCGGAAACTCGTCAGTTTAATCGATAACCAGAGGTTATGGCTAAAGACGTTTAACAATGCCGCCCACGCATGCTATTATTCTAGGTTTTAGATTTAATTTTTCATGTCGTTTATTTCGTATATTGTCATAGTCAAGGGCTGCGTCCGAAATCACATACTCTCTAGAGAAGGTACTTATTTTCACTAGTTCACATTTACATATATAATAAGATCAGGTATGGAATATGAATAGTTGGCTTGCTGTCCGGGGAGAGGGCTCCAAAATCAGAGTATACTCCCCATATCCCTGCCTAGGATAGGAATAATCTAGAGTGAGGAGGGATGCTGGAAAACTGTCGTGGAACCAATGTGAGTCAGCTCTTATGCCTCCTCTTGCGCTGATTGGTTAGATTATCTGAACGTTCTCCTCTCGAACTGTGTTAATAAAACATCATTTGAATAAGTAATTACGGTTCTTTGCAACCACTAAAAAGTATGTTCTATATACTGTAGCATGAATGCGTGTAGTATGAATGTAATTCGGATGTACTACATCTGCCATGTTGTCATTATCATGTGACCTACCAGCATCAGTTCGTTTGTTTCACTGTCATTCATAAATCCTCTCCTGTGGCCTCATGGGAAGTAGGTCATCTGGTTAGCCTACTTTACCTACTCTTTTATAAATATACATTCAGACATACTTCTTTTGTCACATGCTGTTTTTCCAGTGTTTCCATGATAAAGCAAACAGTAATGAAATGATCTGCATATCTGTATGATTGTCTTACCCATTTACTGTACAGTCACCTAGAAATATATTCTTCTGAATAATTCTGAAACAATCTGTGACCCCACCTGTGAACCCCCGGCTAAAGGCGCAGAATCTAATTACGAGTAAAAGAGCGTCAAAGTAGTCAATGTGTTTATTGCTGTAAATGATAGATTATACCAAGGGTTTTGAGATGCAATGATCAAATTTTCATTTATAACATGATAAATACTACAATTAATGATTTTATTGACACTACGTTTTACTTTTGTGAAAAAAAAAAGAAAAAAAAAGGACGTGGGCTCCCTAAACATTGATTTCAATCGTCTCTGGGTTCATTTTTCAGTGAAACAACACCTGCTGGTTCTTTTATCATTCAGTTCAGGAACTTCTTTTCTACTTATTGTCTATTAGAAAGAGTAAACAGACCTTAATATCAATCTGCACGAGCGGCAATCAGGTCAACAAAATGAAAAAAAATGCGACTTAAGTCGGGTTCAGATGGAGTCTGAGGAGATTGTTTTGTGTCATCGCCAAACATTTAAGAACAGCTTATTGTTTGTAGTTCAGTATTCTGTCAATAATATTAATCTTATTTTAAGGACATTTTAGGCCTGCTAAGTGTCAATAATATAATTCGTTTGCTGGAGTACTGCGTCGTTTTGACATATGACATGGCAGCGCTAAGGCAACACCGTACCATAGAGGGTTAAATGATGAATTTCTATCTATTCAGATGAATTTCATTAACATTACTTGATTATAGGTCACATGGTATATTTTACCACAAGCACTGTCATGCTGATGCCATTTATACAGCAGAGGCCAAAAGTGATATCCAGAGAGGACTATTTGTTTTTTAATGTCCCTACAAGTTCAAACAAAATGCTAGACTTGGTTAGGGTATACAGGTGCTGGTCATATAATTAGAACATCATCAAAAAGTTTATTTATTTCAGTAATTCCATTCAAAAAGTGAAATTTTGATAATATATTCATTCATTACACACAGACTGATATATTTCAAATGTTTATTTAATTTAATTGTGATGATTAAAACTGAAAACTAATGAAAATCACAAATTCACAAATTATCTCCGAAAATTAGAATCAGCACTCAATACTTAGTTGGGGCTCCTTTTGCCTGAATTACTGCAGCAATGCGGCGTGGCATGGAGTCGATTAGTCTGTGGCACTGCTCAGGTGTTATGAGAGCCCAGGTTGCTCTCATAGTGGCCTTCAGCTCTTCTGCATTGTTGGGTCTGGCGTATCGCATCTTCCTCTTCACAATACCCCATAGATTTTCTATAGGGTTAAGGTCAGGCGAGTTTGCTGGCCAAATAAGAACAGGGATACCATGGTCCTTAAACCAGGTACTGGTAGCTTTGGCACTGTGTGCAGGTGCCAAGTCCTGTTGGAAAATGAAATCTGCATCTCCATAAAGTTGGTCAGCAGCAGGAACCATGAAGTGCTCTAAAACTTCCTGGTAGACAGCTGCGTTGACCTTGGACCTCAGAAAACACAGTGGACCAACACCAGCAGAATGCATGGCACCCCAAACCATCACTGACTGTGGAAACTTTACACTGGACTTCAAGCAACGCAGATTCTGTGCCTCTCCTCTCTTCCTCCAGACTCTGGGACCTTGATTTCCAAAGGAAGATTTACTTTCATCAGAGAACATAACTTTGGACCACTCAGCAGCAGTCCAGTCCTTTTTGTCTATAGCCCAGGCGAGACGCTTCTGACGCTATGTCTTGATCAAGAGTGGCTTGACACAAGGAATGCGACAGCTGAAACCCATGTCTTGCATTATCTGTGCGTGGTGGTTCTTGAAGCACTGACTCCAGCTGCAGTCCACTCTTTGTGAATCTCCCCCACATTTTTGAATGGGTTTTGTTTCACAATCCTCTCCAGGGTGGGGTTATCCCTATTGCTTGTACACTTTTTTTCTACTACATCTTTTCCTTCCCTTCGCCTCTCTATTCATTTTCTTGGACACAGAGCTCTGTGAACAGCCAGCCTCTTTAGCAATGACCTTTTTGACGCTGTTTTGCCCTCCTTGTGCAAGATGTCAATGGTCATCTTTTGGACAGCTGTCAAGTCAGCAGTCTTCTCCATGATTGTGTAGCCTACAGAACTAGACTGAGAGACAATTTAAAGGTGTTTTTTTACGTGTTTTGAGTTAATTAGCTGATTAGAGTGTGACACCAGGTGTCTTCAATATTGAACCATTTCACAATATTCAAATTTTCTGAGATACTGATTTTGGGGTTTTCATTAGTTGTCAGTTAAAATCATAAAAATTAAAAGGAATGAACACTTGAAATATATCAGTCTGTGTGTAATGAATGAATATAATATCCAAATTTCACTTTTTGAATGGAATTACTAAAATAAATTGACTTTTTGATGATATTCTAATTATATGACCAGCACCTGTATATCTGAAAACTACAGCTACAGGTTTTATTGTCATATGCAAAAAATATATAATGAAACATTATTATTATTGTTATTATTATTATCAGTGTTGAAAACAGTTGTGCTAAACAGAAACCATGATAAATGTATTGAGTAATACAACAATTGCTTGATTATAGGTTGCGTAGTATATTTCACCACAAGCACTGTCATGCTGACGCCAGACTGTGACTGTAAAACCACACCTGCAAGAAAAGGAAGATTATTGTTAAGAGGAAATGGTTAGTCAGCCTCTGATCACAAATGAGGCTGAAATAGAGTACGTGCAAGACTTGATATAGTCCATCCTTGGTATTTTCTCTAAGTACCCAACAGTCTGGGGTGTTAGAAAAAGTTAGACAGACTAATGAATCACTTTACAGTGTAACCAGAGTCTGGATGACAAGCTGCCGACTCTTTCTGCGGGCTCACCCCTCTGCCGGGAATTGAACACCATAACAGATCTTTCTCCAACAGAGCCAAGTTAGAGGAGCCAGGATACAACAACAATTAAATAACTACCGCAAGTCATGCTTCGCTCTAAAGAGTCCCTGAAAGATCTCAAACAAATGTCAAAGACTGTAGTTCTTACTCTGAGGAAAAAACATTTGACTGTGCTGAGTGGTCAACATTATTGCTCATGCAACAGTATATGATTGAGCAAATGCAAGCAGCTTTGACATTAAACTCTTTCATCTCAAAATGAAAATGTTTCTCGTCGTTCCAAACATGACTTTCTTTTTCCTGTGAAACACAAAAGAAGATATTTTAATGAATGTTTCAACTGTTTCGGCCCATACAATTAACAACAGTGAAGTTTATAACAACATGAGACCCCACTTACTCTTATTGTATCTTCTTTTATGCCCCACAGAAGAAAGTCATTCAAGATTTGGAGCAGGATTATGTGAGATTTTTTCAGGTAACTATCCATTTAATGTATACATGTATATGTGCATCATAGATGACATACAGTTTGAGAACTTTAAGGCCTCATACGCACAATATTTAGAACTTTAAGATGTTTCCCCATTAGCAAAACTGGGATAGAAGCAAAAGACTGTCAAGTGCTAAATCAACAGAGCCTTTTCAATCCCAGTCGTGTTCTTGTAACATCAACTTTCTGCCAGTCTAGACATTATTGGGGTCTCAGGAAGAAAACTTTTGCATTTCAGTCCTGCCAAGACAGATTTTGGTAGAGTGCACGCAGTCACAGACATTCATGAGACATTCCTTTTGTTTTGGGGTCTACTGTTACTATTTAGGGACGTCAGATTTGTTGGATAACCTTGTGTAAGCGATAGTGATTTGGAAACCTTACTTTAAGATAATATGATTTCTGAAACAGATGTATTTGACTTAAAATTTAAATAAACAGAGGCAATGCCTGATCCAAAATTCTGAGGGGTTGACTGGAATTGGACAATTTCTCTCTCAGTTCTTCTGTTCCAGCTAATGTAGCTGCCTATTCTGTCAGTAGGTGGTCAGTCTCGATTAGTATAATGTGGGCCTGCATCTCTGCCATGTGAAAATGATACAATCGGCTTCATGTGCTGCCAGTAAAACATGATGAAACCACTGCCATAATGTGACATTGTCATATTCCAGTTCTTTATTGAGTCCTCAGTAAATAAATATGGAATTATCAAAGCTTTTTTTCTCATCACCAAACCTTAAGATCTGGCATCCCACTCGAATCCACCTACAGCAGTAATTATGAACATGGGGATGCTACAAAGAAAGTAAGCCTGAAAGTTCTCTGTCACAGATCACACTTGTCAAAATATGGATTTGATTTACCTGATTCAGCCAAACTTTCCTTCTTGTGACCAAAGTTTTTGGGGTCATCGCTTTGGAGACAGACCACTGGGAATGTGGACTCTCCATGTCTTTGAATGTGATTGGAGCTTCTCAAATTCGTCACTCTGCGGTGTGGGCTTGGAGACGTTTTCCCTGCCTCAGATTTGAATTCTTGAAATAACCGTGACTGTGCCATTCTTTCTTCCATTCCTTCTCTCGGAACTATTTCACAAGCCTGACTAAGCTGTTCCCCAGAGCCTGCATTTGGGGTAGATCCAACCAACTGTCAGGTGCTGACAGCGATTTAAAATGCCCTGACTTCTTTATTTTTGCCAAGGCATTCTTCATTTTCAACTTCACTCATTTAATTTTTCTCTGTTTTTCCCTTGTGCGGACTTCAGATCACATGGTCTGTGACTGAGAATCCCCTGAATCCGCCTGTCCTGATGAGGGCTAGAGTACTCCCTTGCAATCTTCTTTCTGACCAGTGTTCAAAGGCCTAAGGAACACGGCTACAAATAAGTAAATGTGGTTTTCCATCTGCCCATAATGGTAGTTCTGGACTTCTGCGAAAGCCATTACATACACACTGAAAAATTAAAGAAAAATCAAAATACTCAAAGATCTGGAGTTTTCCATGAGTTTGTGAAATCGATACTTATTTTCGGACATATGTAACTTGATTGGATGAGGACTTGCTATACTAATGATGCAATAAATTAAACCAAGCGCAGTGGACTCTAGTGGAATTAGCCGTGCTATATCCTGTTGAGACAGCCTGGAAAAGTTGTGGTGTTCTAAATCCGAGATATAAATCCAACTGGCTCAGTACTAGGGATGTGCGGTTAATTGAATTTGAGTTTTGATTTAGATTTTAGCTTAAAACCATTATGAAAATACGATAATCGAGATAAAAACGGTTATCGTGTCCCATTCCATTGCTTTCGCTCCTTTTAAAGAGACCAATCTGAATGTGCAAATCAGTAAAATTATGTAAGGTGACTTCCATAAAATGGGACATGCTTGATATTAAAAAAAGTTATTAAAAGCATGAAAGAGAACATGCACTGTTCCTCAGACGGCTCTCTGTGCACTCTGAAATGGAGCTGAACTTGGAGAAGCAAAGTGAACTTTGAGATTTGGGTGAAAGCCTAAACAGTCAAATACTCACAAAAATATATCAAAATGGGCTTGGCAAGTATTTACGTAAACCCAAACGGTTATATCTTTCACAAGCTTACAATTACAATCAAATAGAATAAAGGGTATGCGTATTTGGTGTGCTGTCTGGGGGGGAGGACTCTGAGCTTGGAATGTGGCCCAAACCCAGAGTATTCCCCCCGTATCCCTGGCTGGGCTAAGAACAGATAAGAGTGAAAAGTTGGGATGGAGAAGGGATGCTGGAAAACTGCTGTGAGACAGTGGTCAAATGGCTATTTATATATAGGCCTCCTCGCGCTGATTGGGTAGATTATCTAAATGTGCCCCTCCCAAACTTTGTTAATAAAACATCATTAAGTGAATGTAAACAGTTGACAGAAAATACAGTGTGTTACAGTAAATTGCATCCGCAAAGCAAGTTTAATTCTCACAGTGAAGACTATGCTGTGTTTCATTTTATTTTGATTATTCAATTTCTGTTGTGTGTTGAATTTTTGTTTCATTTGTATATTTTTTTCCTATTGTTTGTACTTTGCTTTTTGTTTTTATTGCGTTACTGATTGTTTACTTATTTTCAATAATTTGATGACTTATTTACTTATATTTGTTAGCCTAGTATTCTGCTTTGGTTAGTGATATTGATAATTGTGAAATTTTACTGGCATCTAAAATGTATATACTTGATGTATGTATATATATATATAAATATATATATATATATACATACATACATATATACACATATATATATATTTATACACACACACACACACACACACACACACACACACACATACATATATATATATATATATATATATATATATATATATATATATATATATATATATATATATTTAATATATATATATATGGACTTTTTGTTTTTTGTTAGCTCCAGGGCTGCATCATGTCCATATCCTCTGGACTTATTTTTATAAATATATAATTTTTTTTCTTCGTTAAGTGGTTGGTATTGTTTTCTTTGTTATATTTAATGAGTTTGATTAGTGTTAATATTGTTTTGCAGGTATTGTATTTCAACACTTTGGAAACATACGGATCTGGTGAGTAAAAAATAAGTCCAGAGGATATGGACATGATGCAGCCCTGGAGCTAACAAAAATAAAAAGTCCAGGGCACAAACCAAAACAGTCCATGGAGGAGTGGATGGTAGGAGAAGCCAGTGGGGAGCAAGGGGCAGGAGGAGCCAGATGACATGCCAGAGACCAACCAAGACAAGGCCCCGGGCCAGAATCAAAGTTGAAGGAGCCATGGTGTAGCTGACTTGCTGGAAGGCGACACCCTGGGGACGAGCGACAGAGATGATGCCACAGATGGAGACCCTGGTAAAGCTGAATAGCCGATGTGCCCACACGAGACCACTGGTCCTGGAGACTGAGGTGGAGTTGTGGCGATGAGCGTCCGAGGTGGAGCTAGAATACCAGAGGACAGACGCTGAGCCGGTGGGACCGAGGACGAAGGCGGAGCCGGGGGAAAGGCAGAGTCAGACGGAGCCGAAGGTGCTGGCAGATCGACGGCTGACCAAGGCGGAGCCGGAGGGACGAGGGGGCCTGGAGAAGCCGTATGGCCAATGGTATCCGGTAGAGCCGAGGGAGGGAGGAGGCAAGGCGGAGCCGAAGTGTCGACAGGTTGAGGTGGAGTGATGGGCCCAGAGGCTGGAGGTGGATACAGTGGATGCTCCAGGCTAGGGGGAGCTGGTGGCCTGAAGACACTGGGCAGGTCTTCAACACGGAATGTTACTGGGTTGGCTCCAGCCTAAGACGGGGGGAGACACACCGGACAGTGACGGCAGAGAGACTCTGCCGAGGGAAGACATGGGCTCACCGCAGGGAGTCGTATCGTGGAAGAATACACATATTGGGTCGCCGTAGGGACCGCAACATATGGAAACAGCCTAACACAGGTTCCACACTGCTTACGAGTGGTAGGCCTAACACCAGACGTTCCGCACGTCCGACGTCGGAGGGGTGTGCAGGAACTCAACAGGGTTCAATTTTAAGGGAACTCAACTGGAGTAGAAAGGTGCACGTATCCAGTCCATAGGAGGGGAATGGCGCAGCAAGCCGACACTTGAACCGGGCTTACGGTGAAACTGGCTTCATGAGAAGGGAGCCCACGGGAAGCAGCGGTTCAACTAGGTGTCGTCCAGCCCCCAACTCTAGAATCTGTTTTAGCAAAGCATATCGTCAACGCCCAGGCGGAGCACTTTACACTCATCATAGAGGAGCTCAACACCTAAGTGGACATGTTGCATCTCGGATTTTTACCGAAATGAAGGCAAGCACTAGTGGGACTTTGCATGGAAACAGCCTTCCCTCTCTGCTGAATTCCAACAGATATTTGTAGAGCTGGTCTGAGGTCTATGGCTTGCGTTCTGTACACGTCCAAGCGAACGGACAGAGAAGCCAGGGCTGGATCTGCCTCCTCCAGGGCAGCGCTTGCAGGCTCACCACCTGCTCCTATTACGGGAGAGGTAGGAACCTTGGGCACAATCCGAGCCGGGGTCTCAGCTTGTGAGAGTTAGCCGGCCCAGACTCCAGGCACAATACGTTGACCAAATGCGAGCAAGTCCCTACCCTCTAGTAGAGACCACGCGAGCAGGAGATCTGATATAACAGAATTTTTAACTCACTGCCTGCAGTGGCTCAGGGGCGGTCTCTGCAGTGCATCGCACCAGGGACAAGCCCCAAGAGGATAAAGAGGAACGCAAGGATTTACAAGACCTTGCTCCTCAGGAACATGACGATCAGAACGTGCTTCTGCACACTTCTGCAACACAATGAGCGTTGTTTAAACACTGAGGCAACATCATTTTGAGGGTGAAGGAAAACAGCCTACTCCAACCCATTTTGAAGGAAAGAGAGCACTGAAGTGATCGTAAAGCTTTCAGGATCTCCTCTGGAGAGAAGATGCACTCAGCGACTAGGTTCCACTTCTAAAGGCGTAAGCACGCTACCCATTTCTAGGGGGTGCTCGCAGAAGTGATGGTAACTATCACATGCCTGTGATAGTCACCTGAACCGCCGCGTTCAGATGTAAGACCGCCCGGAATCTCCGGGGGAAGAACGCGTGTGCCATCGTGCCCCGTCCATGAAAGAGTTTTCAGGGGAAGTCAGGAAGGTTGTCGATGGGAACCAGTGTAACGGCAAAAACCACAGAAGCAATAATGCAAGTGAAGGAAGTTTAAGAAAAAGATCCACGGTCAGATGACACAACAACAAGACTGTTAGCGCAGGGACAAGATGGTCAGGGTCCAAGTGATCAGTCTTGATGTGAAGTGAAGTGAGGGTCCAGGTGATGTGAGGTAATCCACGGCAGTGATAATCCAAGGGAAACACGAAACAAGACACGAGCTTACACGCCGACATGCAAGAATAACCACACAGACGAAGGACTTCCAACAACGATCTGAAAATGAGAGTACAAAACAGTGAGTATAAATAGGGAATGGGATGAGCTGCAGCTGGTGAGTGGATAATGATCAGCTGGAGCGCTGATCAGCTGGATCGCTGATCAGCTGGATCGCTGATCAGCAGAACGGAGTGGTAACGCCCACTCACACACACCCACACAGATAACAACAGAAACACGAGACAAGAAGGAATCAATGAATTTATGAACCGTGACAGTACCCCTTCTCCTAAGAACGCCTCCTGGCGTTCCCAGACTCCCTTACCTGTCGATTGCAATCATCAATAAGGGAATGATCCAGGATGTCTCTAGCCGGTACCCAACTTCTCTCCTCCTGACCGTAACCTTCCCAGTCCACCAAGTACTGGAATCCGCGTCCCCTCCGCCTCGAGTCAAGAATACGATTTACCAAATAAGTGGGTTCCCCTTCTACGAGTCGCGGCGGGGGAGGAACCGGGACTGTCGGATTAATACGAGAATAAAACACGGGCTTGATCTTAGATACTTGGAAGGCGGGATGGATCCTCCTCTACACTGGAGGCAATTTGAGGCGGACTGTCACCGGATTAATGATCTTGGTGACAGTAAACGGGCCAATGAATTTGGGAGCAAGTTTATTAGCAATGGAGCGGAGAGGAATGTTCTTAGTAGAAAGCCACACTTTTTGACCAACAACGTATACGGGAGGCTTTGACCGGTGGCGATCGGCCTTGGCCTTGGTGCGCCCCCCCCACCCGGAGTAGAGTCTCACGGGCTCTAGTCCAGGTGCGGTGACACCTCTGGACAAAGGCGTGGGCGGAGGGAACCGCGACCTCGGATTCCAGACTGGGAAAAATAGGTGGCTGGTATCCTAAACTACACTCAAACGGAGACAGGCCCGTAGCTGACACTGGTAATGTATTGTGGGCGTACTCCACCATGGACAGTTGCTGGCTCCAAGAGGAAGGATTCTTGGAGACCAAACATCGTAACACCCTTTCCAGATCTTGGTTGGCTCTCTCGGTTTGACCATTGCTCTGGGGATGAAACCCTGAAGACAGACTAACAGTTGCTCCCAGTAATCTACAAAACTCTTGCCAAAATCTGGACACAAACTGGGGTCCTCTGTCAGACACCACGTCTGTTGGGAGGCCATGAATACGAAAGACGTGATCTACGACTATCAACGCTGTCTCCTTAGCTGAGGGTAATTTGGGTAAGGGAATAAAGTGAGTCGCCTTCGAGAATCGGTCCACCACGGTTAAAACCACCGTGTTACCCTGAGAGGGTGGGAGGGCGGTGATAAAATCTAGAGCGATATGGGACCAGGGTCTCGAAGGGACAGGCAGCGGTTGAAGAAACCCATCTGGGGGTCGATTGGAAGTCTTACCAGTGGCACAAACAGAGCAAGCCAAAACAAAACTGTGGATGTCACGAGCCATACATGGCCACCAGAATCGTTGCTTGACTAAAAAACTAGTACGGTTAACTCCCGGATGGCAAGCCACGTTGGAAAAATGAGCCCACTGGATAACGTCAGACCTTAATTCCTCTGGCACAAATAAACGGTTCGGAGGGCAGGCGGGCGGAGGCATTACCCCTTCTAAGGCCGTCTTGACCTTCGATTCGACCTCCCATACGAGTGTGGGGACGAATAGATTCCCCGGTAAAATGCACTCGGGAGTAGACGGGCGTTCGGATCGATCAAAAATGCGCGATAAAGAATCGGGTTTGATGTTTTTGGAACCTGGGCGGTACGAGAGAGTAAAGTCAAAACGTCCGAAAAAAAGTGCCCACCGAGCCTGCCTAGAGTTCAATCTTTTGGCAGTTCTGATATATTCAAAATTCTTATGGTCGGTCCAGACGATAAAGGGTACCCCTGACCCCTCCAACCAGTGGCGCCATTCCTCCAACGCTAACTTGACTGCCAACAACTCCCTGTTACCAATATCATAATTGCGTTCGGCAGGGGATAAACGATGGGATAAAAACGCGCATGGATGAACTCTGTCGTCTGTGGGAGAATGCTGAGATATCACCGCTCCTACCCCCACCTCTGACGAATCGACCTCCACCACGAACTGCCGTGATGGATCAGGGGTAATCAGGATAGGGGCCAAAACAAAGCGGTCCTTCAGTTTGGCAAACGCTGCCTCAGCAGCGTCTGACCACCTGAACGCAGTTTTGGGGGAGGACAAGGCGATCAGAGGCGAGGCTAGTTGGCTGAAATTGCGAATAAAACACCGGTAAAAATTGGGGAATTCCAGAAACCTCTGTAGGGCCTTACGGGAATCTGGGATTGGCCAATCTACCACAGCCTTAACCTTCTCGGGATCCATGCGAATTCCCTCAGACGACACAATGTATCCTAGAATTGGAACAGACTGTGCATGAAAAACACATTTCTCCGCCTTGACAAAAAGCCAATTCTCTAGCAGCCTCTGAAGCACTCGTCGGACGTGCTGCACGTGTTCCTGGAGAGAAGATGAAAATATCAATATGTCATCCAGGTAGACGTAAATGAACTGATCGACCATATCTCGCAGCACGTCATTGACGAGAGCCTGGAAGACTGCTGGGGAGTTGGACAGCCCGAAAGGCATGACCAAGTATTCAAAGTGCCCCCTAGGGGTGTTAAAAGCAGTCTTCCATTCATCCCCCTTTCTAATGGGGACCAAATGATAAGCATTACGTAGATTCAATTTCGTGAAGATAGACGCTCCCTGCAGCCTCTCGAAGGCTGAAGACATCAACGGTAAAGGATAGGTATTCTTTACCGTGATGTTGTTCAACCCTCGGTAATCAATGTAAGGTCGCAGAGATCCGTCCTTCTTCCCCACGAAAAAGAACCCCGCCCCCGCTGGAGAAGATGAATGACGGATGAACCCAGATGCTAGAGAATCAGAAATATATTTCTCCATTGCGTCCCTCTTCGGGACAGAAAGTGAATATAACTTGCCTTTAGGCGGAGACTTACCTGACAGCAAATCTATAGCACAGTCATAGGGACGATGAGGAGGTAGAGAAGCAGCACGAGACTTTCTGAAAACTTCCTTCAGGTCCGAGTACTCCGCGGGCACGTTAGATAAATCCACTGCCTCCTCCTGAAACACAGAGACAGCAACAGACGAACAGGCAGACACAAGACAGGACTCATGACATCTACCACTCCATTCTAACACTGATTTCTTTAGCCAGTCGATCTTGGGGTTGTGTTCAGTTAACCAAGGGTGTCCGAGCACAATGGGTGCAAGTGGTGAGTTCATGATGTAAAAGGAACATGTCTCAGTGTGGTTTCTAGATGTGGTGAGTGTGATGGGTCCGGTGATGAGGGAGATGGTAGGAAGATCTTGACCGTTGAGTGCCTGAACTGCTATTCTACTGGTGAGTGGTAGAAGGGGAATGTTAAAATTTAGAGCAAAACCATGGTCCATGAAGTTACCTTCTGCCCCAGAATCCACCAGTGCCTGACAGTCGTGATTGTGGCCTGACCATCTTAGTCTTACCGGAAGGAGGGTCGATGTAGATGAGGTCTTCGCAGCGGAGATCCCACCCGACAGTAGCCTCAACCTTACTGTAGGGCTTGGCCTTTTACTGGACAGTTGTAGGCGAAGTGTCCAGCGGCCCCGCAGTAAAGACATAATCCTTGGGATCTCCGCCTCTCCTTCTCCTCCCGGGAAAGCCGAGCTCGCCCGACCTGCATGGGCTCGTGATCGTAGACGGGGCTGACCGCGTCCCCGCCGCTGGATCGTGGACTCTCAGCTCCTCCCCTGGCCCGATTCCTAGGTGCTCTCCGTTCCACTCTCAATAAACGTGCGTCCACACGAAGGGCCAGATCCACGAGTCCGTTGAGAGATGTTGGGAGATCCAGGGCGTAGATCTCCTTTTGAACGCGGTCAGCCAGCCCATGCAGGAACATGTCCCACTGCGCCTCCTCGTTCCAGTGACACTCTGCCGCCAGGGTTCGAAATTCGAAGGAGTAATCGGATACTGATCTTTCCTCCTGTCGTAACTCTGCAAGCATCCGAGCCGCCTCTCTCCCGGCAACCGCCCTGTCGAAAACCC
This sequence comes from Siphateles boraxobius, assembly GCF_051911475.1. Classification (NCBI taxonomy): domain Eukaryota; kingdom Metazoa; phylum Chordata; class Actinopteri; order Cypriniformes; family Leuciscidae; genus Siphateles; species Siphateles boraxobius. Next base: position 16,952,121 of record NW_027508734.1, read on the forward strand.
TTTTCATCTCGGCGTAGAGTGTCTGGAACGAGGCGCAGCATGGGTCCTGGTTCTCCCACACCGCCGTTCCCCAGAGAGCCGCTTTCCCAGTCAGTAATGTGAGCACAAATGCCACCTTAGATTTCTCCTGGATGAATGTGCGAGGCTGCAGGGCAAAGTGCATAGAGCAACGTGTTAGAAAAGGACGACAGAAACTTGGCTCACCATCGTAGGTCTGTGGGATGGGTAGGCGGGGTTCTGACTGGGAAGCTCCCTCAGATGGAATGAGGGGAACGGCCGGTGCGGGGGGCGCAGTGGGATCTCGTTGCTGTTGTATCTGCTGGGTGAGCTCGGACACCTGCGCCACCAGTACTTGGACAGCGCGTCCCGTCTCATTAAGGTTCCTCTCCTGGGTCTCCATGCGCTGAATGCTGGAGTTAACAAAATCTTCCAACGGGTTCACCTCACTCGCTGCTTCCATTATGGGTCAGATCGTTCTGTAACGGCAAAAAACACAGAAGCAATAATGCAAGTGAAGGAAGTTTAATAAAAAGATCCACGGTCAGATGACACAACAACAAGACTGGTAGCGCAGGGACAAGATGGTCAGGGTCCAAGTGATGAGTCTTGATGTGAAGTGAAGTGAGGGTCCAGGTCATGTGAGGTTATCCATGGCAGTGATAATCCCAGGGAAACACGAAACAAGACACGAGCTGACACGCCGACAGGAAAGGATAACCACACAGACGAAGGACTTCCAACAAAGATCTGACAATGAGAGTACAAAACAGTGAGTATAAATAGGGAATGGGATGAGCTGCAGCTGGTGAGTTGATAATGATCAGCTGGAGCGCTGATCAGCACTTGAGTGTGATAAGTTCACTGAGATACAGGAGCATTTCTGCTCAACACCTGAGTGTGATGAACTCACTGAGCTACAGGAGCATTGCTGCTCAACACCTTAGTGCGATGAACTTCACTGAGTTTCAGGAGCATTTCTGCTCAACATAAAGTGTGATGAATTCACTGACTTGCAGGCGCAAGGCGACCATGAGTCGCTTTAAGAAGGCTCACTTGGGTTAAACGCATTTCTGCGGGCCCCTGGGGCAGCGGAGAGCCAGTGTTTGTCCAAGGGTAGTCTGCTCGGTTTATACAAACACTGGCAGGAAGACGAAACCGGAGGGGCAACTGAGCGGCCCCGGAATGGTCATGATCCAGCTGGACCCAGGGGATGGAGTCTCCACTTGCCCTGGCTATAACTGTCGTGAGGCTCGATGGCGGCACAATTGAGTAGAGCGGGAAGAGTGGAACAAAGCGTCCTCAGAAGCTTCTGACTCCAAGGAGGAGGTGACGGGTGAGTTGTGACATGCAAGGAAAGCTTGCGCAACGGTCGCAATGTTTAACAACTCGAGGCACGAATGCCCGTGTAGTCGAGGGTCGCCCCGGCCCCCGTTAAAACACGCCCTTTGTACATGGCCCCTCTGTTGAAGAGGGTTTGGCAGCAGACCGGGATGAACTATAGTCACACAGGATGAGCTGCTCTGCCACGATCACCTCGGGACTCGATCATGAAGCTAGCGCTGAAGCGGTCACATATGGAGGAAGCCAAAGGCTGCAACCACCATATACCCCAGGAGCCTCTGAAAGTTCTTTCAGTGGGACCCGTTCTCACTTCAAACACCAGCTGAACACATTCTCATTGGAGAGACGTGTTAGACCGAGTCCATCTCCAAAACTGAAAAAGAGATACTCAGCCCGTGGGCGAGATTACTCTCTTCCAGTTGACCTGAAGACCCAACGGGCTCTGGAGCACTCGAGGGGAAGGACACTGTACTGATACTCCACCCTTACACGCAACACACAGGATGGCCTGCGGTGCGGAAGGTAGAGATCTGAAGCACATGTCTTTCAGGTCGGAGCTGCAGACCGATCTTGGGCCAAGATGGTCACGACCCACCACCTAGTAGCACGAAGAACGAGTTTACAACTGGTCTTCGTACCTGCTGGAGGAGCGGCTATATCAAAACCTTCGCCAGCAGGATAAGATAAGCACGCACAAGTCAGGAGCACTGCTCAACACTCGGTGTGATGAATATCACTGAATTTTCAGGAGCACGTCTGCTCAACACCTAATGTGATGATTATCACTGACTTGAGCGGGGTAGCCGAGCCTGAGGTGGGGCAGCAAAGTAGAGAGAGTGGTGTTAGTGTGCTGTGCAACACTTACCTGTCTCAACTAGCGGCAGGGGGCGCGTGAGAAGGCGGATGACCGGGTCCTTGAACGCACCAAGCTGCCTGCAGGCGACCAAGGGGGAGCTGAGGGGTGTAAGGCTATACAGGGTCACACCTGCCAGACTGGCCCTCTTGGGACCCAGGAACAGATGAAATTGCTCTCTCTTTGAAGTGTGTGTACCGCTTGCTCCGCTTTTATTTTTTGAGGGAGCCAGCGGCGGAACAGAGACACACACAAAACAAAAGGCTCCACCCGGCCCTCACCCGGGGGGAGGGAGTGATCGTGCCACTCCAAGAGCATCTCATCCATTCCTGGGCGGCCAGCTCCGGAATGCTTTCGCTGTGACTTGCCACCTGGCTTGGCAGCGCCTGGAGTGGGCTGGGTGTCTCTACTGCGGCCGGCTCCATGCTGAGGCCTTGGTGGAGGCTGCTGCGGAGGCCCAGCAGGAGCGGCGGCCGGGGAACGACCACGGCGACGAGCAGGCGGAGGAGCTCCCACCGGCGGCGGGTGGAGGCAGCAGCTGGCCACCGGGGCAGGATGTGCCGGATGACCTCCGTCTGCGCTTGAGCGGCAGAGAACTGTTGGATGCAGTTCTCCACTGCGTCGCCGACCAGCCCAACCTGGGAAATTGGGGAGACCAGGAACCGAACCTTGTCCGCATCCGCGATACCAACCAGGCTGAGCCAACGAAGGCGCTACTGGACCACCACGTTGGACATCGCCAGACCGATCACGCACGCTACGACACTCGTGCCCCGGAGGGTGAGGTTGGATGCAGTGCGGTGCTCACCAATGAGCGCACGGTCTGGATTACCCTCGTGCATGCCATGGGTGCCCTAGCCTGCAGCAACGCCATGGCATGCAAGAAGAAGCGGCTTGCCCACAGGCTTTGTAAGCTCTGCCCGTTGGAACGGACGAAACTCACAGGCCTTAGGGGGGAGACGAGGATCCCCCAAAAGGCAGTGGCCGCTGGACACAGGTGCACCTGTGTCGACAGACCGCTCCAATGGAGGGACCCTTCGCAAACCTTCACCGTTCCTCCATCAAGGGTAATGAGGGGGAAAAGCTATTCAGGCAGTTTCTGGCAGAGAAAGATGCTGTTCACCACCTGATAAGCTCTCCATGCATTTCGGGAAAGAAAGGCACTGAGGCGGCGAGCTGAGAACCAGCGCGGCCCGCCCCAAGACACCAAACTCCAGATTCCAACCGAGACTGAACGGGACATGGTGGAGGTTCCACTCGAGCCCGGCACCCTCGGCGGCCCGTTTCAGCATAGCTGATAATTCTGGATCCGGCTTGGGCAACATTGAACTCCCGGAGGGAGACAATGCAGCCGAGTCATCATCTCTAGAAGTCAGCTCACCCTCCGATGCTGCAATCGACGTCCTGTCCCCCAGGGGAGCCCCGAGTGAAACCGCTGGCCCACCCATTACAGATGGACCAGCAGACAACACAGGAGGCTCCAGTGGTTGCAGTGGAAGGGAGGAGTGAGGATGCCACAGGGAATGGTTACCGGGCGGGACATCCAACACTATCCTCCGGTCACCCATCCCACACAGCACCCGTGCAGGGTGGGGCATAGTAATGGGAACTCGCTCTCCGCGTTTAACGAAGGCGAGTCTCACCCTCAACACTGCGACATTCATGTTCCCACAGTGAAAACATGAGCTGTCCACAAAAGCTGTCTCAGCGTGCTGTAAGCCCAAACACGTGACACAACAGTTGTGACCATCAGAGAGAGACAGGGAACGACCGCACCCAGAAACGCACGGATGGAATGACATCTTGAAAAAGACGCAAATGCACCCGTGTTGCTCTTTCAGAAAATAGGACCATCACCAGTGCCGGAGCACACAGGGGAATGACCGCGGCAACACTGAACAGAGAACTGAAACAGTGAAGCACTCACTTTTCCGCCCTCTAACCAGCCATCAACACACACAAACATTTAGAAATTTGTTGCTGTTAAAACAGCAGTTGAGAGCTCAAAGCTCGCGATCACCGCTGCACTCGCGCTGTAGAACACCAGCACTGGGAGAGTCTTCCTGAAGAACACCGACACAGTCGCTCGTTGTAGACAACAGCACTCTCAGAGACATCAAACGATCGGCTCCCAAGCGAAAGGCAACTAGTGCGTGCATCCACTTCCGTATTTATACCCGCGCCGCGGGGGCGGAGTGTGTGATGCGAATCACGCACGCCAATTACATTGGCTCGTTCAATAGTACTCGAAGAGGATAGGCTCTCTAGCGAGATCCCCTTTCAGTCGACCGTCGACTACGTCTGACGTTATCGACTGAAAGGGAACCATATCATGTGACATTCAGGAAGTCCCTAACACAAACAAAGCTTCTAGAGATCGCTGTAACATGCAGATAAAGATGTTTTGAAGACAATAAACATGATTGCAATGATATTTGATTTACCTGTGTTCTTCGAGCCATGTCAGGTATTTTCATAGTAATTGATTATATTTATAATGTAATGCTAATCGTGCTAATCGATATAGACTTTATCATCGTGCAGAATATTATAAAATAATATATTTTCTGTCTGATTTTTTTTATCTGAAGCCAAATCAGATCACAGAAGGTTATTTAAAACACTCGACTTGCGCTATAAAGTAAATTTGGAGCACAAACATGGTTTTAATCTCATGAATTGTTGTGTATTGATGGTGTGCTAAGCTAACATGCTAGCTAGCCCTAGGTGCACCTGCCACCTAGCTGTTATTTTTATGAATTTTTCTAAATAGGAATGCTTAATGAAATGTTTCTTTTTTCAAGAAGGTCATTTGATACAGTTTCAAATGTGAAGTGAGAACTTTGATAAAAGAAATTGGGGATTGAAACAGCCAGTCGTTTGTAATTATAATGAGGACAAAATAAAAAGATATTTAGAGCCATAAACAGGCCGGAGAGGTGTGAATGTGTGCAGGGGAGACTGAGACTGAATGGGTCTCGTTTGCACCACAAAACAATAGAGACTATAGACTGAATAGTTGCTTAGAAGATGACAATACATATCAGTTTGCATTTTAGAGTCCAATCAAAATAAAGTCATATGACATGATCTTGAAAAACATTTAACTAAATACAGAATTTTAGACTTGTCATCTTCAGATTTTAAATATAACATGGTCAGACATGTGGCTTTAGCTGAAGTGCATTCATAGATTGATACAATGCCAACTTCAATTTTATTTTCATGATGACGTTTCATAAAAAATAAATTTCTAATAACTTTACAAAATTTTGAAGCTATTTATAACAATTTTTTTCATTATGACAATAATTCATTCTACATTTACAATAAACTGCCAGGTGTCAGCTTTCAAATTAGGTCATACTTTTGCTTTAAGTACAAAGGATTCATGAACTGTATCAGTTTCAGTTTGGGTATGCCATTTCTGGGGATTTTTCAAAAGTGGGGTTGCAGCCAAACAGGTTAAGAATATTCTCAGATAAATTCCAATTGAATGGGGAAATTCCTAAGAGGAGTTCATTCAACATACATATAATGCAGCATTAAAGGTAAGTTCAGCCCAACATTAACCAGCGCTGACAAAGATGATGCCTGCTCGGTCCAAATGATACCGTTTGATTAACTGCTTGTCGTCAAACATTTAAAAAACATTCTTCCTTTCCCGAAAGATTTCCACAAGTCATCTCAGTGCCATCACAAGCCCATACTGGCAACTCCTAACCACTTGAGAGACGTTACAAGCTGCCTTAAATAACCGGGAGAGTAAGAATGATTCTTAGGTTTAAGAAATTTGATAACTTGCTTTTATACTTAAGTTTGAAAGTAGGAGTAAATTTCATGAATTCTCAGCACTTAAGATTAAAATGCCACTTTGAGAAGCTTGATAAATACGGGGTCAGATTGATAACCATCAATTTCCAAACAGAAATAGTGGATGTACTGGATATGACATCACTACAGTGATTAAACACTTAATTTTATCAAATATGACAGGTCTGAAAATTTTTCCTTTACAGCATCTATAAAAACATTAAAACCGCTTTCCCATTCTCATTCAAAAGTACTCTTTTTATTAGTCTTGTCGCCACTGTTCCTCCTTCAGACTTTCAAACTGTTTTCCTCACCCTTTTTCTCTCTTAAGCCTTTTAGTATTCTTCACTATGCTTTTAATAATTTTTTTCTCTCTCCAACAAAGAGTGGACAAGGGAGGACATAAAATGGAGACAATGATGATGTTATCAGTTGGACTCTTCATCAGCATTCCTGTCTCCTGTGGCCTATTTGGAGCGTAGGTGAGTGAGAGTAGAGAGATGCAAGAAGAGAATGCTGTTTGAGACGTGTCCTTAATGCTAAACACATGGCCAGGAGCAGGACTCGTCTGAAGACTTTTGGCCTAGAATTCTCCCCACTCAATTTCCTTTGTTGGCTCCTGAATTTTATACACAATGCAATAATGAAACAATACTTGTACTGTTATGAATATGTCTGTCACCTCCGTGTGAATATTAATAGAACGGACTTGTCACGATTAGCACATTCTTACACTATGAATCTAGCTTTGAGGTAAGACTGTGCTCTTAAATGAATCTTTTAAACTGCTTTCATATGAATGAATGAGTAGTATACATACTTACACATTTGTCAGCACACATTTTTCAAATACACTACCAACCAAAGGTTTAGGGTGAGTAATATATATATATATATATATATAGACACACATATACATAACGAGAGCTTTCCACTGCGCACGATCAGACGCACAGTCTTCAGCTTCCACCCAGCTGATGGCGAATCGCTTCAAGTCGTCTTTGAACCTAGATCTCCAGTTGGTCTTAGGTCTTCCACATCCAAGCTTGGCATCTGGCTGTTCCCAGTACATGGCGCGTCTCGTGCTATCAAGATCATGGCCGATCTTGATAGCAAGTGGACCTGCATAACCTCTGTCTTCTCTCCACTGATCCTCAACCTAACTTTGCCCGATTCCCTGCCCAAAGAGGAGGTCATATGTCCAAGGGATTTCCTCGTCTCCACGAGCAGTGCATTATCATCAGCAAAATCCAGGTCGGTCAGGCGTGATTGATCAATCCATGGGATCCCATAACTTGGTCCGTCCATCGCCTTCGCCATGACAAAGTTGACCACGATCAAGAAAAGGAATGGCGATAGAATGCATTCCTGCCGGACGCTGGTCACGATATTAAAGAAGTCGGTGGTCCCGGTTTCGGTCTTGATCTCGCAACTGGAGTTCAAATAAAGGTTCTTGAAAATGGCGATGAATCGTGGCGGGACACCATACAGGTGAAGAATATGCTACAGCGAATCCTGATGGACACTATCAAAGGCTTTCTTGAAGTCGATAAAATTGATGGAAAGGGAGCATCTGTTCCCTATAGTAATATCTGTTCACTGCATGACCGTCCTCCTTGAAATCCGGCCTGGTTGTCACGTCGATCAACAGCTGCCCACAGGCGTCACAGCATGACACTGCAAAAGACTTTGCCAGGCACTGAGAACAAGGTGATGCCTCTCCAGTTCCCACAGTCAGATGGGTTCCCCTTCTTCAGCAACTTAACAATGACGCCCGTTCGCCAATCATTAGGGACAGTCTTGGACTGCCAACAGCTATAGCACAGCTCGACCACCTTTTGGGTGATCACTGGCCCGCCTTACTTCAAACGCTCTGTGTATATTTCTTCCAGTCCAGCAGCTTTACTCCTCTTTAGCAATTTGATTGCTGCAATGACCTCTGTAGTGGTGATATCGCCGATGTTGACCTTGAGTTCGGGCTGCCCTGGCTCACTGTCAAAATCGTAGGTGGATGTTGGTTCTGATTGGTTCAGGGTTTCTTGGAAGTGCTCGATCCAACGGGCGTCAACGGTGCTCTACTTTGCTTAGAAGTAGTTTCCCGTGTTTATCCTTGATCGGGATTCTTGAGGTACTTCAAGCTCACACACGATGTGATACATGGTTTTGGTATCGTTCCTATCAGTGACTTCCTGAGCTTCGATGCCTTTGTTCTCCAGCCATTTCTTCTTATCGCCTCTGCTGCCCCTCTTCATCTCTCGGTCCAATTCGCCGTACTGCAATGTTCAGCTAATCTTCCGTGCGGGACTGCTCATGTCGTTTCTTCATGAGCAGCCCCCTTCTGCTCATCGATGATATATATATATATATAATTTTGTGAAGAACTAAATACTTTTATTCAGCTAGTATGCATTAATAAATTGATCAGAAAGTGACAGTAAATACCTTTACATTGTTACTCTATATCAAATACATTCAGATTTTCTGTTAAAAATCTTGTAAAAATTTATAAAATAATAAACATGTTAAGCAGCACAACTTTTACAACTCTAGAAATAAGACATGTCCCCTATCAGTCAGTCACATTCGACATTACGCCATAACTGACTGACATCATGGGATCTTGCCTTTTTATGAAAACAATTCAGTATTAGGTATCAGTATACTATTATAGAAAGTTTATTAATACACATTTGAGTGATTTTGAGAGCGTAAAGTTGATGAAAAAACAAACAAATTGGCTCTAAACATTCATGTACAAAAATTATTCAACCCCCAAAAGTCACATTTTAAGCAGAATCTTTTTGTTCTTTATAACCTCCAATAAACACTACCTGTAAGTGTTTATTGATCGTGAAGCTTCAGTCTATGCACCAAAGGCATCTTTGCCAAAATGGCTTGATACTTCAAAGAATTCATGATGTCCTTCATACAGTCAAGATTTCCACTTCCTGCAACAGCAAAACACCCCCATAACAAGACTGGGCCCCCTCGATGTTTGACCATGGAGATGGTGTTCTTGTACTAAGAAGCTTTGCCTTTTTTTGCACCAGAAATACTGCTGATCCATGGGTCCAAAAAGTTAGAGTTTGGTCACATCACTCCATAAAACATTGTTCTAGAACTCCACAGGATTTGACCATATTATAAGTCTTCAAGAGTTCTTCTTGGTCAAGAGTGGCTTTCGGCAAGATGTCCAAACATGAAGGCCATGCTTGTCAAGTATTCTTCTACTCTGCATTGGAATGTTTTTCCTCCTTTCATCAGGTCATCTTTCAAGTCTTTGGCAGTAAATTGAGGGTGTTCTCGGTTGCTCTGATCAAACATTTTACTCACTGTAGACCAGCCAAGGCGAGGCCCCAGGGCAGAGACAAAGGTGGAAGGAGTCATGGTGGAGACATTTGATGGAAGATGACACCCTAGGGATGACCGACAAAAATGCAGCCACCGAAGATGGAGACACTGGTGGAGCCGATGAGCCAAAGAGCCCACACGAGACCAATGGCACTGGAGACCGAGGTAGAACCGCAGCAACGGACATTTGAGGTGGAGCCGGATAACCAGAGGATAGAGGCGATGCCAGTAGGACAGAGGATGAAGGCGGAGCTGGAGAAAGGGCGCAGCCAGACAGAGCTAACGGCGCAGGCAGGACAATGTCTCTACATTTAGGCTGGCGAGGAAGAAGGTGCACAGTGAACTCTCTGGCTAGTTGGGCATGCTAGATCGAGAAAAACGCAGGTGTAAGTCTCAAGGGAAAGCTGCCCCTGCTCCAGTCAAAGAAGTTGGAATGTGGGCAATTCCATCAGTCCATCGATAAGAGTGCTATATTATCGTCCCGGTGTACATGATGCTTTAGCGACTTTTAAAACATCATAAAATCGTACAGATCCTTTCAGATACTAGACGGATCTACAACCACAATGCTATGCCAACTTAATGTCTCGTCTATATATCTAAATTACAGTGAAAGTGAGACAATGTAAATACATTTTTGGATTGTAGTCTCTCAAAAGAAAAAAAACGCTGCGGGAACGCTAATACCCACGTCGCCATAAGAGCAAGTGACCGACTGTGTGAATCAAAGATTAAATTCAGCCGAAAGCACCTGCGCCCCAGGGATGGAGCTGAGGTCTAGGTCATAAAACCTGACGAAAGTATGCGGTGAGGACCAGCCTGCCGCATCACAAACGTCCTGGAGGGAGACTCCTGACAATAAGGCTTTGGAAGCCGCCATACTCCTGGTAGAGTGAGCTCGGACAGCCAAAGGTGAAGGCTGACCAACCGACTCATAGGCAAGTGAGATGGCCTCAACCACCCACTTGCTCATCCTCTGCTTAGACACTGGGGACCCCTTCTTAGGTGGTCCAAAACAAACGAACAGCTGTTCTGATTTTCTCCACAGGGCAGCTCTGTGGACGTAAGCATCTAAAGCCCGAACAGGGCAGAGCAGATTAAGTTTTTCCTGATCAGATGATGTAAAAGGAGGAGGACAGAAGGCCTGCAGAACTATAGGTCTGGCCACATTGGTAGGAACCTTAGGGACATAACCTGGCCTGGGGTGGAGAAAAGCCTTCACCATCCCAGGTGAAAACTCCAAACACGAAGGAGCAGCCGAGAGAGCCTGAATATCTCCGATTCTCTTAAGAGAAGAAATGGCAAGGAGAAAAATAGTCTTCAAAGTAATAAACTTATCAGCAACTTCTTCAATAGGCTCAAAGGGAGCTAGGGAAAGACCTTCTAGGGCGATAGCTAAGTCCCATGCTAGCACCCTCGTGCGGACTACAGGCCTCAGCCTCAAAGTACCACGAAAAAAGCGAGTTATAAATGGGTGTCTCCCCAGAGAGACTCCACTGAAAGGGACATGGTAAGCAGCCAGGGCCGCCACATACACCTTTAGTGTGGAGGGGGATAGCCCTGAGGAGAAACGCTCCTGCAGGAACTCCAGCACTGCACCCACTGGGCAGTTAACTGGGTCCAACAGGTGTTCTCCACACCAAGAAGTGAAGTGCCTCCACTTCAAGGCATATAACCTCCTTGTGGAAGGAGCTCTGGAATGAAAGATGGTCTCAACAACCTCGGTTGAGAGACCAGCCCCTACGAGCTGGGCCCCCTCAGAGGCCAAGCCCATAGCTTCCACAACTCTGGGCGGGGGTGAAGTATCAACCCGCTCGCCTGAGAGAGAAGGTCCTTCCTGATCGGAATCTCCAGAGGAGAGTCGCGTAGAAGAGACACTAGGTCAGTGAACCATACTCTGGCCGGCCAAAACGGGGCTACCAATAATAGACTGACCCCGTCCCGGCGAACCCTCTCCAGAACTCCTGGGAGCATTGCAATCGGGGGAAAGGCGTACAGGCGTGACCTCGGCCACGCCTGCACCATAGCGTCCAACCCCAGCGGGGCTGGATGACTGAGAGAAAACCACAGTGGACAGTGTGATGTCTCCCTGGACGCAAATAGGTCTACCTCGGCACGACCATACTGCATCCAAAGGAGCTCCACCACCTCGCGGCTCCCTGATTTAAATACCCCGGGAGATAAATCGCCCTCAATGAGAGAAGCTTCCCCTGGGACCATAGAAGGATCCGGCGAGCCAGATTGTATAACGGGCGAGAGCGCAGACCCCCCTGATGGTTTATGTAAGAGACCACCGATGTGTTGTCGGACCGGAAAAGAACATGACCTCTCAGGTCTGGCAGGAAGTGCTTCAGAGCCTGAAACACTGCCAACATCTCTAGACAATTTATATGCCAAAATCGATGATGGTCCTGCCACAGACCCTGGGCTGGGCGACCACTCATGATCGCCCCCCAGCCTGTGAGGGAAGCATCTGTCGTTAGCGTTACACGACGACAAAGAACTCCCAACACAGGTCCCTGGGACAGAAACCAAGGATCCCTCCACATGACCAGAGCATGGAGACAACTGCGTGTAACTTTGATCACGCGGAGGGGGTTTCCCCTCGGGGAGAACCCCTTGGTCCTGAGCCACCACTGTAATGGTCTCATGTACAGCAGGCCGCACGGTATAACCCTGGACGCTGCTGCCATCAGACCCAGCAGTCTCTGGAACTGCTTTACAGTGAGCAACTGGCCTAGCTTTACTCTTTTTACAGCTGAGAGAATCGAAGCGATGCGGGCAGGCGACAGGCGAGCCCGCATTGCCACAGAATCCCATAGTACCCCCAGAAAAGATGTTATCTGTGATGGAGATATGTGTGCGAGGACGACATCTCGATGCCGAGCCGCTTGCTGCTGCGATTGAGCGCTAGGCCAAACGGAAGAACACGATATTGGTACGCTTCGCCCCCGAAAGCGAACCTCAGGAACTTCCTGTGTTGCGGAAGGATGGAGATGTGGAAGTATACGTCCTTCAGATCTATCGTGACAAACCAGTCCTCGGACCTGATTTGTGACATGATTTGCTTTAGCGTAAGCATCTTGAATTTGAGCTTGGCTACAGCACGATTTAATAGGCGCAGATATAAAATTGGACGCAACCCCCCATCCTTCTTTGGAACGATGAAATATCGGCTGTAATAACCTGACTCCTCGCTGGGAGGAGGAACCCGTTCTATAGCCTCCTTTTGAAGGAGCGTTTTCACCTCTTGTTCCATTACCAGAGCCTGCTCGAGGCCCACCACGGTGGGCAGGACCCCGTTGAATCGAGGAGGAGGAGATCTGAACTGAATGGCATAACCCCTTTCTATCGAATGCAGAACCCACTGAGATATTTTTGGAAGACTTTTCCACTCTGCCAGAAAATCTACTAAGGGTACCAGCCTCTCGAGGCTGGCCTCTGGAATATTTTGAGCAGCAGACACAGCGCCCTGTAACGGCGCACCAGCAGGGGACAATTGGTCTGACTGCTCTAAACCCCTCCTCAGAGGGGGCGAGCGTCCCTCGGGAAAGCGCTCGCTGGGCCCGTCTGCGCCCGTCTGCGCCCCGACACGAAGGCGGGGTTGGCAGAAGGGACCCCTGAGGGCACCGTGAGAGAACGGGCACCGTCTGAAGCGGTGAACACCTCCCTCTCACGGTGGGGACCACCCTCAGCATCCTGACACCAGTGGCATCAGGACTTCTTAGACGAAGCCTTCCTAGCCATAATGACTGTCCTCAGATCAGTCTTACCACTAGAAGGCTTCGCCTGAGACTGTCGCGTCTGTTCCCACTGTTTAGAAGGGGGGCCACGAGACGCGACACTCTGCCTTTGTTGGGCCTTATGTGAGGAGCTAGTCGACGGCTTGGTCTGCCCTCGCCCAGCAGACCCTGGGACATGAACTTTAAGTGGGAGGAATTTTTGAAAAGCTGCAGCTTGTTTCTTTTCTTCCTGAAATTTATCTATGACCGTGTTTACCGCGTCACCGAATAAACCAGATGGAGAAAGTGGAGCATCCAAAAGAAAAGCTTTCTCTTTATCCTTCATATCAGACAGATTAAGCCACAAGTGTCTCTCTGCGGCCACCAGGGCTGCCATAGAACGGCCCATTAGTTTAGCCGATTCCCTGGTGGCACGCAGAGATAAATCTGCAGCCTGACGCAGTTTTCGAACCACGTCAGTGCTGACCTCCTCACTCTCACTCATATCTTTTAAAAGATCGGCTTGGTATGCCTGCAATATTGACATCGTGTGCAGACACGCCGAAGCCTGACCAGTCGCCGAATAAGCCTTACCCACCAGAGCCGAAGTATTTCTGAGAGGCTTGGTGGGTAAAGCTGGTGCCTTAAGAGACGAGGAAGACTCAGCAGAAAGATGGCTAGCTAGAGTCTCCTCCGCCTTGGGCATCGCCCCTTAACCATATAACTTAGCCCCCGATATATTAGAATATGAGGAAATCTGGGGGCTAAACACACGATAAGAGGCGGGTCTCTTCCACGACCTCGACACCTCGGTGTGGAGATCGGGAAGAAACGGAAGGCCTTCGTGGAGGCCTTCGTGGAGGCTGAACGCGGGAAGGCAAAAATCGTTCGTCAAGCTTGTTTTTAGAAACATATATTCCTGCCTAACAGCTAGCCACTCAATGCTTAGTTTTGACACAGCACGAGTGAGCACCTCCATAAGCTCCTCGTGTTCAGGGGAATGAGGTGACGAGTCCTCAACATCCCCTGTCTCAATACTGACAACATCCAGCTCCTCAGAACTGGATAGCTGCAGTATTGGTGCCTCAGCCTGGGGGGAAGAAACCGCAATGCATGCTTCCACACCCGGAACTGAGGCACTGGAACTGGCAGGTAAAGGCTGAGATAAGGCAGAGCCCGTCTCAAACCCCGCTGACAGATCCATTTGCGATCCCCACGACAGGCGCCGCCGCTCTTCTTCGACAGAAGTGGGACCCGAGCCGTGGGGAGCGCGAACCGAACCACTCTCCTCAAAGAGTGATCGGCGGGAGCGGAGCGTTCTTAATGGAAAACGCTCGCAATGCTCACAACCAGCCCCCTCGAGAGCTGACTGGGCATGCTGCACTCCCAAACAAACAACACACAGATCGTGTGTATCCCCACCCCTGAGAAAACGAGTACAGGGGGGAACACACTTTCTGTATTGCTGCTCGCTCGTCATACTGATATATGTGAATATATATATATAGTTTTTTAAGTGAAAAACTCCTGCCTAGCAATCACTAAGAACAGACAAAAACACAGGGACAGATTCACACACAGAGCGCTTGCTAAAGACAACAGAAGCTGTCGCCATTTTGTTCAGGCGTGTGCTTTATAGTTTCCTGGTCGATGACGTCACTCGTGACGTTCCGTCTCGCCATTGGGCTGATTCCATACGTGCTTCATGACGAACAACGCAAGAGGCGTTCCCGCAGCGTTTCACGCAGCTCGACGTTCCTGAAAGGGAACATATATTTTTTAAAATCACACTAATTTTATCCAGTCAGTCCAGTAAAATATTTTTGACTTTTTTTATTTATTTTAAAGCATAGAGTATTAAACCTGTACAGTAACAACCAAATATATGCCAAGCAACTATAATTAAAATGAGAGCCATTAGATGGCTATTTATTTATAGGAAGAAAATATTTTTGTCCATCATTAAATCCTGTAAAAATGTACAGCATCTGGCTCTAGTGAAAATGCATTAACTGAAAGGCCTAAACAGCAAATGAATGAGAGGTATGCAAGCTAAACCATCATCAGCACGCACTCACATACACAAAATGCCACAAACTTGTGGGACGTTCTTTCTTAATGTCATTATAAATTACTTCCTAAACCCATGGTGATTAAAACTATTATAACGGTTTATTTTAAACATTGTCCTTTGCTTTCATGCCTATCCAGGCCTCTTTTCTCCATTGAGTAAAACCATAGCACATGAAGCAGACTTGAGTTTGGAGATCCAAAGAGTTTCCACTATGTGGACAGCAAAGGTTTTTTTTTTCTTTCTTTCTGGGGGCCAGGGGAGCAGAGGGTAACTATCGGCTAATGTCCTACGCAGGCTGTAGGGGTAAGAGTTAAAAAAGAAAAGTGGCTTATTGCATGTCTGCAGTGTAGAAAAAGCACTTGGATGGAGCTCTGCTGGTGAAGATTCAAATAAAGACTATAGTGATTTAATCCTAACTACTTTATGATTCTAACAGAGATGCTATGACCCTCTTAATATTATAATGTAGAGTATGAAAAATTGATATTCATTTGGAGGTTTTCTTAAGATCACATTTAACATGTTATAAAATAACTTTAAGAGAGTTTTAAGTTTAAGTTAGTGTTGCATGACAGCAAAAGGTAATCTAAATGTAAAAAATTGAGGAAATTAGCATGTAAAGTTAAATATCAAATATTAACTCACACTTCAATAATTTTTCATACAGTTTTTTTTTTAAATGTTTGAAAAAAAAAATCTTCAGTAGTCATGGACACAAAACCACCAGGTTGTTGGAAAGATTTGTTCCTGTTCATAGTAACCCAGGGAGATGTAAAACAAATGTTTTTGACTCCATGCCCTAGTTTTGTGATGATGCGTTATATGTGATTGAAGCCTTGAATAGACTCTCGGTAGATACATGGGTGGCCAGACATTGAAATTGCTTATAAAATTTGCACCATTTTTGAACTGAGCCTTGTCATTTGTAGGAATTTGGAGAAGGGGTATCAAATTTAAAGACCAAAGTGTATAATAAATGTTTAAAATACCATGTTTAAACATCTCTGCAACATTTGGTTCGTTGCCTTTTTCAGAAGTGTGAACTCTCGAGGAGAGATATCACAGGAATACTGTTTTTGGACCTGAAACAGCGAGCTTACCTCAACTCTGCTGATAAATGGCTATGATCCTTCCAAGTCTCCAAGTCTCTTTGTCGGATCGTAAAGTCCTGCTGTTTTTTAATAAAGACCGCCCAGGGTGCATCATACTCAAACTTTGTTTATAGCAAAAATGTTGGAAGAGTTTACATGCACATGGAGAAAAAAATTAAATAACAGTAGGCTTAGGCTTTACTTATGCTTGATTTAAAGCATTTTAGAACATAAATACATCAGTCTATAGACAGCCCATTCTAAACTATCACTGCCCTGCCCCCCAAATCACCTCATGCTTCTCCACAATCTCCTGGCCTCCTTCCCTCGTAAAAATATATATCATAACCTGCAAATTTGCAAAGGCTCCCCTCTAGAAGGAAGTCTTTTATTAGGCATTCTGTTTTCTTTTGCCGCAGGCGGCAGACAAAATAAACCCGACCTGAGATTTATTTCTTGTTCCTCTTGGCAATGCGGCATCCAAGAATCACACGGCACTCTGGGTTCACCACGAGAAAAGAATCTTAATCATAACAATGGCAAGAGACAACAGAGTGCTAGATGCTATATGCTAAAGTGGAGAGGAGGGAGAGGGAAAATGAAAAACATAATGCGTTTCATTGTACCACTGAGAGAATAAGTAGAGCAACTGTTGATTTAGTCTTTGTTTCAGTATTTTCATTCATTCCCCTGGAAGACATGGTTGAATATTCAGCTCACCGCTCCCAGGGACTCCAAGGCAAACAGGAGTCTTGCAGTGAGTGACCCTTACTCCACATCTCTGGGCGAGACTGAGCCAAAGAGAGGATGGAGGAAAAGTTTAGCAGGCAGGAAATTGCCCCACTCTGCTGCAGAGAACTTAAAATGAGTTAGCGAATGAAGGGCTACTGTTGGGCCTGTGTGAATCTGGAGCATTGCCAGGAAAATGCATGTCTTATGGGCAACATGGAAGCTTGTTTTTACACAAACCTTCACCATGCCTTTAATCATTCTAGACTCAAAGCTTTCAGAACCTGCAAGAGTTCCTCTAGATTAGGGAAAGATAACTTTGGTCCTGCATGGAGGGCCGGTGTCCTGCAGAGTTTATCTCCAACCTGAATAAAACTCACCTCTCTGTAGCTTTCTAGTAATCATGAAGACATTGTTTAGCTTGATCGGGTGTGTTTGATTAGGGTTGGAGCTAAACTCTTAGGACAATGTAGACAGCATCACTGATTATAATGGGTTCAACTTGCTTTTGTTGTGTCACATCAAGCCGCTCTCTTCTGGTGTAGGCACAGTGTTACTTTTTCACCAGTGCTTCACAACCCACAAACTGACAAAACACATTTTAACAGCAAACACACACTCTCCCCTCCTTTCCGCTCTCAGAGACAGAAGTCTCTAAATTCCTTCTTTCCAATTACCATACTACCTGTCCGCTTGATCCTATCCCCAGCCATCTACTTCAGACCTTTTCTTCTACAAGTGTGCCTCCACTCACTCACATCATCGACACCTCTCTTCACACTGGTACCTTTCCCACATCATTCAAGAAGGCTCTTATAACTCCACTGTTTAAAAAACCCACTCTAAATCCAGCACTTTTAGAAAACTACAGATTTGTAGCCTTTCTTCCATTCATTGCTAAGACACTTGAGCGAGTCATGTTTAACCAAGTCTCTACTTTTCTCACACAGAACAAACTCCTGGACAACAACCAGTCCAGCTTTAAAAGCATCCACTCCAATGAGACTGCCTTGCTCTCGGTTATTGAAGTTCTGAGACTGACAAGAGCAGCTTCCAAATCATTAGCAGTCATCTTGCTGGATCTGATCTCAGCCTGCCTGCCATACATTTCTGAATAGATGAAGTACCACCACCTTCAACTCAACCTTGCAAAGACAGAACTGCTTATGGTCTTGGTAAATCCAACACTTCATCACAACTTCTCCATTCAGTTAAGGTCATTAACCATAACTCCTTCCAGGACAGCCAGGAACCTTGGAGTTTTGATTGATGATCAGTTAAACTTCACAGACCACATTGCTAGAACTGCCTGCAGATTTGCATTATACAACATTAGGAAGATCAGGCCTATTGGAACATGCTATATAATTCTTGCTCAAGCTCTTGTTCTATCCAGACTAGACGATTGTAATGCTCTCTTGGCAGGCCTTCTGTACTGTACTGTCAAACCTCTGCAACTGATCCAGAATGCAGCAGCGAGACTGGTCTTTTACGAGCCAAAGAGAGTCACACCTCTCTTCATCAATTTGCACTGGTTGTCAATAGCCAAATTCATATTCAAATTCAAGGCACCCATGGTTGCCTACAGAACAACCACTGGCTTTGCACCCCTGTACCTAAACTCACTACTTCAGACTTATGTCCCTTACGTGTTCTGCAAGTGAACGGTGCCTTGTGGTGCCATCCCATATAATCCCTTTCACAGACCTTTTCAAGAAACAGCTAAACAATTGACCCATTAATACTAACACTTACTATTCTATTTCAAATCTATTTTTTTTATTTAAAAAAAAAATGTGTACTGTGCTAGAGTAACAGAGACGTGTCACAGCACTTACATATTTTTGTCCTATAGTTGGTTTGATTGCTTCAATTTTTTCTACTCTGCTAAATTATGTAAATGTAAACTTGTTAACAGTTGCATCAGAATCTAGAGAATTAACCCATGCCTGTTGTCAATATAAAACATTTATGGACAAAACCAAGGTTACTTCAGGTCAAGCTGATCCTATGCTTTTCTATGAAGAGTATCTAGTATCTTCCAGCTAAATAATAATAAAAAAGATGGGTATACTGGTATTTCCTAGAGCCATGAAAGGTTGAGTCAAGACTCTGTTATTATGGATGAACCAATAATAACATTATTCGCTTTACAAATACTTTGTAACATTCTATTTTTAAAAGGGAGTTTAAAACTCAATTTAGATGCCATATAAGCAATATTTCAGTTTTGGCTGTTTGCACCCCCCTTTTTTACTCATCGATTTTAATGGGTGAAGACTGAATAAAAGATAATTTTTACAGAATATTTATATAATATTTAAGCCTAAATTCAATACGAACTGTTGTGTTTCCTAAACTGTTAAAGTATGCACATCATGTCCTGCCAGTCATGCAAAAAAAAAAATACCACTAGAAAAAGAAAGTACATATACTTAAATATTATATATAACATTTTAATAATATATTATTTAAAAAGATATTGGTTTTATTCATGCATCTGTCCATAAGAAATTAGGTTTAAAAAACAATCTTTATATTTATTTTAAGAACATTTCAGGAATATACATCTAATTTCAGCAAAAGTCAATTTAATTTGTATAGCACTTTTAAAATTGCATATAGTCTCAAAGTAGGTTCACAAAAAATCATGATGTTAAGGTTTAGAATATCTTAATATCTTCATATCTTATAATTGTTAGGGAATCTCAGACCTGAGACAGGTGTTATTGGAGAACATGAGATTATAACAACAATGAGCAAATGGACTGTGCAGGTAAATAATTCAGAGTTATTGCAGATTGTCAACGAGGACGATTACCAAGTTTTACTGCTTTACAGATGATGATGATGATGATGATGATGATGATGATGATGATGATGATGATGATGATGATGATGATGATGGAGATCTTGAACGTGGAGCAGATGGAATGGGGATGCACACACATCATCAAAATGGTGGTGAGTAAACAGGTCATGTGCTTATATGGTTTGTGCTTATATGTGCATCTTGATGAGGCGGTAATCAGTGGCAGGTGCGGGTGATTAGAATTCAAGGGATAGTGCTCCTTGTGATGGAGTGATGTTGGAGCCTGGCAAATCTGTGACAATATTCACATTTAGCAGATTAGAGCTGGGTGATAATATAGTTTACATTTTGAAACAATATAAACAGTCACACAGCCGAGATTTTCTATATAAAACAAGATGTTTTATGTTAATATAAACCAATGCATATATAAAATGTTGTGTTTTTATTCATATTGAATGCATTGCCCTCTATTTAATCACATTTGTATCGACCACATCAAAATAGAAATAAGATTCTTTGTAATTGTAATAATGTTAAACACAGCTTTTCAAATGGATGGATATACTTGAGAGTATCTCAAAATAAATGCTCAGAAGAAGTGAGGTTAATTTTCTTTCTGTCTAGGGTATCCATTTGGCCAAAACGTTAGTTGTTCAAGGTTATCAATCAGTCCAGCTTACAAACAACAAAATCCCTTTGGAAGTCATTAAATCACAATACAGCACAAGGTTAGCTGCCTTATGTCTTCACCACACACTGTTTTGGTTATTTTCTAGTTTGCATTTCAGTACTTCATTCTTTGTCAAGTTCAACTGACTGTATTTGTATATTTGGTGAGAAAAATGTTGTAATTTAACAAGAGTTTTTAATATCTGCTTTGATTGCATTCACCGAGGTCAAGAATGAACTTATAAAACGGCACACTGGCTTTAAAAAGTCACGAAGAATTTACACAGATTAAATAGGCTGAGCAGAGTTGGGTCTTTTGTTTTAGGATGTTCTGAATATTAGCTCTCTTGCAGCTTTCACTTTTAACTGTGCCAATCATAACTCCCAAACTACTAAAGGATAATTACTTTAGTCTTTGAAGTTCCTCCATTAAATATGTTACAAAATACCATTGTTGATGTTCATTTTAACATCTGACAGATGTTTCTGACAAAAAAACAGTGTATTAAAGGTGCTGTGAATTAATACCACACATGAATATCCCAAATATCTCAACTAATTAACCCTGACAATAGGCTGACATCTTTAAGTCATTCAGAAACGCTCTCACATGTTTGCTGTCTTTAGGTGGCAGGATTTTGGAGAGGGGGCGCATGATAAGTCTACTTGATATTATCAAAATGGCTGAAATACAGAAGCTGTAAATGTAGATAAAATGTTGCAAGTAAAACACATTTAAAAATGGCTAAATAGAATAGGTCAACATCCAAAAACAGTGTGTGGTAATTCAGCCAAGCTCTCTAGAATGAAATGTGACTGTCAAAAAGTTAAACCACAGGCTAACTGCTCTTATCAGCAACATCCATATTTAGCTCCCTATATGGTCAGATCAACATACTGCCAAAAAATAGGCTCTGTGAAATGCAACAATTTAAAGCAGCATAAGAGGAACAGAGTGAAAGTTATTGGCTGTAGCATGTTTTTGTGTTTGAACTGTCTACACAGCTTACAAGAAAGGGGATGTTTGTTATTAGTTTTGTTAAAAAGAATGTTTGGAATGGCTGCTGGGCTAGTTTGGAGCTGGACTTCGAAGGTTTTCATAAGGAAATCTAAACTGTAATTTTTGTCTTTAAAGAGTATTAAAGAGATAGTTCACACAAAAAAAAAAGTGATTATTTACTCAAATTCTCACTTTCGTTGTATTCCAAATCTGTATGATATTCTTTCATCTGCAGAACACAAAAGATGATAATTTTGAAGAATGTTTCAACTGTTTTTGTACATAAGGAACCATTAAGGAATGCTAACAAAGAGAAAACTATGGTAATACATTGACAATGTAGGATGCCCCTCAGTAGCACATTATATTGAGTTCCAATAAAACTTCTGTGTATCTTCTTTTCTTTAGTTTGCATTTCTGCCATCATCTTTTTCATCTTCCTCGTCACTTCTTTCTTCTCTTTGTCTTCATCTTCCAGTGCCTGTCCAGACGCTCAGTCTTGCTTTTCTTGGACATCCTTCGGTAGCGATTGATGGATGGATGCGTGTGTTGTTCCTGAGGCTCCTTTGGCGAGTGCTCCTGCCATCCTTTCGACTCAATGAAGAGCAAGTGTGCTGTGAGATTACTTCAGACCTTGCCTCCCTGATCATCCTACAGTTGATGATGAGAAAACCAGTAGCCAGGGTGCATAAATCTAAACAGAGCATCCTTTTTTTGAGGGTGCGTATGTGTGTCTCTGTGTGTACACGTGTGTGAGTTCTCTCTGCAGAGGGAAGAACTGGAGCTGGACCTCAGACTGAGAAGGCGGGACAGATGGGAAGTGAAACTTCATACATGCAGAGAGGTTCCACAGGGACAACTTTGCTCTTGAATAATTGTCTTGTATGTTTTCCTCCCTCCCTCTGTCTCGCTCTCTCTTTCTTTGCACTCTGTTATTATGTTGTCTCTTCTCGTGCAGAATAGCCGCTCTGTCTACCTCGGCTAAAGACAGTCTGACAAAACAGTGCATAGTGAAGGATGAAGTTTACAGTTTTTTAGGGGGCTTTTCACACTCAATCTAATCCCACTTTTAACCCATTTTTTACACTTGTCATTTTGAAAGGGGACTTTTAACCCTGGGTTAAAAATTCAAATTCTGTACTCATCATTTACTCCTTCTCATGTTGTTTCAAACATGTAAGACTTACTATTTGAACACAACCTATATGAATACAAAAGAAGATATTTTGTAAAATGTTTCTGAGTGTTCTGAAGATTTTTTTTTTTTCATAAAATGAAAGCCAAAAGGGTAATCAACACTCGACCACATTGACTTTTATTGTATGGAATAAAAAACACAAACAGAGACATTATTCAAAACATCATCTTTTGTTTTCCACGAATTAAAAAAAGTCATTCAGGTTTGGGACGACATGAGGTTGAGTAAAGGATGACAGAATTTTCATTTTGAGTGAACTTTCCCAGTTTCAATGGCCAGTTGTGAGCAATTTGAAGGCAATTAAATGGAAAAAAATCAAATTGTCAAACAGTGAAAGAAAACCTGTTAATTTTAGGAAGATGCCTTATTATTCTTACAGTTATAATTAGAAAACTACACTCAGGAATTTTTTTTTTTTATTGTACAGTCAGGAATACACTGTATGATTCAAACAGTATGCAAGACATGTCACATATTGTTATTTAAACGGGCCATGTGCCGCGTTTGTAAAATCAATGACAAGGACAGCGAAAGTGTACAAATAATAACGTCAGCTTATTTCTGTAATGGTAATGCCGAATTGTTAGTTGCCATCACTTCAGTCACATGATCCTTCAGAAATATTTCTAATATGCCGATTTGATACTTAAGAATTTATTTTGATCATTATCAGTGTTGAAAACAGTTGTGCTGCTTAATATTTATGTGTAAATAAATAATTGATGTAACATTTTTTTTAGGATTCTGTGATGCATAGAATGTTCAAAAGAACAGCATTTATTTAAAGAGGTCAGATGATGGTTCTAATATTAACATTATTTTGTGTATTTTGTTTAATGCTGAAGACTAAAATTTCATTTTAATATAATTTCATTATTTAATATTATGTATCTGAATTATTATTCTTTATTAGTATACATAATCAGTTGTATTATCTTATGCAGTTTAAAATGCATGAGTTAGACTATAGATTGCATGGACACATGCATTTAAGGATCATATTTTAGACACAGGGAGGGGAGCTGGTAGATTTATATTTTTGCTTAGAGGTATGTGTGCAGTGCCTCTTTCACTGAGCAGAGATGTTCCAATGATGATGATACATTAAATGTGTACATGTTCTTTACAAGGAAAGGAATGTTCTGATGCAAATGTAACTCCAATGTATACACAGAGGGATAGTGGATTGTACCATGTGTAAGCATGAGGTATACATTCCATTTTAAACATAAGCAACATGTTTTTCTACCTTACAAGGAAGTCAAAAGTCGCTCAGTTGTGTATTAAGCTCAGTCCATACTGTACTATGGCAGAGAAACACGGAAACACATAGACCTGGCATGAATACAACATCTTCTCAAGTTTCTCTCCTGACATATAAGAATAAAGATTTTTCTTGGCAAGATAACTGGCGTCTGGTCCCGTGAATAAAATAATAACGGGGAAAGGCTTAATTCCAAATCTACAAATGCAATGTGTTTACGCGGTTTTAGGTTAAAAAAAAGTCATGCCTTTCTAAAACATGCAATTTTTACAAAGCTCATCATTCTGAAAAGCACGGTGTGCTCTGATTGGCCAGCGATCCAGTGCATTGTGATTGGCCCAAAAACATTAAGCGTGTGACGAAAATGTCACGCACTTTATCATATTTGTAACATCAGCTCCCAAAGCAATTATGACAGGTCATAATGTCGGTACCGTATACCTTATCAATTCGAGCCCGAATCTGATCCTGAAAATGCAGATTACCAAGCTGATCGATCAACTTTGCCAGCGTGACTGGACCAGATCATATCAGATTGGTCAGGTTTTATTTCATTGGGGGCATAATTACTGATTATAATGTCTTATGCTGTCTGTTTATGTTTCGCGCCGCGATACGGGGGTGAGAAAACTATGTAAACATTAAACTATACCTGCGTCCGAAATCAAATACTTCCCAACTATATAGTATGCAAAAAACAGTACGCAAGCAGAGTAGTATGTCCGAATTCATAGAATTTGAAAAACAGTACGTGAGCTTAGAATTATACAGTTCTATCTCCGTTTAGGGTAGTTCTGAGAAATTGAGCATCAAAGTTTTTACATCCCTGCTGTTTTGTGAGATGGAACCTTTCTATTTTATTAATAACTACTGACAAAATATATATATTTTTTACAAAAATAACATCACACCGGCATTAATAAACACCTAATGGATAAGATTATGTCAAAAACTCAATTACGATGGACACTTTACTATCCCATGATGCCACGGGAGAGGAGTTGTCGTCGTTATATTTGAAAATGGCGGAAAACGGAGACGCGGCTGTTTTCAAGTGTAAGTACTTTATAAAACACTTTTTGTTTCTTTGTGGTTAAATTGTATTTGATTAACATCATATAAGTAAACGATTGACTTGTTAAAAGTTTAAATAATGTAAATCAAGGGTACAATTTTGTGAATTGGCTGCAAAATGACAATTTTATCATTATTATCATTACCGAACAGAACGAGTAATGCCTGTCAGCTAGCTAACACTGTTTTCTTTAAACAATGACGTTCGTTGTTTCACAGTTTAATGAGATAGTTACAAAACTTTAATTTTTTATTTTACAACGATTTTATTTCTCCTTAACCAGTGTTGGTATTATGTAATATTTGTTGGCTACATAGCAAGCTACTGTTAACAAGTGTTACCTCAACTTGCCCATATAACATTAATATTAACCCTCTGGGGACGGATTGGGCGGTACCGCCCAACATGGCATACTTTTACAAATGTGTAATTATCTTAAAAACTATTAATGATATAGAGGTGCGGTATTTTTTGCCGTCTTCCTTAGATTCCGCTGAAAACAGTGATAACAAACCTACCCGGCTTGTATACACACTTCCTTGTTGCGCAATACCAATACGTCAAAGGCCAATGAAATTGATGTTGTTTGGAATTTTCACGAGCAACAACCAATGGAAAAATTGCCGATGGAGGAATATTTTTCTTACCCAATCAGAGGAAGGTTACCATGACGTATTCTAGCAAATAAGAGGACTCTGTAGCCTTGCAAGGGGTGGTACTATATACTATTACGCAAACAGCGTTGAGTGGCAGAGATAACAGAAAGCGAATGGACACGTCGAGTATAAACAAGACTTTACGGAGCGAGAGCGCACAGAGATATGAGAGACAGACAGAACAATTATAATACATAAATACACACATTCAATTATAGCATGATTTATTGTTTTAGCACTTTTATGATGGCAGGCAGTAAACGATTTACGGTGGAACAAGCTCTGGAAGAATTACTGGAGAGTGACGAGGAGAAAGCTTTGCTTAGAAAATTCTAAGCATTCCTAAGAAAAACGCCTGGGACTATTTGTAAATAAAGTAAAATGTTTCATTGTTCTATACACATTTTATATAACAATTACACATGTCGATCAAGCAAAGGCTTTGACAAATATATTTTTTGTTCAAAAACTGTTCACTATTGTTGTGTGATGTGTGATTTTCAGAAATAAATGCCAAAAATCGAATTTACGTTTTTGAAAATCTTTAGGTTTATTGTAAATTTTCACTCATACTTCCTTTATAAACATATTACATGCGTGCTTATGTTAGCTTAGGGTCTTCTGAATCCATAGATAGCAAACACATACTGTTCCATCTCCATTACACATAGTTTATAAGCCCAAATGTAAAAATAGAGAAAACGGACCAAAATGAGCTTAGTCCCCAGAGGGTTAATTACATAGATTGACCATGGTTCAGCACTAATGTTAAATTCTGTGTTGATTTTGCAGGGGGCTGAACACACCTGTGTTCTTATAGAGTGGAGAGTGGCTAACGTAAGGGAGGAAAGAAAAGAAAGACAGCGACGAGAGCATGAGGAGAGACAAGGACAGGAGGCCAGAGCAAGAGAGAGAGAAAGAGATAGGGAGACAAGAGAGCGAGAGAGAGAGAGAGAGAGAGAGAGAGAGAGAGAGAGAGAGAGAGAGAGAGAGAGAGAGAGAGAGAGAGAGAGAGAGAGAGAGAGAGAGAGAGAGACAGACAAAAGAGAGAGAGGAAAGATTCCTTCAGCTTTTAGAAATAATTGCTAAAAAATATATTAATAAAGAAAACTAATCTGCTTTGCCCAGTTAGGGCTCTAGATGCTTACGTCCACAGAGCTGCCCTGTGGAGAAAATGTGAACAACTGTTCGTTTGTTTTTGGACCCCCCTAGGAAGGGCTGTCCTGCATCTAAAGTCGAGGCCATCTCACTTGCCTTCGAGTCTTCCGGTCAGCCTTCTCCTTTGGCTGTCCAGGCTCATTCAACCAGGAGTATGGCTGCCTCTAAGGCTATTTTGTCAGGAGTATCAATTCAGGACGTTTGTGATGCGGCAGGCTGGTCCTCACCGCACACATTCGTAAAGTTTTACCATCTTGACTTCAGCTCCACTCCAGGGGCGCAGGTGCTGTCGTCCGAATGTGCGCTCTGACTTCACACGACGGACACTTGCTCGTATGGCGGCGCTGGTATTAGCGTTCCCAAAGCGTTTTCACGCAGCTCGAGTTCCCTGATAGGGAACGTCTCTGGTTACGTATGTAACCCTAGTTCCCTGAAGGGAACGAGACGCTGCGTGTCTGTGCCATACTCCCAGCATGCCCGTGAGCACTTGCTTCAGTCTTATCAGAACCTGATGCGCTTGTGTTTTGGGGTGCTTATATAGTTTCCTGGTTGATGACGTCACCCGCCTATGACGTTCCGTCTCGCCATTGGACTGATTTCATACGTGCTTCATGACGCACTCACGCAGGGGCGTTCCCAAAGCGTTTTCACGCAGCGTCTCGTTCCCTTCAGGGAACTAGGGTTACATACGTAACCAGAGACGTTTGTCGTTATGACGTAACGTCTCTGTTCCCTACTCAGGGAACGAGGGTTACATACGTAACCAAGACGTTTTTCTTGGTCCGACGTCAAAGGAGGAGGACAGAAGGCTTGAAGTATAATAGGCCTAACAGTATTACTTGGGACCTTAGGAACCTAGCCCAGTCTAGGATGGAGAAAAACTTCTACCATGCCGGGCGAGAATTCCAAGCACGAGGGAGAGACCGATAGAGCTTGAAAATCTCCTTTTTTATTATTTTTAAAAAAGAAATAGCAAGAAGAAAGATAGTTTTTAGAGTAAGAAAACTTCTTCAATGGGCTCGAATGGTGCTAGAGAGAGACCTTTTAGAACAACCGCAAGGACCCAGGTCGGCACCCTCGTGCGAACTGCTGGCCTCAGCCTCAAAGTGCCACGAAGGAAACAAATTATAAGTGGGTGTCTCCCGAGAGAGGCTCCACTTAAAGGGACGTGGTAGCAGATAAGGCCGCCACGTACACCTTCAGTGTGGAGTGGGATAACCCTCCGGAGAAACGCTCCCGAAGGAATTCCAGCACTGCACCCACCGGGCAGTTAACTGGGTCCGACTGGTGTTCCCCACACCAAGAGGTGAACATATTCCACCTCAAGGCATAAGATTTCCTAGTGGCCGGAGCTCTGGAGTGGAGGATGGTCTCCACGACCTCAGTCGAGAGACCAGATTCTATGAGCTGGATCCGTCCCCAGAGGGTTAATATTAATGTTATATGGGCAAGTTGAGGTAACACTTGTTAACAGTAGCTTGCTATGTAGGCAACAAATATTACATAATACCAACACTGGTTAAGGAGAAATAAAATCGTTGTAAAATAAAAAATTAAAGTTTTTTAACTATCTCATTAAACTGCGAAACAACGAACGTCATTGTTTAAAGAAAACAGTGTTAGCTAGCTGACAGGCATTTACTCGTTCTGTTCGGTAATGATAATAATGATAATCTCCAGGGGAGAGCCGTCGAGGAGAGAAATTAGGTCCGCAAACCAACGTCCAGAACTCCTGGGAGCAGAACGATCGGGGGAAATGCGTACAAGCGTGACCTCGGCCACGCCTGTACCATAGCGTCCAACCCAGAGTGCTGGATGGCTTAGAGAGAACCACAGTGGAAGTGTGATGTCTCCCTGAATGCAAACAGGTCTACCTCGGCACGACCGAAATGTTTCCATTGGAGCTCCATCACCTCGGGATGGAGTCTCCATTCCCCGGGCCTCGGCCCCTGCCTCGACAGGATGTCTGCCCCCTGATTAAGATAACCTGGGATATAAATCGCCCTCAATGAAAGAAGCTTCCCCTGGGACCATAGAAGGATCTGGCGAGCCGGCTTGTATAACGGGCGCGAACGCAGACCTTCCTGGTGATTTATGTAGGAGACCACCGATGTGTTGTCTGACCAGACAAGAACATGATGACCTCTCAGGTCTGGGAGGAAGTGTTTCAGAGCCTGAAACACACCAGCATTTCTAGACAATTATATGCCAGTGAATATGATGGTCCTCACAGACCCTGAGCAGGGCGACCACTCATGATCGCCCCCCAGCCCGTGACGGAGGCATCCATCGTTAGCGTTACGCGACTACAGGGAGCTCCTAGCACGAGCCCATGGGACAGGAACCAAGATTCTTTCCGCATAGCCAGGGCGCGAAGACACCGTCGCGTGACCCTGATCATGTGGAGCGGGTTTCCCCTCGGGGAGAACCCCTTGGCCCTGAGCCACCACTGCAGCGGTCTCATGTACAGCAGGCCGCAAGGTATAACGTTGGACGCTGCTGCCATCAGACCAGAATTCTCTGATATTCTTTTACAGTAAGTGACTGGCCTAGCTTCGCCTGTTCGATGGCTAAGAGAATCGAAGCTATAGGAGCAGGAAACAGACGTGCCTGCCTCGTCATCAAAACCCAAACCACACCCAGAAAAGTGATCCTCTGTAATGGAGAAAGCATACTGTTCTTGGCGTTGAGCCTCAACCCCAACTTTTGACATGGGCGAGCACGACATCTCGATGCCGAATCGCCCAATGCTCCGATTGAGCTAGAATCAACCAATCGTCGATAAAATTTTAAAATGCGGATACCCTGGAGTCGCAGCGGAGCCAGAGCTGTATCCATGCATTTCGTGAAAGATCAGGGAGACAGTGCTAGGGCGAACGGAAGAACCCGATATTGGCGCGCTTCGCCCCCGAAAGCGAACCTCAGGAACTTCCTGTGTTGTGGAAGGATGGAAATGTGGATGTATGCATCCTTAGATCTATCGTGACAAACCAGTCCTCGGACCTGATTTGTGACACGATCTGCTTAATAGTGAGCATCTTGAATTTGAGCTTCCCTACCGAGCGATTTAATGGCACAGATCTAAAATTGGACGCAACCCCCCATCCTTTTATTGGAACGATGAAATATCGGCTGTAATAACCTAGCTTCAAACTGGGAGGAGGAACCCGTTCTATAGCCCCCTTTTGAAGGAGTTTTAACCTCTTGTTCCATTACCAGAGCCTGCTCGGGGCCCACCACTGTGGGCAGAACCCCCTCTGCCAGAAATTCTACTAAGGGTACCCGTCTCTTGAGACTGGCCTCTGGTATAACTTGAGCAGCAAACACAGTGCCCTGTAACGGCGCACTGGCAGGGAACAGCTGGTTTGACTGCCCTGAGACCCTCCTCAGAGGGAGTGAGCGTCCCTTGGAAAAGCGCTCGCTGGGACCGTCTACGCCCCCGGCATAGAGGCGGGGTTGGCAGAACGGGACCCTGAGGGCACCGAGGCAGAACGGGCACCATAAAAAGAGGTGAACACCTTTCTCCCTCGGTGGGGACCACCCTCAGTGTCCTGACTTTTATGACGTCAGGACTTTTTCTTGGCTGAAGCCTTCTTCGCCAATATAACTGTCCTCAGATCAGTTCCATCGCCTGCAGGCATTGGCTGAGGGTGCCGCGTCTGGTCCCACTATCTAGCAGGGGGAGCGCGAGACGCGACACACTGCTTCTGCCCTATGCAAAGAGCTCGTAGATGAAAGAAAAGCTTTTTCTTTCTCTTTCATAGTCGAAAAATTAAGCCATAAATGACTCTCTGCGGCCACCAAGGCTGCACGCAGAGATAAATCAGCAGCCTGACGCAGTTCTCGAACCACGTCAGAACTGACCTCCTCACTCTCGCTCACGTCCCTTAGCAGATCAGCCTGGTATGCTCCCAAAATCAACATAGTATGCAGACATGACACAGCCTGACCCGCCGCCGAGTATGCTTTACCCCGAGGTATTTCTTAAAGGCTTGGGGGTAAAGTCGGTGCTTTAAATGATGAAGCAGCCTCGGAAGAGAGATGGCTCGCAGGTGTCTCTTCTACCGAGGCAAAGCGCCATAATATTTTGCCCCCGTTATATTAGAATATGTTTATGTTAGAGGGCTAAAAAATTCTATAAGAAACCGGCTTCTTCCCTGATCTCGAAACCTCAGTATGGAGATCATGAAAGAACGGTAAGCACCGGCGTGGAGGTTGAACATGGGAAGGGAGAAATCTCTCATCTAATTTAGATTCAGACTCCTGCCTTAACAGACTCCTGCCTAGCCGTTGGCTACTCAATGCTTAATATTGACACAGCTCGAGCGAAAACCTCCATAAGCCCATCGCACAATACTGACAACATCCAGCTCCTCAGAACTGGGTAATAGAATGATGGTGCCTCAGCCCGGTCAGAGAGGCTTACAGTGGAAATGCACATGTGGGGGAACCATGCACATGGCGGCACCTAGCCAACGCAAAAGCTGCTGGAGACATAACTCTGGCATTGACGTGAACAGTGCTGGAGGAACTCATTGGTTGTCGGGAAAGCTCACCTGAGGAAATATCGCACGTATCCAGTCTGTGAAGTGGAATGGCGAGCAAGCGAAAACACCTGAGCAGATCCTAGTACCGGCTGGTTGAAGCGAGTACATAAGAGGATACTGGCTCCACTCGGAGATTGTAGAATCTGGCGAATGTGTTGGGTGTCGCCCAGCCTGCAGCTCTGCCGATGTCTGTTAGCGAGGTGCCATGCGCTAGAGCCCAAGAGGAAGCCACACTCCGGGGCGGAGTGGGCTTTCACACCAAGGGGGCATGGTCGACCTTGCTGCTGGTATGCCAAAGCAATGGCATCCACTATCCAGTGAGACAACCTTTGCTTGGAGAGAGCCTTTCCCTTCAGCTTACCACCATAACAGACAAAGAACTGGTCTGAGGTCCTGAAACACTGTGTTCTGTCTATGTAGGTACGGAGGGCGCGTACTGGAAAGAGCAGTGCCATGGCTGTGTCTGCCTCCTCCAGAGGCAGCACTTGCAGGTTCACCACCTGATCTCAAAAGGGAGTGGTGGGAACCTTGGGCACATATCCAGGCTGGGGTCTCAGGATCACGTGACAATAGGCCGGCCGAATTCCAGGCACGCTTCGTCACTGGAAAATGCGTGCAGGTCCCCTATCCTCTTAATGGAGGCCAATGCAACCAGAAAGAACGTTGTCTTAATTGACAGAAAGTTAAGCTCCACTGATTGCAGAGGCTCAAAGGGAGCACAATGCAGGGCACTTAAAACCACTGAGAGGTCACAAGAGGGAATGAGAGGAGGGCGAGGAGGATTGAGTCTCCTTGCTCCTCTCAGGAACCTGATGATCAGGTCATGCTTTCCCATGGACTTACCTTTGACTGCGTTGTGATATGCGGTGACAGCGGCAACATACACTTTCAGGGTGGAGGGAGACAGCCTTCGCTCCAACCCATCTCTTTTCTCAGAGAAATTGGCCAGGGAGGTGCTGTTGCGAGGAGTACAAGTTCAGAGAACCAGGTTCGGGTGGGCCAATGAGGCGCAACCAATATGACGGGCTCCTCGTCCTCCCTGATCTTAACAGGGTCTGTGCAAGAAGGCTCACTGGGGAAAATGCACATTTGTGGAGGCCCCGCGGCCAGCTGTGTGCTTGTGCATCCGTGCCAAGGGAGCTCTTGGTCAGGGAATAAAACTGGCTGCAGTGGGATGAGTCATGGGAGGCAAACAGATCTATCTGTGCATCACCAAACTGTTCCCAAATCAGCTGAACCGACTGGGGATGGAGTCGCCATTCTCCAGGAAGAGGCTGAAACCATGTGAGCTCGTCGGCTGCACAATTCAGGGTTCCTGGAATATAAATGTCTCGAAGCGACCTCAGATGCTACTCACTCCATAGGAGGAGATGACAGGCGAGTTGCGACACATGGCCGGAGCGTAGACCACCTTGTTGATTGATACACGATTGCTACTGTTGCGGTATTGTCTGAGCGGACTAGTACGTGTTGGTTCTTGAGCAATGCAAGGAAGCGGTGCTGAGCAAGGCGTACTGTCAGCAACTGACAATTGACGTGCCAAAGGCGCTGGGGTCCTGTCCAGGACTTGATCGCGAAGCCAGAGCTGAAGCGGTCTCATTTGAAGCAATCCGAGCAGCGTTGCTGCGGCTGTGGATGCCATATGCCCCAGGAGCCTCTGAAAGAATTTCAGTGGAACCGCACTGGCAGAATGTGTTTAATAGCCTCAGTCTGCATCTGGGCGGTTGAGCACTGTTGGGCAAACTCCTCAACCGCGCCGCCGAAGAGGCCAGCCTGGGATATGGGAGTGTCAAGAAAACGGGTTCGCTTAGCGTCTCTGAAATCGGCCAGGTTCAGCCAGAGGTGTCTCTCCTGGACCACATTAGTGGACATCACCTGGCCCAGGGAACGTACAGTCACCTTCGTCGCCTGAAGAACGAGGTCGGTGGCGGCACGCAGCTCATCAAAGACCCCTGGGTCAGTCCTCCCCTTGTGCATGTCTTTGAGCATCCGTGCCTGATATACCAGCAGGATGGCCATGGCATGCAAAGAGGCGGCAGCCTGCCCCACAGCTCTATAGGACTTCGTGACAAGGGTCACAGAAGTACTTGGCCACACCTTCAACATTCGTACCCTGTGAAAGGTTGTTTTCTCTTGCTGGTCATATTGTACAGAAGAAGAGAGTTTCTTTATCATCTGAAAATGTGAATGACCTTGTGTGTCTTAGCAACTGGCTTGGTGCAGATGAGTAAATAAATGTGAAGTTGGAGGAATGGATAAATGCAGTTAATTTTGTCATTGTATAACTACTCAACCTGTATCACTGAAGTGTTTTTCTTTGTTCTTTTTTTGAGATTCTCCAAAGGAGAATGCTGTGACTTGTTTTTTTTTATAACCAACTAAACAAAACGTTAATGCCCTGGCAGTGGCAAATAGTTTCGGTTTTATATTTAATTTGATTACATTAATGTTCAAGTTGAGATTTAGAAGAAATATTTTAACTGCTGCTAACTTTAAACTGCTGTAAAAAAGCACCTTAATTGTTTAAAGTGTTTGAAAACCAAATGTAATTGCACATTTGATTATATAACAGTACTTTTAAAATAAAAGTACGTAATACACTACTTTTGAATTCATTATTGAATTTTGCGCATACTACGATTAATTGGAGAAAATCATGCGATTAAACATTTTAATTGTTGCCCAGCACTAATATATATATATATATATATATATATATATATATATATATATATATATATATATATATATATATGTGTGTGTGTGTGTGTGTGTGTGTGTGAATGAATGAAGATTTCAGATTTAAAAGCCTCTAAGTGCAAATCTTCTTCTAGAATGATAATTTTTTATCAAGCTTGTATGTTTATGTTCAGTTATTCGAATTTAATATCAATGAAAATGACCTATTAATTGCTATTAAAGTGAAATTACTGAACCTAAATAGAGAAGCTTAATAAAAATGCTCATTTTAGAAGATTTCAGATGGCACAGAGGCTTTTACATCTAAAGTCTTCATATATACACATGGTATGGGTGTATTGTATCTGTCCTCAGTGTGTTATCCTACTGTCCACCACGGTGACCCTCAGTGTGTCTGTGTATGTGTATATATATATATATATATATATATATATATACACATACACACACACACTGTCACGTTTCAGTATGTTTGAGTTTTGTTTTGTGATTTTGGTTTCCCCTGTGTTTGTGATTTTGGTTCAGTCCTGTTAGTTTTCCCGCTCTGTCTGATTAGTAATTCCCTTCACCTGTGTTCTGTTAATTATCATATTAGTCCCTGTTCATTTAAGACTTGTGTTTTCCCTCAGTGTTTGTTGGTCGTCGTCCGTGTACGGTTGTGTTTACCCTGAAGTCCTGGAGTGTATTTTGTTCTTGTATGTTTATGGAAGTTTAAGCTTGTAAAATAAATCTCCTAAACTGTAGTTAGCGTGTCCTCGTCTTCAGCTACCTGCACACAACCCTGACAGAACGACCAACCAAGACAAGATGGATTTGGCTGGCCATGACCTGACGGATTACCTCATCAGGATCCTGATGGAGAGAGGTCTCCGCATCACCATCACCCCGGTGATGGCTCCAACCATCTTCGCCATGCCATCCATCCTCATCCATGGTTCTGAAGAGCCCTCGTCGCCGCTGGTTCCGTCCAGCACCAAGCCCTCTTCGCCGCTGGTTCCGTCCAGCACCAAGCCCTCTTTGCTGCTGGTTCCGTCCAGCACCAAGCCCTCTTCGCCGCTGGTTCCGTCCAGCATCAAGCCCTCTTCGCCGCTGGTTCCGTCCAGCATCAAGCCCTCTTCGCCGCTGGTTCCGTCCAGCATCAAGCCCTCTTCGCCGCTGGTTCCGTCCAGCATCAAGCCCTCTTCGCCGCTGGTTCCGTCCAGCACCAAGCCCTCATCACCGCTGGTCCCGTCCAGTTCCGAGTCCCATGATGTGCTGGTCCGGTCCAGTTCCGAGTCCCATGATGTGCTGGTCCGGTCCAGTTCCGAGTTCCATGATGCGCTTGTCCGGTCCAGTTCCGAGTCCCATGATGTGCTGGTCCGGTCCAGTTCCGAGTCCCATGATGTGCTGGCACCGTCCAGTTCCGAGTCCCATGATGTGCTGGCACCGTCCAGTTCCGAGTCCCATGATG
This sequence comes from Siphateles boraxobius, assembly GCF_051911475.1. NCBI lineage: Eukaryota > Metazoa > Chordata > Actinopteri > Cypriniformes > Leuciscidae > Siphateles > Siphateles boraxobius. Next base: position 16,987,627 of record NW_027508734.1, read on the forward strand.
TGCTGGCCCCGTCCAGTTCCGAGTCCCATGATGTGCTGGCCCCGTCCAGTTCCGAGTCCCATTATGTGCTGGCCCCGTCCAGTTCCGAGTCCCATGATGTGCTTGCCCCGTCCAGTTCCGAGTCCCATGATGTGCTTGCCCCGTCCAGTTCCGAATCCCATGATGTGCTTGCCCCGTCCAGTTCCGAGTCCCATCATGTGCTGGCCCCGTCCAGTTCCGAGTCCCATGATGTGCTGGCCCCGTCCAGTTCCGAGTCCCATGATGTGCTGGCCCCGTCCAGTTCCGAGTCCCATGATGTGCTGGCCCCGTCCAGTTCCGAGTCCCATGATGTGCTGGCCCCGTCCAGTTCCGAGTCCCATGATGTGCTGGCCCCGTCCAGTTCCGAGTCCCATGATGTGCTGGCCCCGTCCAGTTCCGAGTCCCATGATGTGCTGGCCCCGTCCAGTTCCGAGTCCCATGATGTGCTGGCCCCGTCCAGTTCCGAGTCCCATGATGTGCTGGCCCCGTCCAGTTCCGAGTCCCATGATGTGCTGGCCCCGTCCAGTTCCGAGTCCCATGATGTGCTGGCCCCGTCCAGTTCCGAGTCCCATGATGTGCTGGCCCCGTCCAGTTCCGAGTCCCATGATGTGCTGGCCCACAATTCCCTGGACGCCCGAGGGTCCCACAGCTCGGCCGTGGCCACGCCCACAGCCTGCTCCGCCGTGGACACGCCCACAGCCTGCTCCGCCTGGACCGCCCTGGAGTCCAGGATGTCCACCCTCCCACCCCTTTGGATGTTATACGGCGCGAGGACGCGCCTTCGGGGAGGGGGGAGGTACTGTCACGTTTCAGTATGTTTGAGTTTTGTTTTGTGATCTTGGTTTCCCCTCTGTTTGTGATTTTTGGTTCAGTCCTGTTAGTTTTCCCGCTCTTTCTGATTAGTAATTCCCTTCACCTGTGTTCTGTTAATTATCATATTAGTCCCTGTTCATTTAAGCCTTGTGTTTTCCTTCAGTGTTTGTTGGTCGTCGTCCGGGTATGGTTGTGTTTACCCTGAAGTCCTGGAGTGTATTTTGTTCTTGTATGTTTATGGAAGTTTAAGTTTGTAAAATAAATCTCCTAAACTGTAGCTACTGTGTCCTCGTCTTCAGCTACCTGCACACAAACCTGACACACACACACTGCTTGTGATATTACTAACAATGAATGAATCAACAGATACATACATATTTATGTATCTCTATTGGTTCATTCATGTTTATTCATTGATGGCAATATCACAAGCAAATAAATGATCAAAAATCCACATCTGTGTTCACTGATTTGTGTGCGTGTGTGCTTTTTTTTCTGAGGTAAAATTTATTAGCTAAATAAATGATGATACTTACGTAATTAGAGAAAATACAAAAAAGATCCTGATGAAGGCGTGATCTGCAAGCAGCTGACCGACGACACTTCTGAATTGTAAGCTTGAACGACGTAAAAATGCAGACGAAAGCGGAAAGCAGAACCGTCTCGGTTACTTATGTAACCCTCGTTCCCTGAAGGAGGGAACGGAGACGTAGTCGACGTGTCGACTGATTGGGATCACGCCTGGGAGCCTGTCATCTTCGAGTACTGTTAAAATGAGCCAATGCACATTGGAATGCGTGAAATGCATCACACACACCACCCCCGCAGCGTGGGTAAAAATATGGAAGTGGATACACGCACTAGTTGTTTTTCACTGAGGAGCCGAACGTAACTCGGAGTCAGCGATGGTCCAGCAATAGTGGCGACGGGACTACGTCTCCGTTTCCTCCTTCAGGGAATGAGGGTTACATATGTTACCGAGACGTTCCATTTCAGTCGTTCACGTTCGACGTAGTCGACTGATTGGGATCCCAATTAATACGCCACTAGTGCTGCCACCTTCCAGTGCCAAGACAAAAGCCTTCTGATCCCCCCGCATTATTTGAGGCGGAGATGGGACAGGGCTTAGGCCAGGGAAGTCACTGCTGTTCCACAAGACCACTCGTTGGAAAGGAATACGCTGCTACAAAATGCCCGAAGGGAGCTAACATGTGGAGAATACACATATGGACTGGGCGGATTACCAGGCAGTACAACATATGGAATGTCACTGGGGTGGCTCCAGCCTATGACAGGGGGGAAACTCAACCGGACAGAGATGGCAGAGCAGGCTCTGCTGAGGGAAGACACGGGCTCGCCGCAGGTAGCCGTACTGTGGAATACACATGTGGGATCACCGTAGGGATCACAACATATGGACCCAGCCTAACACAGGTTTCACCAGTGCATACGAGTGATAGGCCTGGCTTCCGACATTCCATCACATCCGTTGCCGAAGGGTATGGAGGAACTCGACAGGGTTTGGCTAATAAGGGGAACTCACTGGAGCAAGAAATGCACACCTATCCAGTCCATAGGAGGGGAATGGCGCAGCAAGCCGACACTTCGTACCGGGCTTACACTGAAACTGGCTTAATGTGAAGGGAGCCCGCGGGAAGCAGCGGTTCGACACATAGGCTAGTTCTCTAGCGAACGTGATAGATGTCGCCCAGCCCCCAATTCTATTGAACATCTGTTCAGCGAGGCACTCTGTGTCAACACCTAGGAAGGCAACCACATGTAGTGGGCCAACCTCTGCTTGGAAACAGCCTTCCCTTCTGCTGGTCTCCGTAACAGACAGGAGCTGGTCTGAGGTCCAGGCTTTGCATTCTGAGCACGTATAAATGCAATGGAGCGGATGCACAGAGAAAAGCCAGGGCTGGGTCTGCCTCCTCCGGGGCAGGGCTTGCAGGCTCACCACCTGGTCCCGTAGGAGAGGTAGGAACCTTGGGCAGATATCCAGGCCGGGGTCTCAAATATCTTGAGAGTTAGCCGGCCCGAATTCCAGGCACGATTCGTTGACTGAAAATGCGTGCAAATCCCTACCTACTAGATAGAGACCTAGCAAGCAGGAGAACTGTTTCTCTAAAAACGGGATTTTTAACTCACTGCCTGCAGGGCGCAAGGGTGGTCTCTGCAGTGTATTAGCACCAGAGATAAGTCCCAAGAGGATAAAGAGGGGGCGCAAGGCAGTCTCCTTGCTCCCCTCACGAACCTGACGATCAAGTATCGCTTCTCACGGATTTGTATCCACTGCATCATGGTGTGTGTCAATACAGAAGCAACAACATTTTGAGGTGGAGGAGACAGCCCTCACTCCAACCCATTAGCAGGAAAGAAGCACTGATGTGATCAAACACCTTCGGGATCTCCTCACGTAGAGAAGACTCATTTCAACGAATAGGTTCCACTTCTAAGGGGGAGCATGCCTCATTTTGAGAGGGTGCTCTCACAGAAGTGATGGTCTCTACGGCATAAAAATTCTTGCGGTAGTAACCAGAACCTCCGTGTCCCATTCTTTTTAGAACCAGACCTGGAACTCTCTAAGGTCTAAACGCGGATGCCATATGCCCCATCCCTGAGAATGTACTTAGAGGAAGGAGTCAGGAAGGGCTGTTGAGAGGAGAGGTCTGGTTGGGCCAATAAGGAGCAACTAGCAAGACCTGCTCCATCTCTTCTCTGACTTTAGCACAGTTGTGTGCAAGAAGGCTCACTGGGGAACGCATTTCCGGGGGGCCCTGGGGCCAGCTGTGGCCAGAGTCTTTCTGTTTCAAGGGGTGTCCACTCCGAGGCCACTCACAGCTGGCAGAGGGACGAGTCCGGAGGGGCAACAGATGTAACTGTGCGGCCCCAAAGTGGTCCCAAACAGCTGGACCACCTGGGGAATGGAGTCTCCACTCTCTCTGGGCCAGAGGCTGTCGTGAGGCTTGTCAGCTGCACGATTAACTCTCCGGGGTAGGCGGTCACGCCGGCTTGACCAGCTCGCTTTTTTTCTTATCAGTGCAAAAGAGACTCAAAATACTCTGTTGATTTTGATCTTAAATATAAGTGTTATACATCATTCGATCCTGTTAAGTATACTCACAATAAAAACAGTGTTGCGCTTTTTGTCGAATAAAGAAAAAGAAACATGATGCAAGTTTGGCCTTCTCTCTGTCAGTGAAGTACATTCTGAAACGCATCCGACAAATGAACTGTAACTCAGCGAATACTTGTCACATAGGCAAGAGAGATTTTTCTTTATGAAGCTTGAATTCTCTTCTTTTAAATGAAGTAATTTATATAAACAAATATTCTCAGTTTATGTAATCTGTATGAAAAGAAAGAGATGTCAGTCTTTTTCTTTTCAGCTCATTATAGCATATTAAGTGTTAATGTGATCATGCCCACAGAGAGCACACGCTGTTCAAACGCAAATGATCTGAGGCAAGCCATGCAAACATGCCAACGCCCACATCAGCTGGATAAAACACATCAAGTTTAATAAGAATCTTGTACTTTATCTCGTCTTGCTACGCTGTGAGGAATAATACTATCGTAATAATCCTGGAAAATGTACCTCAGAAGTGCTGGTAGTTTCATTTCGAGGAGCAAAGGATCCAGCTGATGTAGTAAGTTATTTATTCTTAAGTGCTTTGTTCAAATCGCGCTTTGTTCTAATAGTGTCTGTAAACCGCAAAAAGACTGTTGATATAAATTGCGTGTCTGTGTGTGAATGAATGAATAAATGAACAGCATAGACGTGCATCCGCTGTTGATTACTACAGCTGTACAGTGCATCTGTGCCGCTCATTCTCACTTGCACCTACATTAGTAAACATGTTATTTTTACATGAACACATCCAAACTATTTTGCTATAGCCTACTGAGATGAGTAAAAATAGACTGAGATATGTTGAAATAAAGTGTCTTTGTATAAGCAACAGACTGCAAATTAACATTTATATGCTAATATATCAAAAACATGATATGTCACAGACTACATATGCATGTTTAGACAATATTTCGTTGATTAGTTTTGGTTAGTTTTTACTGTAAAAAAAAAGACTACTGCCACATCAAATAAGCTTTTGTTTGCCAATTTCTGCTCATATGTTAAATATATAGTATGGGCTGTTTTGTCAAAAATAAAGTATGTATATTGAATTATCAACTAATATGTTATTATAGTGTTTGTTCCAATATTCAAACTAATGAATCCTTACCTTTGAAATACGTATGATAAAATGTATACTTTTTACAAAGAAAGATTACACTTGAAATATTGTTAAAATTGTAATTGTTGTTGTAAATGTAACCTATTTGTAATTGGTTACAATTTCTAAATGCAAAATATATATAATTTATTTTGTCCTCGCATTCTTTGATACGCATTCAGTGACACACCTGTGTGAAAGGCTCATTATGCAGCTTATTATGCGGCTCATTATGCAGGACATTGTCTTCTCAGGTGTGAATCACACCTTCACGCATATTGCCTTTCCAAACAAAAAGTGTCTTACAAAATTTAAATCAATCTATTGTTTTATGTGAATGATTAGGCAGATCATTTTCAGATCATTTTGGAGAAAAAACTCTAGGCAACAACATCCATTAGTCAAAAGTCTTGTAGATAGGGATGGGAATCGAGAACTTCTTCTTCAGAACCGGTGCCCAGTGAATCGATTCCTTGGAACCGTTAGCATGCCTGCTTAACGATTCCGCTTATCGGTTCTGCTCGTTGCAAATGCATCATGACGTTACACACACGCTGCGTTGTTTTGATTCAGAACGCGGCAAAATGGCATCAAGGCAGAAGCGCTCTAAAGTTTGGCTACATTTCATGCGAAAAGACGACAATACTGTCACTTGCAACACATGTAAAATTTCAATTTCTTCAAAGGGGGGAAATACCTCCAACATGCAGAAACATTTGCTCACACAGCATGCAATTCATTTGCAGGACTGTCGCGTTTTTGATACTCTACTTAGCGACACAACAAGTGAGTCAAGCAGCTGCAGCAGCGGAGAAATCGGGACGCCATCTGTCATTAATGCCGAAGGTAACCTTAAACTCTCCAGGCGGGACAGGCCCTGTCTACTTAGTTAATGTAAGCGCCATTTCATTGTGTAAACTTTTACTATACTGATTATTTCCATTGTCAGATGATGATGATGACGGCCAGAGTCTGGCTGGCTCGGAGGCTGGCTCAGAGGCTGCAGCAAGTATCTCTTGTGCACATTTAGCAACTCCGTTTACTGAGGCAGGGAAGAATAAAATGACAGAGGCGAGGATAAACGAATGTCACCGTGCAGTGACTAAGTTTGTGGTAAAGGGTTTGCAACCGTTTGCCACAGTAGATGCCTCTGCATTTCGGTAGGTTAATTTGCTGTATTTTGTCCAGCATGTCTTTTCAAATGAAAATAACAAATGCATGACCAAAATTTGCATGTTTTTATTTCAGTATAGTTCTGTTTTATTAATTCCTAGTCCTAACATATCTTTTCTGTAGCGAGATGATAAAGACTCTCAACCCTAAATCAGGGCTCTCAAGTCTCACGCATTTGGCGTGAGTCACACGCTATTCAACCCGTTCACACGCTCACACGCCACACCTTGTATTTCTCACGCAGAGACATTACGAGGATAACGCACACCAAGTTGCGGCGCTATTTTTTAAACAGTGAAACAGGTTGAGGAATCAAGTGAGTTGCCCATAGAGCTTTGAATGCCCTGCCACGCACCAGCTAATCAAATAAAAAAATATAGCTACCGAACAGCCAATCAGAAAATAGCATTGCTGTATCTGGGTCAGATTTTCACAGGCTCGCGCGACACAGATTCGGATGCTCGCTGAACTAAGTACAGAAGAGGACAGCGGCTGTCACATTTACATCTCGCTGAAGTTTCTACAGACTGATCAACGTGGGAGAAGAACATATCATATGAGTACAGTAAGTCACCTCATCATTGCTGGGAATATATGTGTCCAGACAGCTGGTATGTTAGCTAACAGTTTGACCAGAGTATCATGTGAACTAGCCTATCTAACGTTAGCCAGTTGAATCCCTGCTAGTTTCAGCAGCTATTCTGACACTTGTTTAGTATTCGTTCTGGACCCATTATTCACAAAGTATAATAATATTGATTATTGCAGATTTGTCAATTTCAAATATGTCAGGGAAGAGGCAAAGGAGCATTCTTTCATACTTTGCTCTAAAAGATCAGCTCCCTAAAAAGGTGGCTAGGTCAGAGGAGAAGACAGTAGTGAAGGCAGTGGAGGACACTGTGGAAGAGGCAGTGGAGGAGACAGCTAGGGTACCAGTAGAGGATGGGTCCATGGAAGAGATTGTGGAGGACACCATAGCGGAAACAGTGGAGAACCCACTGGAAACAGGGAAAAAGAGAGGGTTAAGTGGAGCAGCCACCTATAGGTGTTCCTTTAAGAAGAAGTGGTCAACCCGATGGCCATTCATCACAATGGGAACCACCAGCTCTTTTTACTGGTGCTCAGTCTGCAGTCAAGAGCACTCCTGTGTCCATCAAGGTGTGAGGGACATAAGCAGGCATGTGGAAGGCAAGGGACATCGAGCAGAAGAACAGGCCCTAAAATCAGCCAGCAGTGTTGCACAGTTCTACAAGCCAGCAACTTCTGTTGGAGGCATGAGTGTACAAGAGGCCAAGGTACATAGCAAAGGAAAACCAAAAGGCTGTTGGCAATGTTTGATGAATTGCATTTTCCTTTTAAATTGTCGGTTATATTACACTGAACACTTATCTAATGCTTTATGAGTTATTTAATTAATTGTTTCTGTTGCAGACCAGGAGGGCTGAGGTGAAGGTTGCCGTTGCAATGGTGCAGCACAATGTTCCATTTGCCGTTGCTGACCATTTCAGCCCCTTGTACAAAGAATGTTTTAGAGACTCCCCCATTGCTCAGAGCATTAAGAGCGCAAGCACCAAAACAACGTGCATCATAAATGAAGCAGTGGCACCTCATTTCAAGAAGGAACTGGTGATGAAGATGAGAGAGAATCCCTTCACGCTTGTCACAGATGGCTCAAATGATACTGGTATGAGTTTAAAAACTACCAGTTATTTGTATTTTTTATCCATTTCTACATGCTCACTCATACAATTTTTGAACAACATGGTTTAATTATGCACTTTATTGTTACAGGTCTAGAGAAGATGAATCCCCTCACAGTACGGATATTTGACAGCAACAAAGTTGTGCACAGATTCTTTGATATGTGCACCACAAGTGGGCGGAGTTGTGGAACTGCTGAAGTGATTTATAAAAAAATCAATGACACCCTGCTGGAAAGTAACATCCCTTGGAGAAACTGTGTAGGTCTCTCTATTGACAATGCTCCTGTAAATACAGATGCCAACAATTCAATTGCAGCCAGAATGCTGAGGGAAAATGGCAGCATTTACATACATGGATGTCCCTGTCATATTATCCACAACACTGCCAAACATGCAGGGCAGAAGTTTTTGGAAGTAAGTTCAAACATGTACACTTTATATTACCAAACTGTTAAGTCCAATGCAAAGTAAAACAGTTTGCTGATAGTGTTGTAATAAATATTTGAATTCATGTATTGCAGGTATCCGGATTTGATCCTGAGGATCTGGTAGTGGGTGTTGGGTATTGGTTTAAGGGAAGCACCAATCGTAAAGGTTACCTTGCAGGTTTGTGACTCAACCAGCTCTACTTTTATACAACAAAATGCAGACATTTTTTATTTGTTTTATATTGATGTTATATATTTTTCAGAATTTTGTGACTTCCATGACAGTGAGTACATGGAAATGCTGCTGCACATTTCAGTGCGATGGTTAAGCCTGGAGAGGTGTATTACCCGAATTCTGCGGCAGTATGGGCCACTTACCAGCTATTTTAAATCTTTAAGTATGTTGCTTATTTCATTGACAGTAGTACAGGTGCATTACACCAAACTAAATGTATATTTTTAAGCACAATCTGTTTTTATTTACAGATGAGAAACAACCAAGGTTTAGAAGGCTGGTGGATGCTTTTTCCAAGCCCCTGACTGAAGTCTACCTCCTCTTCTTTCAAGCTATGCTGCCAATGTTCTCCACACTGAACCTCCTCCTCCGGAGAGAAAGGTCTTCCATCTTCCAGCTCCATGGAGAGGTAAAATGCAAGGGTTGGCCATCCTGCTGCTTATTTGTCCTTGGCTGATATGTCCTTTTTCAAGTAATACTTGGAAATCTTTTATGAACTACAAATTTGCAGATGACAAAGTTCATCATGAAATTGTGTGCGAGGTTCATGAAGCCGTTAGCACTACAGGGCCGACAAGTCCATGACATCCTCTACAAGGACCCACTAAACCAACTGCCAGGTAAAACTTCCAAGTCTCACATAAGGAGATAGACCTGTATATATACGTTTTGGGAAGATTGTTATTGGGCGAGTTGGGTGATATCTCTGATGTTATGGAAAAGGCATAACGTGTGTAGGCATACAATGAACAGTATATGTAGTCTATGGGTAAAAAAGCATGCTTACATAGATGAATAACTTCAACCACTTGCACTTATTGTGCATATCTTGCTGAATATATTTAAACTTACTGTTTTTCTAGTTTTGAGTTAAAGTGCTGATTGCCAGGTAAAATTCCTGTGTGTCTACCTGATGCATTTGGCGACTAAAAAGTGATTTTTATTCTGAGATACTGTTTAAACTATCTGGACTTAATTTGCTTTATCTCTTTCTGTTCTCTGTCTGTCAGGAGAAAAACTAAATGTTGGCTTCACCAACAGAGCTATCCTTAACAGGCTACTTGAGGCTGGAGACATCACACCTCAGGAGGTGCAGCTATTCCAGCAGGCAGCACTGGCATTTCTGGTCAGGGCTGTGGAGTATGGAATCAACAAACTCCCCCTGAAGGAGGCCCTGCTGAAGCACGCTCAATTCGTTGACGTGCAGCAGAGGACGGAGTGTAGGGTGGAAGATGCCCTATACTTTGTAGACAGGCAAGGGTTTCACAATTTCCAAGATTTCAACATATTTAATGCTTTAAGTTTAATTTGGACCATGGTCACAAAACAAATCCTTAATCAGTTCTCACATGGTGCTCTTTTTAGATTTCAGGAACTACTTCCTTTCATTGGGCCTGAGGAACAGGACAAGGTGAGTGAGGAGTTCTTGGAGTATCAACTCATGGATATTCCCATGCCCCAAGATCCCACCACCTTTAACATTGAGGAGTTTTGGGGGAGTATGTCCTCAATCAAGTGCAAAGTAAGAAATATTTGGCACCACGTGACATACACACAACTGAAATCATAAAAGCAAAGCATTTGAGTAATAGAGGCTCTTGGTTCCTTATTTCAAAGGTGACCGGTTTGAGCCAGTTTGGGAGGCTTTCTAAAATAGCTTCATTGGTGTTAGTGCTCCCTCATTCAAATGCCGATGCTGAGAGGGTTTTCTCCATGGTAGGATTAAACAAAACCAAAACCAGGAACAGCTTGGCACTAGATGGAACCCTGTCATCCATCATGACAGTAAAAATGGCTGGCCTGGAACCACAGTGCTTCAAATGGGAGCCACCAACCCCTGTGCTGAAGGCCTCAAAATCTGCTACCAACACCTACAATAAACAACACTAACCATTATCTCTCTCACACACACACACACACACACACACACACACACACACACACACACACACACACACACACACACACACACACACACACACAAAGAAATGCTGAATTAAATAAATATTATTTTATTTGTGAGAATATGTGTCATCTATCAGATCAGAAACCCGTCCCCACCAAACCCCTGCCGCCGTCGCGGCCGCCGCCAAAATCTCACTCTGAACTCGGTTCAAAACTTGAGAGCCCTGCTAAATACAATGCCCCAAACAGAGACAGTTTAACAAATCATCTGATTCCTGCTTGGTATGGGGTTGAAAAGAGCAATCTGATCACAGAGCTGAAACATGTCACACATGCAGCCATCACAGCAGATGGTTGGACTAGTTTCAGTCAAGACCACTACCTCACTGTAACATTGCACTATGTCAGGGAAGGTCAGAGTATAGAAAAAGTCCTCCGAACCAGAGCAGTGTACAAAGTTCAAACAGGGATAGCTGTGGCCGAGGAGATTGAGGGGATCCTGGAGGAATTCGGAGTGAAAGAGAAGGTGGTGGCAGCAACTGTGGATAACGCAGCAAATATGGATGTAGCTGTGAAAATGCTAAATATCATCAAGTTTCCATGTTTTGCACACACACTTAACCTTGGAGCTCAGAAGCTGTACAACTGCAATACAGTTTCCAACTGGGCAGCAAGGATTCGTTCTGTGATCGTATGGATGAAGAGATCCCAAATGGCTAAAGTAGTCCTGAAGGAAAAGCAACAACTCCTCAGTAAGTAGTAATATGCCTACTGTTTAAATACTGTAATTTAATTGCAAGCTAACAAAATACAAATTGTAACATATAAATGAACAGATTTGGATCAATTAAAAATTAAGTAATAGTAATATTACATTGTTTAATGTAATCTCATAATCTTGTGTGTGTGTGTGTGTGTGTGTGTGTGTGTGTGTGTGTGTGTGTGTGTGTGTGTGTGTGTGTGTGTGTGTGTGTGTGTGTGTGTGTGTGTGTGTGTGTGTGTGTGTGTATCTACAGAGCTTCCCCAGCACATGCTCCTTTTAGATGTGAGGACGAGATGGAACTCTCTGTTTTTGATGATGGAGAGATTTTGTGAACAGTTTCCTGCTATCCAAGCTGCAGCTATAGACCAACGGCTTAGAAAGCCCATGGAGAAGGATAAGTAAATAATGTTTGAAAAAAATTAAAATTACTTATATAAAAATTGGTTGACTATAGCCATTAAAAGGGTTTTGTTTGGCCAATATATATTTTTTATTTTCTTTATGTTGCAGACGGGACAGAATGGGCAATGAGGACCTGAGGAAAGCAGAGGAGTTTGTGCTGCTGATGAGGATGCATTACACATCCACACTTGCTGTCTCCAGTGAAAAAAGTCCAACCTGTGGCCAGATATTGCCCATCCTTCAGAAACTGCGCAAACATTACACAGTGCAGGCAGACGACTCTGCATTCGTCAGGAGCGTCAAGGAGAACATCTGGAATGATCTTTCCAAACGTTACCAGGTACAGTCACTGACATGTAATGATTAATTAATTACTATATGACAATTAATCATATACACTAATGGTTATTTATTGTCATTCACATTTTCTTGTAAATTTGTGTGGTTTGTCCCCCATTTTAAACTTAAGAATGATGATATCCAGGCATTCCTGGAGGAAGCCACTGTGTTAGATCCCAGATTTAAATCTAAAATGGACAGGGATGAAATCTGGGAGAGGGTCAGGGCATCAGCAGTGGCAGCAAACACAGAGGCAGTTGAGAAGGTATTTGAATTTGACAATGCCTTTAACATATATCTGTTGTGAGACCTTTTCTTCTTGCTCTGTGGTTTTTACACTATAAATTTCTTCTCAAGCTGTCAGAGCCAAGAGAGACACAGGGGCAGGCAGAAGAAGAGAATGGAGAAGAAGAGGAGGACTACGTAAGTTTATTGTAGCTAATTGTGATGAATGATGATAGATGGCAGGGATTATTACACTATTTCATTTAAAACTAAAGCTTGTGGTTATGTGATTATTAAAGACGCCACCTGTAAAGCAGAAAAAGAGGACAGCCCTAGAGGAACTTTTCGAAGAAGAGGACAGCATGCTGCTTTCCACGCAGCAGCAGCCCCCTGTCTCCACAGCCCAGAGTGGATCAAGAAATCTAGCTTTATAGAAGCCTTCCTCCCATTCCAACCAAAGACAGTGCCAGTTTCTGGTGGTGGAAGAAGAGTGACACATTGCCAGTGTTGTCAGCTCTAGCTGAGAAGTATCTCTGTGTCCAAGCGTCCTCCACCCCTTCTGAAAGGGTGTTCTACACTGCTGGAGACACCCTAAGTCCAGAAAGATCTCGTATCCTTCCTGAGAGGGCAAACATGATCATTTTTATGCACAAAAATTGTTAATTTGCCAATGTTTAAATTGTTAATTGTTAATTTATTTTAGTAAAGTTGATAGTTGTAGTCTTTACAGAAGACTTCTTTGTATTTTTTATGTCAGTTGAATTTTGTTTCAGGTTGAATCCAAATGAGCACTGTTAATATTCCAAAAGGCACAAGCTCTTCCTTGACTGTTTTCAGTCTGTGTTTTTAGTTTTTATGGCACATAAATGGCAGTTTTATTTATTTTTTTGTCTGGACCAATGAATGTGAAAAAAAATTAACAATTTCCTAATCCTAAGGCACTCTTCTTGAAAAATCTTTCAAGGCACACACTAGAATGCCATGGCATACTGGTTGAGAAACACTGCCTAGTGCCTAGGCTATGGTTCCCTGAACTTTACTTTGAGATGTAGCTCACCTACTTTTAGGTTTGTTCTGAGGTTGCTACACATAATTTGTGTATACTCTGTGCTTCTGATCAGATATTAACTCTTCGGGGTCGCCGATCACGCCGGCGTGATCAAGTTACATGACCAGTTTAAGACGTCGAAGCATAAAAACAAAGTCACGTTGAGCGCTGCCGTCCACTTCTGTCGAAAGTGCTGGCTTGAAATTCTATTTTACTTTTTGTTTTGTGTTGATAGACCAAGTAAAAACGGAGATATGATCATTTAAACTTTATATAAAAAAATACTGACGCGTTCGTAAAAGAACGCAAGATGGGATGCGACAGGCGTTGCATTTATTCTAATAACTTCGTCGGTTTTTGTCATATAACAAAACGGAGAAAAATGTGTGAATCTGCTGACTCTGCTCTTCAGGCTGCACATTTTAGGGAATGGAGGAGGAGCCAACTGAGCTAAGACGCAAAATTGAAAGGCAGAGGATTTTACGGAGTTGATAAAGAGAGACATATATACGTTATATATATAGAGAGAGATTATTGCTAGTTTTTGGAAGAGTTTGAGTAGATTTTGAGAGTAGTTTAGGAGTAGTGTAGATAGTTTAGGTAGTTTAGGAGTAGTTTAGGTAGTTTAGGAGTAGATTTAGATAAACTGTTTTGAGGAGAGGCACAGATAAAAAATAAAAATAAAAAACACCTGATATTTGTCGTAAATAGTTGTATGTATAATTTGATTTTGTGTTCATCTTACCTTTTGTATGGTATATTTGCACTATTGAGGAACCCCTCTTACTCAAGGAATGAAATCCCTGTAATGTAGCTATCTGTGTAATTGTACATGAAGTGTTTTGTAGAGTTTCTAAGCAAAAAGGAAAAGAAAAAACGCCTATTGCCACACCTGCTTTTTGCTGCATATAGTTTAATTTTATCTCAATTTTACATTTTTGATGTTGTATTTGCACTATTTGCGAACCCTCATACTCTGGGAACGCCGCAAGGCCTTAAATATAGCTCTCTGAATAATTGTGTGCACAACATTTTTTAAAAAGTGGCTGAGCTAAAAAGAAAGAAAAAAAGCCTATGGCTACACCCGCTTTTTTTTGTAAATCATATTTTTTTTGTATATAGGTTGATTATATCTGAATTGTACCTGTATATGTTGACATTTACAACTTGTGTTTACATTTTAAACCTTTTAAAATGCTTCATTGAGCATGTTTGTGTTTTTTGTAGTAGAAAAGCTATAATTTTTCTATTCGGATTTTGTGTTTTTTGTGTGATTTTGGGTCCAGTATGTTGATAGAGTACATCAAAGTGAAAAACTAATTGTCTGATCATATAGGTGATGTTGTGCTGAAAAAAATTATACCAAACATAGGTATGCTAAACATTTGTTTATGTTGCAAAATTTAAAAAAAATAAAAGTACTCAAAAACGGCCAAAATAGCCCAAGACTCCGAAGGGTTAAAGCGAGTTCCAAAAACAAACAAATTTGTACTTATTCCCTCACCCAATGAGAATCGATAAAAGAATCGATAAGGAATCGGATCCATAAGCAATATCGATAATGGAATCGGAATCGTTAAATTCTTATCAATTCCCATCCCTACTTGTGGACACATATTTAGTATGTGTTTTGTGGCCTTATTTCAGAAACTTTAAGTTTTAGTTTTTTCAATAACCATGCATAAAAAATATTCTCTCAAAAATACAAACATGTACATACATGTTGCTCACATATTATTGTAGCCCTGTTTGTAGAGTGTAATGACAACTTTGCCATTAATATGTTTATAAGCAACTGAAAAAAGCACAAATGTCAGGGCATGTCAAAACATCTCAAGGACCCCAAAAACACCTTAGACCCCAGAGGGTTAAGCAGGCCAGAAGTAATATGTGGAATGAAGCGACCTCAGAAGCTTCTGACTCCAAGGAAGAGGTGGCAGGGGAGTTTTCAACTGGTATTGATTGACACTCGTTTTAGGGACTATTGGCCCAGAGAAACAAAAGGTCTGTTACGGACTGAGGAATTGGCGACAGGCCAAGGTGCTTTCACACGGAGCGTGCAGCTCTGCTACGGCCACCTTGGGATTCAGCCGTAAAGTCAGCGCTGAAGTGGTCTTCATATGGAGGAAACCAAGCGGCTGCGTCTACCATATGCCCCATGAGCCTCTGAAGAGTTTCAGTGGGACCCTTTCTAACTTCTATACAGCACTAACCATCCACATACTCTTTTCAGAGATGCGGAGGACCGAATCCATCTCCAAACTAGAAAAGAGATCCTCAGCCCGTGGATGAGGTTACTCTTTCCCAGTTGACCTGAGGACCCAACTGGCTATGAGCACTTGATGGTTAGGACTTTGTACTGATACTTCACACCTTTCAAACGCATGAACACAGGATGGCCTGTGGAGCGGAAGGATAGAGATCTGAAGTACATGTCTCTCAGGTCGAATGCTGCAGATCAATTTTGGGGACGGAGCAATTGGAAATGCATCTTTGTGTAATGAATTGAATGGAGGCTTTCGAAAAAGGGCCCGTCTCAATTAACACAGGGCCAAGATAGCCGTGACCCACCTCTCTAGGGTACAACGAAGTACGGGCTTATTTTAGAAGCCGGGCTTCATATCGGCTGGAGGGAGCGGCTGCATCGCATCCTTCACGAGTAGACTGTGAAGTGCGCACACAAGACAGGAGCATTGCTCAACTCCTATGTGTGATAAATATCACTAATTTGTTAGAAGCATATCTGCTCAACACCCAGGTATGATGAATATCACTGAGCTTAGGTGGAAGCCAAGCAAAAATAAATAACCGGCCGAATCTGATGCTACATTTTGGGGCCAGCTGGACCGGTCAAGAAGCATTGGCTTCCACAAGCAGGCCAGGGCCAGGGAACCACAGACGTACACGAGGTGGGGCAGCGAGGTGGAGGACAGGGACAGAGCTCAAGAGCCCCGAGGGCGGCCCGAAGCGGTGTCTGAGTGTGCAGTGGAACACTTACCTGACTCCACTGAGCGGAAGGGGATGCGTGAGAAAGCAGATGACCGGGTCCTTGAACCGCATTTGGCTGCCGGCTGGCGAACAAGAGGAGGCTTTGCAGGGTCACACACCATCAGACTAGCCATCCTAGGGCCCAGGAATGTAGAAATTGCTCTTTCTTTGAATATGTGGGTACCACTAGCTCTGCAGCCCACCCCCCCCCCCCCCCCCCCGCATATTCATACTATATAGAACATAGTTTTTTAACGGTCGCGAAGTACGTTCTAATTTACATGTAGTACCTAGTATGTGATTTCGGACGCAGCTTATTTCTGCTTTTGTGATTGTAGAAACGACAAACAAGCGCTACTCTATACTGCTCAAAACTCGCGTTTGAATAGTCAGTAGCAAATTCTTAAAATATGAAAACATACTTACAGGCTGTGTCTGTAAGTCAGAAGCACCAGACTGTACTTGCAAAGATGGAGCTTTCTAGAATCAGCCTTTGTGCACAGCCGGCATTGTACTCTCACAGGTTCTTGAAACAGTCCTCCGAAAAATGGTCAGCACACAGTCGAAAATTTTAGTTGTACTGTTCTGGAACAGTGTTGTAAATTAAGCTTAAGCACTGTTTTCTAATTGTGTCCTCTTTTGTAAGGCCAAACAAAGTAGTTTGGCTTTCGCAACGAAAAACACAGTGTCTCCACGACATGGTGGTGCCGGCGGCAACAATAACACAGCGAGAAAAAAAGTTACACCTTCTTTCTTTGCGTATACATTTGGGTGGTGTTATGAAACTCTGCCTCCACATACTGACGTAGATTTGTCGGGGCGTGTTTGAATGAAGCGTTTAGGAAGGTGTGGTTGAGCCTTAACTTTTTTTTTTAATTTTTTTTTTTATTCTCTTTATTACATTTTCTACATTGGCACAAAGAAAGAAACTCCAACAAAATTCACTTTGCAAATACAGTGTGCAGTTATATTCTTGTATATGTAAACAATTTATATTTTAACACAAGTAATGATATAGAAAAAAAAATAAAAATAATAATAATAATAATATTAATATAATAAAAATAAAAAGTGAGGGAAGAAAGTAGTAGTAATAATTGGGTCAAGGTTCAATTATTGCTGTCCTATTAAAATAATCAATAAATGGTTTCCATACTGTATAAAAATGATCAGTCTTATTTTTTAAGGAAAATCTAAACTTTTCAAGCTGAAGGTGGTGCATAACATCTCTAATCAGGGCAGAGCAGTGAGGTGGATTTTTTGTTTCCAGTTGAGCAAAATCAATCTACGTGCTAAGAGTGTGACAACTCCAAGCACAATACACTGTTTTTTAGACAGCTCCACATAGTCATTACTGACACCAAAAATAGCCATAACTGGGTCTGGGTCTAGTGATTTTCCCAACACCTTTGACAGTAATTGAAAAACCGAAATCCAATAATTACGAATATTAGGACACTTCCAAAACATATGTCCTAGTGATGCTGGCGTTTGACTGCATCTATCGCATAATGGGTCCACAGAGGAGAACATCTTAGAGAGCTTTAGTTTAGACAGATGAAGTCTATGTAAGATCTTGAATTGTATTAAACCATGTCTAATACACAAAGAAGAAGAGTGAACCCGTTCTTGCGCTTCTACCCATTGCCAGTCTGTAATATCTATTCCTAGGTCTTCCTGCCATGCTGCTCTTACATGCTCTAATGAAACCTCACATTCTGACTGTGATAATTTGTTGTATATAATGGATATTCCTCCTTTGATAAATGGATTCTGTAAGAACAGTGTGTCCATCTGAGAAGTTGACGGTTCTTTAGGGAATGATGAAAAACTCTTTTGGACAAAGCTACGAGCTTGTAGATATTTAAAGAAATGTGAGCTAGGTAGATCAAATATCTGCTGTAACTGCTGAAATGTTGGAAAGCATTTATTAATAAACAAATTTTGGAAGGAACGTACCCCTTTTTTGAACCAGGTCTGAAATATTGGATCAGTTTGAGAAGGGAGAAAAGAATGATTTGCGGTTAATGGGGTTAAAACAGAGCAATCCTGCCATTTAAAATGCCTTCTTATTTGATTCCAAATTTTGAGTGAGTTGGAAACCACTGGATTACTCAGTCGAGTTGGAAGGGGGGCCGATAAGGCTGAATAAATTAAAGCTGGCCAACAGGAAGGTGAGCATGACTTATTTTCAATGTCGCACCACTCTATCGTCCCCCCCTGTATGCCAAATGAGAGCGCTCTTATATTACATGCCCAGTAATACAGCTGAAAATTAGGCAGACCCATCCCACCTTTCGGTTTAGTCCTCTGTAGATATAGCTTCTTGATTCTGGGGGTCTTATTATTCCAAATAAATTGGGTAACTATCCTATCCAAATTTCTAAAAAATGATTTATTAATGTAAGCTGGGATACATTGGAAAATAAATAAATATTTGGGCAAAATACTCATTTTCAGCATATTAATACGACCTGCTAAAGAAATAAAAAGTTTGGACCACTTCTTAAAAATGTTTTGAGTATATTCGTACAGTTTCACAATATTTTCTTTAAAAAGGGTAGAAAAACACTTAGTTATGGTAATCCCTAGGTATTTAAATGAGTTTGCTACTTTAAAAGGGAAAGAGGAAAGGGTTTCAAATTGGGCCTTGGGGTTGATTGGAAATATAACACTCTTAGAAAAGTTAATCTTGTATCCTGAGATTTTCCCAAATTTATCCAAGATTGACATAATGGTTGGCACTGATTGTGAGGGGTTGGAGATGTAAACTAACAGGTCATCAGCGTATAACGATACTTTGTGTTCTTTTCCCCCTCTCATCACTCCACTATAGGCTGTAGATTCACGTAGAGAAATTGCTAAGGGTTCTATTGCTAAAGCAAACAGCAGGGGTGAAAGAGGGCAACCCTGTCTCGTAGAACGACTTAATTGAAAATAACTAGAATAATTATTGTTTGTTTGTATAGAAGCTTGGGGGTGGGCATATAGCAATTTGATAAACGAAATAAAATTGGGACCAAATCCAAATTTTTCCAGAGTGGCGAAGAGGAAATCCCACTCAACCCTGTCGAAGGCTTTTTCTGCATCCATAGAAATAAGTACTTCGGGCTGATTGGTATTGGTATTTGATGTGTAAATAATATTTAATAACCTTCTTATGTTAAAAAATAGGAGGCGATTTCTGATAAATCCTGTTTGATCCGTGGAGATCACAGATGGAAGAACTTTCTCGAGACGGTTGGCCAAAACCTTGGCTAGTATTTTGTTATCAACATCAAGAAGACTGATAGGTCTATAAGAACCAGGGTCTAAAGGGTCTTTATCTATCTTATGTATTAAAGAAACGTTTGCCTGATAAAATGTTGGTGGTAAACAGCCTTTCTCAAGTGATTCATTAAAAACCTCTAATAGCAATGGTGAAATTTGGCCTCTAAAACATTTATAAAACTCAGTTGTGAAACCGTCCGGACCTGGGGACTTTGAACATTGCATTTTGGATATTGCTTGATTTATTTCATTAATAGTTATTGATTGTTCCAAGTCAACTTTGTCTTCCATATTCAAGGATGGAATATTAAGCGTTTCAAAAAACTGCTCTATACACGATGGGTCGTTAATAGATTCTGAGGAATATAATTTGACATAAATTTTTAAAAAAATATTATTTATCTCTTGTGGGTCAGATGTAGTTTGCCCACCCTCTTTCCTAATCTCAGTTATCAGTCTTGATGTTGCCGTCTCTTTAATTTGCCGAGCAAGGAGTTTACCTGCTCTCTCTCCATGTTCATAATATGTGGCTTTCGCCCGCGTTAAACGATCAATAGTTTCTGAGGTGGAGAGTAACTGAAATTCTGACTGGAGAGAGAGTCTCTTCTTGTACAGTTCTGGTGAGGGGGAGATTGCATACTCATGATCTATTTCTAGAATTTGGTCAGTTAGTTTATTTTTTTGTTCTTTACGCTGTTTCTTAATCGAGACACTATGAGAGATAATTTGTCCGCGCATATATGCTTTAAATGCCTCCCAAATTGTGGATTTGGAAACGTCTGTCGTATCGTTTGTCTCTAAATACAATCCTATTTGAGCTTTGGTTTGTTCTACAAATGTCTTATCTGCCAATAACCTATTATCAAATCTCCATTTAAAAGTGTCATATTTAGATTCAAATAATATCTGAAGAGATAAGGGGTTATGGTCCGACAATACCATTGCTTCATAATCACAATGTAAGACAGCTGGCAAAAGTTTATAATCTATTAAAAAATAATCTATTCTAGAATAGGAGTGATGAACCGGTGAGAAAAATGAATATTTTCGTTGGTTTGGGCAGGTAAATCTCCATGGGTCTATTATTTTAAGGCTTTTCATGAACGCCTGTAGCAATTTGGCTGATTTAGGTAGGGGTACTGTTCTATTTGAAGATCTGTCCAACAAAGGGTCCAATACAAAGTTAAAGTCACCCCCCATTATCAATTGATGAGTATCTAGATTAGGCAAAATGTTCAAAAGAGACGATATAAATTGTTCATCATCTATATTAGGAGCATATATATTAACTAACAATATTGGTGTGTTGTAGAGATTTCCTGATACTATAATATACCGTCCTCTGGAGTTAGAAATAGTTTTTGTTGCAGTAAATTGTATGTTTTTCTTTATGAGTATTGCTGCACCTCTAGACTTAAAGTTAAAATTTGAATGAAAGATTTGTCCCACCCACTTTCCTTTTAATCGGCCCTGATCTTGGTTCCTTATATGTGTTTCTTTTCATTGAGCCCTTTACAATTCCATGAGACAAACTGAACTGAGTTTTTCTTAACAGCGTTTACTTTCATTCTAGCCATGGTCAGAAACTAAATGAGTAGGCCTACTGTAAAGAACGGATTTTGAAAAGTAAGATGAAAAAACACAAAAGAAAAAAAAGAAAAAAAGAAAAGAGTGCCAATTCGTTTCCCTTACCAACCTCGAACAACTTGAACAATTCGAACAATAACTCCATTTACCTTTCCTGAACTGAGAGGTACATAAAATGAAACAGAGCGAGTTTAGAACTCCCTTTTTACCCATCATACAAATAAAAAGGTTAGCAAACAATCTGACTTACCACTTAGCTCCTTTCTACGATAAAGAAGAAAAAAAGGCTCTATAGACTATTTACGCTCTTGTGTTTCTTTCACTTTAACATGGTGGGTGATTAAGTTACAGTTCTTTTCCCCGATGAACTTAACTAATATAATCACAGTAAGAGTCCAGAAATGCGTTTAAATTATACGAATCTTGCCTGCGTGCTGAAAATTGTTTAACATCGCATCTGAATCTGTCAGATATTCTAGATTTACAGTTCAGCCATCAGGTTTGAATCTTCTTCTCGATGAATTTCTCCGCGTCTCGAGGGTGTTCGAACGTGTACCTTATTCCGTCCACGGTGATCGCAAGTTTGGCTGGGTAGAACAAACTGTAGTTTATCCCGGCGGCTCGCAGCTTGACCTACACTGGATTGAACGCGGCGCGCAATTTGCCAACCTCTGGACTCACGTCGGGAAAGATGTGCACAGGGGATCCTTTGTAGTAGAGACGGCCTTTATTTCTAGACAGCTTCAGGATTTTTTCCTTGTCAGAAAAGTGATGAAAACGAGCAATTATTGCTCGGGGCCTCTCCCCCTGCTTCGGTTTTGGTGGGAGAGTCCTGTGCGCTCGATCTACTGTCATACTGGAATCACCCAGGTCATCGCCTCCGAATATCTCCAACAGCAGTATATAGCAGCAATATCTCCGACGAATCGATTCGGACTTCCCGCCTCGACTCCCTCTGGGACTCCAACGAATCTTAAATTCTGTCTCCGACTACGATTCTCCAAATCCATACATTTTTCATGCATTTTCTTGTGTTCTTTGGCCATGACCTCGTGGGATTGTTCTAGTGCTGCCACCCTGTCCATCGTGTCACTCAGCGCTTTCCCCATCTCTGTGGTCTCGTTCGTCGATTCGGTCTGCGCTTTGTGTAAGGCGGCCAGCTCGGGAAAGATTTCCTCTCTGAGCGCACGCAGGTCCTCTTTCATCTCTTCTCGATTTTTTTGCATCTCCAGATGTAGATTTCCAATTTGAGACTTAATGTCCTTAATCACAGCCTCTCGGTGAGAATGCAATTCCGTTCTGAGGGCACTTAGCGAAATCGGAGATTCATCGTCTTGCGTAGGCCCATGTTCGTCCATTTTTCTTTCACCGCTTTCTGTTTTCGTATTACGCTGGATTGTCGATGTAACTTTTTTGCAGGAGCTCGGTTTCATGTCGAAAGGTTCGTAGCAACAACTCTTTGACAAAAAAATTATAACTTTTTTACTCGAATGATTAGTCTATTGAGCAATAATCACTTATTTATTCGAGGAGCTCCCTTTTTGCTGCTGCTCACTCCATGCGGGCGGAAGCGGAAGTCAGCCTTAACTTTTATATAGAATATATACTTTAAGTTTGACACTTTGAGCTTTGTAACTCTGCAGATCTTATACCTGCACAAACAGCTACATAACACACTAAAGACGAAGGAAAACAAGAAATCGCATCATATGACCCCTTTAAAACAGAAATGTAACATTATGAATGTCTTTACTGTCACTTCAATATAATGCATCCTTGCCAAATAAATCTATTAATTTCTTAAAAATTTGACCTCTAAACACTCTCACTGTATACCCAGCACAGCTGGAGTGGTAAGTGGCCAGTTTTACGTTGTGCATCATATGATTCCAGCAGGCCAGAGGAAATGAGCCTAATGACTTGAATAGAGGGAAAGAAACTCAGCCTGTGGTGCATAGTTTTAGTCCCACACAGTTTGAGCCTTTTAGTTTAATTAACCTTCATTTACCTCCATTTCATAATTGGATAGAAGTAGCAAGACACTGGCAGCTTTCCTGCTAAATTTCTGGCCAATTCCAAGCACATGGTCAGTGACAAAAACAAACAAACAAACAAACAAACAAACACACACACACACACACACACACACACACACACACACACACACACACACACACACACACACACACATAAACCTTATTTGCTATAGACCTCATTTCTCTGCATTACGCCAGTCTACTGTCATCGCCCCACTCCAAATAATCGTGACTTTTTCCAGGTTCCAGTGGGGATGCTTCCACCTGTACTTGTCTGAGGGCTCATGCGGTTAAACCCTCTTCACCCTTTCCCCCTCTTCTTCTCTTCCCTTTGGATTAAGCCAGTCTCGAGTTGGATCCACTTGCCTTGTTCCTTTGTGAAGTCCTTAGAGAGTAGCGGTTTAATTAGACGAAAAATGATTTCTGCAGATGCCTCTAAAGTGAGGTGGATTGGCATGTACTGGAAAGGTTAGTTTTATTAGCTGTAGAGGCTCCGGTGACTGGACAGACACATTTGTGTTGGAGTCGTCGCAGAAGCGATGGTAGACTCTACTGTGTGGCACGGACAGCGATGCGTCCATCTACCACTGATTCCCAGAACTTATAATTCCCCTCAAAGCTGCTTGTCGCCACAGCTCCCTTTTCTATGGCAATAAATAAATAATAAAACAAAGTAGTCATATCCACGAAAGAAGAGCTGGTTTATAGAGAGCCTCAAGCATTAACAGCTGCGGGTGAAATAAAATTAGACAATTTGTACAAGAAAACAAATGCAGTATTTATGATGTAAACCATAATTTTTATCAGAAGATATTTAGAAGAAAATGAGTAACCAACCAGTTTAATGGACCCCATAGACGTCCATAGTATGCAAAAAAATACTATAGAAGTTAATGGGGCCCATCAACAGTCTGGTTACCAACATTTTTCAAAACCTCTTCTTTTGTGTTCTGCAGAAGAAAGAAACTCAAACAGGTTTGGAAGAACATGAGGGTGAGAATTATATTTTTTAGGTGAACTAATGCTCTAATGCTCACTTCAGGTTAATCTTTAAAAACAATAAATGCAATTTGTTAAAGGGGATCGTTAGCAAATGTCAATATGAATCGTACAATTTTGGCATCACTTAGACCTTCAAATGCAACATTAAATTAACAGTGGCTCTACTGCAACTCTTCACTTGGTAGAAACATCTCTAGTAAATGTCTTTAAAGAGCAGTAATTGCCAGAAAAATAATAAAGCCTTTCTGTTATATTAAAAATGTGCAACTGTCACAACTCTGCACATCTTCTATGTGTTGGACAAATGGAGAACCACGTGAAGAAAAGCCTGCTGCTGCGTGTCACGTCTACTTCCCGGTACCACACACCGCGGTGGTTATTGCGCAGCACCGATATTCGTACCACACCGCCAATCATAACAATATTCTGGCAAAGCAGTGAAAGAGAGGAAAAAAATCTGAGGCAGAATGAGATATAAATACCATCAGACTGTCAAATTGTTGGAATACTTGAGGAGAGAATGATAGAGAGAGAGTAACAGAGAGCAAGAAAGATGTAGCACAACAGGGGAGCTGGTTAGATGTATTTTAATCGTTTTCCCTGGCCTCCTCAAGCCCTGCTCTAGTAGACTGTTTATTTAACTTCAAGTTTGCATGATTATAATTATATAATTAGGTGGTTTGACAAGTGCTGGCAAACACACAATAATAACGTCTCCTGGAATATCAGGTTCGGTTCTGAGACCCTGGAGGTTGGGGGGTCTGGCTCACTCTCTGCATTCAAAACGGTCCCCTAGTCCGCTGAGGTAAATCTGTTAGAGCTAAAATCCACAAGCATTATTTTGCTCTTACCTCCAAAGCCACATTTTTCTGTGGGGCTAAAACAATACGCAAACGATTTATCAGGTAGTTCATCTGCATATTTTGACTGGTAAAATGCTGAGCACATAACAAAGAGCCATTTGAAACCATAAGTGGAAAATCCATAGATTCAGTACATCTATCCAAAGCCATTCATTGCTGTCTTCCAAGATTCTTATGTGACCCCATTCTGTTCCTCCTGCTCTGAGTCTTCACCTCCATCTTTCTCCCTTTCACCCCCTACCCGTCTCAGGACCCCTTCGGCCTGCCCTTCTCACTGCCTGTAACTCAACCACTTATTTTCGTTTGCTCTGAAAGAGCTGATGACCTTGGAGAGCTCTGTAAAGGCTGCCAGTAAAACACTGAAGGATTACCGGTATGTAACTTTGCATTCATGTGGTTTGTTTGAATAACCTCGCACCACGGAGCAGAGCACAATATATTACATTTTACGAGCTTCAGAAATGCACCATCTCTAGCCCCATGGTCAATTATCCACAAATAGAATCACAGCCTGTCTCTCTTTCTCAGCCTGTCTTTCCATTTCTATTATTCGCTGCTCCATTTTTAAGATAAAACTGCATTCCTGGATTTATTTAATCTGTTATTCCGGCAAATGGTTGGACTGGACACCTTACACTTCTCCATAAATCACTTTGAAAAATAGATGTAGATTTAGCTTAGAAAAATTACACCTTCATTCACGATTCTCCTTCCAGCTGCTCAACATGATATGCGATCTTACCTTCTAAAGTTGTGAACCTGAAGTTTGTCCTTTTTTTTAATTCATATAAATGGTGTTGTCTAGAGCAGGTGAACTTGTGAACCCCTCCCAAAAAATGTATGTTCACTGCATGGATACATGTGGCCATCTGGCATGTTGCAAACAATCATATACAGGTCCTTCTCAAAAAATAGCATATTGTGATAAAGTTAATTATTTTCCATAATGTAATGATAAAAATTCAACTTTCATATATTTTAGATTCATTGCACACCAACTGAAATATTTAAGGTCTTTTATTGTTTTAATACTGATGATTTTGGCATACAGCTCATGAAACCCCAAAATTCCTATCTCAAAAAATTATTTGCATATCATGAAAATGGTCTCTAAACGAGCTATTAACCTAATCATCTGAATCAACGAATTAACTCTAAACACCTGCAAAAGATTCCTGAGGCTTTTAAAAACTCCCAGCCTGTTTCATTACTCAAAACCGCAATCATGGGTAAGACTGCCGACCTGACTGCTGTCCAGAAGGCCATCATTGACACCCTCAAGCAAGAGGGTAAGACACAGAAAGAAATTTCTGAACAAATAGGCTGTTCCCAGAGTCCTGTATCAAGGCACCTCAGTGGGAAGTCTGTGGGAAAGAAAAAGTGTGGCAAAAATCGCTGCACAACGAGAAGAGGTGACCGGACCCTGAGGAAGATTGTGGAGAAGGACCGATTCCAGACCTTGGGGGACCTGCGGAAGCAGTGGACTGAGTCTGGAGTAGAAACATCCAGAGCCACCGTGCACAGGCGTGTGCAGGAAATGGGCTACAGGTGCCGCATTCCCCAGGTCAAGCCACTTTTGAACCAGAAACAGCGGCAGAAGCGACCTGGGCTACAGACCTGGGCTACAGAGAAGCAGCACTGGACTGTTGCTCAGTGGTCCAAAGTACTTTTTTCGGATGAAAGCAAATTTTGCATGTCATTCGGAAATCAAGGTGCCAGAGTCTGGAGGAAGACTGGGGAGAAGGAAATGCCAAAATGCCTGAAGTCCAGTGTCAAGTACCCACAGTCAGTGATGGTCTGGGATGCCATGTCAGCTGCTGGTGTTGGTCCACTGTGTTTTATCAAGGGCAGGGTCAATGCAGTTAGCTATCAGGAGATTTTGGAGCACTTCATGCTTCCATCTTCTGAAAAGCTTTATGGAGATGAAGATTTCATTTTCCAGCACGACCTGGCACCTGCTCACAGTGCCAAAACCACTGGTAAATGGTTTACTGACCATGGTATTACTATGCTCAATTGGCCTGCCAACTCTCCTGACCTGAACCCCATAGAAAATCTGTGGGATTTTGTGAAGAGAAAGTTGAGAGACGCAAGACCCAACACTCTGGATGAGCTTAAGGCCGCTATCGAAGCATCCTGGGCCTCCATAACACCTCAGCAGTGCCACAGGCTGATTGCCTCCATGCCACGCCGCATTGAAGCAGTCATATCTGCAAAAGGATTCCCGACCAAGTATTGAGTGCCTGAACATAATTATTTGAAGGTTGAATTTTTCTGTATTAAAAACACTTCTTTTATTGGTCGGATGAAATATGCTATTTTTTTTGAGATAGGAATTTTGGGTTTTCATGAGCTGTATGCCAAAATCATCAGTATTAAAACAATAAAATACCTTAAATATTTCAGTTGGTGTGCAATGAATCTAAAATATACTTTATCACAACATGCTAATTTTTTGAGAAGGACCGGTACATTTCACCCTAAAATTAGCTCTCCACATTTCACTTGCAAGTCAGCTCAGATTTGCCACTGAACCTTCACTACATTTGTGCTTTTAGAGCCCGTTGATCCTGCGCCCCGTCCAGCACAGAGCCCGTTGATCCTGCGCCAGAACCCGTTGATCCTGCGCCAGAGCCCGTTGATCCTGCGCCAGAGCCCGTTGATCCTGCGCCAGAGCCCGTTGATCCTGCGCCAGCGCCCGTTGATCCTGCGCCAGCGCCCGTTGATCCGGGGCGCAGGATCAACGGGCTCTGTGCTGGACGGGACCCAGGATCAACGGGCTCTGTGCTGGACGGGACCCAGGATCAACGGGCTCTGTGCTGGACGGGACCCAGGATCAACGGGCTCTGTGCTGGACGGGACCCAGGATCAACGGGCTCTGTGCCGGACGGGACCCAGGATCAACGGGCTCTGTGCCGGACGGGACCCAGGATCAACGGGCTCTGTGCCGGACGGGACCAGCGGTGAGGGCTCTGTGCCGGACGGGACCAGCGGTGAGGGCTCTGTGCCGGACGGGACCAGCGGTGAGGGCTCTGTGCCGGACGGGACCAGCGGTGAGGGCTCTGTGCCGGACGGGACCAGCGGTGAGGGCTCTGTGCCGGACGGGACCAGCGGTGAGGGCTCTGTGCCGGACGGGACCAGCGGTGAGGGCTCTGTGCCGGACGGGACCAGCGGTGAGGGCTCTGTGCCGGACGGGACCAGCGGTGAGGGCTCTGTGCCGGACGGGACCAGCGGTGAGGGCTCTGTGCCGGACGGGACCAGCGGTGAGGGCTCTGTGCCGGACGGGACCAGCGGTGAGGGCTCTGTGCCGGACGGGACCAGCGGTGAGGGCTCTGTGCCGGACGGGACCAGCGGTGAGGGCTCTGTGCCGGACGGGACCAGCGGTGAGGGCTCTGTGCCGGACGGGACCAGCGGTGAGGGCTCTGTGCCGGACGGGACCAGCGGTGAGGGCTCTGTGCCGGACGGGACCAGCGGTGAGGGCTCTGTGCCGGACGGGACCAGCGGTGAGGGCTCTGTGCCGGACGGGACCAGCGGTGAGGGCTCTGTGCCGGACGGGACCAGCGGTGAGGGCTCTGTGCCGGACGGGACCAGCGGTGAGGGCTCTGTGCCGGACGGGACCAGCGGTGAGGGCTCTGTGCCGGACGGGACCAGCGGTGAGGGCTCTGTGCCGGACGGGACCAGCGGTGAGGGCTCTGTGCCGGACGGGACCAGCGGTGAGGGCTCTGTGCTGGACGGGACCAGCGGTGAAGGCTCTGGAGGACGGATGAGAGGTTTCAGGTAGGGTGTGAAGAATGGGCTGGTCCAGAATGTGAGGATACTCCAAAGGGGTGGTCCTCACAGGATGAGAGTGTGCTCCGGATCGGGCCACGACGCTCTCCAGACACCAGATGACGGTGTCTCTCCAGCCTAGACCGGTGGTGTCTGGGAGGTCGACATCGTGGTTAAAGGTGGCCCCGATCCGGAACAGTGTGCACAACCGCTCATCCTCTTCCTCGCTGATGACAGCAATGCAGACAAAGCCCGCCACAAAAGAAAAAAAACTTTGGCTCTCCTGAGCAAGGACGATAATTTTTACCCCATCGTCCATCTTAGGGCGGTCGATTCTTCTGTCACGGGTCTGGTGCAGATAAAGACAGAGGCTGAGGCAAAAAGCTCCAATTCAAAGATTTACTCAATATCCAAAAACAACAAACAGGTCCAGGCAGGTTGCCCGGCAGAAGGTAAAAACCCACAAAACACAGCAACATTTACAGACGAGAACCGACGAGGACTAACTGAACAGAAGGAGACTAAATACAAGTACAAATGAACACTAACGAGGTGAAGACAGGTGACACAGATGATAATGACGAGGAACAGGTGGATAATGAGGGAGTGAGTTCAGGTGAGGAGACAAGCGGGATCCTGGGAAGTGTAGTGATGACAAAGACGATGAAGGAGGTGAATGTGACAGGATCATGTGACTGGGGTAATGGCTGCTGAAAATTCAGCTTTGCCAGCACAGGCAAAGTATTTCAAAATATAAAACATTTATTTTAAACTGTAATACTATTTCCAAATATGACTGTTTTTAGATTTTGATCACATAACTGTAGCCTTGGTGAGTATAAGATACTTCATTCAGTAAAGTAATTTACTATTGATATTTGACAATCCTATTGGAGAAACATTCAATGACAGATTTTTAAATGACTATAAAAACTGTGCTTTGTATGAAATCCTTTCAGTCACTGCAATCCTACTCCTTCCTGTTTGTAATAGAATACAAATTGTCTTCGTAAGTTAATACAGTATATCATTGCCCATTAATGGAACCCACTGAGAACTAAAGACACATTCTAAATCAAACATGCAACATTTAATTTACAGGAGTCTCATAGCATCATTTAACGCAAACACCTTCTCTATAAAGAAAACACATGCTGGTCATACTTGACCACACTGCGTTCCTCTCCACTTAGCTCCAGCAAAAGTAATGTCAAGCAAAACAGATGGGGAACAGAATGAGCAATGATAATAAGAGACAGATATTTCTGAGAGAACTGAGAGGTTTTTATTTTTATTTTTTATTTTTATTATTTTTTTTAACTTTTGAATATTAAACTGTAATGGTGCAAGTTGTTTCAAGTTTTTGGCTTTTTTTTTAAATAAAAAAGAGGTTGCATCTCATGCAAGTTTTTTTTAGGAGATTGCTTACTAAATGGGATATTTTCCAGAAACTGTCACCATAAAAAATTGTGTGATTCGGAGCAATCTGAAATAAATCGTTTCTCAATCAGCCAATCTGGAGCCTTCAGGGGCCTCAGAAGTTCAAAAAGCCACTCACAAGTGTATGCTTTGAGTGCTCTGTCAACGAGCAAATTTACAAGCACCTGGGTGAGATGAAAAACAATTACAAACAAGTAAATAAAACCAAACAGCGTAGTAAAAGACTAAGGAACATATTGCACACTTTTAGAGGGTATATTAAACACCATTAGTTACTGAGAAACACACGCTCCAGACACGCAACGTTTATAAATTGATGCTATAAAAGACAACTTTGGGAAAGGATAGCACATTTTTATTAAAATATTTG
The DNA here is from genome assembly GCF_051911475.1 of Siphateles boraxobius. Classification (NCBI taxonomy): domain Eukaryota; kingdom Metazoa; phylum Chordata; class Actinopteri; order Cypriniformes; family Leuciscidae; genus Siphateles; species Siphateles boraxobius. Next base: position 17,018,238 of record NW_027508734.1, read on the forward strand.
CCCCATGTGAATCTTACTGCCTAATTACTAGAAGCTTTCGTTTTGTTTTACTGCGCGTCTCTCCTCACCCAAAGGTTGTAATACTCTGTAATAAAGACCTCTCACTCTCTCCAGATTAAAGGGTACATATCATGCTTTCAAATCGTTCCTTTTTACATATAAATCATACATTTGTGGTCTATATAAAGCGGAACTGCAATGCTTGGTTCTGAATTCCTCATTATTATAGCTCCACAGGCCCCTTTTCTACCCCTTTTCTGATGTGCGTCTGAGAGCAACTCGTTTTGGTGCGGTCTCTTTAAATGCAAATGAGACACTTCATACCCCGCCCCCTCTCCAGCTCGCAGAGGTGACACTCGGTTCAACTCTACCCCGTTCGGCCATTTTTGTAGTTTGATTAGAGATATACGATTATCTAGCGGCACAGAAACTTTTTATTCACACGTTAACAAAATGTCAACAACTGAAGACTTGTCAATCAAGCCTTACTTGTTCGAGCCAGAGCCGGACCCGGAGCGAGTTGAAAATGAAGACGACGAACCTGCAGAACAAAGTCTTCAGATTGATGTATCGCAATGGTATGTTACGATATTTACAGTGTCCCAACTGAGCACATCTGGGGTTCTGTTTAACAGCCTTTGTCAGCAAATGCTGGTTTGTGACTTGTTGGTTTAGCCCTCTAAATAAAGTGAAAGTCGATTATTTCTTTTGTTAAAACAAGCACACTAACAAGAAAAATGACTACGGCCTAATCTTACCACTAAAAATATGTATTGATAATATTGTACGTTTAGAAAAGCATTAGAAAATACAGCAGCTCTGTTCGTCGTCTCCAAAGATAGAAGGAATTGACCCCTCAATCAGACGAAGTCTATCGGCAAATCCTTCTTTATACTGGCGGAGGTTGCAGAAGCAGGTGTTCTTGAAGTGCTTCGCGCACACAAAAATGACTTTACCTAGAGATGTGGGTACATTTCCTTGATAAATAAAACTCAACCAGGCACTTCGAAGAGGTTCTGATGCTGGGAGACGGTGTAATGAAGCGTGTGGGTCACTACATCCAACAACCGAACATTTGTACCTACCCTCTCGTAACTTCTGCATCCTTGAGCTTGGACTACAAAATCGCAGCGAGAAATAAAAATGGCGGATTGCTCGAAGTGTTGGGCTGGGAGTCAATGTCCTTATTTGGCAGTTCCGCTGCAAATACTGGGACGTAATAGTTCAAAAAACGTCATAGATAACAGAAAAATCGGAACAGGTTGAAAAATATGAGCAAAACAGAATAAAAAGATATCTACGAAGTACCTGAAGAGACTAATTTCAACTTTTCTGTACTTATAAACACTCCAAATATACATCAAAATGCATTTACTGGCTAAAAAAGTGGATTTAGCATGATATGTCCCCTTTAAAGCTATTATGTACAGTATAAATAGTATCCATCCATCCATCCATCCATCCATCCATCCATCCATCCATCCATCCATCTATCTATCTATCTATCTATCTATCTATCTATCTATCTATCTATCTATCTATCTATCTATCTATCTATCTATCTATCTATCTATCTATCTATCTATCTATCTATCTATCTATCACCATTCAAAGGTTTGGTGTCAGTAAGAATGCATTATATTGATCAGAAGTGACAGTTAAGATTTTACATTGTTACAATTTTTGTAAAATAAATTCTGTTTTTCAGAATTCTGAAGAAAAAAAATGCACATAACTATTTTTCTAATGAACATTAATTTCTTAACATGTCTCAGACAGTTGAGCCATATGGAATATGAATCTCTGGTTGGGGAGAAGGACCAGGTATTGATTTTGGCTAGTAGCACTCATGACTGATACCTGGACCTGAGGATCTGACAAATGCAAACATGCCAGTTCAGCGGGAGCCGGTTCAGTGCATATACTACAAAATTGTCCACCCTTTAATTACTACTTTTTATAGGGACACGTATTTTGCTCTCCTCTCATTCTTCAGGGACAGTGCAGCTGCTGAACCTGACAAGCACTGTTCAATTGACCATTTCTGAACTTTACATGCACTCTAAAAACTTTTACTATGATTTACAATTTTTTTTTGGTGAAACATTTTTACACTTTTTTTTTTTTTTTTTTTCCTTTATTTATTTTTAAACAGGGACAATGCAAAATATACATTAACCTTAAAAGGAGAGATGCATTTTACCAGGTTATAGCACTTGTGCTAATTTTCACCTGTAGTCCCTGGGCAGGCTGATGTCAACAGATACACATATTAATAAAATCATTCCTCTCAAAAACAGCACAAAAAAACACAATAAAAGAAGAAGAAAAAGAGTCACACCCTTCATTCATTCTTCAACATTCATTTACAAATACCCTCTCACATACACGTCAATTACAATACATTATGCAAGCAAACTTAAAAATATTGATTACCTTTTAAAGCAGTGAAATCAATTACATACACTGTATTAACTGAGTAAATGTAAGTAAAAAAGTAGTAACTGCATTTGGTACATTAACAAATAAAATTGAGAAGAAATATTTTGGGGAAAACATTTAAAAAACAATATTTATGAGTAATATTAATATTAACTTTTTTATTTCCTCTAAACCTTTGTAAAAAAAAATTCCATGCAACCATCGGTGTAAATGACTGTCACGGTTAGATCCAAGGAAGAAGATGATGATGATTGAAAGGTAACTCCTTTTCTCGAGAATATTGAAGTCTTTATGTAAAACGCATTGCAGCTGCACAGCAGACAGCAATGAGCGAAGGAGCTCGGTCATTGGCTGTGCTGCGGCAACTTGCTCGAACCAATGACGGGGCGACTCTGAATCCGCGACCAATGAGCGCGCCTCGCGCCCGCGCGCGTCAGAGCCCGCCAAGATGGGCGTGGCCAAGAGCTATATATTGGGCGCCCCGTCATGAGAGTTCTTTAGGTTAAAACGACTGAAGCGAACTAACCAAGCACAAGCACGGCAGCTTACGCAATACTCGTTCCCTCCCCTCAGGGAACTGAGGTTACGTTAGTAACCGAGTCGTTCCCTTTCAAGAGGTCTCTCCTATTGCGTTAGTAGCTTACGCTATGGGAACACCATGCAAAACGCCGTGCGTGCTGAACTTCGCCTTATGATAGCCAGAGGCAGGTGCCTGAGCTAAAAAAGCAAAGTTATCATCCAACCAGCCGGCAGAGGCGAGCTTTATATGTGGGAAAAAAGTAAAGAGCGGCCAGAAGGCGCTCAGTGTAACACAAGCACATACATAATCTAGATACGAACTCATAGTTCTACTAGCATCATGCTGATAGTACATTGGAATGCAATGTCGGGACCTGTAGGTTGTAAAACCTGATAAATGTGGACGGTGAGGCCCAGCCTGCCGCCGCACAAATATCCTCGATCGGTATCCCGCTCGACCACGCCCAGGAAGAAGCCACACTCCTGGTGGAGTGTGCTTTGACTCCCCTGGGGCATTGAAGTCCCTTGGCTTCATAAGCCAGAGCTATAGCCTCAACTATCCAGTGAGAGAGTCTCTGCTTTGAAACGACGGAACCCTTCGTACGGCCGCCAAAGCATACAAACAGTTGTTCTGTCTGTCTGAATAGGGCAGAACGCTCCAAATACACTCTGAGAGACCTAACGGGGCAGAGTAGGTTAGCGTCGTGTTCGTCTGCTGGAGACGATAGCGCAGTTAGGGAGATAACCTGTGCTCTGAAGGGAGTGGTGAGCACTTTAGGAATATACCCATGTTTTGGCCTAAGGACGACCCTGCAGTCGTTAGGTCCGAATTCCAAGCAGGCAGCGCTTGCCGAAAGCGCGTGCAGATCGCCCACTCTCTTGACCGAGGCGAGTGCCAGCAAGAGCGCAGTTTTAAGCGAGAGCTGCTTAAGGTGCACAGTTCGGAGTGGTTCGAACGGGGGCCCTTTAAGAGCGTCTAGGACAGTAGCTAGGTCCCAGATCGGCACTGAGGGGGGGCGTGAAGGGTTCATTCTCCTAGCGGCCCTTAGGAAACGAATAATTAGGTAGTTTCTTCCCAATGGACGTTCCATCACAGGGTCGTGTGATGCTGTGATGGCCGCCACATATACTTTGAGCGTGGAGGGGGAGCGGCCCGCCTCCAGAAGCCCTTGTAGAAAAGCGAGTACGTTCGTAATCTCGCATGTTTCAGGGTTCAGGCCCTCGGCGTTACACCAGTCACTGAACACTTTCCATTTCTGGGCATATAAGCGTCTCGTGGAGGGCGCCCGTGGCTCAGCGATGGTTTTTAGCGCTCCACTCGTGAGGTTCCTGGGAACCCGTTGAGGGGCCATGCATGAAGGGCCCACAGATCGGGGCGGGGATGAAATATCATCCCGCTGGCCTGACTGAGGAGGTCTGGCCTCAGTGGAATCGGCCGTGGTGCAGATTGCATTTGCATCAATTCTGGAAACCATGTTTGGTTCTTCCAGAGTGGGGCTATCAGGAGCACTGCGTTTTTCTCCTCTCTGACCCGACTGATGACCCATGGCAGCATCGCGATCGGGGGAAAAGCATATAAGGGGCGGCTCGGCCAGCTCTGGGCGAGCGCGTCCGTGCTTTTCGTGAAGAAAAGAGGGCAGCGTGCATTCTCCTTGGAGGCGAAGAGGTCGACCTCCGCCTCGCCAAAGATTTTCCATAACCACTGAATCGTCAGCGGGTTGAGAGCCCATTCTCCTGGGAGAATCTTGTCTCTGGATAGCATGTCTGCCCCTTGGTTCAGCGCGCTTGGCACATGCGCTGCTCTCAGCGAGCGCAAGTTGTGCTGGGACCATAAGATGAGTCTCTTGGCCATTGAATGCATGGAGTTCGACCTTAGTCCACCCTGGCGATTTATGTACGACACTACTGTCATGTTGTCCGTTCGGACCAGGACGTGTTCGTTTTTTAGATGTGGAAGCAGGGCTCTGAGAGCCAAAGCGACTGCTTTCACCTCAAGACAGTTTATGTGTAGGCGCTTCTTCGGGTTTGACGAAAAGCCGGAGACAGGCCTGCCCTCGTAAAGGGCCCCCCAACCTATTTTGGAGGCATCTGTTGTGATCATCTTTCTCCTTGTGTTCACACCCAGGCACACGCCTGACTAGTACCATTCGGCGGCTTTCCAGTGCGTCAGGGCTTTTATACAGCCGTGGTTCGCTCTGATTAAAAGTTGGCCCGAACGCCACGCGTGAGCAGGGACGCGGCTCTTGAGCCAGCGTTGGAGAGGACGCATATGCAACAATCCTAGCTGGAGTACGGCCGATGCTGAGGCCATGAGACCCAGTATCCTCTGAAACCGCTTGACGGGGGCGCGCGCGCCGGCCTGAATGATGTTGCAAGCCGCCGGATGGTGATCGCGCGTTCTGATGAGAGACGAGCTGTCATTTGCATCGAGTCTAGAACTATTCCCAGGAAAGAAATCTTCTGGCTGGGAGATAGTATACTTTTTGCAAAATTGATTCTTAGACCCAGGCATTCTAGATCTGTGTGTTATTAACTGACTCTCTGATTGTGCTAGGAACCAGCCAATTGTCGAGATAATTCAGTATTCGCACTCCCCTTCGTCTCAAGGGGGAAAGTGCTGCATCCATACATTTCGTGAATGTACGGGGAGCCAGGGACAGGCCCAACGGAAGTACTGTGTACTGGTAAGACTGTCCCTCGAACGCGAATCTCAGAAAAGGCCTGTGATGAGGCGCTATTGGAATGTGAAAGTAAGCATCTTTCAGATCCACTGAGAGAAAACAATCTCCTGGGCGTACTTGCACGAGGATATGTTTGGTTGTTAACATTCTGAACGAGCGAATCATTAGTGCTTTGTTCAGGTGTCTGAGATCTAGGATGGGGCGGAGACCGCCATCCTTTTTCGGGACGAGAAAATAGCGGCTGTAAAAACCTGCCCCGCTCATAGAGGGGGAAACAGTTTCCACAGCGCCCTTTTCTATTAATTTGCGCACCTCGGTGCGTAGAACATGCGAACACTCCTTTCTCACTTTCGTCTCGACCACAGTCGTAAAACGTGGTGGTCTGCGAGCGAACTGGAGCGAGTATCCGTGTTTTATTATATTCAACACCCATTTCGGCATATCTGGAATGTTTTCCCATGCCGCTGCGTGTAAAGATATGGGCTGAATACAGGCTAGGGGCGGGCCGCTGTGACGTAGGGACCCGGCCAGCGAATTGCCTGAGCTCGTAGCTCTCAGAGGCGCGGGCGCTATGTCTGTAAGACTCGCAGCCTGAGCTGGGGTTGTGTTTGACACTGCAGGGACAGTGTTTATAAGTGGGGGTGCATAGACAGTGGTAGGCACACGCGTCACTTTTATAATGTTTCCCGCTTTTACTGGGGATGAATTCATAACTGTGTGAACAGTGCTTGTGTGTAGTGGTGCGTACATGACCGTAGGCACGTGATCTACATTCATGGGGCGTGCAGCCTGAGCTGGGAATGAATTTGGCACTGTTTTGACAGTATCTGGGAATGCACACTTTGTGGACATGTGAACCCTTAGTGACACAGGCAGAAAAATACTGTTTTTTTGTTTTCTGTGTGTCGCCGTAAAAACGGCGTTTGTTTGCAGGTGAGCGAGCTCTGTGACTGGCCCATTGACTGCTGTATAGACATTTCCAGCCGCCTGTACGAGGACTGGGTAATGTTTGAGATTTTGCAGAGAGAGTGGTCCGGCTTTTGCGAGACACGCACTCTCTCTTCTCATTCCTGTGGCTAGGAAGACTTTCGAGGCTCAGGGTTCAGCCCGATCTTGGGCCGAGGACCCCGTCGCTCAGGAGGCGGCTTGCGGTTGTGGGAGCGCGAGCGGCGTCGAGCGTCAGTCTGAGGCGCGGGCTGAGAGGCGGTGGGGGCTGCTCTAGCCCGCTGCGGCTGTGGCGGCCTCTGTCTGCTCTGCGATGAGCTGGAGCGTTTAGGCAGAAAATGGTGCATAGCTTGTGAAGCATTCTGGGCCTCAGTGAAGCGTTCGGCGAAACCTTTAACTGGCGGTCCAAACAGCCCGCTGGTGGAGATAGGCGCGTCTAGAAACAGGTCTTTATCCGCGTCTTTCATCTCCGTCAAAGTCAGCCACAAATGGCGCTCGAGAACAGTCAAATTAGCCATGGCGCGGCCAATAGACTGGGCGGTGTCAGTCGCGCTTCGTAGGTCCTTGAAGGCTTCGGGTTCGGGGCCAGACTCATCCAGCGAGCCAGCGAGAGCCGAAGTAGTGCGGCAGGGCTTCGACGGGTGGGAAGCCTTGGCTTTCCATCCAGTGGTGGAGGGCGGGCAGAGATGATTGGCCACGGCCTCCTCGAGGGGCGGCGTTCCCTCGTAGCCTCTTTCCTTCGCGCCGTCCACAGAGGAGAGCGACGAAGAAAAAGAAGGCTTCAGACGCGCAGAGTGGGGGGCTTTCCATGACTTGATGAGTTCGTCGTGAACTTCCGGGAAGAAAGGAGAAGGCCTTTGCCGAGGGGCCTGCTGGCGCCCCTGCAGAAACCACTCGTCCAGTCGGCTTCGGGTTGGTTCTTCGGGAGAAGACCAATCGAGCCCGAGGTCCTCCACGGCCTTAGAGAGGATGCGGACAATCTCCGTATCCATAGAGGATCCCCCACTCATGTTAGTTAGCGTCGACGGGGCGGGGTCGAAAGTGGAGCCCGGCCAGTCGTCAGATGCAGCGTCGATGGACAAAGAGTCATCTACTCCCCCGTCGTCCTCGGACGCGCCTAAAGTCACAAGGCCCACCGCTCTGCTAGAGGGGTGTGGGTCTGGCTGGGTGAACTGAACCGGCGGTGGGGAGGACACGAGCGACGATGAAGCACGCGGAGACTGGCTCGGCGTGACGTCACTGAGCTCAGGTTAAGGAAGCCTCTGTGAGCGGCGCTTTTTCTTAACACGCGGCTCAAACAGAGGGGTGTCGGAGATGGGCTCGCTCGCGGTGAAAACGGCGAAGCGAGCCCGCAGTGCGGAGAGACCCAGGTCGTCACATTCCGGGCATCCGCCCTTGGTCAAAGAAGCTTCTGCGTGGTCCCGGCCCAGGCAGCGAGCGCAGATGATGTGACGATCCCCGTCCAGAAGAAGGTCTCTGCACGACCCGCAGGAAGGCATTTGGAATAACGCCTCAGAAAATTGCTCTTTTACAAATGTCGCGGGGCGAACAGATGTAAATACTTGCGTGTAGCGCGCCGGATGGCTCAGTAGGATGGCATTCGAAGGCGGCTGAAGATGCCGACGTCCTCGTAGCAATCCCGCTGGTACGCTTTTCCAAGCGGCGAAGGCTTTCAATAATCCGGAGGATTCAGCGAAGAAGGTGTTCGCTGAAGGAGATTAAATCTAAAGAACTCTCATGACGGGGCGCCCAATATATAGCTCTTGGCCACGCCCATCTTGGCGGGCTCTGACGCGCGCGGGCGAGAGGCGCGCTCATTGGTCGCGCATTCAGAGTCGCCCCGTCATTGATTCGAGCAAGTTGCCGCAGCACAGCCAATGACCGAGCTCCTTCGCTCATTGCTGTCTGCTGTGCAGCTGCAATGCGTTTTACATAAAGACTTCAATATTCTCGAGAAAAGGAGTTTTTCCATAGCGTAAGCTACTTACGCAATAGGAGAGACCTCTCGAAAGGGAACTCAGTATACAAGCCAATAGGTGAGACAGCGTGCAACGTAGGCTACAAACAGGATGCCCTTGACACCAAGGTTATTTTCGTAAACGAAAACTGAAACTAAGACTAAAACTATTGGTCAAAAAACATTTTCGTAAACTGAAATATATTAAAAATTCATAATAAATGAAAGACTAAAACTAAACGAAACTAACAACAGTTACTGAAAAACTAACTGAAATAAAATAATAATTTGCAAAAATAAATAATCGTTTTCGTAATTAATAAGATCTTTACTTTGGCGGAAAATCTGACCTGTGGCTGTTTAAGGAAATGCCTGATATGGCACTTGGCTTCATACGTGAAGAAGTTGCTGAGACGATTAACCGCTGTCCTGCTGTGACGCGCTCAATGAAGGACCGTAACGTAGAACAGATGGCTAGTTCTAAGCGCTGTTCATAAAGAATGCGTCTGTTGCATTGGAATGGGAAATAACACAAGGTAATAAGACGCAAGTTGGACTTCTTTTAACTTGAGCGCAGCATTTTTAGAATGCCGTTTCATTTGCGAGACGCGGGTGCAACAGCAAAACAAGTCCGTCAAGCACACAAAAAAACGTCTACGGTTACGTATGTAACCCTCGTTCCCTGAGTAGGGAACGGAGACGTTACGTCGGATGACGACGAATGGGGTTTCGCTTAGAAAGCCTATCAACTTCGAGTATTACAAAACGAGCCAATGGCAAAGAAATGCCATGGGTCTGCGGAATTTGCATGGCGTAACTCCGCCCCACCTCGTGGGTATAAAAGGAGGAAGCCGGCAGCAAGCAGATATGTTTCTTCACTGAGGAGCCAAGACTGAGCTCAGGCGATCCCCGCGGTACAGCGGAAAGTGGCAGGCAGACGTAACGTCTCCGTTCCCTACTCAGGGAACGAGGGTTACATACGTAACCGTAGACGTTCCCTTTCGTTGTCACTCCGAGTTACGTCGGATGACGACGAATGGGGTTACCAGTCTAATCACGCCACCTTCTCAGCTGTCTTCCAGTGCCCTGCGTAAATCGAGATCCCTGTCAGCCTGGACAAAGGACTCCATATAACACAGGAATACCAAGGTACACTGGGAAGCATATCCCAAGCTAGGGGAAGTATGCAATTAATGCCAGCCCGGAGGGGGGGGACTTAGAGAATACACATATGACCCGAAGGAAGCATATGGGAAACACTGGGGTGTCCAGCCGCAGGTGGAATATTTCAACCCCAGGGGTGGCAAGGTGGCTTGCCAAGGGAAAGACACACGCTCAGAGAGGCTTACAGTGGAAATACACATGTGGGGGTCGCTCAGAGGAGGGACCATGCACACGGGAGGCACCTAGCCGACGCACAGGCAATAGACACTGGCGCCGACGTCAGGAGTGCTGGAGGAGCTCAGGGCTTTCGGAGAAGCTCACCTGAGTGGAATGGCGAGCAAGCGAAGACACCTGAGCGGGTCCGGTACTAGCTTGTTGAAGCGAGTACACGAGAGGACACAGGCTCCACTCGGAGATTATAGAATCTGGCGAATGTGTTAGGTGTCGCCCAGCCTGCAGCTCTGCAGATGTCTGTTAGCGAGGCGCCATGCGCTAGAGCCCAAGAGGACGCCACACTCCGGGTGGAGTGGGCAGTCACACCAAGGGGGCACGGTCGACCTTGCTGCTGGTAAGCCAAAGCAATGGTGTCCACTATCCAGTGAGACAACCTTTGCTCGGAGAGAGCCTTTCCCTTCAGCTTCCCACCATAACAGACAAAGAGCTGGTCTGAGGTCCTGAAACACTGCGTTCTGTCTACATAGGCGCGGAGAGCGCGTACTGGACAGAGCAGTGCCAAGGCTGGGTCTGCCTCCTCCGAGGGCAGCGCTTGCAGGTTCACCACCTGGTCCCGAAAGGGAGTGGTAGGAACCTTGGGCACATATCCAGGCCGGGGTCTCAGGATCACGTGAGAGGAAGCCGGCCCAAATTCCAGGCACGCTTCGTCAACGGAGAATGCGTGCAGGTCCCCAACCCTCTTGATGGAGGCCAGTGCAACCAGGAGCGCTGTCTTCATAGACAGGAACTTAAGCTCGACTGATTGCAGGGGCTCAAAGGGAGCACTCTTCAGGGCAGTTAGAACCACTGAGAGGTCCAAAGAGGGAACGAGAGGAGGACGAGGAGGATTTAGTCTCCTCGCTCCTCTCAGGAACCTGATGATCAGGTCGTGCTTCCCTACCGACTTACCTTCGATGAGGTCATGATGTGCGGCAATGGCGGCAACATAGACCTTCAGGGTGGAGGGAGACAGCCTTCGCTCCAGCCCCTGTTGAAGGAAGGAAAGCAAAACACTGATCGAGCATCTCCGGGGGTCTTCTCGGTGAGAAGAGCACCAGTTGACGAAGAGGTTCCACTTCAACGCATAGACGTGTCTCGTGGACGACGCTCTAGCGGAAGTGATGGTAGCCACCACCGCTGGTGGTAGGGTACTCAAACCTGCCTCGTCCCATCCAGGAGCCACACGTGGAGGTTCCAAAGATCGGGACGAGGGTGCCATAGGGTGCCCCGTCCCTGAGAAAGAAGGTTCTTCCTCAGAGGGATCGGCCAGGGAGGTGCTGTCGCGAGGAGTACTAGTTCGGGGAACCAGGTCCGGTTGGGCCAGTAAGGGGCAACCAGAATGACCTGCTCCTCGTCCTCCCTGACCTTGCACAAAGTGTGCGCAAGAAGGCTCACTGGGGGAAACGCATACTTGCGGCCCTGCGGCCAGCTGTGCGCCAGAGCATCCGTGCCGAGCGTGCCCTCGGTCAGGGAATAGAACTGGGCGCAATGGGTCGAGTCGTGAGAGGCAAACAGATCTATCTGCGCGTCCCCGAACTGGTCCCAAATCAGCTGAACCGACTGGGGATGGAGTCGCCATTCTCCAGGGAGGGGCTGAAGCCGTGAGAGCTCGTCGGCTGCACAGTTCAGGGCTCCGGGAATGAAGATGGCTCGAAGCGACCTCAGATGCTTCTGACTCCATAGGAGGAGGTGGCGAGCGAGTTGTGACATACGGCGGGAGCGTAGACCACCTTGATGGTTGATGTACGCTACAGTGGCGGTATTGTCTGAGCGGACTAGTACGTGTTGACCCCTGAGCAACGCCCGGAAGCGGTGCAGGGCAAGGCGTACTGCCAACAACTCGAGGCAATTGACATGCCACAGCCGCTGGGGTCCTGTCCAGGAGCCCGCAGCAGCATGTCCATTGCACATGGCGCCCCAGCCCGTGGTGGAGGCATCTGTTGAGACAACAACATGCCGGGAAGCTCGTGCCAGGGGGACACCGGCCCTGAGAAAATCGAGGTTCGACCACGGGGTGAAGAACTGACGGCAGGTCGGAGTAACTGGTACTCGGAACGTGCCGTGTTGCCATGCCCACCTCGGGACTCGGTCGCGAAGCCAAAGCTGAAGCGGTCTCATATGAAGCAATCCGAGCGGCGTGACCGCGGCTGCAGATGCCATATGCCCCAGGAGCCTCTGAAAAAGTTTCAGTGGAACCGCACTCTTGCCCTCGAATTGTCTTAGGCAAGTCAGCAGTGACTGCGCGCGCTCGCTCGTAAGCTGCGCGGACATGGCGACCGAGTCGATGTCCATACCGAGAAAAGAGATCCTCTGCACGGGGCAAAGTTTGCTCTTCTCCCAGTTGACCCGAAGGCCCAGACGGGCTAGGTGCCGGAGCACTAGGTCCCTGTGTTCGCAAACCTGATCTCGAGAGTGAGCTAGGATCAGCCAGTCGTCGATATAACTCAGGATGCGAACCCCTTGCTCTCGAAGGGGAACAAGGGCCGCCTCGACGACCTTCGTGAAGATGCGAGGAGACAGGGCTAGCCCGAAAGGGAGAACCGCGTACTGGTATGCCTGCCCCTCGAAAGCAAACCGGAGGAACGGTCTGTGTCGAGGAAGAATGGAGACATGAAAGTAGGCGTCCTTCAGGTCGATCGCTGCAAACCAATCCTGGGGCCGTATGCATTCGAAAACGCGTTTGGCGGTGAGCATCTTGAACGGCATCCGGTGAAGGGAGCGGTTCAGCACGCGCAAGTCCAGGATTGGCCGTAACCCACCGGTTTTCTTGGGGACAATGAAGTAGGGGCTGTAGAAGCCGGACCTCATCTCGGCTGGAGGGACAGTCTCGATTGCACCCTTCGCCAGCAGGGTGGCAATCTCTGCTCTCATGATAGGGGCATTGCCACCGACCAAAGTGGAGCGGACTCCCCTGAAGCGAGGAGGAGACCGTGCGAACTGAATCGCATAGCCGAGCCTGACGGTACGCGCGATCCAGTGGGACAGACGGGGAAGCTCTAGCCAGGCTCCCAGGAACTGAACCAACGGGATCATGCGAGCCACAGGCGTCCCCCCGGAGGGGCAGCGAGGCGGAGTAACTGGCCCAGATGTGGACGGCATAGCGGCCCGGAGAGGGGGCACAGTTAGCAACCGCACCCTGGCAGAGGGGGCCAGGGGAGGACCAGGCTGGTCGTCCCGCGGGGGCCTGCTCTGCCAGGGGTCTGGCGACAGAGGGGGACAGGGGCGAAGCGGTCCGTGGACGGCACGCCGTGTCAACCGCCTCTGGGACAGAGGGGGGCGAGGAGAGCACGGCTTGTGGGCGGCGCTCTGTGTCGCCCGAGAACTCTGTGAGCTCAGGGAAGAGGGGATTGTTTCTGTCTTTAACCACATTAGGGTGCTGCCCACCCGTGGGTGAGCAGCGGGGAGTGGAGAACAAAAGATTCTCCCCCGGCCCTCCACCGGGGGAAGGAGTGGTCCTGCTACCACCTCCTGAGAAACAATCATCATCCCTGAGCAGCCCGTCTCAGGAGCGCCGCTTGGCCCGGCGTTTAGCGGGGGGCGGGGCAGGAGAGGGCTGTGGCGCCTTCTTACGGCTTCCTCCGCGACCGGCCCTGGGTGGAGGCTGCTGCGTGGTCCGGGCGGGAGGGGCGGGAGCCGCAGGAGGGCGCCCTCGGCGGGAAACAGGTCGAGGCGTCTGCCCGGCCGGCAAGGTGGAGGCAGCAGCGGGCCGGCGGGGCAGAATGTGTTTGATGGCCTCGGTCTGTTTCTGGGCAGTTGAAAACTGTTGGGCAAAGTCTTCAACTGCACCGCCGAAGAGGCCGGCCTGGGACAAGGGGGCGTTAAGCAGACGGGTCCGCTCAGCGTCCCGCATGTCAGCCAGGTTCAGCCACAGATGTCGCTCCTGGACCACAGCTGTGGACATCACCAAACCCAGGGAGCGCGCGGTAACCTTCGTCGCCCGGAGAGCGAGGTCGGTTGCGGCGCGCAGCTCATCAAAGAGCCCTGGGTTTGTCCTACCCTCGTGCATGTCTCTGAGCATCTGGGCCTGGTAGACCTGCAGAGTGGCCATAGCATGCAGTGAAGCAGCCGCCTGTCCCGCCGCTCTGTAAGATTTCGCCACCAGGGTCGACGAAAATCTACAGGCTTTGGATGGGTGCTTAGGCTCGCCCCGAGAAGAAGCACTCTGAGGACATAGTTGCATGGCAACAGAGCGTTCAACCGGGGGAAGCCCAGTGTACCCACGGGCAGCTGCCTCATCGAGGGGAGGAAAGGCGGATGAGACCAGCGAGCGGTCCCGAGAAGACAGGGGGGTCTTCCAGGACTTCGAGATCTCATCATGCACATCCGGGAAGAAAGGTATTGGGGTTTGCCGAGGACGAGGGTCGGCGGCCTTACCCAAAAACCAATCGTCCAGCCGCGAGCGCTCGGGACAGGGTGGAGGCCTCCACTCAAGTCCGATGCTCGCGGCTGCCCGGGAAAGCATGGCCGTCATCTCCGGATCAGACTCGACCACAGCCATATGCACACCGGAAGGTGGCAGCTGTGACGAGCCCTCACTTCCAGAAGAGTCAAACCCGCCTAGTGATGCTGCAACAGACATGGCATCTTCCTCTGTAGCTTCAACTGAAGCCCGCGGGCCACCAGAGGGTAGACCCGCGGGAATCAGCAGTTCACTAGCGGGCACCGTCATTGAAGAGGGGGGCTGGGGTCGCGGACACATAGTCGGCGCCTTGTTCCAGACCGTAACCCTCAGATCACCCTGGCCACCAGCCGCAGGACGGGGGGTGGATGAGGGGACTCTCACTCTTGCGAGTTCACGGAGTCTCGACCGTAATGACGCGATGGTCATGTTCCCACAGAGAGAACATGAGTCATCCACGAGCGCTGCTCTAGCATGATCAATGCCCAAACATACTATGCAACGCTCGTGCCCATCAGAGTCCGATACCAATCTGCCGCAACCAGAAGTACACGGGCGAGACATCTTTAAAAAGACGTGCCACGTGTAAGCTCTTTTAGTGAGAGAAAACTCAAGTGTTGAAGCACCCGGGGAGAAACGCACCGACTGGCAGACCACTGCAACAGATCAGCAGGAAGCACGCTCTCGCCGTAGATCGCCGTCACACCAACACTCGAGGTACTCGTTTGTAAAGCTGACAATTCAGAGATGGCTTGTGGAGAGAAGAATACACTTGGCTCCGAAGCGAAAACATATCTGCTTGCTGCCGGCTTCCTCCTTTTATACCCACGAGGTGGGGCGGAGTTACGCCATGCAAATTCCGCAGACCCATGGCATTTCTTTGCCATTGGCTCGTTTTGTAATACTCGAAGTTGATAGGCTTTCTAAGCGAAACCCCATTCGTCGTCATCCGACGTAACTCGGAGTGACAACGAAAGGGAACTTTAATTTAGACTACTAGGCTAAAGTAGGCTAGGCTACTGTATGTTTCAGATGTCATGTTTTCATGAAGGTTGACAGGGTGAAAGGTGCATTTAATATTATTATCCACGTTGAGACATTTCCCCGCAATGTATGGAATACCAGGACACGACACACACACACAAGTGCGCGCATACACACACACACACACACACACACACACACACACACACACACACACACACACACACACACACACACACACACACACACACACACTGATCCACTAATCTTTGTGGGGACTCTCCATTGACGTAATGTTTTTATACTGTAGCCTCAAACAAACTGTATATTCTGTCTCCTTACAGTACACTAACCCAACCCCTAGACCTACCCATCACACAACTTTCTGCATTTTTACATTTTCAAAAAAACTTTTTTTTATGATTTATAAGCTTGTGTACCTCAATTTAGGTTCTCACAGTGATAGAATAGGGTAGAAAAACCAGGATAGAAAAACATGCACACACACACACACACAAACACTGCATAGATACTTCATTATTTAATCACACTGGCTTTAAAGCAGGTTGTGTTTGCTGAAGTCAGATGAATTGAGCTGTTTTTGTTTGGGGGGGGGGGGGGGGGGGGGGGGGGGGTTATGTACCAGTGGTCACTCTGCTACATTAACAGCTGAAAAAAGTAAACTAGGCATGTTTAACAAGATTTCATCTTTAATATGAATTAGTTTGTCTGATTTTTTCACAGTTTTTTCTTGTATACTTTTAAGTTTTATTAAGTATTTATTTGGTGCTTTGTTCAATCTCAAACCATTATTTTATTTTTATTATTAAGATGTCAAAATTTACAAGAGTTAACTGTAATCTGGGCAAACATTAAACTTTGCTGAAATTAAGCGTATCGCTTTGGTCTACACTGGAAGTGTTTTGTTTGTTCTGCTAAACTATAATTACTAAAACTAAAACTGAAACTAAATAAAATAAAAACTAAATAGAAATGTCTTTGCAAAATAAAAACTAAACTAAAACTAACAAAACCATTAATGAAACTAACTAAAACTAAACTGAAATTTAAAGCAAAATTGAAAGCGATATTAAAATAAAAACTAATTTAAAAAAGCAAAACTATAATAACCTTGCTTGACACAAACAATAACCGACAACTGAACTGAAGACAAGCAGGAACTTAAATACACAGGTGAAGACGAGACAATGCGGACAGCTGTGAAGAACATTAGTATCCATGGTGATTGATGACGATGATCACTGGCAGGTGCAGGTAATGGTTGAGTGAGTGCAGGTGTGAGCCGGAGAGGATGATGGGATATGTAGTGCAGACGGTGATTAACAAGTGACGGTGACAGTACTCCCCCCTCCCAGTAGGCGCGTCCTCACACTGTAGATGGTAAAACTAGGGAGGGAGGTGGGCGTCCTGGAGTCTTCTTCAGGAGGGTCAACCGGGACTGATGACTCCAGGACGGTACCGGCAGTTCAGAAGACCAGGGCGGAGCAGGCTGTGTAGGCGGCCATAGCAGAGACGACCCTTCGGGCGGCCATGGTGGATCGGACTTTGTGGCCTTTCCGTGGGAGCCTTGTCTGGCCACTAAGGCCGAGGACGTATAGCCCAAGGCCAAGGCCTCAGGCTCGGTAGACATGACGTGAAGGAACTGAGGCTCGGTAGACATGACGCGAAGGAACTCAGGCTCGGTAGTTATGACGCAAAGCAGCTCTGGCTGGTCAGGCATGTCGTGGAGATCAGGCTGGTCAGGCATGACGTGAAGATGCCTGATCTCGGTGGGACGAGACTCTGGACGGGTGGTCTCGGGGGGATGAGACTCTGGGCTCTGGATGAAGACAGGAGGTTTGGTGAAGAAGGTTGGTGACAGTGGTTGAGTGGAGATGTCATCTTCAGCCTCACCCACGGTGAAGGCTGATCCACTCAACAACAGCACATGATCCAGGTATTGAGCGAATGTACCCGGTATCACTGATGCTTGCTGGTGCAGCTGATCGTCCAGTACGTGCCAGAAGACAGTTTTTAGGATGTCATCTGCCCTGCTTACCCCATGGGAAAGCTCCAGGAACTCAGCAACATATTCCTCGACCTGGCGGCTCTCCTGGAAGCAGGTCACCAATTCAATTCAATTCAATTCAATTCAAATTTATTTGTATAGCGCTTTTCACAATACACATTGTCTCAAAGCAGCTTTACAGAAATTGCATTTCGGAAATGTACATAGAAAAATACAGTTAGTTAATCAAGTATTAATTTATGGCATAACATATCGCCGGCTTTGAGTCGTCTCTTCACAGGCGTCGAGTCGTCTCTTCACAGGCGTTGGGGCATCTGAAGTCTCCGTGAGAGGCTGGATACAAACTGGAGCTGACGAACGCTATTTACCTCGGGACTAGCGTCCCGAGATAACAGCAGAAAGGCAGATGGGAAATAATTAGCATAGCTGATGTTCATAATGTTAATGCATTCGAACCGATTCAGCAGTATCAAAGGTTAAGCATTAAGTGAATGCTTGGTTAAAGAGATGCGTCTTTAATCTAGTTTTAAACTGGGACAGCGAGTCTGAGTCTCGTACAATATCAGGAAGGCTATTCCAGAGTTTAGGCGCGAGAACGCCCTCCCTCCTTTAGTGGACTTAGATATCCTAGGAATGACCAGAAGCCTCGAATTTAGTGATCTTAAAGAGCGCGATGGATTGTATGGCGATAGAAGGTCTGTTAAATACACAGGAGCTAAACCATTTAGGGCTTTATAGGTCAGTAGGAATACTTTGTAATTGATACGTAACTTAATAGGTAACCAGTGTAGAGATGATAAAATAGGTGTTATATGATCATATTTTCTTGATCTAGTAAGAACTCTAGCAGCTGCATTTTGCACTAACTGTAGCTTGTTAATTGAGGATGTAGGACAGCCAGCTAATAAAGCATTACAGTAATCTAGTCTCGAGGTCATGAAAGCATGAACTAACTTTTCTGCATCAGAAACAGATAGCATGTTGCGTAGCTTAGCAATGTTTCTAAGGTGGAAAAAGGCTGTTCTTGTAATATATGAAATATGATTTTCGAAAGTCAAGTTGCGGTCTAGTATAACACCCAGGTCTTTTACTGTAGTGGATAAAGTAACAGGACATCCTTCTAAATTAAAGTTGTATTGTAAGGGATTTTGTGGGTAGTTTTTTGGACCAATAAGTAGTACCTCCGTTTTATCTGAATTTAATAGCAGGAAATTACACGTCATCCAGCATTTTATATCATTTAGACACTCTGTCAATTTAGATAAGTTAGTGTTTTCATCTGGTCGTGATGAGATATATAATTGAGTGTCATCAGCATAACAGTGGAAATTAATTCCATGTTTTCTTATAATATTACCAAGTGGCAGCATATATATTGAGAATAGCAGAGGGCCTAACACCGATCCTTGCGGCACTCCATAGTCTACTGACGTTATCTTTGATTTTTCCCCATTTAGACAGACAAAATGGTAACGGTCTGATAAGTAAGATCTAAACCAGCTTAATGCCTGTCCCTGAACACCAGTGTAGTTTTGTAGTCGATCCAGGAGTATTTTATGATCGATAGTGTCGAACGCAGCGCTTAGATCGAGTAGAACTAGTATTGAGATACAGCCTTGGTCAGAAGCTAAAAGTAAATCATTTGTAATTTTAACTAGCGCAGTTTCTGTGCTATGATGCGGTCTGAATCCCGACTGGAATTTTTCATAGATATCATTTTCTTGTAAGAAAGAGCACAATTGAGCGGACACAATTTTTTCTAGTATTTTAGACATAAATGGAAGATTTGAGATGGGTCTGTAATTTGCTAAGTTATTTGGATCTAATTGCGGTTTCTTAATGAGAGGTTTTATTACTGCCAGCTTGAATATTTTTGGAACATGACCTAAAAATAAAGACGAGTTAATAATATTAAGAAGAGGCTCTTCGACTACAGGTAACACTTCTTTCTCACCAGTCGAGAGACGGGATCTGAAGAGGTGAGGAGATTGGGGGTATGTGAGAAAAAAAACCTGGCATCACAATAAGCTGTGATTGTCAAAACATTTGGTAGCTAAACAGAATTCTATTAAGTTTAGTGACAACATGTTTCAATGTTTATCTACATGGTACAATGACTGGTAGGCTACTGTTTTTTTATTATTGCTTGACATCTTGACAATATCGATTAATTTGGATAATTATTAGGTACAGTAGATGTACATGTTCATTTTCTCAAGAAAAAAAAAATCTCACTAATGCTGTAAACATACATAGAGCCCTGTCAGCTGGTATTATTATTAAAGGTTGAAAACAACAACTCAAATTAAATATAATTTGTTTTTTATTATAATAACAACTTTCTAATATTTTATTGATATAAGTAAAAATATAATATGTAGCCTAATATAGTGGACATATTTAGCAAAACACTCCTCTCGCTAATTTTTTCTAGCTTATTGTCATTAAATGGCTTTCCTGAGGTAAATGTAACATTATGTGACATTTTTCTCCAGCTGTTTTATTGACCTCTTACCGCGGTTGAAAAACACTGATTGATCCGAGGCATATACATTTCGGTAAGTTGTATTATATCTTTCAACATACCTATTCGGTTCATGTGCCGCTTGAACTGAGGCGCTACAGCGATCTATCATGTCACATTTACATACGCCAAAATGGTATTTATTATTTGAATTTCGTTATAAAATTGACAGAATCTGAGAGCTGATCACTTGTTTTATATCAAAAGTAACCTGCTCTGTCTTGTCTGTTGGTGTCAGTGTCCTCTTTGCTTCATGATTTTTCTATGCGTGAGGAAATGGAAGCTTTAGCATTTCTGCCAGGAAGACTCAATTGCTACGTCACTTATTACCTTCTCATCTATCCAATCATGTTCTAATACTCGTGGTATAAAAGATCGGTACTTACACATGTCTGAGTTCGCAGATGCTGACGCTTCCATTCACCTCCATCCTCCCCACCACCACCAAGATGGTTCCTTCCTTCCTATACCTCCCAGGGGGTCGGCTGCGCCCCTACCTTCGTCTTCAGGCAGGAAAAGCAGAGTCCGGACCTTCGGATTGCGAGCTGTGGACGGGGCCTACGCCAAAGATCTTTATATCATAATATTGCTTGCTGGGCGGTCAATAAATGTATAATTGTTACAGTAATTATTCTCCCAAGTCTTTCTGGTTGAAATGGAAGTGTGGCGTGAGAGCGTGTGAAAAGTGTCAATTGCGTAAGTCTCATGCTCAATGCGTGAGAGTTGGCAGCCCATTCAAGTAATTCAAGTGTAATCAACCGGTCTGTTATCCAATATCCACCGTATCAGCGCTGGTTCTCGTGCCTAAGATGGACTCGCGCTCTGCGGGTGAACTTTTATCTTTAGATCGCGCCTGCGTTTCACTCTGTGGTGAGGGTGGCGTGGTTCAGCGAAGTCTGTAGTGGGAGAGCAAGGATGAAGCCGAGTAGTGAGTAAGTAGGTCAAGTGAAAAATGACGAACACCTGTCTCTGATTGCAGTAATTGGCGTGGGGAGACCACACAAAAGCCGGCTGGTGCGAGAGAGCGGAGAGAGAAACAAGGACTGGGTACTCGTGCACGACACGCGAGCTGAGCGCGGAGAGCAAAAGCGGAAAGAGAGATATTTTAAATAGTGGAAAGAGTGATACTATTATATAGTGGAAAGAGTGTTCCCTGAACGTGAACGAGGTTTATGTTAAGCGCGCACAGCGCATTTTTCCTGTTTTTTGAACCAAACAAAAGTGTACGAGTCCCAGCCACGCCGACCCCTGTCTTCTTCCATCACACCAACACTGAACCTTTGTTACACACTCATAGCCGAAAGATGCTGTGATGTGACTGACTCCATAACCTACCAATAAACAAACGGTGCACAGTTCTGAGAACATTGTATCATCCAAATTAGTTATATTCATTATCTTTAGGAATATAATTGTGTGGTTTTTATGCAAGGCGTTACAATCACGCGAAAAGACAAGAGCAACACTTGTTTAACTTAGGTGAGTCACCTTGTGTGTCTGTATGTTCTTTTGCATTTAATAAAATGATTTAAAGCACAGTAATGATTTCATAGATAAAATAAAAAATAAACATAGAGGAAATGCACCAATTCTAGGAGGGGTGCATTGTTTTAAATGAGTAAACTTACTCAATTTCTGTGTGTTAAATATGTGTCTAATGTGTGTGTTAATTAATAATATTGACTTGAATTAAGTAATATTGCCGTCGACTGAATGGGGATTGCGTTAGGGAGCCAATGTTCTTCGAGTACTATTGAACGAGCCAATGGAATTGGCGTGCGTGATTCGCATCACACACTTCGCCCCCTCGGCGCAGGTATAAGTACGGAAGTGGATGCACACACCAGTTGCCTTTCGCTTCGGAGCCGATCGTCATTGATGTCTCTGAAGAGTGCTGTTGTTTTCAATGAGCGAGTGTGTCGATGTTCTTGCGGGAAGACCTCCCAGTGTTGGTGTTTCTACAGCGCGAGTGCAGCGGTGATCGCAATTTTTTCAGTTCTCAACTGCTGTTTTAACAGCATCAAATTTGTTTGTTTTGTTGTGTGTTGACGGCTGGTTAGAGGGCGAGAGGTGAGTGCTTCACTGTTTTCAGTCTGCTGATTCAGTGTTGCTGCGTTCATTCCTTTTGTGCTCCGGCACTGGTGACAGTCCCATTTCCTAAAAGAGCAACACGGGTGTGAGTGTGTCTTTTTCAAGATGCTATTCCATCCGTGCGTTTCTGGGTGCGGTAAGGCTCTGTCCCCCTCTGACGGTCACGAAAGCTGTATCGTGTGTTTGGGCTTACAGCACGCTGAGGCAGCTTTCATGCATGAGTCATATTCTCATTGCGGGAACATGCCCATTTCGGTGTTGAGATCAAGACTCCCCTACGTCAAAAGCGTAGGTGCAGTCCCCGCCTCTGGACCCCGCCCTGGCTCTTCTTCTGGGTTACATATCTGAGGATCTAAGGGTTACAGTGAGGGGCAATCCGCCCGGCAAAGCCACGTGGATCCCTCACTCCTCTTTCGCACCGCAGCCGGTGGAGCTCCCCAATGATCCTGCTGGTCCCTCTGTAATGGGCCGACTGGCTGTTTCATTTGGGGCCCCTCCAGGGGACAGCATGTCTATTGCAGCATCGGAAGGGGAGCTTAACTCTGGAGATGATGACTCGGCTGCGCTGCCTCCCTCTGGGAGACCAGCGTTGCCCGAGCCAGATCCAGAGATGTCAGCTATGCTGAAAAAGGCCCCCGAGTTGGTAGGGCTCGTGTGGAACCCTCCACCGTGTCCCAAACCGTCTCGGTTGGATGATTAGTTTATCGGGGCGGGCCGGGCTGGTTATCAGCCCGCAGCCCCGGTACCTTTCTTTCCTGAAGTGCATGAGGAGCTTACGAGGGTATGGACGTCACCTTTCTCTGCCAGAAACCGCCTAAGTAGCTCCTCCCCCCTCACTACCCTTGACGGGGGAGCGGTGAAGGGTTATGAGGCTATCCCTCCAGTGGAGTGGTCTGTCGCAATGCAACTGTGTCCGGCGGCCGCTGCTTCCTGGAGAGGTGATCCTCGTCACCCCTCTAAAGCCTGTAAGTTCTCGTCCGCTCTTACGGGCAAGGCTTACAAAGCTTGTGGGCAAGCCGCTTCCTCTCTGCATGCCATGGCGTTGCTCCAGTTCCACCAGGCCCAGGCACTCATGAATATGCACGAGGGTAGTCCGGACCGTGAGCTCATGGGTGAGCTCCGCACTGCAACTGACCTCGCCCTCCGGGCCACGAAGGTTGCAGCTTGTGTGATCGGTTTGGCAATGTCCACACTTGTGGTCCAGGAGTGCCATCTCTGGCTCAACCTGACAGATATGAGAGAAGCGGACAAGGTTCGGTTCCTGGACTCTCCCATGTCCCAGGTTGGGTTATTCGGCGATGCTGTTGAGAATTTTGCCCAACAGTTCTCTGCAGCCCAGAGCCAGATGGAGGCTATCCGACACATCCTGCCTCGGCGGGACGCTGCTGCCTTCCCCCGCCCGCCGAGGACAGATCCTCCGCCTGCCCGTCGCCGAGGGTGTCTGCCCTCAGCCGCCTCAGCTCCCGCTGGACCATCGCAGCAGCCTACACTTAGGTCCCGACGTGGAGCCGGCCGCGGAAGGGACGCCCAGCCTGCTCCAGGCGCTACCAGGCCAGGTGCTAAGCAACAGCGGAAACCTGGATGGGCCGCCCAGGGATGGAGAAGTTTCTCTTGGAGTGGCCACAGATCCACTCCCTCTAGCCGGTTGGAGGGCTGGCTGGAGCTTTTTAATTATGTGTGTGTGTATGTTCCGCCATTGACTCCTATAAAAATGGGGTCAGCGGTACCCACATTTTCAGAAAAAGAGCAAAACTTCTCTATTCCTGGGTCTCGAGAGGGCCAGTCTGGCGGTGTGTGACCCTGTATAGCTTTACACCCCTCAGCTCCCCCTCGGTCGCCAGCAGGCAGCTTGGCGCGTTTGAGGACCCGGTCATCCGCCTTCTCACGCACCCCCTACCGCGAGTGGAGACAGGTAAGTGTTGCATTGCACACTAACACCACACTCTCCACTTTGCTGCCCCACTTCAGGCTCGGCTATCCCGCTCAAGTTAGTGATGATCATCACACTATGTGTTGAACAGACGTGCCCCTGAAAATTCAGTGATATTCATCACACCTAGTGTTGAGCAGTGCTCTTGACTTGTGCGCTCATATCTTATCCTGCTGGCGAAGAACTTGATATAGCCGCTACCTCCATCTGGTATTAAGACCAGTTATTGTAATCATGTTCTTCATGCTACTAGGTGGCCATGTGACCACCTTGGCCCAAGAACTGCAGAACATCCTGTGTGTTGCGTGTGAGGGTTTGAAGTATCAGAACAGAGACCTTCCCTTCGAGTGCTCCATCTATCTCTTTTTCAGTTTTGGAGGTGGACTCGGTCCAACACGTCTCTCCAACGAGAGTGTGTTCAGCTGGTGTGTATAGAAGTGAGAGAGGGTCCCACTGAAAGAACTTTCAGAGGCTCCTGGGGCATATGGCAGATGCAGCCACTTGGCTTCCTCCATATGAAGACCGCTTCCGCGCTAGCTTCATGATCGAGTTCCGAGGTGACCGTGGCAGAGCAGCACTCCCTGTGTGACAACAGTTCACCCCGGCCTGCTGGCAAACCCTCACCAACTGAGGGGCCATGTACAAAGGGCGTGCTTTAACGGAGGCCTGGACGACCTCTGACTGCACGGGCATTCGTGCCTCGAGTTGTTGGACATTGCTACTGTTGCGTAAGCTTCCCTCGCATGTCGCAACTCACCCGTCACCTCCTCCTTGGAGTCAGAAGCTTCTGAGGATGCTTCATTCCACTATTTTAGGGTGAGTGGAGTTTCCATTCCCTGGCGGTCCAGCTGGGTCACAACCACACTGGGGCCGCACAGTTACTCTGTTGCCTCTTCGGATTCGTCCCCCTGCCAGTTGCATATATTTCTGTCCGAGCGGACAACCCTTGGACAGACACTGGGTCTCAGCTTCACCCAGGGGTCCGCAGAAATGCGTTCCACAGTGAGCCTCCTAAAACAGTGACTATGCGATTCATTGTCGCCTGGCGCCTGTTTAAGTTCAGTGATTTCATCACACTCACGTGTTGAGTAGAAATGCTCCTGAAGCTCAGTGAATTTTATCACACTCAGGTGTTGAGCAGAAATGCTCCTGTAGATCAGTGATCTTCACACGTAGTGTTGAGCAGTGCTCCTTTCTTTTGTGCGCCTGTCGCTTGCACCTATCAGGTCAGGAGGGAGCAGGTCTTGATAGTTGCCCCTTATTGGCCCAACCAGACCTAGCTCCCTTCGACAGCCTTCCTGACTTCCCCTGAACACATTTTCAGAGAAGGGGCACGATGGCACCCGCGTTCTGATCCCTGGAGATTCTGGGCCAGTCCTACACTGGACACGGAGGTTCAGGTGGCTATTGTATGTCGTAGTTACCATGACTTCTACAAGTACCCCCTGGAAAGAGGTAGTGTGCTTAAATTAGAAGTGGAACCTATTTGTTGAGGGAGTCTTCTCTCTGTGAGGAGATCCTGGGAGCGTTCGCTCATTTCAGTGCGCTCTTTCCTGCAAGATGGGTTGGAGTAGGCTGTTTTCCTCCAACCGCAAAATGATGTTGTCTCTTTTTCCTTAACGCACATCATGATGCAGAAACATGGGAAGCATGTCTTGATCGTCAGGTTCCTGAGGGAGCAAAGGTAAAATCCTTCTGCCCCTGTTTATCCTCTTGGGCCTGATCTCTGGTGCAACTGCAACTGCAGAGACCGCCCCAGAGCCACTGCAGGCAGTGAGTTAAAAATTCTGTCTATAACAGTTCTCCTGCTTGTATGGTCTCTTCTAGAGGGTAGGGACTTGCTCGCTTCTGGTCAACGAGTTGTGCCAGGAATTCGGGCCGGCTAACTCTCACGAGCTGAGACCCCGGCCTGGATTGTGCCCAAGGTTCCTACCTCTCCTGTAAAGGGACAGGTGGTGAGCCTGCAAGCGCTACCCCGGAGGAGGCAGACCCAGCCTGGCTTCTCTGTCCATCTGCTTCATAGCGGTTAGACATGTACAGAACGCAAGCCTTAGGTCCTCAGACCAGCTCTTATCTGTTAAGGAAATCAGCAGAGAGGGAAGGCTGTTTCCAAACGAGGTTGGCCCACTGAATGGTGGCTGCCTTCATCTTGGTAAAGATTCCAAGATGTACATGTCCACTTAGGTGGTGAGCTCCTCTAAATTAGTGTTTGCTCCTACCTAGGAGTTGACAAAGTGCTTCGCTGATAGATATTCTCGAGTTGGGGGCTGGGCGACACCCATACTTGAACCGTTGCTTCCCGTGGGCTCCCTTCTCATGAAGCAAAAGTGTCGGCTTGCTGCGCCATTCCCCTCCCATGGACTGGATACATAACCCTGTTGAGTTCCTCCGCACCCCTCCGACATTGGACGTGGCGGAACGTCTGGTGTTAGGCCTACCACTCGTAAGCAGTGTGGATGGCACCCTACGGTGATCCCATATACGTGTATTGCACCATGGTAAGGCTCCCTATGGCGAGCCTGTGTCTTCCCATGGCAGAGTTTGCTCTGCCGTCACTGTCGGCTGAATCTCCCCCTACTTTAGGTTGGAGCCACCCCAGTGACTTCCATATGTTGTACTGCCCGGTCTTCGCCCAGTTCATATGTGTATTCTCCACTTTCCCCCTTCGGGTAGGGTTGGCTTCCCTTCCTCCCATGTACAGGGAATGCTTTCCTGGGACCACTGGGAAAGTAAGACTACGTCTGATGTTATCGAATGAAAGGGAACGTCCTGGTTGCGTATGCAACCCACCGTTCCCTGAAGGAGGGAACGGAGGATGTAGTCTCCTTGCCACTTCTGCTGGACCACCGCTGACTCCGGGTTACGCTCAGCTCCTCAGCGAAAAAGCAACTAGTGCGTGCATCCACTTCCGTATTTATACCCGTGCCACGGGGGCGGAGTGTGTGATGCGAATCACGCACGCCAATTCCATTGGCTCGTTCAATAGTACTCGAAGAACACTGGCTCCCTTACGCGATCCCCATTCAGTCGACGTAAGACTACGTCCTCCATTCCCTCCTTCAGGGAACGGTGGGTTGCATACGCAACCAGAACGTTCTTGAAAGTGTATTTTAAATAAATAATTGGTTAGTCAAATGCTAAATTATCTTAGTGAAAAAAAATTAAATATAACTGTAAATTTCAGACAAAATTAACTGTTGGATTTTTAGTCAATTATGTTGGTAAGTTCAACTCTAAAACTATCAAGCAAATGATATTCAGAGATTTTATTAAGTTATATTTACTGTGATATTTACTAAACCACTGAATTATTTTTTTAGAGTGTGGATGAGCAGATCATTTGGTACAGATCCATGTCACCACTCAGGGAAAAATTAGAGACCCAATGAACCAGAATAACAACACTGTGCTATTTGGGATTGAAAAACTACAGATCTAAAAACAAGGGGGTTATTGTATTGTCAACGTCACCAGAAGTTTTACCAAACAACTTTTAGAGACAGACTATAAAACATGATGTACATGGTTAGTATTCCATTATTAGTATTAGAGAGCTTAGGTATGAGCTTGTGTGCAAACTTTCGTGCTGCATTTCTTTATTTCCTAGAACTATTCCCTCATAAAACAGTTTCATGTCAGATCACACACTGAGATGTGTTCTGTTATCTGACCTTTGTATTGAAGAATGCAGGGCATGCCAAAAGAAACTAGACAAAATATTCCTTCATGTTACTGAACATCAAATGAGGTCACAACCTTTTTTGTCCAAATTCTTCAGATTTGATCTTCTTTCAAGTCAGTTTCTGACATATCTCGCTGGGTTCAGTACGTACCTATTGACAGTAAAAGATGTCATCTGTGTTATGAAACAATACAATTAAACTGTATACAGGTAAATAAGTTATGCTAAGCGGAGAGTGGAGAACAGTATAAGCTAGAGTAAAGAATCGCGAAGAAATTACGTACACAAAATCAACCATACACAGTGACCTTCAAAAGGTATGAAATAAAATTGTGCAATTCCAAAATAATCAATGAATTGAAATTTAAAAAAAATAAGTATTAGTGTAATTGGTTTTATTAAATCCTGTTTCACTGAAATTAATACATGTGTTTCATAAGGAAACCAAAAAACAAACAAACAAATGCTTTATTATCATTTAAGATTTAGATCTGAAGTCTTTATATTTACCTGTTTTGTGCTTTTCTCTCAACACATTATACAAAACTATTATCATATTTGTCCTGCGACATGCAAAAATTTTGTTTACACAACCATTGCATGTGTGTGACTTAAAAGTATATAAAACTCCCTTGCTCATAGTAGGAAGTTTGCCATGCACCAGACTGAAAAAAATTGTGTATTTGATTTACTTTTTCACTTAGAAATTTCTAGTTTCAAAAATACTTACAAAGAAATGAAAAGTAACACATGAAAATAAATACTCCTGCATGGAGGAGTGTGGTATGCATCACCCTCGGGCTGAACTCTTCGTCAGCAGCACAGTAAGTCAGGTGTCGGGTTTAGCCCTAGGTCAGCTGCGCCTGGGAGCAATCTGCCTCTCCACAGGGGCTCACTCTCCTGAGAGAACACCATTCTTATGCATTCAGAGATCGTGTGTGAGAGCGAGTGAGTGAAAAAGAGGGAGAGGGAAAAGGGAAAGAAGGAGAATGAGAGCTGATATATGAAAGAGAAAAATCATGTGTGTGTGTTTTCGCCCCCCTCTCCTCCTTTACAGACAGCTCTCAACCCCTGGTAACCCAGGCATGACTCAACTGCCATCTGGTATCCAGATGCAGGCCTACAGACTCAATCCTTCTGGTTCCGCCTTTTGCTTACCAGCTCTCTCTCCTATATGAGTGTTAGTTTCAGCGTATGTGAGTTAATATCCCCTAGTGTTAATGTCTGCTTACATGTGTTACTCTTCCCTCTCTGATGAACTGTGACCTCTGACATGATGACCCCGGTTCCACTCTTCCCTGCTGATAGAGAAAACAGCAGGGTTGTGACCAGCACATCCCTGACCCCATCTGTTTGTCCAGCCTCCTCTGCGAAGGTCAAGGGTTGCCGGAGTTCAAGTTCATTAAGTGATCCCCCCCCAAAAAACATTGTTTAACTGGTCTGAGAGGATTACCAGCTCTCTTACGAAATTGTTCTTGGGTGATGTGGGTTTATCGATAATAGAATCTGACAAAGTCTCAGTTATCTCTGCATGTTGCCTTCCGAAACTGCCGAGGTTCAGCGGATGTACAATTACCCCTAGCTAACTCATAATTGGCTAATTTTCCAGCAAGTACAGCCAGAATTGCACCAGTTCATTCATTCAAAACAGCCTACTCCAAAATTGAAATATTTTTTTTACATTCTTTACCTAATAGTCAAGTTATGCAGACTGATCTCATGAAATGGCGTATGTATGACACGCCAATTCGTATTTCCATTTTTGCCGTGCTATCAACACGCATAATCGCTTTTCAGCGTGTTTATCAACGCCTTTGACTTAACGTTATATTACTGTATTATGTATATATAGATATATGACCTACCCCAACCCCGTCCCTAAACCTACCCGTCACTGGGGTTAATACCATTTATGAGTGTTCTCCTACCATCCTAGGAAGAAAAAGATCGCTCCACAGATATAGATATAGATTTTGCTTCGTTTCGCTCGGACATTTAACGGCGTACACATACACGCGGAATCACTCGGACATTTAATGGCGTAGACATACACGCAAAAGATTTCGGCGTGGACATACACGCGGATAGCTCAAAATGCGTATAGATAACACGCCACTTGACTTGAAAGGCAAGGCAAGGCAAGGCAAGGCAAGTTTATTTATATAGCACATTTCATACACAATGGTAATTCAAAGTGCTTTACATAGAAGAAATTAAAATAATCAAAAGAAATCAGAATAATTAAAACAGTTTAGAATAAAAGATAAAATACAGAAATCAGAATAATTAAAACATAAAATAAAATACAGTGCAAACAGTCGGACGAACAGTGGCACAGTGCTCATTCAGTAAATGCACAGCTAAACAGATGTGTTTTGAGTCTGGATTTGAATGTGACTACTGTAGGAGCACATCTGATCTCTTCTGGAAGCTGGTTCCAGCTGCGGCTGGCATAGTAGCTAAAAGCAGACTCGCCATGCTTAGAGTGAACCCTTGGTATTTCTAGCCGATGTGATCCTAATGATCTGAGTGATCTGTTGGGTTTATATTCACTGAGCATATCTGCAATGTATTGAGGTCCTAGGCCATTGAATGATTTATATACCAGTAATAATACTTTAAAATCAATCCTAAATGTAACTGGCAGCCAGTGTAAAGACCTGAGGACTGGTGTGATGTGTTCATATTTTCTGGTTCTGCTCAGAATCCTAGCAGCAGCGTTCTGTATGAGCTGCAACTGTCTTATGGTCTTTTTGGGAAGGCCAGTGAGGAGTCCATTACAATAATCCACCCTACTGGTGATGAAAGCATGCACAAGTTTTTCTAAGTCTTGACTTGAAACAAAGCATCTAATTCTTGCAATATTTTTCAGGTGATAATATGCTGATTTAGTTATTGCTTTGACATGACTACTGAAACTAAGGTCTGACTCCAGAGACACACCCAGATTCCTGACTTGATTTTTAGTTGTTTGACCCCTAGACTGAAGGTATGCGTTCACCTTGAGAACTTCATCTTTGTTTCCAAACGCAATGACTTCAGTTTTGTCTTTGTTTAACTGAAGAAAGTTTTGGCACATCCAATTGTTTACTTCATCAATGCATTGGCAAAGGGAGTCAATGGGGCTGTAATCGTTAGGCGATAGGGATAAGTAGAGCTGTGTGTCGTCTGCATAGCTATGGTAAGCGATTTGGTTCTTTCTCATTATTTGGCTCATTGGGAGCATGTACAGGTTGAATAGGAGTGGCGCAAGAATTGAGCCTTGAGGGACTCCGCATGTCATGGATGTCCACTCAGACTTATGGTCTCCTATACTCACATAATAACCTCTGCCTCCTAAGTATGACCTGAACCATTTTAGGACTATCCCAGAAACCCCGACCCAGTTTTCCAGCCTGTCAAGAAGTATTTTGTGATCGACAGTGTCAAATGCAGCACTGAGGTCGAGTAGTACCAGCACTGATAATTTGCCTGTATCAGTATTTAAGCGAATATCATTTATTATCTTTATGAGCGCGGTCTCTGTACTGTGGTGCGGTCGGAAACCAGATTGAAAATGGTCAAAGTATCCATTCGAGCTTAAGAATTTGTTCAGCTGATTGAAGACAACTTTTTCAATGATCTTGCCTATGAAAGGAAGATTTGAGATCGGTCTATAGTTGTTTAATATGGTCTTATCCAGATTGCTCTTTTTCAGGAGGGGCTTGACAACAGCAGTTTTCAGGGAGGTCGGAAAACTCCCAGAGAGAAGTGAGGCATTTACCACTTCTAGGAGATCTGCTTCTAAGCTGTGTAACACATTTTTGAAAAAAGATGTGGGAAGTGCATCAAGGGCGCAGGTTGATGTTTTTAGTTGCTGTACGGTTTCTTCCAAAATTTTGCCATCAATTTCTTCGAAATCAGACATAGTGGCTACTTTCTCGTCCTGTTGTCTGATCTGCCTGACACCAGCGCAACTCAAGGATGTGCTGATCACCTTTCTGATATTATTGATTTTCTCAGAGAAGAAAGAAGCAAACTCACTGCACTTTCTCACTGAGAGCATTTCACTTGGAATCTGGCTTGGGGGGTTTGTCAGTCTCTCTACAGTAGCAAAAAGAGTGCGCGTGTTGTTTATATTGCTGTTTATAATATTCGAGAAAAAAGTCTGTCTAGCTTTGCTTAGTTCCTTATTAAAAGCATGGATGCTGTCTTTGTAGATGTTATAATGGACTACAAGTTTTGTCTTCCGCCACATGCGCTCTGCTTTTCTGCATTGTCTTTTCATATTTTGCACTGCTGTTGAGTTTCTCCAAGGTGCTTTTTGTCTGCCACTCTTCTTCCTGACTTTCACAGGAGCAATATCATCAATTACACTCTTAACTTTTGAGTTAAAAGAATCAAGGAGAAAATCAACAGAGTCAGCAGATATGCTTGGTGTTAAAGATATAGCCTTCATAAATAGTACACTAGTGTTCTCATTTAAGCATCTCTTCTTGACAGACACAGATCTAGCTTCAATGGCAGGAGAGATCAATATATCAAAGAAAATACAAAAATGATCAGACAGTGCTACATCCTTAATAACAATTGATGAAATGTTTAGACCCTTACTGATAAGTAAATCTAGAGTGTGTCCACGATTATGTGTGGCTCCATGTACATGCTGAGTCAGATCAAAAGTTTTTAAAACAGTTTTGATTTCTTTTGCCATATTGTTTTCTGCATTATCTATGTGAATGTTAAAATCTCCAGCAATGGCAAAGCAGTCAAACTCTGAGGAAATAGAACTTAACAGTTCTGTTAAGTTCTCAGCAAAA
Source organism: Siphateles boraxobius (assembly GCF_051911475.1). Lineage (NCBI taxonomy): Eukaryota > Metazoa > Chordata > Actinopteri > Cypriniformes > Leuciscidae > Siphateles > Siphateles boraxobius. Next base: position 17,050,597 of record NW_027508734.1, read on the forward strand.
GCTGGAGAGTATTTTGGAGGCCTGTAAACAATGATAAGTAAAATGCGTGGAGCACCTTTTAACACAATACCCAGATATTCGAAAGACGGGTAATTCCCAAATGATATTTGCTTACATTGATAGACATCTTTATAAAGAGCAGCTAAACCTCCGCCTCTTCTGACAGCTCTGCAGACACTCATAAAAGTAAAGTTAGGAGGGGCTGTTTCATTGAGGACTGTTGCACTGCAACTTTCTTCTAGCCAAGTTTCATTTAGCAACATAAAATCCAGGTTGTATGTGGTTATTAAGTCATTGACTAAAAGTGATTTATTTTTAAGTGAGCGGATGTTTAAAAGTGCTAACTTAACAGTCTTACTTTTTGTCCCCACAGCAATCTTGGTATGTCGTGTAATAGGCACCAGATTAGATGGGTTTGCTGTACGGCTTTTGAAGGCCTTAGACTTTCTATCATGTAATTGAACAGCAATAGAAAAAGATACAGGCACACTGGGTTCCCGCTTGTTCTGTAAACATTTGAGAAAGTTATTGTTATCATAGCGGGGACCCGACACATATCACTGAGAGCTGGTATCAGTTGTTTTTGGTTCACCTCGAGCCGCTGGAGGAGGGTGTGGGCCCTGGCGCTGTGGCAGAGGCCGAAGAGCTCTCACAGGGGGAGGGGGAGGGCGAGCTGGGCCCGTAGGCTTTGGTGGTTGTGGGGCCTGGCGTTTTTTGGTTGGTATCTGGGGGCTCGCAGCAAAAGAGTGGGATAGTCTAGTTCCAGCGTGCACCAGTTGTTCCATTTTCTCTGAGAAGCACAGAAGTGGAGATGCTGGAGAGAGTGATAATGTTTCCAGTGAGAGTGATTTTTGCTCTGGTGTTATTGGAGGCTGTAATGTGCTGTCCTGGTTTCCCTGGCTGTTTTCCAGAAAGTCATCCTTGGGTGCTGTATCTTGGAGCAGTGCTGGTATGTCACAGTCTGTCTGTGGTGAGCTCTGTGGGCAGGGCTCAGCTGAGATTGTGTCCGTGAGCAGAGGTTGTTGTGGCTGAGTGGTGTTATCACTGTCCTTGTGTGATGTGTCAACCGCTTGTCCATTCAGGGGCTGAAGTGAAATCCTGTGGTCATTCATACTGTATCCAGGTGTGTGTGTGCCATTCAGGTTGAGTGGATTGGCACACATTGCAGAAGGATGACGGAGGGAGAAGTAGATATTGTCCTTTAGCACTCTTGAACCAAGTTTGTTTGGGTGGTGGCCATCCTGTTGAAACAGTTGCCTCTGACTCCAGAAAAGATTGAAGTTGTCAATAAAGTTCACTCCTTTTATATTGCAGGTTTTTTGCAGCCATGTATTAAGCCCAAGCAACCGTGAAAACCTGTTTGTTCCTCTTGCTGGGAGTGGTCCACTGATGAATGTTTGAACTTTCAGTCTTTTAAGTGTTTCAAAAAGTTCATTGAAATCCTTTTTAAGAAGTTCCGACTGCTCTTTATGAATATCATTCTTCCCCACATGAATGATGAGTCGATTTGCAGTCTTATGTTTCATCAGAATGTTCTGAAGTTCCCTGTTTACATCAGATGTTGTTGCTTGTGGAAGGCAGCACGTTGTTGTATCCCTGCTATTAATGTTTCTGATTACGGAGTCGCCCACTATCAGAGTCCTGGGCCCGGCTGCGCTGTGAGCTGAGTGCCGCTGTCTGCTCGACCTTGAGCCCCAGTTAGCATCAGTGTTAGCTACTGGCTGATTCTGTCTGTGTGTGATCACATTCATCAAATTTGGGGATTCCTCATTCATTAATACTTCAAATCTGTTCTCAAGATGTATAGGCGGTGGTAGGAGACCAGTGTTTGCAGTCCTTGTCAGAGCCGTATCTGGGGTAGAGGATGCTACTGCAGTAATATGTGATGCTCGTGACAATCTGATGTCTCGAGTGCCTTTGGGTCTCGCACCCTGTTTGTGCCATCGATTAGTAAAACGATCGGCTTGTTTCTCTACACTCAGTATGGCCTGTCGAGAAGGACTAGATTCATGGGACTCACCGGCTGTATGCTGAGGACGTCCATGACGAAGCTCTGTTGTGTGTTCCGTCTGGTTTGGTGGTCCCGCAATTAACTTTGTTTCAAGAATTGCAATCCTTTGTAAAAGTCTGTGGCAGTTGGAGCAGCAAGTAGATTCCAGAGGAGGCATTTTCTTATCCTTATGAATGTAGGCAGTTTTGTTTTCTCTTCCCCGGAATGTAAGCTTTCAGTGGGAGGCTGGTTGAATAAAATAATTCTGCTTTTTTTTTTGTAGTAATCCAAACGTTTGAGCACTGTGCTGATTTGCTGAAGTTAAAATTAGGTGATAAAAGGAGATAAAATATAGAAATATAAAAGCGATAGAGCAAAGCGCGGAGCAGTAAGCGAGAGCGTCCGAACAGTAGCTGAGCAGGAAGTAGAATGAAAGTGGCGTGTATGTTTACGCAAAGTCATGATGTCATGTTGAGTTATGAAAGACAGTTTAAAGCAGGTAATTCTGAGGTGAAGTTTACAATAAGAAATAAAGTTACATTGTGAGAAAAAATGTAACAATTATGAAAAATAAAAAAGGATTGTGAGATATAAAGTCGTTATTGTGTGGGATGTAGTTGCAATGAAGATAAATAAAGAAATAAAGCTGCAATTATGAGAAAGTTGTAATTATAAGATATGGCCACATCATGAGATAAAATCGCAATTATGAGAAATATTATATAATATATAAAACTATATCTGTGTCATATGAAGTTACAATTCTGAATAAAGCTACAATTTTGAGAAAATTGTAATTGTGAGAAACAACGATTAGAAATATGCAGTTGCAATCAAAATTACTCAACCCCCCGGAGACTGTGATAATTTACAAATGTGAGCTTTTCTAAGGATACAGATTTTAAAAAAAAATGTAATGCTGCGAGAAGCATTTTTTCGGGGTTCAAACATTTAAGGCCTTTAAGCACACATGCATAAAAGTTATAAAGTTTTATTTAGCAAGCATATTACCATCTTGATCATAGATGGAAAGGACCTTTTACAGCCAATACAGGCAATTTACCATTGGAATTAAATTGTATGTATAACAGTTTTGTGGCAAATTAAAAGTGAAAAGACCTATTCAACACTGCTGTTTTTAAGTCACTAATTTGTATGGCATGGTACAAAATTGTGTTAAAACACAATTAAGCCTTTGGAAACTCTATAACAAAACTGAATTAGCTTGTGATGTTATACATACATACCTACATACCTACATTAAGCCCATGTATGTGCAGACGTTTAGTAGCAAATATGGCCGAGTCAAAAAATCTCTCACAAAAGCTATAGAGAACAAATTGTTTCATTACATTATAAAGTTTCTGGCAACAAGAAGATTTCCAAAACACTAAACGTTCCTTGTGACACAGCTGGTAGCCTTATTCACAACTTTAAAATGTGTTGTACCAGAAAACCTTTGAGGGTTTGTGAGAAAAAACACAATATCATTAAGGGGAATAAAATATTTGATCAGAGCAAATGAGAAAACCCCTCAATTTACTGGCAAAGACTTGCAAGATGACCTGATGAAAGGAGGAAAAAACATTTCAATGCAGAGCAGAAGAAGTACACTAGACAAGCATGGCCTTCATGTTGGGACATCTTGCTGAATGCCACTCTTGACCAAGAAGAAAACTTGAAGACTTGAATATGCTAAAATTCATTTGGATAGACCTGTGGAGTTCTAGAAGAATGGTTGATGGAGTGATGTGACCAAACTGGAACTTTTTGGACCCAAGGATCAGTGGTATGTCTGGTGCAAAAAAGGCCATGCTTCTGAGCAGAAGAACACTATCTCCATGGTCAAACAAGTTATGGTGGTGTTTTGCTGTTGCAGGAAGTGAAAATCTTGACTATTTGATCAATGTACTTTCCTACAGGATAGCCATCCCAAAATATACATCCAAATCTACCTAAGCTTGGTTCAGGGATCAGTTGTAGAGTGTTCTTGAGTGGCCTGTACAGTCTTCAGATTTAAATATCATTTAAAATATTTGGTAGACTTTGAAGTAAGCAGTGGTAACGTAAAAAACAAAGATTATCATGATCTGGAAGCTTTTCCAAGCCAGGAATGGGCCAAGATTGCAGTAGAGAGGTGACAGAAGCTTCTAAGCACTTATAGGTAGTGTTCATTGGAGGTTATAAAGATTCTGCACAAAACGGAAGTTTTGGGGGTTGAATAATTTTGAACACAAATGTTTAGAGCCATTTTGATTTATTTAAAAAAAATATATATATTTCTCAACTTTATCAACTTAAGGTTCTCAGAATCCCTCAAATGTGTATTAATAAACTTTCTAGAATAGTTCATTGATTCCTTTGTTGAATTGTTTTCATAAAATATTGTTCTTGGCAGCAAAATGTCTTGTAGGTCAAGGGTAATACTGTGTAATACTACACAACTGTGTAATATTATACAAATATATGAATATAAAATTGTGTGCTTTAAATCTGTGAGATATAAGGTTGTAGTTACAAGAAAAAAAGTAACAATTATGAGAAAATAAAATATATAATTGTATGATTAGTCACAATTGTTAAATATTATGTAGAAATTGAAATAAATATACAATTGTGAAATATAATATCAATTAGAAAACTAAAGTTAAAATAGCCTTTTTATTTTTTTCTCTCTAAGACAGAAACAGGATTCCATATAATCTTCAATGTATATCTGACAGATAATTATCCAAAACAAATCAGTTTCTGATTTAAAGCCTTGATCGATTGCTCCTGTCTGCCTTGCTGCTGAGTGGTTTGCGTCTCTAAGCTCCGTATTGCTTTCTGTTTTGAATCTTGATTTACTATCATTCCGTGTTGTTTATATTACTAATTATATCTCACTCATCACCACACTTTAATCTGACATCGCTAGCTTCTAAATATTGCTGAATATTCGATCCCATACTTCAAAAGCACTTATTGTTAATGATATGATTACAGATTATAACCTAGATGTGCTGTTTGACAGAAACCTGGCTAAAACCAGACGATTAGATTACTTTTAATGAGTCCACCCCACACGATTACTGTTATAAACATGAGCCTTGTCTGAAAGGCAAAGGGGGAGGTGTTGCTGTAATTTATAGTAATATCTTCAGAATTACTGAGAAGTCTAGTTTTAAATATAATTCTTTTGAAGTGTTGTCTTAATGCAGTATCTAGTGTAAATGATAAATCACGTTTGAGATTTGTGCTGGCTACTGCATACAGGCCCCCGGGGTACCATACAGACTTTATCAAAGAATTTGCTGATTCTCTATCAGAGTTAGTACTGGCTGCAGATACAGTCCTAATTGTCGGTGATCTTAATATACATGAAGATAACGAAAAAAAAATGCAATGGGATTGGCATTTAAAGACATTCTAAACTCTATTGGAGTTAGACAACACATGTCAGGACCTACTCATTGTCGTAATCATACTCTGGATCTAATATTATTGCATGGAATCAATGTTGATAGCGTTGAAATTCTACAACAGTGCGATGACATCTCAGAACATTATCTAGTCTCGTGTATACTTCATTTAGCCAAGGCTGCAAAGTCGACTCCGTGTTACAAATACAGATGAAACTCGAAAACTTAGAATATTGTGCAAAAGTTACTTTATTTCAGTAATTCAACTTAAAAGGTGAAACTAATATAATATATAGACTCTTTACATGCAAAGTGAGATATTTCAAGCCTTTATTTGTTATAATTTTGATGATTATGGAGTACAGCTTATGAAAACCCTAAATTCATAATCTCAGAAAATTAGAATATTGTGAAAAGGTTCAGTATTGTAGGCTCAAAGTGTCACAATCGAATCAGCTAATTAATCCAAAACACCAGCAAAGGGTTCCTGAGCCTTTAAATGGTCTCTCAGTCTGGTTCAGTAGAATTTACAATCATGGGGAAGACTGCTGACAGTTGTGCAGAAAACCAAAGAAAAGTGTTGAAGAAAAAGGTGCACAAGCAACAGGGATGACCACAGCCTGGAGAGGATTGTCAGGAAAAGGTCATTCAAATGTGTGGTGGAGCTTCACAAGGAGTGGACTGAGGCTGAAGTTACTGCATCAAGCCACCACACACAGACGGATCCTGGACATGGTGCTTCAAATGTCGTATTCCTCTTGTCAAGCCGCTCCTGAACAACAAACAACGTCAGAAGCATCTTACCTGGGCTAAAGAAAAAAGGAACTGGTCTGTTGCTCAGTGGTCCAAAGTCCTCTTTTGTGATGAGAGCAAATTTTGCATCTCATTTGGAACCCAAGGTCCCAGAGTCTGGAGGAAGAATGGAGAGGCACACAATTCAAGATGCTTGAAATCCAATGTGAAGTTTCCACAGTCAGTGATGGTTTGGGGTGCCATGTCATCGGCTGCTGTTGGTCCACTGTGCTGTATTAAGTCCAGAGCTAACGCAGCCATCTACCAGGAAATTTTAGAGCACTTCATGCTTCCTTCAGCAGACAAGCTTTATGGAAATGCTGACTTCATTTTCCAGCACGACTTGGCACCTGCCAACACTGCCAAAAGTACCAAAACTTGGTTCAATGACCATGGGATTACTGTGCTTGATTGGCCAGCAAATTTACCTGACCTGAACCACATAGAGCAGTGCTTCTCAATCTTTTTTCAATAACGTACCCCCTATCAAAATTTTCTCAGCCAAGTACCCCCTGACCGGCCCCAATCATTTGACATAGAAATAAAAGCTATGACTTCGATATAGTGATGTGCCATCATTATGAGATTTATTAAACATTGTGAATGAAAAAACATTTGCAATAATAAAAATTTGCAATAATAAACAATGTATAATTACCGATAACCGATCACGCAGTTTGAGTACACATTGACTGGCCCCAAACATATTTGATAAAAGAAACCTACATAAAAAATATATATTGTTACGTCCAAGGACGTATATTTTTGTGAAGTGCATGGTACTGTGATCTGTGTGTGCTTTCTTTGTTGTTTTGGTGTCTCCTGCTCTCTTTTGTCTCCTCCCACTTTTTCACTCTGGCAGGTAGCTGATTACATCTCCAGCTGAACCTGCTTATCAACCAGGAGGGACGCAGCATAAAAGCCAGCAGAGCTATCATTCAGAGAGAATGATAAGTATAGTGACTATTTGGTCATGTTCACTGATGGGTCTAAAGACCCTGAGCCTGGAATCTGCTTTGTCTGGATCTGCTTTCAGTGTACCAAAGATGGGGTTAAAGATGCAGAAGAGACTCTCTGATAATTTATCAGTATTCACCGTGGAGTTGGTGGCAGTTTGGTTGGCATTGCAGTGGGTAGAGGAAGTTAAACCAACAAAAGTTGTCATATGCTCAGACTCTAGTGCAGTTCTGAAGAGTCTACAATCGTTTAAGTCACAAGCAAGACAGGACATAATATGTGAAGTATTAGAACTTCATTCATGGATTTGTCAGATGGTGGTAAGGGTAAAGTTTGCATGGGTTCCAGGACATGTGGGGGTAAAGGGTAATGAATCTGTAGATAGATTGACAAAACAAGCTAGTAAACGGGAAGCTGTTGAAATAGCAATTTCAATAAGTAAAGCAGAAGCCAAAGCACAAATCTGGTCAAAAAATTATAAAAAATGGCAGGTTCAATGCTGTAACGTTTCGTGTTCCGGACAGAAAACAAACCAACGGAGAAGTTCTCAAAAACGTCTTTACTTTTCAACATCCAAATACAGACTACCAAACTACCGAAGCCGATTTGCTCCGGAAAAGTCAAACTCGTTTCTATAATAAACCATTAAAGTAATTACTGCATTTGCAATACTGAACCACAAGATGGCAATCTCTACCTGTTAATTACCCCAATATATTACACTCCTCCCCTTTTAGTTTTTTTTTTTTTTTTTTTTTTTTTTACATAGTCCCTTTAATTTAGCAATAATAACCAACTACTAATCTTTCATGTTACTCAACCAAAAAACAAAAACTATTTCCCTGAACAGTTTCTAGATTTTGCAAAAAACATTCTATTTGCACAACAAAATAAAAAAAAAATCACTTTGCAGCTTAACCCTATACTGGATCAACATAGCTTTTCCATACGACATACTGCCAGTTATAAGTCCAGTTTTTTAGGTGGAACCCGGACCCTCTCTGGGTACCTCCGTTTCTCAGGTGAGCTCTTGATTTCTGTGTGCGATGGTGACATATCGACAACCTGTTCAGCTGGAGTAATGAGAACCGTAGGCGGCGCTGGCTTCACTGGTGTACTGGGGACAACAGCTGGAAAAACACAGTCCTTGGTGACTGGTTGTACATGCTCAACCACTGATGAAGGCAAAACAGTGTTTATTTGTTCACCCTTTTCTCGCCATGGCAACATGTGGTCGACATGCACTGTGCGTTGCCTCTGTCCCTCCTGTACCATGTATGTGACAGCTCCCAGTCTTTTCAGCACTTTTGCCTGCATCCATTTCTCTACTCCTCCCCTGAAATTTCGGACACGGACAGCTACCCCATCCTGGAAAAAACGAAGACATGAACCACCACTGTCATGATGACGTTTCTGTGCAGCTTGTTTCTCTTCAACCCGACTGGCAAGCCTGGGCTTCAGCAAACTGAAACGGGTCCGAATCTGGCGCTTCAGAAATAACTCAGCCGGAGTCCGACCAGTCACTGTGTGAGGTGTACTGCGGTACATGAGCAAAAAATTTGCAAGTCTATGACTAAGTGGTAAGGAACCCTTTTTCTCCGCTTCCAACACATCCTTCGTCAATGTACGTTTCAAAATCTGCACTGACCTCTCTGCAGCTCCATTTGATGCAGGATGGTATGCAGGTACAGCAATGTGTTTGATACCGTTTCCCTCCAGAAACTGTGTAAACTCCCTCGACACCAGCTGTGGACCATTATCTGATACCAGCTCTTCTGGCAGTCCATACGCAGAGAACAGGCTTCGCAGCACTACAATGGTGTTTTGAGATGTGGTGGAAGCCATGGGAAAAACTTCTAACCACTTTGAATGGCTATCAACCACCACCAAAAAATACTGTTTATCCTTCTCTGCAAAATCAATGTGAATTCTTTGCCACACTCTTTCCGGCCACCTCCAGTGGTGCAGCGGTGCGACTGCTGGCATTTTCTGAACAGCTTGGCAGATAGAGCAACCTTTCACCAGCTCTTCAATTTCTCCATCACAACCAGGCCACCACATGTAACTGCGAGCGAGAGCTTTCATGCGGCAGATACCTGGGTGCACATGATGAAGGTCTTCCAGTAAGCGCTGTCGATAACCTGGGGGTATGATGACTCGCTGGCCCCAAAGAATGCAACCTTGTTCCGCTGACAACTCCTGCCTGCGTATGAAATAAGGCCGCAATGCTTCCTCCTGAACATGACTAGGCCATCCATTCATTGTGTAGCTCCACACTTTGTTCAGTGTAGGATCTTTTAAAGTAGCTCTCTCAATGTCTTCCGCATCCACTGGTAGTTCCTCCATGTGTGAGAAGTAAAAAATACCTCCCTCTTCTCCTGTGTTGTCGAATGAGGCAGTGGGTAAGCGAGACAGAGCATCAGCGTTTGCATGATCAGCTGATCTCCTGTACTCAATATCATAGCTGTATGCCATGAGGATGAGAGCCCAGCGTTGCATCCTTAATGCTGCCAATGTTGGAACTGCTGACTTTGGTCCAAGGATAGTTAACAACGGTTTGTGATCTGTGATCAGTGTGAACTTCCTCCCATAGAGGTATTTATGGAATTTCTTAACTCCAAAGATGATGGCCAATGCCTCTTTTTCGATTTGGGCATATTTCTTTTCAGCCTCAGTTAACGTCCTTGATGAAAAAGCTACCGGCCGTTCCTCTCCGTTCTCCATCACATGGGAAATTACCGCCCCTACTCCATAAGGTGATGCATCACAGGCAATCCGGAGTGGCAACCGTGTGTTGTAATGCACCAACACCTTACTTTGCTGTAATAGCTGCTTTGCATCTTCAAATGCCTTAGCACACTCCGAAGTCCAACACCACTTTTCCTCTTTTCTCAACAGGTTGTGTAGAGGGTGGAGTAAGGTGGAAGAATTTTGCAGGAAACGGCTGTAGTAGTTAAGAAGCCCTAAGAAAGACTTCAGTTCCGTGACATTTTTTGGCTCAGGCGCTTTGTTTATGGCTGCCACCTTTTCATCCGTGGGGTGCAGGCCATCCTGGTCAATGCGATGTCCCAGATACTCCACACTGCTCTGAAAAAACTGACATTTTGACAATTTCACCTGAACACCATGATTTTCCAGACGGGTGAGCACTTCATCCAGTTTTTTCAAATGATTCTCCTCAGATGAAGCAGTGATGAGAATATCATCCAGGAAACATGTCACATGGTCCAGCCCTTGTAAAATCTGGTCCATTACAGACTGAAAAATCGCAGGTGCACTAGAAACACCATAGCTGAGGCGATGAAATTTGTACAGGCCCTTATGAGTGTTAATCGTCAGATACTTCTCTGATTCCTCATCTAACAGCAGCTGCTGGTAAGCATGAGACAGGTCAAGCTTACTGAACGATGTTCCTCCTGCTAAAGTAGCAAACAGATCTTCGGTATTAGGCAGTGGATATGTTTGCTCTTCAATACACCGATTAATACTGACCTTGTAATCACCACAAATCCTAATTGTTTTGTCTGCTTTTGGCACAGTTACAATCGGAGAGGCCCACTCACTCATTTCAGTCTTTGAAATCACTTCCATTTCCTCCAACCTGTCCAACTCCTTTTCTACTGCTTCCTTTAATGCGTAAGGAACAGGGCGCGCTTTGCAAAGAATTGGTGTGGTGCCTGGTTTTATGCGGATTTTGGCTTTAAAACCCTCTATGCAGCCTTTTTTCTCAGCAAAAACGGCCTGGTGGCGCTGTAACACCTCGTTGACTCCTGGGGTCCACTCTGCCTGTGTGAACACCCTGTCCACTGTGAAAATCTGTTTCCAGTCCAGGTGTAGTTCCTTTAGCCAGTTCCTACCAATCAGAGCTGGTCTACTTCCTTTCACCACCACAAGAGGTAAGGTAACTTTCTGTGATTCATACTGCACTGGTATCTTGATGTATCCTCGAACAGCGATACATTGGCCTGAATACGATTTCAGTTTTAACTTGGGGGCTGGTTTTAACAGGAATTGGTTCAGATTTGTCTGGTAGTAATCCTCTGAGATCACTGACACCGCTGACCCTGTATCCAGCAGCATTGTTGTGCTCCTATCACCCAATGCGACATCCACTGTGTACCCCTTCTCACAGCTTGAGGTGGAATATAATGCATACACTCCAAAAAGTTCAGCCTCTTCATCTTCTCTAGATGTATTCCCTTCAGCTTCCACATACTGCGTTTGAGAAATGGCTTTTCCTTTTCTACATGCACGTGCTATGTGTCCAATTTTGGCGCAGGAATGACACTTTTCATTCTTGAATCTGCAGTCACGTGCTGAGTGTCTTCCACCACATCGGTAGCATGTCTGTGATGTTCCAAAATTACTTTTTTCTCCTTTTTGGCCTTTTCTTTGAGCTTTATTATCCTTCTGTCGTCTAAACTGTCCTTTCCTCCCCTTATCAGAAAACCCTGCCCCTGACAAGGCATTTACCTGATGAGCCTGGCTGTGTCCAGAAAACTCCATGGATTTCTTTGACGCCAGCTCCATTGCTACTGCAATCTCACAAGCTTTCGGGAAGGTCAAATCCTTTTCAGATAGCAATCTGCGCTGCACGGCATCCGAGCGTAATCCACTCACGAAACGATCTCTCAGCGCGTCATCCAAATACTGTCCAAACATACAAGTGGCTGATAACTGCTTCAAAGCTACCACATAATCAGAGACAGATTCCCCGTCCCTCTGATTACACTTTTGGAACCGAAAACGTTCCGCGATTACAATCGGTGCTGGCTTATAATGTGTGCTCAGTGCTCTCACCAGATCAGAATACTCCATAGTACTCGGTACGGTCGGCGACACCAGATTTTTCAACAATTTATAAGCATCCGCCCCAATCACCGAGAGAAACACACACACCCTCTTTTCATCCTTGATTTCGTTTGCCAACATCCACTGTTCCAGACGTTCCAGATATGACTCAAAATCCTCCTTCGCATCAATGTATTCATCCACGCGACCGACTGGCACAGCCATTTTAGATTTTTTTGTCGAGGCTAACTGCTAACTCTCAAAGCACACGTGCCTGGTTCCTCCAAAAACCTTTTTTCACGACCAGTGTACGGTTACTTTTACAGTGCAGTGCGGCAGTGGCATTCGTTTAATATCCTCGTCGCCATTTGTAACGTTTCGTGTTCCGGACAGAAAACAAACCAACGGAGAAGTTCTCAAAAACGTCTTTACTTTTCAACATCCAAATACAGACTACCAAACTACCGAAGCCGATTTGCTCCGGAAAAGTCAAACTCGTTTCTATAATAAACCATTAAAGTAATTACTGCATTTGCAATACTGAACCACAAGATGGCAATCTCTACCTGTTAATTACCCCAATATATTACAAATGCGATGCAGAGGAGAAAGGGAGACATTTATATAACATTCAACAAAAGGTTGGGACAGAGTGGGTCATGGGAAGGAAACGAAGGGAAGAGATTATCTTCACTAGGTTAAAAATAGGTCACTGTGGGTTAAATAAGTATTTACATATTATGGGTAAGTTCATTTCAGGTAGATGTGATTTTTGTGATATTATTGAATCTGTGGAAGTGTCAGACATTTTTGAGTGTCAGAAATATGAGAGGGAAAGGGCAAAGATGAGTGAGGGCAAAAGAAGGTTAGGGGGGAAAGGGAATTCACTTAGGGAATTGCTGGATAAGTCATTAAATGATATGAGTACACTGTTATTTTGATTCTTAAAGGAAACAAGACTGGTAGAAAGGATACAGTTTTTATTTTATTTATTTTTTTATCTCCGGTTCACACTCCAGTACAGTAGGTGGCGGTAATGCACCATTAATGTTAGATGCCAACCGTTAAGCAAAAAGAAGAAGAAGAAGAATTCAGAGAGAACCTTTCTTCAGAACATGGTCTGTGTCCTGCCCGGCCCAGTTGTTGAGAGCTGTTGTGTTCCTTGTCGTGGACCTGTGCAACACTGTGGCTCTTTCTGTTGTTTGGCCTAGAGAACTGTTGATTTATTGCTGCTTATTGTTAACTGCTGGAGCCCACGCTCTGTTGCTTCTTAGTGAGATGTCCCAGTCCATACATTTTGCTTTATCATTTAAGCTGTTATTCATCTGATTATTTGCTTAGTTCATTGTCTGGGAACTGTAGGGAGGTGGGTTCCATTTTTATTTTGCTATTCCCTGTTTTCTCTTGGTTTGTGGTCAGGTAGGGAGAGAGTGTATATTTCTGTAATTTATTTGTATTTTCTTTAAGAGGTTTAGTAAGAAATTGACTCCCCAGGCAGACTAAACTTTTGTTTGTTATTTTGGCATTGCCCCTCCTGAAGTCTTTGTTTCCTTCCCAATTTACTCTCTAAGTAAATTGTGTTGTGTTAAGAACTTTTGAATAAAATTGTTGAAAAGAACTTTGTTGTTGTGGTGCTGTGGCAGGGCCCTGACCTTAAACTTTATTATGTTATGACCCCTTGACATTTATAGGACGTAAAAATATATATACAGTGTGTGTGTGTGTGTGTGTGTGTATATGATGTGTATAACATTTTAGCTCAAAAACACTTAAACAACAAACTAATGGCGCTTTTCCATTACCAGCTCAACTCGCCTCGCTTTTTGCTCCCTTTTCCATTACAGATAGTACCTCCACAATAGTACCACACACACACATAGGACACTGGACGAAAACGAGTGTATGCTGTTTTTGATCCTCGGGATGTGGCTGTTTCTCACAGCACAAAGACAAACGTTGTTTCAGGAGAGGCTGAGGGCAGCAAAACGAAACTGCTGAAAAAAATAGCTCCGTCTGGCGTGTGCAATGATGACGCAGTGAATAGTGACGATTCTCTCTGACAAATCAACAGTCTGCAGTGCTTTCACGTCACAATTTAGTATCGCCTCAGCTCGCTCAGAACCTCGCCGGAGGTGATACGAAAAAAAGTACCCGAAAGCAGGTACAGGTACAACTTTTATACAGTGGAAAACCAAACAAAGGCGAGTCGAGCTGGTACTGTGTAGTGTGAAAGCACCATAAGTTGCACTTATAATTTAGTGCGAAACATGTGCTTGTGCTTCACTGAGGATCTTGGTCATCCCTGGTGGCAGGGAGGACACAGCAGTGATCAGACTTTTTTCCAGGCCCAGTCTGTTTCTCTGCTTTGTTTTGATCACAGTAATTTGCAGAAAATGAGGCCACACACAAATATGTGGATCCAAAGGGCAGTAGCTGCTGCAAAGCTTTTTCTCCCAGCTCAGGGTACTCCTTTTTTACACACACCCAAAACTGCGTTAGAGTGGAGTTTTCATATTTCATCCGTAGGCCATAGTCAGATGACACATCCAAGAGTTCCCTTTCGAGGGAACTCAACACTGCGTCGAGAAATCGACACTTTGGGGGTGCTCCCTTAGCGTGCGCCTCTGAAGTAAGAATGAAACTATTCCAATCCTGATTGGTGTTGCGTTCTGACGTAACATGTGACGGCATGACCGGAAGTATAAAGGTGACGCTGACACACACACATACCAGCTATCGCTCTTCAGCAAGCGCTCTATGTTGAAACTGTCTGTCACTATTTATTGTTGTCTGTCCTTGAAGATATGGCGAGTGAACGATTTACTAGATGTGTGCACCCCTGTCCTAGATTTATTGCGGGCAGAGACATGCATCTGTTATGTGTAAATTGTTTGGGAGTGCAGCACGCACAGGCAGCTCTCGAGGGAGCTGCTTGTGAGCCCTGTGAACACTGTGAAGCACTCCCATTAAGAGTGCTGCCCCCCCGGTTGGCTGTTTTTTCTAAAGATGGCCAGGCTCGCGATCCTTGCGGTTCAGGTCCCGCGTCTGTTGAGGCGGCGCGGAGGCTTAGATCGTGGGGATCGCAGAAGGATCTAGCAGATGAGAACGAGACTGCTGAGGCACTTTCTCGTTTGTCATCTGCAGATTCTATAACGCTCGTTCATGGTGCAGAAGCCCGCGTTGCGGCTTCTTCTGCCCGTGACGAGTGCCCGGTGCTTGAGCTGTCTGCTTCCGAGGAAGTGGATGTGCTCAGTATCGGGAGCGCGGAACATGAGTCACACTCGCCGGCTCATGTTCCCGCTTATGGTTGTAACGCGTGCTGTGGCCAGACTCAACATAAGCTGGCCACAAAATGAGCAGGAGGAATCTCGTCAGAGTAAATTAGACGAGAGATTCCTACAGCACCGTTTACAACCTCAGCGCCGGGGCTTGCCTTTTTTCCCAGATCTCCATAAAGAAATAGTTAGATCCTGGGAAAAGCCCCACTCATCTCGCATCTCACATAGCACATCCTGTGATTATTCTAACGTTGTGGGTGCGAGAGAGGCGGGGTATGGCAGGATGCCGCGTGTGGAGGAAGCCTTGGCGAGCTATCTTTCTCCCGAAGCGGCATCCTCGCTTAAAGCCCCGGCGCTGCCCAGCAAACCATGTAGGGACACCTCTGCATTGGTGAGCAGGGCTTATATGGCGGCTGGTCGAGCTGGTGCGTCCCTGCACTCGATGGCCATTTTGCAGGCGTACCAAGCCGACATTCTCAAAGATTTAGATGAGGGGGAGGGACCAACACCTGCTGATATTGCCGAGCTAAGAAGAGCTGCAGATTTGTCTCTCCGTGCCACTAAGGAGACGGCCCGTGCCATTGGCCGCTCCATGTCAGCTTTGGTGGCCACGGAGAGGCATTTGTGGTTAAATCTGTCGGGCATGAAGGATAAGGATCGTTCCTTTTTATTGGATGCTCCGATATCGCCTTCTGGCCTGTTCGGCGACGCAGTTTCCACTGTCGTCGACAGGTTTCAGGAGGCGAAAAAACAGTCGGCAGCTTTTCAGCAGTACCTCCCCCGCTGTTCTAGATCTGGGAAGGCTGGTCCAAGTGGCCAGCCTCAGCCGTCAGCCAGTTCCTCCCATCGCCTGGAGCAAAAGGAAAGCGTTTCCTCTCGAGCCCCTCCTACGGGAGCTTGGCAACAGAGAAAACGCTCTCATTCTAAATCCGCTGGCCAGAAGGGCGACTTGAGGGCCGTCATTCAGGCTAAGAGAGCTTCAAGAAAAAGGTCCTAGCCACAGCGATAGGACCTCTAAGGGCTGTCCCCCCCGCAGTGAGGCAACCGAGGTTGTTTTCCCAGCGGGGCCCTTCGGAAAAAGATGCTCTCTCGCCGTCACTGACTCTTCGGGTCGCATCAAATTCCAGCGAACGCACACTGTGGCGCTCGCCCCAGAAGCTTGCAAAAGAGCACCACTTATGGTCAAAAAATCATTCTCGTCCGCTTCCTGCCAGTTCGCTGCTTCAGAAGGTCGAGAACAGTGCTCGAGAAACACCCGAGGCCACCCGAGAACAATTTTTTGGAGCAGTGGTGACTTCTTCCAAATATTTCTATATGGGTCCTGAATATAATAGAAAAAGGGTACAGACTGCAGTTCGGTCACCAACCTCCCAGGTTTGCAGGGGTGTTACCAACTACAGTGGTTCCAGAACAGGCTCGGGTTATGGAACAAGAAGTAAAGGCTCTACTGGTCAAAGGGGCCATAGAATGTGTTCCCCTACCAGACAGAGAGTCAGGGTTTTACAGCCGATACTTTATAGTTCCAAAGAAGGATGGCGGGCTCAGGCCGATTTTGGACTTGAGGTACTTGAAACAGTCTCTGAGGAGGTTCAGGTTCAAGATGCTAACTATATCCATCATTGTGTACCAAATCAGGTCCGAGGACTGGTTTGTCACAATAGACCTAAAGGACGTCTATTTTCATGTCTCCATCCTTCCATGTCACAGGAGGTACCTAAGGTTTGCTTTCGGGGGCGAAGCATATCAATATCGGGTTCTTCCGTTCGGCCTAGCACTCTCTCCGCACGTTCACGAAGTGTATGGATGCAGCTATGGCTCCTCTCAGACTCCAGGGCATTCGTATACTAAATTATATCGACGACTGGGTTATATTGGCTCAGTCTCGGGAAATGGCAGTTCGGCATCGATATGTCGTCCTTGGCCACATTCAGAATTTGGGGTTGAGACTCAACACGAAAAAGAGCGTGTTGGAACCAGCCCAGGAAACAACGTTTCTGGGTGTGGTATGGAATTCGATTACGATGCGGGCACACATATCTCCCGCACGTGTCCAGTCCATCATAAATATGGTTTCAGGAGTAAAGCTAGGTCGGGCCATCACTGTGAAGCAATTTCAAAGATTGCTGGGCCACATGGCAGCGGCATCCAATTTTTTTACCTTTGGGCCTTCTACATATGAGGCCCCTTCAGTGGTGGCTAAAAACCCAGGGGTTTTCTCCCAAGGGGAATCCGTTTCGTATGATCAGAGTAACGCGCAGATGCCTTCGTTGTCTACAAACTTGGAAGAAACTTCCAAACCTTGTCCCAAGGGCCAGTGTTGGGAGCGTCATGTCGCCGGAAATCCGTTTTGTCAGACGCGTCCCTCACTGGCTGTGGCGCGGTCATGGACGGCCGCTTTGCTAGGGGTCTGTGGCAGGACCATCATCATTCTTGGCACATAAACTGTCTAGAGATGATGGCTGTGTTCAGGGCTCTGAGGAGCTTCCTTCCAGACATCAGAGGTTACCACGTCTTAGTACGATCAGACAATAAATCAGTGGTGGCTTATCTGAACGGACAAGGGGGACTCAGATCGCGCCCTCTGTACAGACTGGCGCATCAGATTATCCTTTGGTCCCAAGGGAAAATATTGTCTATCAGAGCAATGTATATTCCGGGGGTTCAGAATCAGGGAGCAGACATCCTGTCGAGGCAGGGGCTGAGGCCCGGGGAATGGAGACTTCATCCAGATGTGGTGAAGTTGATATGGGAGAAGTTTGGACCAATGGAAGTGGATCTATTTGCGTCTCGAGAGACGTCCCACTGCCCACTTTGGTTCTCCCTCTCACATCCAGCCCCACTGGGGTCGGATGCCATGGTACAGGCCTGGCCGAGGCTTCGCCTGTACGCATTTCCCCCGATCGCTCTGCTTCCGGAAGTCCTGGATAGGGTCCGTCAAGAGGGCGTCAGTCTACTTCTGGTTGCCCCAATGTGGCCGACCCGAGTGTGGTTTTCAGACATGATATCACTCCTGATGGCTCCGCCATGGCAGATTCCTCTGAGGAGGGATCTGTTGTCTCAGGCGGAGGGCGCAGTCTTCCACCCTCACCCGGAGCTGTGGAAACTGTGGGTCTGGCCTCTGAGGGGGCTCAGTACCTAAATGCTGGTCTATCAGCTGGGGTGGTTGAAACCATACTTAGCTCTAGGGCTCCGTCTACTAGGAGATTATATGGCCTCAAGTGGAATGTGTTTGTCACTTGGTGTAGAGAACAGGAGTTAGATCCAGTAAACTGCCCGGTGGCTTCAGTTCTGGAGTTTTTGCAAGATCGTTTCTCTACGGGTCTCTCCCCTTCCACGCTTAAAGTGTACGTGGCTGCTATTGCGGCTTTCCACGCACCATTAAGTGATGGGCCTCTGGGGAGGCACCAGTTGGTCATACGTTTTCTCCGTGGTACTTGGAGGATGAGACCGACGACCAGGTCCAGGGTTCCCGCCTGGGACCTGGCGGTGGTTCTCGAAGGGTTATCCCTGGCCCCCTTCGAAACCCTTCAGTCGGCTTCGCCTAGGGATCTTACGCTGAAATTGGCATTTCTCTTAGCTATTACCTCTCTTAAGAGGGTGGGAGATCTCCAAGCCCTGGCAGTGGTTCCAGCTTGCTTGGAGTTTGCCCCTGGCAGAGTTAAGGCCTTTCTGCACCCGAGTCCGGGCTACGTGCCTAAGGTTTCTACGAGTACGGCTCGGTCCACTCGGTCCTCGGTTCATGTGTCGGCAGAAGAAGAGAAGCTTAATTTGCTCTGCCCCGTCAGAGCTTTGAGCGTGTACCTCGAGAGGTGCTCTTCTTGGAGGAGGTCGGACCAATTATTGGTGTCTTTTGGGTCACCTAAGAAGGGGCTCCCGGCATCCAAGCAAGCCATTAGTAATTGGATTGTTCAGGTTATTACCTCGGCTTACAAGGTGCGTGACTTGCCTTCACCTTTAGCCGTTAGGGCTCATTCGACTAGAGGCATGGCCTCCTCTAGGGCCTTCCTTTCGGGAGTGCCCCTCCAGGAGATCTGTGAGGCAGCCGGCTGGGCTACCCCGCACACTTTTATTAGGTTTTACAGTTTACACCTCCCTAGTACACCTGGCGCACACGTGCTTTCGTCCCAGTTGAGTGCCTGAATCAGTTTCACTCCGGGGCAGGCCTTTTTTCGGTGCGTGGCCTAGTGGGCATTCGTTCCCCAAAGTGTCGATTTCTCGACGCAGTGTTGAGTTCCCTCGAAAGGGAACGTCTCGGGTTATGACTATAACCCTTGTTCCCTGAGAAGGGAACAGGACACTGCGTCGTTCTGCCACGCCCTTCGAGGCCTTAGAGCGTCTTGCTTCATCGCGAGGCTGGTATGTGTGTGTGTCAGCGTCACCTTTATACTTCCGGTCATGCCGTCACATGTTACGTCAGGACGCAACACCAATCAGGATTGGAATAGTTTCATTCTTACTTCAGAGGCGCACGCTAAGGGAGCGTCCCCAAAGTGTAGATTTCTCGACGCAGTGTCTCGTTCCCTTCTCAGGGAACAAGGGTTATAGTCATAACCCGAGACGTTTTTCCTGCTGACAGAGAGGGAGCTTGTTTCTGCTTTCTTCTGACAAAATAAATGGGTTTCTCACCCCACTGAGCTGTGGAGATTTCTCCTCCATGTCAGGAAAGTATGAGTTAAAACTCACAATCAGGTTGGCCAAATGTTCTTCTATGATGGACTTCATTAGTGCTCTCTCCACATCTTCCCTGGAGAGGAAAGTACCCACCTGAGAAAAGCAGGTGAGATCCCCCTGTACACATGCCCGTTTCCACAACTCTGCTTTCCTCAGAAAACCACCCACCTTGTCATACAGGTTCAGAGCGTGGGTGTCCTTGCCCTGCAGACACACATTCAGCTCATTCAATTTGCTGTATATATCTGCCAGATAGCACAGCTTTGCAAGCCAATATTTATCTGCAACAGGGTGGCATATGGAGATCTTTGCTCTGACAAAAAGGTGTGCACCTCCGCCAGTAGTTCCAACAGCCTGTTCAGTATCCTCCCTTGAGATAGCCAGAGCACTTCTGTGTGTAGCAGCTATTGTGTGTGTTCAGCTCCCATGTCCTTATAAAGGTGGTGAAACAGTCGTGCATTGAGTGGCCTTGACTTAATAAAGTTAATCACTTTAATGCTGTCATTCAAAACGTCATGCAACACAGGACTTACATTTTTGGATGCCAGTGCTTCCCTGTGTATGACACAGTGATTCCACTGTACTTCTGGATGTTTATTTCTAATACGCGCTGTCACGGCCTGAGCTGTGACGTGCTCGTGCAGCGTTATCATTCAAGCTGTCCTGCCGCTATTCTCCGTGTCATATCCATGTCATTGCTGTTTGCTCTGTTCTATTCCTGATTCGCTATTCATAATGTCATTTACCACAGTTTGCCATAAATGCCAACTAGCATGCAATGTTGTTTAAGGTGCATGGAAAGGCCTACTGGCAGTCTTAAGTAGCAAATATTTTTGCATGATTCCAAGCTTATATGGCATGAACTATACCTTGTCATTTTATCGCCCATCTGTATCAACGTCTTTTGGTTTTAAGTAATGAAAATATCTACACTGGCTGTCAAACTTTTCATTCATTTAGTTAAAACTTTGTAATTTCAACTCTGTACACAATTAACCCACCACCGTCCCGAATCCCGGCTTAACTTCCTGGTTTTGACTGGGGAAGCCGAGGGGATGTTCCACCAGGTTGAAATAGAGGGGTTTCGCGGGTGATTTGTGGTGGGAACCATTATTGCAGGGGATTTGTTTTTGTTTGTCACTAAAATGGGTTTTCTCTCTACAAATGTGATGTTAGTGGGGGGGGGGGGGGGATGTGTTTTTGGTATGTGTATTTGGTATGTGTTTGTACATTTGTTGGTGGCTTGTTTGGTTTATTATTTGGTTAGTTTTGTGTGATTACATGGTTAATTGTTTTGGTTAGCAATGGGCCAATCTAGTGGGTGGGGCTACAGCTATTTAAGGCTGTATTAGGCCCCATGTCTAGAGTGGCAGTGGGCTGTGCAGAGAGAAAGAACGGTGACATGGTATTGTGGAATGGTAAAGTGTGCAGGGTCTTGAGAGACGTAGCCTGGCAACTTAATGCCTGTTTATTTTCTTTCTTTTTTTTAACAGTTTTTGTTTTACATTTTTGACTATCCTGACACTGTAAATATTTGCACATATTTGGGAAAAAATATATGTGAAATAAAAAATTAAACAAAATACTTTCTTAGAAGACTTGCATCTTCCCTGACTCCACCATCGGTTATCCTGTTACACGCGCCATGAGCCCTTTAACATGGCCTGTGATTGACACAGCTCCGTCAGTGCAGACACTCTTGCAGTTTCTCCAGTCCAGCTCGTTTTAAATGAAGAAATTATCCACAACATTAAAAAGGTCTTCTCCTGTTGTTTTCAGCTTTTGCAGAAAAGTACATTTTCATAAATGGCGTTGATATCCACATACCTCACAAAAGCAATGAGCTGTGCCTTGCCACTGACATCGGCCGACTCATCAAGTTGGAGTGAAAATACTTAGCCAAGTTTGCCCACAACTTGTTCAACAATATCCACTCCCATTCTTTCTATTCTGTGGGAAACGGTGTCAGTAGACAAAGGCACCGTTTTTAATTTATCTGCCGCATTTTTGTCCAACATTGTCTCAGCTAATGTAACGGGAGGAGAACACTGACTGTTGACAAACCTGTGAGGGTGGGTTAATGTTTATTAGGTGTGCATGTGTATCTGCAAGTCTCTGTTCACAGGTGCGTCCAATATTGCTGATGAGCCAGCGGTACGACGCGATTGGCAAATCCACTGAATAAAAAGAAACCAGCATGCAGTCCTTCGGGGTGTGCGCTTTCACCGCGACAGATGCCGTAACGTGACAAGCTCAACTGTCTCTGTCCCTAACAAAGTTCATGCACGACTCCATGCAGTGTCAACCATCGCGATTGACTCCTGGCAGCGAGAGGTCTACGATACAAATCAACGCACTTGATTCATCTTGATTGAGGGAAGTGGGAATTTTTATCACTTACGAACGAGTGGGCACTGACGTGCGTTTGTTTAGAACTCATTTCCCTTCCCCTGTCTCGCAGCTCGGATCAACGGTTCCGGATTCCCCTGCTAGCCAGTTGGAGTGTACTGCAAACTGTCCGAAGCCGGCCTTGTGTGTGCCACTGCGGATTTCCGCGATCTCGCCGTTAGCACCTTCACTGTATACTAGGAGCGCCGAGTGGGCGGGGTTGTGAGGGACTTGACTGTTGACCGTGTTTTAAGAAACTCTGCTAAATACGTATAATTGTTATGCTTTGCTTGTTTAAATTTATCTTGGCTTAGTGAGATAGTTATTGTGGCTGCTCGCCTGGGTTTTATTTGTCAACTGTCTATTGTCCTCCACAATGGAGTGAATTAGTTTGAAGGCTACTGCTGATTAAACTAATGTAGTTATATAATTATATCTCTTAATGTGTGGGGTTTATTGTGAAGTGCTTACACCTGTACATTGTTATACCTACCATTTGCCCTTGCTGTGTAAATCTCACATGTGATTTTGTGCTGTGTTAAATATGACTTTATTAGAGTAATTCATGTGGTAGTCTCTTAAATCCGCCGGCCGCCAGGGGGGCGCCAGATTGTCGCATTTCTCCTAGCCATTGAACTGAAGCATTCTGCTACATTTATTGTGTGTTCTCACCTTCTTGGTCATGTATATGTCCGCTTATAGTTTTTAAACTGCTGGTTAAAATTTATTTTTATTTTTATAAGACTTGTGTATGTCTGTTACTTGTGTATCACAAGGGTAAAAGTCCTGCATGTTTCTAAACAACAACGATTACACTAATACAACAGCGGCTGGGAGTAACAGGTCCTCAGTGATTGTGAACGGCTTTTTTGCTCTAGCAGTGACACCTGGGTGCACTCTTTGATACCAATCTTTAATTTGAAAGTCACATCTAGTATCTGTAAAACCGCATTTTTCCATCTTAAAAATTTATCAAAGTTACGTCATATGCTCTTGATGACAAATGCAGAACAATTAGTTCATGTGTTCATGATATCAAGGCTAGATTATTGTAGTGCTATTATGGGTGGTTGCCCCGTACATTTAAACAAACTACAACTGGTCCAAAACGCAGCAGCTAGAGTTCTTACCAGAACCAGGAAGTATGACCATATTAGCCAAATTCTGTCAACATTGCATTGGCTCCCTATTAAACAATGTATACATTTTAAAATATTTCTGATTACTTTACAAAGCACTAAATGGTTTAGCTCCCCAGTACTTGAGCGAGCTCTTGACGCATTACAGTCCTTCACGTCTATTGTGATCTCAAAATTCCGGCCAGTTGATATTTCCTATAATATCAAAATCGACTGCTGGCTGTAGATCCTGTTCTTATTTGACACCTAAACTTTGGAACTGTCTTCCTAACATTGTCCGGGAAGGAGACACACTCTGTCAGTTTAAATCTAGATTTAAAACACATCTCTTCAACCTGGCATACACATAGAACACTATACATTCCTATTATTCAAATCAGTTAAATGATTATTAGGCTGCATAAATTAGGTCAGCCGGAACCAGCAACACTTCCTATAACACCGGATGTACTGCATAATATAATGTTCTGATCCAATCTGACTTCTGACCTGTAATGCTGCCTGAATCATAATCATACACTGTTCGTTCGTTGGCCAGAGGAGAACTGCCACCCCCCCCCCCCCCCCCACCCCCTCCCTAAATAAAGGTTACTTGACTTGACTTAACGGGAAATAATAGCACATCTAAGCTCAGAAATAAAGAAATATTTCTTCAGAAAGAGTTCCGTGCTTATCAGTAGCAAATGGCCTTCATCCATTCCAAACCCAGTTCTATAGAAGTCAAGCTCCAAAAAACATTCTTCCAAGTGCAGTGATGGAGACTGACAATGTGTGGTGCAGATGAGTCTGCTTCCTAGCAGTGCTGTCCACTGTGTAACAGCAGGAAACTACCGAACTGTTCTTTCTTTTCTCATGTTTTTAACTCTATCCAGGGTGCATCACTGAACTGGAACCTTGTATTCATTAGAAATCCACTTCCCAAGAGTGACAGAAAGATCCTGTGGGGTTTCCCCTTCACTGGACCAAATCTCAATCTGGCACTGGTCAGGATGTGTTTCAGATGTTAGACAAAACAAATGAATGATCTCATTTTTAGTAACAGAAAGATAGAAATGGAGATTGTTAATGTGGCTATGATCCACTTTTCTGGTAACTCGTCAGGATGGTTATGATGACGACAGACATACTAAAAAGCAGAACAGAAACTAGTCAGATGTACTCTTATAATACTCAAAAAACCCTGCTACAAGGAGAAGCTATTTTTAATGAAATTGCTAATACAAGAAGATGTCCATGTCGCATGCAGCTTAGCAGAGTTGTGAGAGAACCCATCAACATTTCAAGATGTATAGTTGTTCAACAGCACGAACAAAGGAGAGGTTCTTTCAACAAACATAACCCTACAAATGCAACACACATGGAGATGTGAGAAGCAGAGCCAAGGACATTTCTGTGATTCTACTCATCCTTCTCGAGTTCACATGAAGGTTAGCACTCACTACACTATGATCTCTCACTCTCTTGTTCTCCTGTGCCAATAAGCAGAAGCATTTGAATGATTTTGGCATCAAATCCTCACGAATTTCACAGGATGTCAGTCAAGGTTCATATTCATTCCCACAAATCTGATGCAGCTGTGATTAACAAACAACTTTTATGACAATCCGTTCTGGCACTGCTAAGAAAGAAATCTGAAAGTATATGACCACCTCTTGTGACACATGACCAACAAAATGACTGAGCACTGACTAATAAACCCCAGAAACCACAACATGGAATGAAGTTACTCTAACAAAGAAACAGAGTCATTCCAAACCCAACAAATTAAATAATCACAGTCTATGAATACAAAAACATGATGTCCTCTCACCTCTACGCATCACTAACATACTCTGGTCTGGAACTCTGGACAAGCGGAGTGATACAAACAGTGAAACTGTTTAGCTGCTGTAACTGAATATCAAAGCTCTGAACACCGCTTATCCAATCAAATTAGAGGAACGCACACAACAATTTGACTGAATTTTTTTTTTTAAATTATATAATACTGGAGAACTTAACCGTAACGTGAAGGCAACACTTTGCAGCTAATTAGCAGTTCAGGATAGGAATACATCTGTTGGTGTTAGAAGAAAAGTGGATTGGTTATCCTTATTTCTTATTTTTATTTTTACTTAAGTACGTTTAGCCAATAGACAAGAGACTGAGATGTTTTAAAATAGTTATTCCTCTAAGGAACTCTTCAGTCTGGCTGGGAAATTGGAGATTAACTTTTGTTACCTCAAATGTGCACTTAAAAATATTTGAAGGCATTTTTATATACGTTTATTGTTTACAACATTTTTGTTCACTATTATTTTTTTATTTTTTTTACAAAAAGAAAATTTGCAACAAGCCTAAAATTATACAGATAGAAATGTATGAAACTACAAACTGGAAAACACAAGCATACGATGTAAAACTACTTACTGATATAGTTCTCAAGTTCAACACTTTCTTATTGATGCTTTCAAAACTATATAATTTCATTAAAGGGTTAGTTCACCCAAAGATTAAAATTCTGTCAGTATTTACCCTGAAACACTCTCGCACCTGTCCTGATGTACGTTGTGATATAATGATATAATTTATGAAATATTTCATAAAATTACAAATAGTTACAAATACACACCCCGGTGCCTAAGGCACCGGGGTGGCGGTGGGACTGGCTCGGGCCCGTAATCGCTGCTCGCAGCTATATATATATACACACACACACATATATACATATATATATATATATATATATATATATATATACACATATATATATATATACACACATATATATATATATATATATATATATATATATATATATATATATATATGTATTAGGGCCGGGACTCGATTAAAATAATTAATCTAATTAATTAGAGGCTTTGTAATTAATTAATCGAAATTAATCGCATTTTAATTGCATAAATATTTGACCTGAGAACAGTGAGAAGTAATTTTTTTCACATGGATTTTTAATATACCATTGAATAATGCCTGAATACATAAGCTTAAGCAACAAAATATTGTTTATTTTTGTTCAACCAAGTCCAGCAGACCAGTGCAATTTTTGCCATTAAGTGTAGAAATAGCATATTTAGAAATATAGTACATTTCAGATATTCAGGTAGCCTATTCCTTGTTGCATAACTTGCACACAACCATGCTCTTATCGACGCTTCCAACCACGGGGCCAAGCAAAGCGGTCTCGTCAGCTTCTTCGTTCATGTTCACTGCATAGACTGTAAAAAATGGACGATGCCCCTTCGCTCTCTTCAATTGGCGAGAAGTGAAGCCGCCATTGTCCCGATATGGCGCTGACATCTTGGGACTTGAGTCTGCGCAGTTGCGATTTCGGTACCAGACATGCGCAGTAGTGAGCAGGAAGTAAAGCCGCGAAATCAACGTCCCGCTCTGGTCCCGGCCTCACTTCGCTGAATCAATCGCAAGCACGCGCCTCTGCTGCAGAACAAACCATTATGTCGGTGTAAAATAATTAATTATAGAAATTTAGATATTAAATTTAAAGATCCAATCTCCTCAGTCCTCCAAAGATCCCGAAAAAAAGTCCGTTGTTGCTTCAGTG
Source organism: Siphateles boraxobius (assembly GCF_051911475.1). NCBI lineage: Eukaryota > Metazoa > Chordata > Actinopteri > Cypriniformes > Leuciscidae > Siphateles > Siphateles boraxobius. The sequence goes on from NW_027508734.1 coordinate 17,077,566, forward strand.
ACTACTTTGCTCAGTGAACCTGTCAATCACAGCTGTCAATCATGTACGCCACAGTGCTGTTTTTATAGCATCAAATAACTGACTAAAAACAAACTTATTTTAAAAACAAACACTTGAAATTACATCAGCGTGATGAAAACTACAGTAAATGACCGAAACTATCTTTGGAAAAAAGATATGTGAAGTGTAATTTAATTGTTTAGTTGGTCTCACGTCTCATTGAATAACATGGGGAGGCGGGGTTTATGAGCTATACTAGGACCAGTCACCGGGGGGCGATCGAGACGTTTTGGCTTCACTTTTCAGGGCTTGTGCGGCAGGCTTGGTTCACTGTGGTTTGTTGTTGTCTGAAGCAGTGGCGGATGCAGAACGTGACAGATGGGTGGGCCTGGATTAAGTCGAGGTGGGCCTGAATCTAGGGTTTAGTAGGCTGTATTTATGGAGATGAGAAATAAAAACCGCACTGTACAGCTATGATCAGCTGTTCGGCCGAGCTTTCGAAGTTGTTAATACGGAAAGACCGTAGCTGACCGGTTGGTTTTAGTCAAATGACCTTGTGGCACTCTCTGAAAAGTTGAGATGTTTTTCATCTCGCCGCGGCATATAGGCGCGGCTGAGCGCGCTGCAGCCTGCACCACATGCGTATGGCAAGCAGTGTTGCCAGATTGGAAATGTCCAATTATCGTACCAGAAGTTCAAAATGATCGTATTTGGAAGAACTTTATCGTACATGACGTAAACGTGCAGAATACAGCTATTTATCCCAACATGTAGGATGGATTAGATGAAGTAGTGTTGACGTACGGGCCGGGCGATACGTGTGGTGCCTGTGTGTGTGTGTGTGTGTATACGTGCTTGCGTGCAGGCAGGTGAGCCTGCAAAATGATTCTGGGTCAGAGAGAGAAGCGGTAGGATGTGTGTTTGGACGAACGACTGAAAACTCTGAAATTATCGTACATTATGGGATTTTTTTCATTATTGATCGTACATCGTACAGAGGTCAAAATTATCGTACAAATACGATAATTATCGTACATCTGGCAACACTGATGGCAAGCTAAAGTATTCATAAGGCATGCGGGACGCGCGATTTGCCATAAAAGCGCGCATTCTTAACGTGCACTTTGTGGTCACGGAAAACGCGCGCCAGAAATTTGTGGTTTTTGCATTAAAAAAAAAATAATGTTTGAAACTTTATTGTAAAGTGTTACCGGAATTACAACTGGAAAATTTGCGAGATGTGTCTCGAACGAAGGGATTAAGGGACTGTCCGAGGTGCTGAAATAAAAAACAGTGAACTTGAAACCGAGAGTTGTTTTTCTTTTCTTGTTACAAAAACACTTCAGAGGCATAAAACACCTGCAGACAGAAACAATATCATTTAAATAGCAGATCACACGTCGAGGACGCACGTTTTGATGCAAAAAACGCGCGTTTCTGACGCGCTTTTTCCGTGACCACAAAGCGCACGTTAAGAACGCGCGCTTTTATGACAAATCGCGAGTCCCTTGGCAGTCGAAACGCATGCGTTTGACGAGTCAATCAGATGCCTAACCACGTCTTTCACGACCGCGTCGCTTCCATTATGAGCGCGAACATCTGAAATAACAAACTTGAGCGCGCAAAAAACGCGATATGTGAACGGGCCCGTCTTTGTCTTTCCAAGACACGGTGTTCATGTGAACAATGAGCCTCGTCCCTTCTCCTTGCAAGGGTGTCAAAGTCTGGACAAAATATGTACAGTGACATGACATAACTGCCAGATTCAAACTGTGCGTTCGCGCGTTGTCTGGCGCTGAGCCAGAGATGGACGCGCTCAGGCTTGTCATATATCATATAAAGTGTTCGGGGGGCTGTATATGGCCAAACTTAATTCATTATTATTATTATTATTAAAATTAAAAATTTAAATTTCGTTTTTATTAATCTGATTGGATGGGCCACCTGTCAATCTAGGTGGGCACGTCCAGTATAATCGGTCCACCGAAACTCATCCAGTGAGAAACGTTCCGCGGTGCGGAAAAATGTTGAAAGATGTTTAACGCGTTTAATCTTAATTAACGCGTTAAGAGTCTGTAATTAATTAATCTTAATTAACACGTTAAAGTCCCGGCCCTAACATATATATATATATATATATATATATATATATATATATATATATATACAAATGGTTTATCTAAACCCCCTCCCCCTCACACACACACACACACACACACACACACACACACACACACACACACACACACACACACACACACACACACACACACACACACACACACACACACACACACACACACACACACAGAGAGACACAGACACAGAGACATAGACACACAGAGAGAGAGAAAATGACCACATTCAAACCAAAATATCTGACTTCCTGTTGGTCGGAGCTAATGTCTGTAAATTAGAAAGTTGTCCGGCTTGATAAGAACAATATATGTCCGGAGTTTTGTTACTGTGGGTGAAACTAAACCCCCCACTTTTGTCAAAAAAATTTACAAAGTGACACACTTCCTGCTGCCAGTTGGTGGCGCTATAACTTTGACTCACAATAGTCACATCCATGTGATTGGCCTCTTACCACGAACACACTGCTGAAGTTTCATCAAGATCACTTAATGTATGCAGAAGTTATAAGACTTTGTGTTTCTCTTTTCTCGCCATAAATTAGTTTCCTTGCCACGGCCAAACCGTTCGAGATATCAAAAGTCTGTCCGCAATTTAGCATCCTCAATGTCTTTACTTCATGCACACCGAGTTTGCTGATGATCGGATGCAATCTTTAGGAGAAGTGTTTCAAATTCCAAAGCATGCGTTTTCCAAACAACCCATAATAGCCGACTTCCTGTTGGGCTGGCGTAAAACTTAGAGCAAGAAAGTTGTTCGGCTCGATGAGATCTATATGTATACCGAGTTTCATATTAATTCATGAAAGCGTGTTTGATCTATGGACCAAGTTTTCAAACCCAGTTCCAGGGGGCGCTGTTGAGCCCCCCTGCCATGCCCAGGTACCAGCTTCAGCTCGTCACTGATGGCCACGGGTTCTGACCTGTGTGCAAAGTTTCAAGAGTTTTCGAGCACGTTAAGGGCCCCACAAGCCCCCGAAACCTTGAAAAACAAGAATAAAAGCAAATTTCACACACACACACACACACACGCACACGCACACGCACACGCACACGCACACACACACACACACACACACACACACACACACACAGACAGAGACACAGAGGCAGAGACAGAGAGAGACAGAGAGGGAGAGAAAATGCTTGAAAAATCCACATTCAAAGCATAATATCTGACTTCCTGTTGGTCGGAGCTAATGACCTTAAATTAGAAAGTTGTCCGGCTTGAAGAGTATAATATACACACCAAGTTTTGTTACTGTAGATAAAACGAACCCCCCCGCTTTTGTCAAAAGGGGGCGCTAATGAGCCCCTGTATCACGCCCGTTTCTTAAACTTTGCACATGTCTACTAGGTAATAAATGAGATGTGTCTGTCGAGTTTCATGCAATTTGAAGAATGTTAAGAGTCTCAAAAGCATCCAAAAAGAATATTAAAGTTTGATGCGTTGCCATGGCAACAGTATTTAAGATATCAATAATCCTTTCACAGGTCTACATCTGGCGTGTGTTTACATTATACACATAAAGTTTGAAGCAAATCGGGTAAAAATAAGAGGGTGATTTAAAAGCATTTTGAAAGTGACACACTTCCTGTTGCCAGTTGGTGGCGCTATAACTTTGACTCACAATAGTCATATCCATTTGACCGGCCTCTTACAACGAACACACTGCTGAAGCTTCATCAAGATCAATTAATGTATAAAGAAGTTATAATGTATAAGTTATATTTCCATTATTCGCCATAAATTTGTTTCCTCGCCACGGCCAAACCGTTCGAGATATCAGAAATCCCCTGGCAATTTTTCATCCTCAATGTCTTGAATTCATGCACACCGAGTTTGGTGATGATCGGGTGAATTCCCTAGGATAAGTGTTTCAAATTCCTGAGCGTGCGTTTCCAAACAACCCTAAATAGCCGACTTCCTGTTGGTCTGACGTAAAACTTAGAGCACGAAAGTTGTTTGGCCGGATGAGATCTATATGTGTACTGAGTTTCAGATTATTACATGCAAGCGTGTTTGATATATGGACAAGTGTTCAAACCCCATTCCAGGGGGCGCTGTCGATCCCCCCTGCCACGCCACGCCAGCTTCAGCCCGGCCCTGATGGCCGCGGGTTCTGACCCGTGTGCAAAGTTTGAAGAGTTTTCGAGCATGTTAAGGGCCTCAAAAGTGCCCAAAAGGTAGTAAAATAATAATAATAATAAATATAGCTGCGAGCAGCGATTACGGGCCCGATTACTTTTAAAAACTCCCAGCCTGTTTTATTACTCAAAACCGCAATCATGGGTAAGACTGCCGACCTGACTGCTGTCCAGAAGGCCATCATTGACACCCTCAAGCAAGAGGGTAAGACACAGAAAGAAATTTCTGAAAAAATAGGCTGTTCCGGATGAGATCTATATGTGTACCGAGTTTCAGATTATTACATGCAAGCGTGTTTGATATATGGACAAGTGTTCAAACCCCATTCCAGGGGGCGCTGTCGATCCCCCCTGCCAAGCCACGCCAGCTTCAGCCCGGCCCTGATGGCCGCGGGTTCTGACCCGTGTGCAAAGTTTGAAGAGTTTTCGAGCATGTTAAGGGCCCCAAAAGTGCCCAAAAGGTAGTAAAATAATAATAATAATAATAAATATAGCTGCGAGCAGCGATTACGGGCCCAAGCCGGTGGCACCGCAACCCCTTCATCGCTGCTCGCAGCTATATTTATATATAAATAAGCCTCGCGTAAGGATGTGAATTTGTGCCAAAAATGCCATTCGACATTAGAGGAGCAAAAGTCGAATATCGGTCAAAAAATGTTATAAAATAAAATAAATAAATAAAACGCACAATTACAATGACAGAAAGGGAGGCCAATTTCATCTTTAGCGATTTGTCATCAAAAAAACTGTTTATTAATTGAACAAGTAACATGTTTTCGTCGTTTTTTTTTAACATATTAACCTCGGCTAATTGGAAGAAGAAAAAAAGAATAAGCACAACGTAGCTACAGTCCGTTTTAGCATCGCCAAACCAGATGCTCGTTAGATCAAAAAATAATGTCATATGTCATAATGATTTTATGTGAACCTGCCTTTACCGGCAATAGCCTCATCCTTTTTAAACAAATTAGTTTCAATCAACGTAAACTATTCGTGTGACTATGCCCCTGCGCAATACACACACATTACCGCGGGATGGCGGATGTTCATTTCATAAACTGTACACAATGGTAGCTTATTTATTTTGTAGCCCATAAATTAATGTATATGTCAAACGGATAATGTCATAGTTTTTAGTAGTGCTATCGCAACGTAATAATCTGCTTGGTTGTAAAATGTATTACCTGAATGAAATGAAATCGAATGTATCGTCCTGAGGAATCATTCATTCACAGACAGCTTACGAAGATGTTCAACTAATAAAGATCTTCATCGCTGGCAAAAATATTATGCATTTGCAGATTTGCTTTCACTAGACTAAACTGTAGCTCTTGATGTTCTTAAATCTTCCTGTTACGACTCCGTGTCGAGTGTGATTGAACGCGCTTCAGAGTTCAGACGATTCAGTGCGTGAGGAACTGAACAGAACTGATTCGCGAACCGATTTAGACAGATCTGCCAACTTGTTTGATGAAGTCTTTGAACAGAATCGACCCATCTCTGATTCATTTGTAAATTGAGCATCTCTCATGCCCATAAAAAAGGCTACAGCGCGCTTGGATTAAACTCATTTAACAACATGTAAAGTAACGAGAGGAACGATCAACATAACATGTAAAAGTGTGTGTAGCGGAGGCCAGCTAGTAGTTGCTGTGCGAGTAAACCTCACTCCTCTGATCTCAATAGGCGCTCTAGCGACAGATGCTAGAGGCTGCAGTCTTTAGCCTCCTTGTTAGAGCGCCTATTGAGATCAGAGGAGTGAGGTTTAGGGGGGTGAGTGTAACGGAGGCCAGCTAGTAGTTGCTGTGCGAGTAAGCACAGAGTAAGCAACTGGCACACATTGGTGCCGTGACCCGGATGGGAGTGAGGTTTAGGGGGGTGAGTGTAACGGAGGCCAGCTAGTAGTTGCTGTGCGAGTAAACCTCACTACTCTGATCTCAATAGGCGCTCTAACAAGGAGGCTAAAGACTGCAGCCTCTAGCATCTGTCGCTAGAGCGCCTATTGAGATCAGAGGAGTGAGGTTTACTCGCACAGCAACTACTAGCTGGCCTCCGTTACACTCACCCCCCTAAACCTCACTCCCATCCGGGTCACGGCACCAATGTAACCCCTCTTCACCCGGGTCCCACTCGACCCGCTCCGAGCGGGCCTCGAACCCGGGTCTCCGGCATGAGAGTAAGACGCTCTAACAAGGAGGCTAAAGACTGCAGCCTCTAGCATCTGTCGCCAGAGCGCGTATTGAGATCAGAGGAGTGAGGTTTACTCGCACAGCAACTACTAGCTGGCCTCCGTTACATATATACACAATTGGCACGCACGTGATTCACCACAGCCAAAATAGCGCTTTGTGACAGATGCAGCACTTTTTTTTCTAAATATTAACAAACTTGCTTAAACTTCCAAACTCTGATTCTCAAATACATGTGAATCGTATTTGAGCTATTACATGTGAAGAGAGTTTGTTGTGTCGTTTAAAAACCTTTAACTTTATAAATGATCTTGATCTGTAACGTGAGTTGGGCCGCAGTTCAGAGATTCCTGTCTGTTGGATTTATTACAGCACGTGCATTCATCAGTTTCTCACGAAATTCATTAAAGTAAGTGGCCGGTGAACTGGGAGAAGAACAGAGTAAACTTAATAGTTACTTGCACTGTGATATGAATAAAACACCTCAGCAAATATATTTGAATGAATTGTTATTGCCGCTTCCATATACACTATTGTGTATTTTACAAACTATAAATGTATTGTTCTTCTATAAATTATATGTATTTAAATGTCTGAAACCTAAAATAAACATGATGTGGTTAAAAACACTGAATAGTTGTGATATACGGTATGACAAGCGCTGAAAGTCTGTCTTAAGCTCAGCGTGAAAGCACAGTTTGAATCTGGCAGTTATGTGGCGTCAGAGCGGGCCGACATCGATGATGAGATGTAGAGGAAAATATCTAGTGGAAAATGAGTATGTTACATTATGTCATTATATGAAAGGCACAGAAGATTACCTATCAACCCAAAATTTTCGCCGGCCTTAATTTGAGACCGGCCTTTATTTGTCTGTGTTGACCCCGCCCCAGGCCACTATTAGAGGCCCGGCGTTTAATTGACTACCGTTTTTTATTTGAGGAATTACGGTACGTGAAAATCAGATGACATGATTTCACAACTTTTCATTGGTCATTTAGATAATGTGAAGCATACTGTATACGGAAATGAACCTGGACATTCTATCCGTTGAAAAATCTCAAAATCGGCAAAATGGACATACGCGGTTTTCATCGGACAGCAACCATGTACATATATATATATACAGGTCCTTCTCAAAAAATTAGCATATTGTGATAAAGTTCAGTATTTTCCATAATGTAATGATAAAAATTAAACTTTCATATATTTTAGATTCATTGCACACCAACTGAAATATTTCAGGTCTTTTATTGTTTTAATACTGATGATTTTGGCATACAGCTCATGAAAACCCATAATTCCTATCTCAAATAATTAGCATATCATGAAAAGGGTCTCTAAACGAGCTATTAACCTAATCATCTGAATCAACTAATTAACTCTAAACACCTGGAAAAGATTCCTGAGGCTTTTAAACACTCTCAGCCTGTTTCATTACTCAAAACCGCAATCATGGGTAAGACTGCCGACCTGACTGCTGTCCAAAAGGCCATCATTGACACCCTCAACCAAGAGGGTAAGACACAGAAAGAAATTTCTGAACAAATAGGCTGTTCCCAGAGTGCTGTATCAAGGCACCTCAGTGGGAAGTCTGTGGGAAGGAAAACGTGTGGCAAAAAACACTGCACAACGAGAAGAGGTGACCGGACCCTGAGGAAGATTGTGGAGACCTTGGTTCCGATTCCAGACCTTGGGGGACCTGCGGAAGCAGTGAACTGAGTCTGGAGTAGAAACATCCAGAGCCACCGTGCACAGGCGTGTGCAGGAAATTGGCTACAGGTGCCGCATTCCCCAGGTCAAGCCACTTTTGAACCAGAAACAGCGCCAGAAGCGCCTGACCTGGGCTACAGAGAAGCAGCACTGGAATGTTGCTCAGTGGTCCAAAGTACTTTTTTCGGATGAAAGCAAATTTTGCATTTCATTCGGAAATCAAGGTGCCAGAGTCTGGAGGAAGTCTTGGGAGAAGGAAATGCCAAAATGCCTGAAGTCCAGTGTCAAGTACCCACAGTCAGTGATGGTCTGGGGTGCCATGTCAGCTGCTGGTGTTGGTCCACTGTGTTTTATCAAGGGCAGGGTCAATGCAGCTAGCTATCAGGAGATTTTGGAGCACCTCATGCTTCCATCTGCTGAAAAGCTTTATGGAGATGAAGATTTCATTTTCAGCACGACCTGGCACCTGCTCACAGTGCCAAAACCACTGGTAAATGGTTTACTAACCATGGTATTACTGTGCTCAATTGGCCTGCCAACTCTCCTGACCTGAACCCCATGGAGAATCTGTGGGATATTGTGAAGAGAAAGTTGAGAGACGCAAGACCCAACACTCTGGATAAGCTTAAGGCCGCTATCGAAGCATCCTGGGCCTCCATAACACCTCAGCAGTGCCACAGGCTGATTGCCTCCATGCCACGCCGCATTGAAGCAGTCATTTCTGGAAAAGGATTCCCGACCAAGTATTGAGTGCATAACTGAATATAATTATTTAAAGGTTGACTTTTTTTGTATTAAAAAAAACAATTTTTTATTGGTCGGATGAAATATGGCAATTTTTTGAGATAGGAATTTTGGGTTCCCTTTCGAGAGAACTCGCGATGCGTCGATGACGCTTTGGGAACGCCTTTGCGGGACTGAGTCTGAAGCACTACTGTCAACTAGTCCAATGGAATGAATGAAGCGTCACGGGCGGGTGACGTCATGACCAGGAAGATATAAAAGCACATCCGGTGCAATGCTCGCATTAGCTTTTGAGCCTCAGCAAAGCGCTCTGTATCAAAACTGTCTGTAATATTTATTGTTGTCCCTCTCTCATTATATTGTATTATGGCGAAACAACTATTCAAAGCCTGTGCTTCCCCTTGCCCTCGTTAAATCACGGGTGGAGATACACATGAGCTTTGTGTAGTTTGTTTGGGAATGGAGTATGCTATGTCAGCCTTCGAGGGGGCTGACTGTCACCATTGTGAGCGTCTCCCGCTCCGCATGCTCCGCTCCCGTCTGTCCACATTTGAGGATGATGGACAGGCTCGCGAACCTCGGGGTTCTGGACCCGCGGCTGCCGAGGCAGCTCGGAGAAGGCTCACTTGGGGTTCGCAAATGGATCTTTTGGCGGGGTTGGGGACGGGCTCTGCCTTATCTCCTCCTTTACCCGAAGGATCCATTGCTCTCTTGCCGGTGTCGGAAGCCCGCGCTGCGGCTTCTTCCGCCCGGGAAGAGAGCCCGTTGCTTCAGTGCTCTAGCTCTGAGGAGGTAGAGTTACTGAGCATCGGTGAGAGTGACACAAACACAAATAAAGAAAGTTCAATAAGGGGAGAGGATTCGCCATCCCTCTCCCCAGCACATGAGGAGCTTATTGAGGTGATAACTCGTGCTCTAGATAAGTTGAGTATTGACTGGCCAGCAGAAAAGAAAAATTCTTGTCCTAAAAGCAAATTAGACGAGCGTTTTCTCACTTCTAATGTTTCATCTCAATCACGGGCCCTTCCATTCTTTCCTGATCTACATAGTGAGCTATGTAGATCATGGAATAAACCATATTCGTCACGTCTTTTTAGTCCCCATGTTCAAACGTATTCGAATATAAAGGGGCTGAAAGATTTTGGTTATGGGTCGATGCCCCCAGTGGAACAGACGCTCGCGAGCTATCTGTCTCCTGGGTCAGCATCGTCCCTGAAGGATCCCGTGTTGCCGAATAAACCACTAAAGACCACATCTAATTTAGTGGGTAAGGCTTATACGGCAGCAGGTCAAGCTGGAGCCTGTCTGCACACGATGGCAGTGCTCCAAGCCTATCAGGCAGATCTGCTGGGGGATATAGATAGGAGTGAGGGAGTTAGTCCCGACGAAATTCGAGAACTTCGTCGAGCTACAGATCTTTCTCTCAGAGCTACGAAGGAGACCGCCCGTGCTATTGGGCGGTCTATGGCAGCCCTCGTAGCTACTGAGAGACATCTTTGGTTAAATCTGACAGATATGAAAGATAAAGATCGGCCTTTTCTTTTAGATGCCCCTATTTCTCCCTCTGGTCTTTTTGGTGACTCGGTGAATTCGGTTGTTGAAAGATTTCAAGAAAATAAAAAACAATCTGAGGCTTTTAAAAAATTCCTTCCTCGCCGAGTCCATCCCCCTGGGGATGCTGGGCGTGAGCACCCCCAGCCAAGCTCCTCGCATTGTGTGCAACAAAAAATAAGTGTTGCGTCTCGTGCTCCCCCGAATAAATCTTGGGGACCGAGCCAACAAGTCTAAGCCGGATCTGAGGACCGTACTTATGGCTAGGAAGGCTTCGGCTCAGAAAAGGTCCTGGCGCTATGTACGTCAGACCATCGAGGACAGCCCCAACCGGGGTGGAGCGGTGTACACCTCAGAATACGATGCCTGCTCCACTTCGGGGTCCTCATGGGACCGGTCTGCCAACCCCGCCACCCTTGGTGCTTCGGGGCGCAGTGGTATCCAGTGAAAGTTCGGCGCAGTGTCGACTCGACATTGCGTCGGACGTGAGCCCTCTGAGGGGGGTTCAAAAACAGTCAGTTCGGTTGTTTCCTGCCAATATGCTTCAGGTTGCCCCTAGTGGCTGTTCCTTTAACCCCAGAGGCCAGTCTCGAGAGACTGGTACCCTTAGTAGATTTTCTAACAGAGTGGAAGAATCTGTCGAATATATCTCCTTGGGTCCTGCAGATAATAGAGAAAGGTTACAGAATCCAATTCGGTTCTCCTCCGCCTCGTTACAACGGGGTGTTACTCACAGTAGTACATCCCGAGCAGGCTCTGGTAATGGAGAAATTCATTCTCATGAGCAAGAAGTTCATTCTCTCTTAGCAAAGGGAGCTATAGAACAGGTGTACTCCCCCGACAGAGAATCGGGGTTTTACAGCCGATACTTCATTGTTCCAAAAAAGGATGGGGGGTTGCGTATTTTAGATCTTCGTTTGCTGAATCGTGCGGTCATGAAATTGAAATTCAAGATGCTCACACGCAAACAGATAGTGACTCAAATCAAATCCGAGGACTGGTTTGTCACAATAGATCTGAAGGACGCTTACTTCCATATCTCCATCCTCCCTCAACACAGGAAGTTCCTGAGGTTTTCTTTCAGGGGCAAAGAATACCAATATCGGGTGCTTCCATTCGGTCTAGCTCTGTCACCCCGCACGTTCACGAAGTGCGTAGATGCAGCTCTGGCCCCGCTCAGGCTGCAGGGCATACGCATTCTGAACTACATCGACGACTGGCTGATTCTGGCGGAATCAGAATCGGCATTGAGATGTCATTCTCGCTCATATAAAGAAATTGGGGTTGAGACTCAATGCCAAGAAGAGTGTGCTTTCTCCACTACAGAGAACCACTTTCCTCGGTGTGGCATGGGATTCAGTCACGATGCAGGCCACACTATCGCCCGTTCGTGTAGCTGCTATCATCACAGCCACAAAAGAGTTGAAGCTAGGCCAGTCATGCACTGCAAAACAGTTCGAGAGACTGTTAGGCCTCATGGCAGCGGCGTCCAATGTGATCCCCTTTGGCCTGCTGTACATGAGACCTTTGCAGTGGTGGCTCAGGACCAGAGGGTTGTCCCCGAGGGGAAACCCACTTTGTATGATCAAGATTACGCGGCGGTGCATCCGCAACTTGATTATATGGAGGAAACATAGGTTCCTGTCCCAGGGTCCGGTGTTGGGAGCTCTTTGCCATTGAGTTGCTATCTCGACAGACGCTTCTCTCACCGGCTGGGGAGCGGTAATGGAAGGCCGCTCAGCCTCAGGGTCTGTGGGGGAACCATCATCTCTCTTGGCACATAAATTGCCTGGAGATGATGGCTGTCTTCAATGCGTTGAGACATTTCCTTCCAGACCTGAGGGGCCATCATGTGCTCGTCCGTACAGACAACACTTCGGTGGTCTCTTATTTAAATCGACAGGGGGGTCTGCGTTCGCGTCCACTCTACAAACTGGCGCACCAGATCCTCTTGTGGTCCCAAGGGAAGATACTCTCCCTGAGGGTAGTGTTTATCCCAGGGTACCAGAATATAGGAGCATACACCCTGTCGAGGCAGGGGCTGAGGCCAGGGGAATGGAGACTCCACCCCGAGGCGGTGGAGCTCATTTGGGAATTTTACGGCCAAGCAGAAGTGGATCTGTTTGCATCTCCGCATACGACGCACTGTCCACTTTGGTTCTCACTCACGCAACCAGCCCCCTTGGGGTTGGACGCTATGGTACAGACGTGGCCGAGGCTACGTCTGTACGCATTTCCCCCTGTTGCTCTGCTCCCAGAAGTTCTGGAGAGAGTCCGCCAGGACGGAGTAAGTCTATTATTAGTAGCTCCACGCTGGCCGAGTCGTTTTTGGTTTGCGGACCTAATTCATCTCCTAGTCGGCCCTCCTTTCGAGATTCCTGTCAGGAGAGACCTTCTGTCTCAGGCAGGGGGAACAATATTTCACCCCCGACCGGAGATTTAGAACCTATGGGTTTGGCCTCTGAGGGGGCCCAACTTTTAGAGAGTGGTCTCTCGACTGAGGTCGTTGAGACTATTCTTAGCTCCAGAGCTCCAGCCACGAGGAAATTATATATACTTAAGTGGAAAGTTTTCACGTCTTGGTGTCACCAACAGCAGCGAGATCCAGTTAACTGTTCAGTCAACACAGTACTTGAGTTTCTCCAGTCTCGTTTCACGTCAGGTTTATGTCATTCTACCTTAAAGGTTTACGTGGCGGCCATTGCGGCTTTCCACGCCCCTGTGGGTATTACATCTTTGGGTCGAGACCCCCTGATTATTCGTTTCCTTCGTGGCCCCTTGAGGTTGAGGCCTGCAGTTCGAACTAGGATGACGGCATGGGATCTGGACATAGTTTTGGAAGGCCTGTCTGGGGCTCCCTTCGAGCCCCTAGATTTAGTTTCAGAAAAATTTCTGACTTTCAAGACTATCTTTCTGTTAGCCATTTCATCCCTAAAAAGAGTCGGAGTCCTTCAGGCTCTTTCTGTGTCTCCCACCTGTTTGGAATTTGCACCAGGTATGGTTAAGGTGTTCTTATACCCTAAGCAGGGTTACGTCCCTAAGGTGCCAACCAATATTCCAAGGCCTATTGTACTGCAGGCATTCTGTCCTCCTCCGTTTAAATCTTCGGACCAGGAAAAACTGAATCTCTTGTTTCCAGTGCGAGCACTGGACACTTATGTCCACAGGGCTGCACCGTGGAGGAGATCTGATCAGTTGTTTGTCTGTTTTGGTCCACCTAAGAAAGGTCTTCCTGCTTCTAAACAGACAATCAGTAAGTGGATAGTCGAGGCTATTTGTCTTGCATATGAGTTCTCTGGCCAGCAATGTCCTTTGGTGGTCAGAGCTCACTCTACCCGAAGTATGACGGCCTCTAAAGCCCTCTTATCAGGAGTTTCCCTTCAGGAGGTTTGTGATGAGGCGGGTTGGTCCTCACCGCTAACATTTGTGAGGTTTTATAGCCTGGACCTGGAAGCTGCCCCAGGATCCCAGGTGCTTTTTACTTAATTTGCCATTTGGCATTTTGTAATTATGGTGTATTGGGTATTATCGTTCCCAAAGCATCATCGACGCATCGCGAGTTCCCTCGAAAGGGAACTTCTCAGGTTACGACTGTAACCCAAGTTCCCTGAGAAGGGAACAAGACGATGCGTCTCCCTGCCATACTTCCTGCATCCCTGCGATCGACTTTGCTTCGGCTCTATAAGCTTTGCACCGGATGTGCTTTTATATCTTCCTGGTCATGACGTCACCCGCCCGTGACGCTTCATTCATTCCATTGGACTAGTTGACAGTAGTGCTTCAGACTCAGTCACGCAAAGGCGTTCCCAAAGCGTCATCGACGCATCGTCTCGTTCCCTTCTCAGGGAACTAGGGTTACAGTCGTAACCTGAGACGTTTTCATGAGCTGTATGCCAAAATCATCAGTATTAAAACAATAAAAAGACCTGAAATATTTCAGTTGGTGTGCAATGAATCTACAATATATGAAAGTTTAATTTTTATCATTACATTATGGAAAATAATGAACTTTATCACAATATGCTAATTTTTTGAGAAGGACCTGTATATATGTATATATACATAAACAAATGGTTTATCTAGCCCCCCTCCCTCACACACACACACACACACACACACACACACACACACACACACACACACACACACACACACAGACATAGACATAGACACACAGAGAGAGAGAAAATGACCACATCCAAACCAAAATATCTGACTTCCTGCTGGTCGGAGCTAATGACTGTAAATTAGAAAGTTGTCCGGCTTGATGAGAACAATATACGTACGGAGTTTTGTTACTGTGGGTAAAACTAACCCCCCAACTTTTGTCAAAAGAATTTGGAAAGTGACACACTTCCTGCTGCCAGTTGGTGGCGCTATAACTTTGACTCACAATAGTCGCATCCATCTTATCGGCCTCTTACCACGAACACACTGCTGAAGTTTCATCAAGGTCAGTTAATGTATGCAGAAGTTATAAGACTTTGTGTTTCTCTTTTCTCGCCATAAATGTGTTTCCTTGCTACGGCCAAACCGTTCGAGATATCAAAAATCCGTCCGCAATTTAGCATCCTCAATCTCTTGACTTCATGCACACCGAGTTTGCTGACGATCGGATGCAATCTCTAGGAGAAGTGTTTCAAATTCCAAAGCATGTGTTTTCCAAACAACCCATAATAGCTGACTTCCTGTTGGGCTGGCGTAAAACTTAGAACACGAAAGTTGTTCGGCTCAATAAGATCTATATGTGTACTGAGTTTCATATGAATTCATGCAAGCGTGTTTGATATATGGACCAAGTTTTCAAACCCCATTCCAGGGGGCGCTGTTGAGCCCCCCTGCCACGCCCGGGTACCAGCTTCAGCCCGTCCCTGATGGCCGCGGGGTTCTGACCTGTGTGCAAAGTTTCAAAAGTTTTTGAGCACGTTAAGGGCCCCAAAAGCCCCCGAAACCTTGAAAAACAAGAATAAAAGCAAATCTCACGCACACACACGTACAGAGACGCGGAGGCAGAGACAGAGAGAGACAGAGAGGGAGAGAAAATGCTTGAAAAATTCACATTCAAAGCAAAATAACTGACTTCCTTTTGGTCGGCGCTAATGACTTTAAATTAGAAAGTTGTCCGGCTTGAAGAGTACAATATACATACCGAGTTTTGTTACTGTAGATAAAACTACCCTCCCCACTTTCGTCAAAAGGGGGCGCTACTGAGCCCCTGTACCACGCCCGTTTCTGAAACTTTGCATATGTCTACACTGTAAAAAGTAATTGCCGATTCTACTTAAGAAAAACTAGTGCATTTAACTTACTTTGGAAAATTAGTTGATTTAACTTGATTATACTGTGTACTGTGAACTTTTAGGTGGATGCAATAGTTAAACTAAACAAATCTAGTACATTGTACTTAAGATTGGTAAGTGTATTGTACTAAAGGCATGTTCACACTGTTGCAAATTTCTGGAGCACATAATTTGCATAAAAATAATAATAATAATGAAATGAATAACATTTTTAGTAAATACCCTACAATTAACGCGCGCACACACCACACACATGCGTGTTTATTTATTTATTAAAGGTTCGGAATCTTTTTTTCCTTCACACTATAAAATAACTGGGAAGATTAAAGAGTATTTGCAAGCCAATCGGCTGCTGCTGCTTCACAGTCTTTTATATTTTTATTAACAGAGCTTGATATAGTTATTGTTCGTTGGTTCTTAAGTTTCAGCATAGACGAAACAACTCTTCCTCTTTTAATTCCTTAAATGAGTTTTCGTCTCGCGCATGCGCAATTTGCGCATTTTCGCAATGGGACGGTTGAAGAAGACGACACGACATCGACGAAGAACTTCATCTCGTGTTCGGGATGCGGCAGCAAAACTAGGTAAGTTATGCTAGCCACTTGAACTATTTTTCAACTTTAATGTCATCGTATTGCTTATAAAAACAGAATTTATTTTGCTCATTGTGCAGTAAGAGGAAAAGGCACACTGAAGTAGTTTTATGTCGAATGAGACCAGTTGAGACAAGTGGCTTAACTTACTAACGTTAGCTAGATTGCAAAAATAGATTTTTATTGAACACTGTTTTATGTAGCAGCTACAGTTTATAAGCTGTGTTAATCGGTTATGGGTTTATCATTGTATGTAAAAATTCTGTGCGGCCTAACGTTATAACGTTTCTTTCATTCTTTCTAGAAAGTTCGAGGCTCATGTGTCGTTCACATGGAAATGAATAGCATGATGCATTAATTACGATAGTGTAACTAACAATCAGTTATCATCTTATTTTGGCCAGCCCTCTTCACACGAGTCTTTATTGGTTTCCTATATAATTTAATCTTGAACATTTACAAAACAAATTGATCATTAACCACTTTTGGTGTTTAATTCTTACTAGGACTTACTTTCTTCAGTAAAAAGTCAGTTTGTAATATCAGTTTGTCCTACTTTTCTTTCTTTTTTTCTTTTCTTTTTTTAGATCCATGCTGTATATCTGGCAAAACCTGCAAACTGAATTCATTCAAGAACTGGACAGATTCACTCAAGGCTAAAGCTGGAGACATTGGCTCCAAACTTAAGAAGATTCTGCAGCAGATTCAAAATGACGTAAGCTCCTTGACATATCACAATTGTATTATGTTTCGATGGAAAAACAAATGTAGCTTTTGCTGTTGTTTTTTGCTCTGTGTTGTGCTAGTGTCATGAGCTCTATTCAATATCAATTTTTATAACTTTGCAGAAATCCAACATCAATGCGGAACGAACAGCCGTTCATCATGGCCTACCACTCCTTCTCGGAGAGGACCCCACCGATTTTTACAAGACATGTTTTGTAAGTATTTTCTTCTCTGATGTGATTCTTATTTAACAGGCAAACTGTTCTTCAAACAGTTTTGATATCTGGCAAGAAGAGTTATGAAGGCAAGAAAAACACTCACCGGGACACTGATACAAAGTAAGGGTTAGAGAAAAGAAAGTGAAAGATAAATTAAGAATTTAGAGGAAAAAAGACAGTAAGAAGATACATTTTATATTACGTAAAGAAATGCAAAAAAAAAAACATTTATAAGAAAGACAATAGATTTTTGATAGTTTTAATTTATATAACTGGCCTTCAGTTTTATTTGTTTTTTCATGCAGTTATTTGATGTATGTATTCCCCCCTGCATCCACTGCTTTGTCCTATTTGAAAACGCCTTTACATTTAGACATAATACAGTGTTATTAATTTAGTTTTACATTTTAATGAGTATGTGCTCTTAAAGGGATAGTTTACCCATAAATAAAAATTCTGTCATTTACTCAGCCTTATGTTGTTCCAAACCTGTATGAATTTCTTTCTTCTGTTGAACACAAAATATGATATTTCGAAGAATGTTGGTAATCAAACAGTTGAGAGTAGCCATTGACTTCCATAGTATGTTTTCCTACTATGGAAGTCAATGGCTACTCTTAACTGTCTGGTTACCATCATTCATCAAAATATCTTCTTTTCAGTTCAACAGATGAAAAAAAAAAAAAAAAAAACTCATTCAGGTTTAGAACAACTTGAGGGTGAGTAAATTATGACAAGATTTTCATTTTTGGGTGAACTATCCCTTTAAAAGATGTTTTGTGGCTTTCTTTGACCTCATTTTTGTTATATGCTATTCCCATTTTTAGGACTATGATGACAATGAAGATATGTCCAACATTGAAATAGGTATTCTGACAGTGATTCCCGAGGACTTTGCAACCGCTGCCGTACCCTACTCCCTGCATCTTGATGCCACAACAACGGCAATCATTTTGGAAGGTACGGTGGTTGTGGATGATCTTGAAAATCTTCCACAAGCAATGTGTTTGCTCTTTGGACTAAATTATGCTCTAAACTTAAGAGTATCCTGCAGTATTGAAGAGCACATTCGACTTCATACAGAGAGTGATTTTGTCCCTTGGCCACAAGCCATTCTGTACCAAACTCTGTGACTTACACGCTCTGCTTTCAACCACTTTATAAAGGTGTTAAAAACAAAGAAACATTGATCTTTTTATTGTATTTAGTTTTTTGTTTTTTCTTGAATGCATTATGTGCTGTATTTCTAAAATGTTGTTGGCGGGCCAAGTAATGTTTTAAAATTAATATTGTTGAACAAATAAACATTCTAGTGTTTTGCCAAATCTGTTGTCTTTCTTTGTATTCTCAACTTAGAATTTTGAGTACAACTTGCTTGAGAAATTTAAGGCAATCAGTTTCCACACATTCCTCTAGTAAAATGAACAAGCAGACATGTTAAAATAACTGTTTTGTTTAAGTTCTGCTTACAAATCTCAACTTAAATCTGTAAGTTGCCTAAACTTGAGTTTATTAAGGTACCTGTACTCAAGTTTTATGGTAACCTCTACAAATACACAAGTTAACTCTACAAAGTAGTAGAGAGTAGTATCAAGTCAAAAAATATGACCTAATTTGCTTGAAAAATTTGAGGCAATCAGTTTCCACAGCTTTTCTTAGTAAAGTCAACTTATTACTTTTTACAGTGAGGTAATAAATGAGATGTGTCTGTTGAGTTTCATGCAATTTGAAGAATGTTAAGAGTCTCAAAAGCATCCAAAAAGAATATTAAAGTTTGATGCGTTGCCATGGCAACAGTATTTAAGATATCAATAATCCTTTCACAGGTGTACATCTTGCGTGTGTTTACATTATACACATAAAGTTTGAAGCAAATCGGGTAAAAATAAGAGGGTGATTTTAAAGCATTTTGAAAGTGACACACTTCCTGCTGCCAGTTGGTGGCGCTATAACTTTGACTCACAATAGTCACATCCATGTGATCGGCCTCTTACAATGAACACACTGCTGAAGTTTCATCAAGATCAATTAATTTATTAAGAAGTTATAACACACTTCCTGTTTCCATTATTCGCCATAAATTTGTTTCCTCGCCACGGCCAAACCGTTCGAGAAATCAAAAAACCCCTGGCAATTTTTCATCCTCAATGTCTTGACTTCATGCACACCGAGTTTTGTGATGATCGGGGAATTCCCTAGGAAAACAATGTTTTAAATTCCTGAGCATGCGTTTCCAAACAACCATAAATAGCCGACTTCCTGTTGGGCTGACGTAAAACTTAGGGCACGAAAGTTGTTCGGCATGATGAGCTCTATAAGTGTACCGAGTTTCAGATTATTACATGCAAGCGTGTTTGATATATGGACAAGATTTCAAACCCCATTCCAGGGGGCGCTGTCGAGCCCCCCTGCCACGCCCGGGTACCAGCTTCAGCCCGGCCCTGATGGCCGCGGGTTCTGACCCGTGTGCAAAGTTTCAAGAGTTTTCGAGCACGTTAAGGGCCCCAAAAGTGCCCAAAAGGTAGTAAAATAATAATAAGAAGAAGAAGTAGAAGAAGAAGAGTCCTTAGGAAAACAATAGGGCCTTCGCCTTTTCAAGGCTTGGGCCCTAATAACAATAAGAATAAGAATAATAACACAAGTACAAATGATACAAAAGGGGAACAAATACATCAAAAAGTATTTATTTATAAATTACAAATACTTACTCATCAAATATATTTAAATAAAATACAAAATACTGCTGTGAAAAATGTATTTAATTAAAATACAAGTAATTTGTAATTTGAAAATACAAAAAAATTAAAGCAATCATTTGAAGGTAACAGTGGTAACAGTAATTAAATGCGTATTTCAAATACATGTAATTAAAATATTGCCCATCTCTGCACACACACACACACACACACACACACACACGCGCGCACACGTGTGCGTCCTCTACCTTCATTTGTGATGTTTAATGTCTGTCCCATGCCTGGATTAGGACGGGAACACCAGTCTATCCCAATAAGCTCTCTGTAAATTCAGGAGAGGAGCACTAGCACATTTCTGATAAACTGGGCCAGCTCTCAGGTCTGGGGAATCCATAACTATCTCAGATGATGACAAAAGCCAGCTAGGTCATCCAAAGGCGAAGCCTCAGCCTACATTCTTAGCTGTAAAACCAGCTCACAAAGACACTCTATACCTGTTTCCTCTTTATGTACATGACGTGTTAATACTTAGCACAGTGCTCAATAATTAACATTACATTCCTATGCTGTTATGTGACCCTCGGTCCTTGCTTATTTGTCCATTTGGAAGCACAATGCAAAACACAAGAAATACACAACAAATGTTTGATAGTTTATGCCGGTTTTTCTAGTTAAATTAAGATCACATAGCCAAGCCCTTCACTTGAAATGTACTTTTGAAATGTAATTTATTACGTTCAAAAGATCTGATCTTGGATTGATAATCAGATCGAGAAACAGAAACAGATTGAGTTGAGCTAATGAGTAATGTGTAGTAGAACTTTACAGAATGGATATGAATGAAGTCAGTTTACAGGAAACGGGTGAAATACGGCACTTGAATGATTCAAACTTTATAAAAAAAACTCCTTAAAGAGCAAGTCTTGTAATTATAGAACTATCCATGATATCTCAAGGCTCGCAAAAATACAGAGAGACAAAACAACATAATAATAAAATATACATATGTTTTATAGTGAGGAAATAAATTTACATTTATTCACTTAGCAGACGTTTTAATCCAAAGCAATTTACAATTGAGGGATATTACAAGTGATTCATCTTATGTACATAAAGGTCGATATTTAGTGATTTACTAAACCAGTTTCAACTTCACTTTAACTGAATTGCTTAATATAAAACTGTCCAGTTAAAATACATATTTTACCACAATTTATTGACATAACCATCAAAATCTGAGTTTGTCCTGATCCATCAAATTGTATGTAAACAGTGTGACAAAGCAATGTTTGGTAATTTTCACCTCAATTTTAACAAAGCGCTACTCTAAAACAGCTCTTTTCCAGGATGCCAGAAGAACCTGGAAGTGCTGCCACAGAAATGTATTCTATAGAGAAGTAAACCTGGTTCTGTAAAATCCAGGTACAGCACCAACGTCTCATTCAGTCAGTCAAATCAATACACTTTCCAGCTGGTAAGTTGTCCGACTTCATCCACCAGCACCACATTGTCAACTCTGACCCCAGTTTTAACACACTAGCACCTTTATGCAAAGGGAAAATAGACCAAGTGCCAGATTCTCAACCAGACTACCATGACAAGTATCACATGAACTCCACCCATAATGAACAGGCAGTTTCCGTTTTACAATATTTTCTCAGCAAACCCATCAACACCCATCTGTGGAGACTATACCCACCCATTTACATCCTGGTTTTAAACACTAGTGGTGCGCTAGTGGCTAATGATTGCGGTTGGAAGTGGTGGCGGGGGCATGGCACTACAGCCCGGCTCTCTACATCTGCTGTGTCTTAACAGCTTGGGAAAACTGTATACAAGGATTGCTATATAACTTCTAAAGGCCACTCGAAGGACCTGCGGACACATAAAATCTGTATACAAGGTGCCAGCCATGCTGACCAATGACCTCAGTGGAATTTGGACATACATGTATATTCTGTTCCCGGATAGATTCGACAAGCACGCCACGTGTAGTGTTAAAAACTGTCCCCACAAACAGTCCAAGAGATCATTACTACACCCCAGGCATTTAAATACTATTCACAGAGGGGCCAAGTGTAAACAAAGAGAAAGAAACTGACGGCTTTAAAATGTGGATGTGTAAAGAGTTACTGGCTCTGCACCATTCAAATCTCATTGGCAAATAAAATGATAAATAAACAAACTTCCTGTAGCTCAAACAGTTCAGCATGGTGCTAGCAACTCCAAAGTCATGGGTTGAATCCCAGGGAATAAATTAATTGAAAAAATGTATAGCTTGAATGCACTGTAAGTCGCTTTGAATGAAAGTATCTGACTGATGCATAGTAAAAATGTAAATGTGACAAAAACATCAATAAAAAAAAAAATTCAAGCTACTTGATGCCTAAAGCAGAAATGCACTTAGAATGCTCATGTGACTTGGACCAAGGCATTTTGTGATCTATTATTTTGGACATTCTTCTCTGAGAAACATCCAAACTTACCAACCCTCAATATACAAGGCAAGAAAAATGCAATAGCAGTGCAATTGAATTCTCCAAGGAGAGGTGCCTATTCCAAAAACTTTCATTTTCCTGCTGATGAAACCAGTTTGGCTTCGCTTCATCTATTTACCCCATGTAAAAGCCACAATCATAACAGTAATTGTCAGGGTAAACAGTGGTCAAATTTTAGAACTAGGAAGAAACTTTCTTGCCCTCAGCATTACATATTTCACTCTCCGTGACTTCTATCAAATTTATGTTTGGCACAACAGAAAAAAGAAACATGCTCTCTTTGATTAAGACCCAACTTTTTCTTCTCAAAGGCAACATGTCCACTCTATAGCAATCAACCAAAGGTAAAAAGTGCATGTGTATGGCTTGCAGAAAATTCCAATACCACGTTTACAAGAAACCAGCAGGAGGGCTTTGTCTCAGCGATATCGTAGCTGTCAAGAAAAACTGAATATACATGTAAGCTTTTGTACCTTTGTATAGACACAAAAACATGCAATTTCAACATATTTACAGCTTCTGAAATGCAAACCCTTTTACAAACAGAAATGCCTGGTTCAAACTGATGAAACGTTTACAAGGTAACTGCCACAGGTGACAATTAGTTAAATATTCAGACACTATCCCATAGACCAACACTTTTTAAAGACCAAATTTATTTATAAATGAAACCCAGATGGGACTTTTTTACTCTTTGTATGGCTGAATTTAATTATCATCAAAGCTCAATAGTGACATTAACATGTTTCACCCATTTATTGATTTGTGTTCTTTACTATTCTATGAACCTCAAAGGATTTGTAAACGTGTACATTTCTAAAGCTCATATGTAAACGGGTTTAGATCAATCCGAATTCATAATCGTAAATGATGCATTCAAATAATGTCAAAACGTCTCGGGTTACGACTGTAACCTGAGAAGGGAACGAGACACTGCGTAGATGACGACACTTTGGGGAACGCCCTTAGCATAATGCATCTGAAGTATGAATGAAACTAATCCAATCCTGATTGGTGCTGCGTCATGACGTAACATGTGACGGCATACACGGAAGCTACAAAGGGACGCCTGCACACAACAGAGTTAGCTTCTGTGATGAAGCAAGTCGCTTCCAGGCAGGGGAAGGCATAGCGAAGGGATGCAGTGTCTTGTACCCTTCTCGGGGAACATGGGTTATAGTCGTAACCCGAGATGTTCCCTTTCAAGGGAACTCTAACTGCGTCGATGACTACACTTTAGGGAACGAGTTCCCACTATGCCACAACAAGCCCTGCCTGTCCCAGTGTGAAGCTGCGCACAGGCACACTTAGGACGAGAGCACTAAAGTGCCTGGCATAGAAGGACTGTCCAGGCTATAGAATCTGATAAAAGTATGAGGGGTGGCCCATCCTGCTGCATCGCACACTTCTTGAATCGGGGCCCCTGAAAGGAAGGCTCAAGATGACACCATGCCTCGGTTTCAACAAGCCCTCACGGCCAAAGTTGAAGGCAAGCTGCGCACCTGATAGAGATAGCCTGAATGATGCAGTTACTGATGGTCTGTTTGGATGCAGGAAGCCCCTTCTTGGGTGACCAGAAGTACACCAGCAACTGGTCTGACTTCCACCATGAAGAAGACCTCTGGACAAAAATCTTGAGAGCTCTGACAGGGAAGAGCAAATTAAGTATTTCTTCATCTGCTGTCACGTGAGGTGGAGGATGAAAAGCCTGCAGAACCATAGGCCGTGCCACATTAGATGGCACTTTAGGCAAATAGCCTAAATGGTTCTCTGGGCTGGTGCCAACACGTTTTTTTTTCCGTGTTGAGTCTCAACCCCAGGCTCTGGATGTGGGCAAGGACGACATCTTGCTGCCCCTGCAAACGCAAGATCCGAGCAGCTAGATTCTGTGTGCCGGTGTCCCTTTGTAGCTTCCGTGTATTACGTCACGTTACGTCATGACGCAGCACCAATCAGGATTGGATTAGTTTCATTCATACTTCAGATGTGTTACACTAAGGGCGTTCCCCTAAGTGTCGTCATTGACGCTGTTCAAGTTCACTCGAAAGGGAACCACGTAAATTCTGACCTGATTGTTCATCCGGAAGCCTCATTGGGAAATATGAGAGACATATGAGAGTGGCTCAGAATCAGATCAGATTTTAAAAAGTGTTTTGGGCTGTTCACACGGTAATCCAAATAAATGCAATATTCACAGGATTCATAAAAACTTAAATATTTGTATTTGTTGATGCGTACAAGTGTTTATATTTTAGATGATGTGAATATGTTAATATTGTGTTTCAATCTCAAAACTGAGTGTGTGCTAGAACCACACTTTATGCACAAATACCTAAAATGCTAACGAGACTGTTGTTTTCCCCCCCTACATGTTGTGATGATTATCGTCTGGATTGCCCTCGAGTTCCAGGAGAGGGCGCTCCACTTCTGCTCTGCCCTACCCTGGACTGTTCATGCACACACCCTGAACTGTTCTCGCACACACCCTGGACTGATTACTCACACACCTGTCTCCATTGATCACTCTCACACCTGCATTGAGTTCCACACGCAGCTCCACACACATTAAAACCCCATTCACATTATTACCCATTGCGAAGTCTTGTTTCACTGTTGTGTACATCTCCGAGCGTTTCCTAGTATTATCTGGTCCTGTTATCCTAGTCTAGTCTGTTCCTGTCTGTGTATTCGACCCTTGCTGTACCTGTTCCTCGATTGTTTGCCTCCTGCCTTTGGACCAATTGCCTGTTTAACGGATTCCATATCGTCTGCCGCCTTCCTCTGTTTTCTCGCCTGGTTTCTGATCCTGAGTAGTGCCTTGTCTCCTATGCTGTGTTTGCTGTCTGTGACCCTTGCCTGTCTGACTACCCTCTAATAAACTCACGCTGCATTTGAATCTACCTGTGTCTAGTTGTATCATGACAGAAGACTTCGCCACCACCAGATCCAGCAGCATGTCAGCCTTGTATGCCTCTCAGTCAACTAATGCGGACCGTAGCGCTGTACACCGGGATCAACTGGACCAACTCACCGTTTCGTTGGAGAGGTTGGCCAAGATGGTTTGCAGTCTCCATGTTTCCACACCGGGACCATTGCAGACTCAACCCGTCTCCACAGTTGTTAGCCCAGAACCTATCCCGATGTCAAGCCAAGCTCTCCCGGTAAAATTCAACAGCGAGACATCACGATAAGCTCACACAGCGATTCCGAGCACGGATACGGGAGCAGAGATAATGTGACTTCGTCAAGAGGATCGATCTCTCGAGTGGTATGTGAAGGAGTTCTTCCAACTTTCACATTACACGTGTATGAGCAATATTTTCCTAACAAACCTGTTCCGTGGAGGGTTATCTGAACCGCTTCGCTCATTGATGCCCAACCCTGAGCCTCACAGCACTTTAAGGCAGTATATGGAGATGGCGCTTCTATTGAGTGGTTCTGCTCTCACTGTGAGTAAGATGGAGAAGGAGCTCCACAACCCCGCAGCATTGACCGAACCAGGGTCTAGTCATGTCATGCTGGTTTCAGCACGTGCTGCCAAGTGGGCCATCATTCCAGTGTCCTGTCCCGCCGAGCCTGTCCAGCCAGAGCCTGTCCCCGAGCCTTCACCGCTGGTCCCGTCCAGCCCAGCCGAGCAGGCGCTCCACGTCAGCCCTGATGAACCTGAGCTTCGCGTCAGCCTTGACGAACCAGAGTTTAACGTCTGCCTTGACAAACCTGAGCTTCACGTCAGCTTAGACGAACCAGAGCTTCCTGTCTACCTAGACAAGCCTGAGCTTCACGTCAGCCTCGATGAGCCAGAGCTTCACGTCAGCCTCGACGAGCCCGAGTTTCACGTCCGCCTAGACGAACCGGAGCTTCGCGACTGCCTTAATGAGCCGGAGCCTTCCGTCGAACTGCCTGAGCCTGAACCGGAGCCTTCTACCGAACTGCCAGAGCCGCCTGCAACTGAACCTCCGAAGCCTTCGGTGAAGCCTGCAGCCGAACCCCCGAGGTCTCCAGTCGAGCCTGAGCTTACATTAGTTCCTGAACCGGTTCCAGTTCCAGCCTATGTCCCCGTAGGTTCCCCAAAGTATTTTTTGGGGGGGAGGGGGGGGGCAGTAGGTGCCACGAGGGCACCATGAAGGACGTGCTGCCGTGGTCTCCTGAGGGGTCTTCTCCGCCGTGCCTGCCCGAGAGGCCTTCACACCCAGGGAAGCCTGAGGGGGCTCTGCCCTGGCCTTTGCCTCATCCTGCTCCACCCTGGCCTCCGCATCATCCTGCTCCGCCCTGCCCACCTGCCCAGTCAGGTCCGCCTACGCTATGCCTGGCCCTCCATCCCTCCCCCAGGATCGCCTTCGCTCTACCCCCCGCCTGGATCGTCTTTGGAGCATCTGGAAGCCGCTCCTTAAAGGGGGGGTTATGTGATAATTATCGTCTGGATTGCCCTCGACTTCCACGAGAGGGCGCTCCACTTCTGCTCTGCCCTACCCTGGACTGTTCTCGCACACACCCTGAACTGTTCTCGCACACACCCTGGACTGATTACTCACACACCTGTCTCCATTGATCACTCTCACACCTGCATCGAGTTCCACACGCAGCTCCACACACATTAAAACCCCATTCACACTATTACCCATTGCGGAGTCTTGTTTCACTGTTGTGTACATCTCAGAGCGTTTCCTAGTATTATCTGGTCCTGTTATCCTAGTCTAGTCTGTTCCTGTCTGTGTATTCGACCCTTGCTGTACCTGTTCCTCGATTGTTTGCTGCCTGCCTTTGGACCAATTGCCTGTTTAACGGATTCCATATCGTCTGCCGCCTTCCTCTGTCTTCTCGCCTGGTTTCTGATCCTGAACATTGCCTTGTCTCCTATGCTGTGTTTGCTGTCTGTGACCCTTGCCTGTCTGACTACCCTCTAATAAACTCACGCTGCATTTGGATCTACCTGTGTCTGGTTGTATCATGACACATGTCATGCAAGGATACACTGTAAAAAGTGGTAACTAGCAATTGTTACCTTAAAGAGTGATTTCTACCAGATTTGACCCATATATATTAGTTTTGTTGCTATAAATTAATAGGGCTGGACATTGACACAAATTTTATAATTCAATTCGATTTCGATTCACAAGCTTGTGATTTGATTTCGATTGGGGCCTATCAGCTAGAGTACATGGCAAATTTCCTCAAGGAAAAAAAAATCTTCTAACTAATACTGTACACTATACAGGGAACGTCTCAGGTTACGACTGTAACCTATGTTCCCTGAGAACAGGGAACGAGACAATACGTCAACGACGCTATGGGGAACGCCTCAGGCGTGACAGGTGTCTGAAATCACTATCAAATCACGTCAATCATATTGACCGGCGACAGCCCGTGAATCATTAGCGTGAATGATTAACGTGCGACCTGGAAGTATAAAGGGGCGCCTTGCAAACATGACAAATCACCTTATCGTCTGAAGGGACTGTACGGTAGGCAAGCCCCGCGGCATGGCAGGGAGACGTATTGTCTCGTTCCCTGTTCTCAGGGAACATAGGTTACAGTCGTAACCTGAGACGTTCCCTTTCGAAGGGAACTCAACAATACGTCAACGACGCTATGGGGAACGATATACCAACGCCGCCATGCTAAGGGGAGTGCATGCCAAGTGGCAGTGACAACTGTCAGAACCAGCAACTTCAAATGAAACACTAGAACCACTCACCCTCAGGTCACACTGGGCTGTCAGTGACAGCATTCCCTACAGTCATAGCCCAAGCTACAGCCTCACAGAAAAACCTTCATAAACATGGTTAAATGAAAGGTCTACCTGGGCCGGCTCCGGGCCTGGAACCTCAGCTTCCAATTAGAAGGGGTCCCTTCTAGGGAATGTGGCTAGGGAACCCAAGGGAACCCCAGCCAGTCACTATTCAGGGGAACGTACTCACCCCGAAATGCCACCAGGACGGCCTGACCTGGCGCCAGTACATAGACACTTAGTCTGGCCAAATCCTGTCTGTCTGAAGACAGAGCCTCTGGACAAATGCCTTAAGTAAGGCATCCAACCCGAGGGACTGCGAAGCTGGCAGTGAACCACTCGGCCCGGATCTCAGAGACGGGATATCCCGGAGAGTATGACTCAGCATAGTGCTTTCCGACCCTTGCTAGCGAGGGGAGTTTCTCTACTCGATCCACGGATCAACCCAGTGTCTGTGTTTCAAAACACTGAGGAGGCCTGTGAAGGCCTAAGGGCTGATCTGACTGGGAGGCCTCACGAGAGGCCTACGACCGTCTGACCAGACTCAGGAAGCCGCATGCTCAAAGAGACCCTCGTGAGGGGAGCACAAGGTCTGCCTGGTAGGCAAACCAGGCTGTAGGCAGAAAAGGTTCCGGGAGGGAACCTTTAGCAGAGAATGAACACTTTAGCGAGCCAGGGCGCAAGCTCGCCTTCAGCAGCTGCCTATTAAGGCTAGCTGAAACTGATAGCAAGAGACCACTAGCTTCATAAACCCAGCACCACTAGGGAGCGTTACAGGGAGGCCCGGAGAGGCCTACTACCTGATCCTTTAGGGAGGCACGTGAGGCCTACTACCTGATAACCACAGTACGTGGGAACTCACCTTCAGGGAGGCCCGGTGAGGCCTGCTACCCTACGACCACAGTATGTGGGGAGCTCACCTTCATGGAGGCCTGGAGAGGCCTACTACCTGGTAACCACAAACTGTGGGAACTCACCTTCAGGGAGGCCTGGTGAGGCCTACTACCTGACCGTTCTCAATCAAGGAGGCCTGGAGGAGCCTACTACCTGATAACCCCAGTATGTGAGATGCTCTTCTTCAGAGAGGCCAAGAGAGGCCTACTACCTGATAACCACAGTACGTGGGAACTCCTCCTTCAGGGAGGCCCGGTGAGGCCTGCTACCTTACAACCACAGTATGGGGGGAACTCACCTTCAGGGAGGCCTGGTGAGGCCTACTACCTGGTCACCACTATCTGTGGGAACTCACCTTCAGGGAGGCCTGGTGAGGCCTACTACCTGACCGTTCTCATTCAAGGAGGCCTGGAGGAGCCTACTACCTGATAATCACAGCATGTGGGAACTCACCTTCAGGGAGGCCTGTTGAGGCCCACTACCTGACAGCCAAAATATTTGGGAGCCCACATCCAGGGAGGCCCAGAGCGGCCTACTACCTGACAGCCACAATATTTGGGAGCTCACATTCAGGGAGGCCCAGAGAGGCCTACTACCTGATAGCCAACGTAAGTGGGAATTCGCCTTCAGGGCGGCCGGGTGAGGCCTACTACCTGATAACCATCTTAAGTGGGAATTCACCTTCAGGGAGGCCTGAGTGGCCTACTACCTGATAACCACTGGTAGCTTTGAGCCCTGAGTCCGGGTGAAAGTATAAGGTGGCCTGCTAAGGCCAGCCAGCTGGGGACTCTTCTATCAGGGAGGCCTGGTCGGGCCTACTAGCTAATAGCAAGTCATATTCTGCCATAAAGTACACTGTTGGAAACCATACTACACAGCATAATTCACTAATGGGCTTCCAGTAGCGCTATAAGGTATGTCCCACAATGTTGGGACTCACCTCCGAGGAGGCCTGTTTAAGGCCTACTACCCATCAGTGAGTCAACTGCCCGAACCACCAAGGCCAACCACGTAAAGTGAGCTGGCCTACAGTGCCCTCTGGGGGGCTGTCCAATCAAGGAGGCCTGCTGAGGCCTACTACCTAATGGCGCAGCCTTCGTTGGCAGAAAAACTGTTTACACAGCGCCTACAGCATCCTGGTGCCTAATCACATTGCCCATGGCAGTGTACTCCGCAAGAAAGCTAGCACCCTTAAAACAAGGGGAGTACAACATACGCCACTCTGCCTCAACGGAGGCCCCAGTTAGTCAGGGGCCTACCATCTATGCATGGGCGTCAGCTCAGGGCAATGCTCTGGCTTCAGGGGAGCGTACTTCGACCAAAGAAGAAGTGAAGCTTACTTCATACTCGACCCGAGCCATAGTGGTGCGAGGTGGGATAAAACAGAACTGGGAGTGAAGTGCTCAGACCTACCCTGTATCACAGGGGAATACTCACACCTCACCCTGAGGTTACCAGGGTGCGGGCCTGCCAGCGGCTCTAGGGGTGACAGAAATGTATCTGTGCCCAACCTAGGGGAGTGGGGCTTGAATGAAAGCCAACCACCTACAACCTAGCGCTCGAGCAGTAGCTCAGCGAGGTGAGTGAAGCCTAAACTGGCGGCCTAAATCCGTAGGCCAGTTCTGCATGGCAGAGTCGGGCAGGAAACCCAGTCTTCTTCGTGAAGCGAAAGACGGCCTAACCCTGCTCAATAAAGACATATATACCACGGAGGCCTGTTTGAGGCCTACCATGTCCTTACAAACCATCCTCAGCACCACGCTGCATTACTCTAGGCACCACAGAATGCAGAGAAGGGGGCGGGCCTTGGCCTAACGACTCCCACGGGAGGAGGCTGTTTATACAGGGATGCTAGAAACCAACATTCACACAGTGAAGGGTCAGAGGAAGAAATGCTAAAATTTTTAGCAGAGCGCCTCTATTATCCCTGGCACAGCCTAGGCCAGTTACAGAGGCGGCCCTGGTGAGGGCCAGCCTGCAAGCATAGATCAATCTGAGGGCTCGGAGGAGCCACAGCCTTACTAAAGAATATAGTCTGTATTATTCCATACAAAGGGCTGCAGAATCGCTCAGCCTAATGAAACCCAAACAGAGCTCAAGGGGCGAAATACTCAGGAAGAAGTCAACGGACCCGTGGGCCGGACATAAGATCTATCTGAAGCTCTAGCGTCAGTCAACACTCTAAGTAAAAAATTCTAAGAGAGAGACCAACTACTCTACCCTGAGGTGGCTAACAGCCCGAAGGCTAACATAGTTATCGTTCTGGCCACCTAACGGGGAACTTCAGGGCCCTAATGATCCAGGAAACTTCTCTTACCTTATTACCTTGACATGACCCCATAGCTCTATACAGGGAACGAGGTCTGTAGAGAGATACATCTCGGAATTTTAATTCACAAAAAATTACTCTTAAAAGACCAGTCAGCTCACCTGCGGCGTGGGGAGTGAAGACTCGCCAGATAGTTCTTTATGACCCTGGGGTCCACCACTTTACATGCCTGAAAGAGGCGTTTCTACTAGCCAAGCCTAGGCGGGCCATTGGAACATCGTTCTTATCATAGGCCCAGCCCCAGGCCTGATGTAATGAACGTCTGGGGAGTCAGAAGAGAGAAGAGGGCTGGATTTCTTTTTAATGAAGCCCTCCGGGGAGATTATCCATCAGCGACACTGTGTGCGCTTGTGCTGGATAACCTCCCTCAGATCCCTCTTCTTGCGGGAGTCACGCCTCTCCTGCGCCCTGTTCCTCCACGGAGGGGGCGCACGAGAGGCGACACTGGCTCTCTGGCCCTGTCTACGGTCCTCGGACCGTGAAGGGC
Source organism: Siphateles boraxobius (assembly GCF_051911475.1). Lineage (NCBI taxonomy): Eukaryota > Metazoa > Chordata > Actinopteri > Cypriniformes > Leuciscidae > Siphateles > Siphateles boraxobius. The sequence continues at coordinate 17,109,515 of NW_027508734.1, forward strand.
CAGGCCCTCCCGCCTGCCTGGGTGTGGAACCGGATCTCAGCGGTATGCAGGATCCTGCAGCAGGTCGGCCTGATATGCCTGCAGCACCGCCATAGTGTGCAGGGAAGCACCAGCCTGAACCGCTGTCGTGTATGCTCTGCCATTCAAACGTGCTGTTGACTTTAGCGGTTTGGATGGCAGGGTTGGAGCTCTCAGTGTCGACGCCTGCCCAGACACGAGATAGTTCGCAAACGACTCGTCAAATGGGCGGCATCGACACATACCCATGCTCTGCGATCCCCTCAACATCAGCGAAATTAACCCGCTGATGTCGGTGAGTACGGGCAGAGTATGGGCTCCTCCATGCCCTCTCGATCTCCGTGTGAAGATCAGGAAGGAATGGAAGGCTCACCTGAGCTGGTGTGTATGGCAGGGGAGAAACCGATCGCCAAGCCTACCGCGAGCGGTCTCTCCTCTAGCGCGTCGCCATGGCAGCTACAGCCTGTTGGCGGCGCGCTCCACAACATCCACCAGGTCTGCATACACGGGGCAGGGTGGCTGAGAGGGTTCAGGATCTACCTGATTATAAACCTCCTCAGCCATCTCCTGCTCGTCCTGAAGAGCAGCAACTGCAGGAAACCATTGGTGCCTGCAGTTCGCCCTCGTCAGCCGTCGAATCATTTGAGAGGTTTACAGGACTCCCAAGATGATCGATGAGCTCTATCTGGAAGCCCATGATGCAACTCGCCGCTCTGCCTCGGCACGAGCGGGACCACGCGGACCAGACGTTGAACCCCCTTCACTCGAGAAGAGGGCCAGACGAGAGCGGAGCGTTTTAAGAGAAAAACGCTAACAGTTCACACAGAGGATTCCCTCGAGAACCTCTCGTGCGCGCTCTTCTCCCAGGCAGGAAAAAACACACTCGTGTGCTGTACATTTCATTTTCCTACCGTTTCATTGAGTAGCGTTTTCAAACAGACAGTCCCTGAAGACGATGAGATGATTTGTCATGTTTGCAAGGCGCCCCTATATACTTCCAGGTCGCACGTTAATCATTCACGCTAATTATTCACGGGCTGTCGCCGGTCCATATGATTGACGTGATTTGATAGTGATTTCAGACACCTGTCACGCCTGAGGCGTTCCCCATAGCGTCGTTGACGTATTGTTGAGTTCCCTTCGAAAGGGAACCCCAGTTTATACAGTACATCACTATAATATTAAAGGTTAAAATTAACTGATTTGTAGGCTACTTGCATTTAAATAGCACATAAGGGAATTGTTTAATATTAACCTTATAATAATACAATCTTAATTACCCAATTATGTTCCTTCTGTTTTTTTTTCTTTTCATTTTTGGTTAAATATAAATATTATAATGTTGGTGGTCTTAAAAATTATGGATTTATTAATAAATATATTATGATTTCCATTACACGAGAGTAGATGTTAAAACTTCATGCTGATTTGTACTCGGCTTTCGCCAAGATAAGCACCAACTAAGACGTAGCTTTACAGTAACCTATGCTTCTCCATCCATTTACGCTTCTTTCCATCTGGTGACGTGAATCTCCTTCTGTCTGGTGTTAACCCTTCGGAGTCTTGGGCTATTTTGGCCGTTTTTGAGTACTTTTATTTTTTTTAAATTTTGCAACATAAACAAATGTTTAGCATACCAATGTTTGGTATAATTTTTTTCAGCACAACATCACCTATATGATCAGACAATTAGTTTTTCACTTTGATGTACTCTATCAACATACTGGACCCAAAATCACACAAAAAACACAAAATCCGAATAGAAAAATTATAGCTTTTCTACTACAAAAAACACAAACATGCTCAATGAAGCATTTTAAAAGGTTTAAAATGTAAACACAAGTTGTAAATGTCAACATATACAGGTACAATTCAGATATAATCAACCTATATACAAAAAAAATATGATTTACAAAAAAAAGCGGGTGTAGCCATAGGCTTTTTTTCTTTCTTTTTAGCTCAGCCACTTTTTAAAAAATGTTGTGCACACAATTATTCAGAGAGCTATATTTAAGGCCTTGCGTTCCCAGAGTATGAGGGTTCGCAAATAGTGCAAATACAACATCAAAAATGTAAAATTGAGATAAAATTAAACTATATGCAGCAAAAAGCAGGTGTGGCAATAGGCGTTTTTTCTTTTCCTTTTTGCTTAGAAACTCTACAAAACACTTCATGTACAATTACACAGATAGCTACATTACAGGGATTTCATTCCTTGAGTAAGAGGGGTTCCTCAATAGTGCAAATATACCAAACAAAAGGTAAAATGAACACAAAAGCAAATTATACATACAACTATTTACAACAAATATCAGGTGTTTTTTATTTTTATTTTTTATCTGTGCCTCTCCTCAAAACAGTTTATCTAAATCTACTCCTAAACTACCTAAACTACTCCTAAACTACCTAAACTATCTACACTACTCCTAAACTACTCTCAAAATCTACTCAAACTCTTCCAAAAACTAGCAATAATCTCTCTCTATATATATAACGTATATATGTCTCTCTTTATCAACTCCGTAAAATCCTCTGCCTTTCAATTTTGCGTCTTAGCTCAGTTGGCTCCTCCTCCATTCCCTAAAATGTGCAGCCTGAAGAGCAGAGTCAGCAGATTCACACATTTTTCTCCGTTTTGTTTTATGACAAAAACCGACGAAGTTATTAGAATAAATGCAACGCCTGTCGCATCCCATCTTGCGTTCTTTTACGAACGCGTCAGTATTTTTTTATATAAAGTTTAAATAATCATATCTCCGTTTTTACTTGGTCTATCAACACAAAACAAAAAGTAAAATAGAATTTCAAGCCAGCACTTTCGACAGAAGTGGACGGCAGCGCTCAACGTGACTTTGTTTTTATGCTTCGACGTCTTAAACTGGTCATGTAACTTGATCATGCCGGCGTGATCGGCGACCCTGAAGAGTTAATAGTGTATTTGCACGTCAGCACACACAACGGCTGCAACCACAGTGCGGTCCCCCCATAACAACCCTCTGGATTGAGCGGAGTAGGGAACATCTCTAGGTTCTTCAAGTGGGCACCTTCCGTCCTCAGTGTTTCGTCGACTAGCCCACGACACCTCAAGAGGGCTCGACAGTGACTCTGGCGTCCCAGAGTCACCCCCCTCCGTCCCCCACTCAACTCAGCCCAGCTTACTGACCTCTACTTCCCTCTTGCTGCTGAGACCTAACCACAATCTCACAATCTCTCCGCAACCCAACCATACGCGCCAACCCGTTTGACTAAGGCTGTCGAGCCCCACTGGTGCGTTAATATGCAGTTTCAGTGGCAACGGTTCCGCATGGCATACCACCTACCGCAAAACACAATATCTGCCCAACCACCCGTCATTCACGCAATATACACAGGAACGTAATGACTGTAAATACTATACAACCTCTACAAATAAACCAACAGTGCTGCTGAGACCTAACCACAATCTCACAATCCCTCCGCAACCCAACCATACGCGCCAACCCGTTTAACTAAGGCTGTCGAGCCCCACTGGTGCGTTAATATGCAGTTTCAGTGGCAACGGTTCCGTATGGCATACCACCTACCGCAAATCACAATATCTGCCCAACCATCCGTCATTCACGCAATATACAGAGGAACGTAATGACTGTAAATACTATACAACCTCTACAAATAAACCAACAGTGCTGCTGAGACCTAACCACAATCTCACAATCTCTCCGCAACCCAACCATACGCGCCAACCCGTTTGACTAAGGCTGTCGAGCCCCACTGGTGCGTTAATATGCAGTTTCAGTGGCAACGGTTCCGTATGGCATACCACCTACCGCAAAACACAATATCTGCCCAACATCCCGTCATTCACGCAATATACACAGGAACGTAATGACTGTAAATACTATACAACCTATACAAATAAACCAACACCCTTCAAGTTTTCAAGAATTCTACGAAACCGTAGCATGGCGGCCTGTACTCAGCCATCTAGAATCTTTCCGTCTCAACCACAGCCAGTTGCTGCTCCTTTCTGCTGCTTCAGATAAGTTCTTTACTGTGCGACGCAACTCTTGACCACTGAATCCGACGTCTCTGAGGAACCGGGTTGTAGAGTGTGCCACAAAACCTCGACAACCCACTTCCACTGGATAAACCTGGACTCTCCATCCTCGCTGTTCTGCTTCAGTGGCCAGATGAGCATACTGCAATTTCTTCCTCTCATATGCCTCATCTACCGCATCCTCCCATGGCACTGTTAACTCTATCAGTTGAACAATGCGTGCTGATCCAGACCACAAAACAATATCTGGTCGTAGGTTAGTGGTGGCAATCTCAGGTGGAAAAATAAGCCGTTGATCAAGATCAGCCAGCATCTTCCAGTCCCTAGCAGCTTCCAGTTGTCCTGGGCGAGAATTGGTGTTAGCACCTTTTCTTGGTGGTTGCTCGCCTGGGCGGAGGAATATTGTCTTCTGCGTGTAATGTTTTGCTAGAACAGGCGGCAACTTATTGGTCATACTACGCTTGCCTTCCAATGCTAAAGCCAAACATCGCAATACTTGGTCATGGCGCCAAGTAAACCGACCTTGGCTAAGAGCCACCTTACATCCTGTCAAAATGTCTTAATGTGGCAGGTGATGAACACAAAGGACAAGAGGGATCCTCTCCTACCCAGAGGTTTAGGTTCTGCGGTGATGGGAGAACATCATATGTTGACCTAATAAGGAAACTGATCCTGCTCTCTTCCATTGACCAAAGATCTTGCCAGCCCATTTTTCGTTGTTCCACACTCTCCCATCTCATCCACTCTCCCTGCTTGGCCTGGGAAATGGCCTTTATACATCTCATCCTCTCCTCCTGCTTTCGCACCTCGTTGACTACCAGCTTCCTCCTTTGAGCTGGGCCTGCCTTGTGCCATTTAGGAGGAGCTAAACTGAGCCCAAAACCCCCTCTTCCATGCTGTACCTGTCCCACGATATCCCCAATTTCAAGGTCAGCCTTTGCCTCTACTACAGATTTCTTTGCTGACCACTTTCTACCAGTTTTTACCACAGGGGCTGCCTCCCTTACACATTTGTCGCGTGACTCTGCTAAAGTCATTTCCAGTCTGACCTTGGCACACTTAAACTCCTCGGTTAAAGCAGAGACTGGCAGCTGCAATACTCCTTTACTATAAAGTCAAGCGCTCTCCTCCTACTACCCATTTTGATGCCCTAATGATTACTTCCATTGCCATGGTAAAAGCCAGTGGAGAAATGGTGCATCCTGCCATTATTCCAACCTCTAAGCATTGCCATGTAGTGCTGAATTCTGGAGTTGAGAAACTAAATTGCAAATCTACAAAATAGGCTTTCACTAAATTTGTTATCGACATCGGTACCCTGAAAAAATCAAATGATGCCCAAAGAAGCTCATGTGGCACTGAACCATTTGCATTAGCCAAATCCAGGAATGTCACGTGGAGCTCCTTCCTCTCCTTTTTAGCTGATGGTATTCGTTGCCAGATAACACTGATATGTTCTAAGCATCCTGAGAATCCTGGAATGCCCGCTTTTTGAACTGAAGTGTCAATGAAGCCATTCTTTAATAGGTAGGTTGACAATCTCTGAGCAATAATGCTGAAGAAAATTTTGCCTTCGCCGTTTAATAGTGAAATAGGGCGAAACTGACTGATGCTTGTAGCATCTTTTTCTTTGGGTATAAAGACTCCCCCTGCTCGGCACCATGATCTAGGTACAACCTGCTTTTCCCAAGCCACTTTTATCAATTTCCACAGAATCCTTAGAACTCCTGAAGCACTCTTGTACACTCTGTACGGAACTCCATTAGGCCCTGGAGATTAAATAGGCCTACTGAAAAATTTCTCCCACAAAGCTCTCAGATTTCATTAAAAAAGTCTTTATTTGTTTTTCAAGCGAAAACGTCTTACATGTTTGGAACGGCATGAGGTGAGTAATTATTGAGAGAATTTTAATTTTTGGATGAACGATTTTGGATTTAGCTAGATCATGGTGCACTGACCGCCACAGTGTTCTTGTCAGAGAATTCAGAGTCATGGATAGAGGATAGCATTTTAATGGTTGCTTTGGCATCAACATAGATAGACATGTGCAAGGTTTTTCTAAAACAATGAAAGAAAATAATAATCAACATAAATTTTATTTCATAAATTCCTTATACAAGTTATAACGATCGCTATTCAAACTTCAAAGGATTGACGGCATATAATAGGCCTACAGCGTGCAATTCACGTGCGGCAAAACGGCCGCTTAATATAGACGAGTAAACTTAGAAACACTATCTACAACAAATTCACTTGCAATAAAACATTAATATTCAAATAACACTGGACTTACTTGTCTGTTACTCGTACAATGTCCTTATAATGCAAGCAATCCCGCAAACTTTCCAGTCAGAACGGCTGATGCAACTCTATAGGGCTACACTTATTCTCAGTCTAATAAATCAGCGAAGGCTCCGCAACTGCGCTGGTTGCGTACTAATCAGTGACGTATAGCGCTGATTCTGTGCGCATCTCCGTTATTATGCTAAGCATGGAGAATTCAGAACATTAAAAATCCAATAAATATGCAATAGCTTACTGGAAAAAGCTAGAAATTAGGAGTGATTTAAAAAGTGTGATTTCTACCTTATTTAATCCATAGGCAGTCATGGCCTAATGATTGGAGAATCAGGCTGGTAACCCGCAGATTGCGGGTTCGATTCTCAATACCGGCAGGAAATGACTGAGGTGCACTTGAGCAAGCCACCTAACCCCCCATTGCTCCCTGGGCGCCACAGCAAAAAATGGCTTCCTACTGCTCCATGTGTGTGTGTCCATGTTTTGCAGTGTGTGTGTGTTCACTACTCCTAATGTGTGTGCACAAACTTGGATGGGTTAAATACTATACTTGGCCTTTACATGTCACTTACTAACGAGTTTTGAATGTTTTTTCTGAGGTAAATGTAACATTCTGTGACACAGGGGTCTCCAACCTTTTTTCATTTGAGAGCTACTTTTTAAAAAATATAGTGGCCGAGAGCTACTCATGTAGGCTAATACAATACTTGTATTAGCCTACATGAGTAAAATCTCTTAAATAATGTCTCATAACTCTCATATTAACAATTATCTAAACTGTTTTAGACCTAAAATAGTTTTTGTAGGCCTATATATGTCACCCTTAAATGTCAGAGAAAAGAACAGAATCAGAGATTAATTTTTTTAAAGAAAATTGTACTTTGCATATTATACTATAAAAACACATAATTATAGTTGATTTTATAGTGCATCTTAACTAGAGCAGAAATGGCCTGAAATTTTCATTTCATGATTATAGTGACCAAAATGATCAGTTATCACAGAATCCTGTTCAAAAAGTACTAATACTACACAATAAAATCCATTCACCAAGGTTTATGTCAAAAACCAGCAAATAACAAATATAATTAGAATTCATTTGCACTTTTTGTTTACATAAATAAAATAACAACATTAAAAATAATGGTCAGATTTTAAAGGAGTGTCTTGCGACATGTTATCTACTAACATGTAGCCTACAAGTTCAAATAAAGTTTTGACAAAAAAAGATTTATAAAAAGCTCCCATATTTCAGCCTTTAAATCATTTTTATAAAAAGAATGAGTCAAAAAAGATAAATTACTGACGTTCACAATGCACATTAGCTTATCTTTCATTATTAATAGTAAAATTCGGTCCGATTTTCCAGTGGCGTCTGTCATTGCTATGCAACCATGCACTGCGCTCTCCAAAATGACAAAGAAGTTTTAGTAGCTAATGGATTTTTCATCTTGCTGCGCATGGAAAAAATGAGTGCGTCGCTTCAATTATGAGCTTCCTACATTTGAAATAACGAACTTGAGCGCGCAAAAGATGCGATATGTGAATGCCCCCTTGGTGAGCTACCTCCAATCAGGCCACGAGCTACTGGTAGCTCGCGAGCGACGTGTTGGAGACCCCTGCCATTGGCAACCGCAATGCGTGCTCCACAGATGAGGCATACAGCTTTATCTTTAACATTAGTGAAGAGGAATTCTGTCTCCCACGCCTCGTTAAAATAATAAGTCTTCTTTTTTGCATGACCTGCATCGTCAGCCATAATTAATCTTTTTTTTATTTTTTATAGTTCAATTTATCTTATGTATGTACCGTCTGCCCGCGACCGCCTCAACTCACTGAAGTTACGTTACTTTTTGTTTTTAAACGTGCTCGACGTGCAGATTCTAAATATTTTTAATTATTTTATTATGTTTTAATGGTATATGAAATGTTACCATTAGTTATTTTCTCATTTTATGCCATCATCATAAATAATAATAAAAAAAACTAAATGAAAGACAATTCAGGCTATTTTTAGAACGTGCTCGGCGGGCGACTCAGAGACTCCATGCGGGCTACCAGGTGCCCGCGGGCACCATGTTGGAGACCACTGGTTTACAAGCTGTTTTATTGACGTCTTTTGGCAGTTGAAATTCCGATTGAGCAATTACATGAGACATGATACGGATTTCATTAAGTTGTAGGCTACTGTATCTTTCAAGATACCTTCTGATGTTAATTCATGTTTAATTTGTGCTGTAACTAGTAGTAAAGCAGAAGAGATGATCAGTTCACGTGCGCTCCGCACTGCCACTTTACTTGAACTTGAACATTAAATAAAGCCAGAATGGTATTTATTGTTTCTGTTACGTGTGGGTTTTTGTTGTGTCTTGTATATCACGTTATCCCTTGTTTGTCATGTGATCCTGCCATGTGTCTTGTCTTTTGTTTGTTGTTGCTCAGTGTCCAGAGGTGTTCCTCATCTATGTTTATTAGTCTCCCCAGGTGTTTCTTATTAACCACGCCCCCTTGTTATCTTGTTTAGCTTGTTTGTCTGTGTATTTAAACCCCTGTGTTTCAGTTGTTGGCTGTCGGTTGTTGTTTTATGTTACTCCTGTCCTGTTCTGAGTTCCCTGGATTTCCTGTTTTTGTATTTGGTTAATTAAATGTGCTTGCGATTGGATTCACTCTCCGTTTCATTCCTGACTGGATTTAACAGAACAACCGACCTCAAATGAATCCAGCAGTACGAATCTCGCCTGATCTTCTCAGCATGAGCATGGAGTTCGACAAACAGGCCTTTGTGGGAACCCGCAAAGCGATTTTCCGGGGGTTCCGTGGAGGTCACGGGGAGGATATGGGTCCAGACAACTTTCTCAGCGTCAGCATCTCTGCGTCCAGCCCAATCCTCATCACGTCAGCCACGTCCAGCCAGAGCTTCCCGTCAGCCACGTCCAGCCAGAGCTTCACGTCAGCCACGTCCAGCCAGATCTTCACGTCAGCCACGTCCAGCCAGAGCTTCACGTCAGCCACGTCCAGCCAGAGCTTCACGTCAGCCACGTCCAGCCAGAGCTTCACGTCAGCCACGTCCAGCCAGAGCCTCACGTCAGCCACGTCCAGCCAGAGCCTCACGTCAGCCACGTCCAGCCAGAGCCTCACGTCAGCCACGTCCAGCCAGAGCCTCACGTCAGCCACGTCCAGCCAGAGCTTCACGTCAGCCACGTCCAGCCAGAGCCTTCACCGCTGGTCCCGTCCAGCACAGAGCCTACACCGCTGGTCCCGTCCAGCACAGAGCCTACACCGCTGGTCCCGTCCAGCACAGAGCCTTCACCGCTGGTCCCGTCCAGCACAGCGCCCTCACCGCTGGTCCCGTCCAGCACAGCGCCCTCACCGCTGGTCCCGACCAACACAGCGCCCTCACCGCTGGTCCCGTCCAGCACAGCGCCCTCACCGCTGGTCCCGTCCAGCACAGCGCCCTCACCGCTGGTCCCGTCCAGCACAGCGCCCTCACCGCTGGTCCCGTCCAGCACAGCGCCCTCACCGCTGGTCCCGTCCAGCACAGCGCCCTCACCGCTGGTTCCGTCCAGCCCAGCGCCCTCTCGCTCTCGGAGACGGAGGAGGAAGAGGACTTCCCGCGTCCCGCAATGCCTGGAAGTCCTCCCTAGTCTTCCTGTCAGCCCAGAGTCCTCGCCGCTGGTCCCGTCCGATCCAGAGACTGTTCAAGTCACGTCTGCCGATCCAGAGATGGTTCAAGTCACGTCTGCCGATCCAGAGACTGTTCAAGTCACGTCTGCCGATCCAGAGACTGTTCAAGTCACGTCTGCCGATCCAGAGACTGTTCAAGTCACGTCTGCCGATCCAGAGACTGTTCAAGTCACGTCTGCCGATCCAGAGACTGTTCAAGTCACGTCTGCCGATCCAGAGACGGTTCAAGTCACGTCTGCCGATCCAGAGACTGTTCAATTCACGTCTGCCGATCCAGAGACTGTTCAAGTCACGTCTGCCGATCCAGAGACTGTTCAAGTCACGCCTGAACCTGATCGCTCTATGTTTGTTTCTGTGTTTACGTTTGTCCTTGTGGCTGTTTCTGTTCTGGTGTCTGTTCCTGAGCCGGAGCCAGTGTCTGTTCCTGAGCCGGAGCCAGTGTCTGTTCCTGAGCCGGAGCCAGTGTCTGTTCCTGAGCCGGAGCTAGTGTCTGTTCCTGAGCCGGAGCCAGTGTCTGTTCCTGAGCCGGAGCCAGTGTCTGTTCCTGAGCCGGAGCCAGTGTCTGTTCCTGAGCCGGAGCCAGTGTCTGTTCCTGAGCCGGAGCCAGTGTCTGTTCCTGAGCCGGAGCCAGTGTCTGTTCCTGAGCCGGAGCCAGTGTCTGTGTTGCCTGTTCCCGATCCAGAGTGTGTGTTGCCTGTTCCCGAGCCAGAGTGTGTGTTGCCTGTTCCCGAGCCAGTGTGTGTGATGTCTGTTCCCCAACCAGTGTGTGTGATGTCTGTTCCCCAACCAGTGAGTGTGTTGTCTGTTCCCGAGCCAGAGTCTGTGTTGTCTGTTCCCGAGCCAGTGTGTGTGTTGTCTGTTCCCGAGCCAGTGTGTGTGTTGTCTGTTCCCGAGCCAGTGTGTGTGTTGTCTGTTCCCGAGCCAGTGTGTGTGTTGTCTGTTCCCGAGCCAGTGTGTGTGTTGTCTGTTCCCGAGCCAGTGTATGTGTTGTCTGTTCCCGAGCCAGTGTGTGTGTTGTCTGTTCCCCAACCAGTGAGTGTGTTGTCTGTTCCCGAGCCAGTGTGTGTGTTGTCTGTTCCCGAGCCAGTGTGTGTGTTGTCTGTTCCCGAGCCAGTGTGTGTGTTGTCTGTTCCCGAGCCAGTGTGTGTGTTGTCTGTTCCCGAGCCAGTGTGTGTGTTGTCTGTTCCCCAACCAGTGAGTGTGTTGTCTGTTCCCCGAGCCAGTGAGTGTGTTGTCTGTTCACGAGCCAGTGTGTGTGTGTTGTCTGTTCCCGAGCCAGTGTGTGTGTTGTCTGTTCCCGAGCCAGTGTGTGTGTTGTCTGTTCCCGAGCCAGTGTGTGTGTCTGCTGTTCCCGAGCCGGTGTCTGCTGTTTCTGCTGTTCCTGAGCCGGTGTCTTCGCCGCCCTGGCCGCTCGAGGGGTCTTCGCCGCCCTGGCCGCCCGAAGGGTCTTCGCCGCCCTGGCCGCCCGAAGGGTCTTCGCCGCCCTTGCCGCCCCAGAGGTCGTCTCCGCCCTGTCCGCCCGAGGGGTCGTCTCCGCCCTGGCCGCCCGAGGGGTCGTCTCCGCCCTGGCCGCCCGATGGACTGTCTTCTCCGCCCTGGCCGCCCGATGGACTGTCTTCTCCGCCGTGGCCGCCCGATGGACTGTCTACTCCGCCCTGGCCGCCCGATGGACTGTCTTCTCCGCCGTGGCCGCCCGAGGGGTTGTCTCTGCCCTGGTCCCCTGTACGAACCTGGCCCTCCGTCTCTCCCCCAAGACCGCCTCCACTTCACCACCCTCCTGAACTTTAGTGTGTTTGTTTCTAGGGGCGTCGGGAGCCGCCCATAAGGGGGGGGCTATGTTACGTGTGGGTTTTTGTTATGTCTTGTATATCACGTTATCCCTTGTTTGTCATGTGATCCTGCCATGTGTCTTGTCTTTTGTTTGTTGTTGCTCAGTGTCCACAGGTGTTCCTCATCTATGTTTATTAGTCTCCCCAAGTGTTTCTTATTAACCACGCCCCCTTGTTATCTTGTTTAGCTTGTTTGTCTGTGTATTTAAACCCCTGTGTTTCAGTTGTTGGCTGTCTGTTGTATTATGTTACTCCTGTCCTGTTCTGAGTTCCCTGGATTTCCTGTTTTTGTATTTGGTTAATTAAATGTGCTTGCGATTGGATTCACTCTCCGTTTCATTCCTGACTGGATGTAACAGTTTCAATTCTGTAATAAAATTGAGATAATTTGAAAGCTGGGTTTTTGTTTCATATCAGTAGTAAAGCACAAAGCTTATTGTTATTTATTGGATGGGAGGCGCTACAAAGCTTTGTTCATTCATAAAATGAAAACAGTATAGACTGAAATATCAATTCTCGGGATTTAAGAATCGATATCAGTTCTTCAAAATGAGAATCTATTAAAATTGAGAAAATCTATATGTTTAACCAAGCCCTATAAATTAATGTATATAAGTTGGTTCAATGATGGCAAATAATATGTTTGCCTTGAATAAAAACAGCTCTTTCATGACAACTCCTGGATGATTTCTAGCATGGTTATGGATATGACAATGACTACGTTTACATGCAGCCAATAACCCATTCAAAACCGGGATATTAGCAATAACCCGGTCACGCATGGCCATGTAAACACCGGCAAAAACCCGCTTATGCTCATATCCCGGATTTTAAAAACCGTGATATGATACCTGGGGTACCCCTTTTCTAACCCGAATTTTTGGTCATGTAAACGCGTATCGGCATATCCCCATAATGATTTGTGTTCTGCGCATGTTCTATTCACAAGGAATCTTGGTCTTTTGAGGAGAGGAACTTCTCGGCGCATACAAAAACAGTGCAGTATACCGGAAGTAAACATGGCGAGACGCAGCACAGCATACATTTGGAGCAAGGTCAGTACCAGCAACAAAGCGCAAACAAAGGCGATCGCTATCTGCCCCGAACTATTCATTATCCGCGTGCTGCTGCTGTTGTTTTTGTCTTTGGATACAGGACGAAGAATCGGAAATTACGCATATTGCGTCTTAAGGTTGTCCGTACGTGCAGACGCTAACCGTACGTCGCCGTTTACATCGGGATATTGCAATTCCATGTATACAGGAGTAACTCTCTCTGCTCACGCATGTAAACAGGTTATTCCTAATGTTTCAGAAACCCGAATAGTGACCTTAACCCGACCATAACCCGAAAATTGGCTGCATGTAAACGTAGTCAATGTTAATGTATTTGGTATTGGCGGAATATAAATTCAACACTGCTGCTGCTACTGTTGATTGTTTCTTTTGTTGTAGATTATTGCTGCTGCTGCTGCTGCAGAGCAAGTACAGGAAGCTGCTGCTGCACGAATAACATATATATATATATATAGATATAGATATATATATAAAAATTACCCATACCCATCTGGGGAAGGTGGAGGGTTTCGAAGGAACTCTGAAAGCGCGCTGCAAACTGCTATAGTGAATGCTAACTAACCATTTGAATGTTGTGAGCAGCGATCTCATTGACAGAAGATGCGACAATCTAAACCGCATGAACCAATCAGCTTGTACCAAGTAGTTAATGCAGTGAATATCATCAGTTTGCTTTAAGGACCCATCAGCCTGCGCCATGAAGTTTCACGACAGAGTTAGGCATTAAGGTGCTGTTTACACTACACCGTTTTCGACTAAAAATTTAAAACTTTTTATGTGTTTTGGCCATTCGTTTACACAACAGCGCATTTTGGTGGCCTAAAAACGGGCCCTCCATGTAAACAACAAAAACACAAATCTCTGAAGATGATGACGTCATGCACATGCGTTTTACGTGTTTCATCGCCATCTAAAGGCCTGGCAGCAGAATACAGGGTTTTTAGTCGTTTTCGTGGATACGTGTGAATGAAGACAATGGTTTTACCAATTGTGTCATCTGTATGGGGAAAACTCAAAGGAAAAAATTCTCCGTTTTAAGCATATCGTTGTCGTGTGACCGTACCCTAAATTACATTCTATTGTATTCAGTTTATAGAATCTGCATCAAAGTTGGCATGAAATGAAAATGTACTATTTTCTAAACCCATGTTATAGACCTTATTGTGAAGGATGCATTCACGAATGTTTAATTAAAAAATATATATATTTTGACCAACAGACTTCTCTCTGGTGATGGATAATGGACTTCTCCAAACATTTAGTCACAGTAAGTCTCGCCTCTTTCTTACAATCGACTGCAAGTTCACTGATGGATATAACCAAATCCCTGCCCTACATTGTTTTCTATTTCAATAATCTATTTCACACAGAAAATATCTGTTGCTACTTTTGTTACATTGGGTTTATAATGATTTTGTAATTTTATGTAATTCAAAATGCGACAAAGATACACTATTATGAGTATTTTTGTAATTGCTCTTTATGAGTTACTATGTTATTTCTTTTCAGAGATTGTTCATTGCTGTTTTATGCTCTTTCAGCCAGGTGTCCATGAAACAACGATTGATTCGTCACTCCTCTCCTTCAGATTAGTATTACTGTAGCCATACAAAACTCCTCTCTGTCCCTCCACTGACACTTGACTCGTGGGTAACATTTACACTGTTCTCTGCAAAAACACAAGGAAATAGCGTTGCATAAAATTACTTGGCATGTCATCTCAACAACTCATACGCCACTTCCTTCTACTCACTCAGTCTCTCTTTCAGCCCTTTCCTTCTCTGCATTTTTGTTATTTCATCCCTTTTTCAAAACGGTGGCTAAGTAAATGCGCTCGCTGCCTCCAGGGACTCGTTTGGAGAGAGCCGCTCGTTATGCCCCGCTCTTTTCACCCACCGGCTGTTCAAGACAGAGGGACCGGGTCCTCCATACGAGGGGCTATTGAGTTTTGAACAATAGTAGTGGTTAGGAGAAGGTGTTTGGTCAAGTGTTTTTACTGTAACCTTTTTTAAATTTAATTAAATGTTTTGCTGTGTGAAGAATGTTCCCAGAACTCAAGGTACAGTAATCAGTGTTTCTAACTAATTGTGGCTTAAAATTGTGGCTTACTTCACTCAATTAAAAAAAAATCTGGTGTCACTTACTCACCCTCATGTCTTTCCAAACCTATATAACTGTCTGTCTTCTGAACACAAAGATACAAAATATTTTAAATAATGTTTAAACTTTGTTTAATGTTTAAGTCAATGGGGTTCAAAATAATATTTTTCAAAATACCGTTGTGCCACAGAAAAAACTCACACAGGTTTGGAACGAAATGAAGGTAAGTAAAGGATGATGGATTTTTCATTTTTTGGTGAAATATACCTTTGAGCACACTAAACAGCAAGTCTTTTTGTGTTGACTCGAATCAATACGGCACCACTACAGGAGCGAAATGGTCAAAAAGGCTCAGATTTTTTTAATGTGCATTTTTTCCTTCTGCCTGGTTTCTTCATAAAATAGTTTTGTCTGAGCTCTTTTATCTGAGGCAGGAAAATGTGCCATTTATAAGTTTTCCATGCCTCATTTATTCGCTCTCTCGAAACCTTAAACTTTTTAACGAATGCTGCCATAAATGTAGTATAGCAGGGCTTCTCCTCTGATCCTCCACGGCTGGAGCCGTGCCCCATTATTGTACTGCGACTGAAGTTGAGCGTAGCAGTTCAACCATAATAACAGACTGGCCTCAGTTTCAACCCAGTCTGCGTACCTGCTCTACAGCTACAGTGGAATTGTTTGCACAGTCTTATTGGAAAA
The DNA here is from genome assembly GCF_051911475.1 of Siphateles boraxobius. Classification (NCBI taxonomy): domain Eukaryota; kingdom Metazoa; phylum Chordata; class Actinopteri; order Cypriniformes; family Leuciscidae; genus Siphateles; species Siphateles boraxobius. The sequence continues at coordinate 17,125,255 of NW_027508734.1, forward strand.
ATCAATAGATGGATCTGGGATGGCCAGGCTCCTATAGGCCGCTCTTGAGTCTTTCACTCTCTTCTGAACTATAGGCTCTCTGTGATATGTAGCTCTTTGAAAATCACACGTCTACCTATCTACATCTCACTCAGATTCTGGTAATATTGCTATATGTTTATTGGTTGTCAATAGCCTGAAAAAAATACACCTAGTTCATAGCTATTTCAAGGTGTTCTATAAATTAGGGGTATTTAACAGGTGGCCCGCAGTGACACTTCATAGGGTTTTACAAATTATTGTTTGATATGATTTTTTGAAAAACAATTTGTTAAAGAGATACAAAATTAAGGTGACTGTGGATAAATATGGTTCCCTTTTAGTCGCTCACATTCGACGTGTCGACTGATTGGGATCACGCTTAGGGAGCCTGTCATCTTTGAGTACTGTTAAAACGAGCCAATGCACATTGGCGTGCGAGATCTGCATCTCACACTACGCCCCACGGGTATAAATACGGAAGTGGATGCACGCACCAGTTGCCTTTCGCTTCGGAGCCGATCGTTTGATGTCTCTGAAGAGTGCTGTTGTTTACAACGAGCGAGTGTGTCGGTGTTCTTCTGGAAGACTCTCCCAGTGCTGGTGGTTTCTAAAGTGCGAGTGCAGTGGTAATCACGAGCTTTGAGCTCTCAGCTGTTGGGCTGCGAGGGCCGCCGAGGCTGACGGGCTCGAGTGGAATCCTTCACTGTGTCCCGCTCACTCTCGGTTGGAGGATTGGTCTCTATGGGTGGGCCGTGCTGGTTCTCAGCTTGCCGCCCCAGTGCCTTTCTTTCCCGAAGTGCATGGAGAGCGTAAAAGGTTGTGGACGGCACTTTTCTCTGACAGAAACTGCCTGAATAGCTTTTTCCCCCTCATTACCCTTGACGGAGGGGCGGTGAAGGGTTGCGAGCCTATCCCTCCAGTTGAGCGGTCTGTCGCGACACAGGTGCACCTGTGTCCGGTGGCAGCTGCCTTTTGGATGATCCTCGTCTCCCCCCTAAGGCCTGAGAGCTCTCGTCCATTCCGACGGGCAGAGCTTACAAAGCCTGTGGGCAAGCCACCTTCTCTTTGCGTTCCATGGTGCTGCAACAGGTCTATCAGGCCAGGGCACTCATGGACATGCACGAGGGTAGCTCAGACCATCCGCTCATTGGTGAGCACCCCACTGCATCCAACCTCGCCCTCCGGGGCACGAGTCGATCGGTCTAGCGATGTTTAGAAACTCCATTAGAAAGCTGTTCAAATGTTTCTTCATATTGGATGTAGTTCCCCCCTTTGATGAAATGGAAATTTTACAAGTGTTGCAAGTGACCATTTTGTCGTCTTTTCGCGTGAAATATTACCAAACTTTAGAGCGCTTCTGCCTCGATGCCATGTTTGCTGCGTTTTGAACCAAAACAACGCAGCGTGTGTATGACGTCATGACGCATTTGCAACGAACCGAACCGATAAGCGGAATTGTTAAGCAGGCATGCTAACGGTTCCAAGGAATTTATTCACTGGGCATCCCTAGACACTTGGCATTCTCGGTTCCCATCCCTATACCTTATGTAGCCTGCATCTTTTCAGCACTGCGCTCGTTGTCTTTTGTCTTCCGGTTTGTATTTACACAACCATCTTACGTATTTATGAAGGAACTGATCGTTTTAAAATCTTAATTTGTTAAGACAGCTGTTTTAAAGATTGCAATGCTCATGATAAATTCCGTTAACTCTACAATAAGTAAATCCACTTCACCAGCTAATTACTCTTCGACAATAATGTCATAGAAACATACAGAGCTACCGCAATAATGGAAGTTCAAAGACTAAATTCTAAAGTTGTCTGTGTGCTTGTTTCTCTGGTGAATAAGGTCTATAGGTGACAAAATATCCTAAAGAAATTAATGTTCATTGACTTCATCCCTACAAACAAGGTCCAAACAGTGAGCATGGCAGTGTAAACTCTCTATGGAAGTCATTAGCACCTATTACTGTTAAACTAAGTTCTTTCTCTCTGTCTGCCTTATTTAGTCCTATCCTTTCATGTATACATGTCTTTTCAGCCTTAGTAGGGATGGGAATCGAGAACCGGTTCTTCTTCAGAACCGGTGCCCAGTGAATCGATTCCTTGGAACCGTTAGCATGCCTGCTTAGCGATTCCGCTTATCGGTTCTGCTCGTTGCAAATGCATCATGACGTCACACACACGCTGCGTTGTTTTGATTCAGAACGCGGCAAAATGGCATCCAAGGCAGAAGCGCTCTAAAGTTTGGCTACATTTCATGCGAAAAGACGACAATACTGTCACTTGCAACACATGTAAAATTTCAATTTCTTCAAAGGGGGGGAAATACCTCCAACATGCAGAAACATTTGGCCACACAGCATGCAATTCATTTGCAGGACTGTCGCGTTTTTGATACACTACTTAGCGACACAATAAGTGAGTCAAGCAGCTGCAGCAGCGGAGCAATCGGGACGCCATCTGTTATCAATGCCGACGGTAACCTTAAACTCTCCAGACGGGACAGGCCCTGTCTACTTAGTTAATGTAAGCGCCATTTCATTGTGTAAACTTTTACTATACAGATTATTTCCATTGTCAGATGATGATGATGATGACGGCCAGAGTCTGGCTGGCTCGGAGGCTGGCTCAGAGGCTGCAGCAAGTATCTCTTGTGCACGTCTAGCAACTCCGTTTACTGAGGCAGGGAAGAATAAAATGACAGAGGCGAGGATAAACGAATGTCACCGAGCAGTGACTAAGTTTGTGGTAAAGGGTTTGCACCCGTTTGCCACAGTAGATGCCTCTGCATTTCGGTAGGTTAATTTGCTGTATTTTGTCCAGCATGTCTTTTCAAATGAAAATAACAAATGCATGACCAAAATTTGCATGTTTTTATTTCAGTATAGTTCTGTTTTATTAATTCCTAGTCCTAACATATCTTTTCTGTAGTGAGATGATAAAGACTCTCAACCCAAAATACAATGCCCCAAACAGAGACAGTTTAACAAATCATCTGATTCCTGCTTGGTATGGGGTTGAAAAGAGCAATCTGATCACAGAGCTGAAACATGTCACACATGCAGCAATCACAGCAGATGGTTGGACTAGTTTCAGTCAAGACCACTACGTCACTGTAACATTGCACTATGTCGGGGAAGGTCAGAGTAAAGAAAAAGTCCTCCAAACCAGAGCAGTGTACAAAGCTCAAACAGGGATAGCTGTGGCCGAGGAGATTGAGGGGATCCTGAAGGAGTTAGAAAGTTAGAAAGCCCATGGAGGCTTTCTAACTGGGCAATGAGGACCTGAGGAAAGCAGAGGAGTTTGTGCTGCTGATGAGGATGCATTACACATCCACACTTGCTGTCTCCAGCGAAAAAAGTCCAACCTGTGGCCAGATATTGCCCATCCTTCAGAAACTGCGCAAACATTACACAGTGCAGGCAGACGACTCTGCATTCGTCAGGAGCATCAAGGAGAACATCTGGAATGATCTTTCCAAACGTTACCAGGTACAGTCACTGACATGTAATGATTAATTAATTACTATATGACAATTTATCATATACACTAATGGTTATTTATTGTCATTCACATTTTCTTGTAAATTTGTGTGGTTTGAGAGTTAGATCCCAGATTTAAATCTAAAATGGACAGGGATGAAATCTGGGAGAGGGTCAGGGCATCAGCAGTGGCAGCAAACACAGAGGCAGTTGAGAAGGTATTTGAATTTGACAATGCCTTTAACATATATCTGTTGTGAGACCTTTTCTTCTTGCTCTGTGGTTCTTAAACTGTAAATTTCTTCTCAAGCTGTCAGAGCCAAGAGAGACACAGGGGCAGGCAGAAGAAGAGAATGGAGAAGAAGAGGAGGACTACGTAAGTTTATTGTAGCTAATTGTGATGAATGATGATAGATGGCAGGGATTATTACACTATTTCATTTAAAACTAAAGCTTGTGGTTATGTGATTATTTCAGACGCCACCTGTAAAGCAGAAAAAGAGGAAAGCCCTAGAGGAACTTTTCGAAGAAGAGGACAGCAAGCTACTTTCCACGCAGCAGCAGCCCCCTGTCTCCACAGCCTAGAGAGTGGATCAAGAAATCCAGCTTTATAGAAGCCTTCCTCCCATTCCAATTGCCAGTGTTGTCAGCTCTAGCTGAGAAGTATCTCTGTGTCCAAGCGTCCTCCACCCCTTCTGAAAGGGTGTTCTCCACTGCTGGAGACACCCTAAGTCCAGAAAGATCTTGTATCCTTCCTGAGAGGGCAAACATGATCATTTTTCTGCACAAAAATTGTTAATTTGCCAATTTTTAAATTGTTAATTGTTAATTTATTTTAGTAAAGTTGATAGTTGTGGTCTTTACAGAAGACTTCTTTGTATTTTTTATGTCAGTTGAATTTTGTTTCAGGTTGAATCCAAATGAGCACTGTTAATATTCCAAAAGGCACAAGCTCTTCCTTGACTGTTTTCAGTCTGTGTTTTTAGTTTTTATGGCACATAAATGGCAGTTTTATTTATTTTTTTGTCTGGACCAATGAATGTGAAAATTAACAATTTCCTAATCCTAAGGCACTCTTCTTGAAAATCTTTCAAGGCACACACTAGAATGCCATGGCATACTGGTTGAGAAACACTGCCTAGTGCCTAGACTATGGTTCCCTGAACTTTACTTTGAGAAGTAGCTCACCTACTTTTAGGTTTGTTCTGAGGTTGCTACACATAATTTGTGTATACTCTGTGCTTCTGATCAGATATTAAAGCGAGTTCAAACAAACAAACAAATTTGTACTTATTCCCTCACCCAATGAGAATCGATAAGAGAATCAATAAGGAATCGGATCCATAAGCAATATCGATAATGGAATCGGAATCGTTAAATTCTTATCAATTCCCATCCCTAAGCCTTAGTATAGGAGCCGGGCCCCTCTTCCTCATGCTGTGCCACACTATGCATATAAATGTCATGAAACGGAAGGACACAAACAGGTAAAGTAGCAGTGGTCTTTATTGAAAGCACTCAGGGACAGTTGCGGCAGTAGTGGATGATGGTGGAGATTAGAAACAGAGAACGTGGATGGTTTGGTAATTGAAGTGTCTCTTATCTGATGTAGAATGAAGATGACGCGAAGGCCGAAGAGAGCAGACAGGTTGGAGACTGGATGACTGGGATCGCTGAACGGGATAGCAGCAAGCAGGTAGGATTCGTCAGGTAAGTAGCAGGTTCAGGTTGAGAGAGTCAGGAAGTCGATGGAGTGTCGACGAGACCAGACAACTGAGTGAGTGAACTGGTGTGGTTTTTAAGGTGTGAGTGAAGTGAGTGCTGATTGCTGACAGGTGAAGATGACAGGTGCTGGTGATTAGTATTCTGGTGAGGCTGAACGAGAGGGCGGAGTATAGAGGTCTGGCGCTGATGCTGGTGTATCCGTGACAATAAAAGAGTGAACTTAACAGGGCAACCCATGTAATTTCCTGCACATTAGACTCCAGTCCATTCAGGCAACAAACATCACATGGGATCCTCAGTCTCCTCATCTTAATGGTGTGATCTTTCTTTCATTCATCATTCGTATTTTACGCTTTCTGTCACAGAAACTTATCCAACTCTATAATTCTTAAAGGTTTAGCCAGCGATCTGATGGACGACTGGTTGACCTCGCAATGGGAAAGAGGAGAAGAGAGGAAGTGAGTCCGGTTAGGAGGGTAGCACTACCCCGCCGAGTTCTGGCTCAATCCTATTAGCCTTGCTGCCTCCGTCACAATCCATTTCTCTCTCTTTTTCCTCTAATTTTTCACTCCACTCACTCCAAAGCAAAATAATGCTGCTTTGAAGGGTAATTAAGGCGTCCAGAAAGTATAAAGACTGGAAAATAGAGGAAAGAGAGAAATTTAGCACAATGGAAACTGAATAAAGAGTTTATGGAGGATTTTTCTCAGTGATGTGATATGTTATTGAACTTGTCAAACTAAAAAAGGGGAGATGTTGATGTCTTTTTGTTACATTTTTTTATGAAAACACTGTTAATAATTGGATTGATAAATTGGCTGACTGAATGTTACCTAGCTAGTAATAAGTCCCCGTGAACCGAAAGTTGCAAACGACTTTAGTGTTGAGACTATTTCTAAGGGAAATGGAATATTAAATCGAGGGTAGGGTTTTATTCAGCCCAGGCTCATTCGAACATTTTGATTTTCCTGATCTCGACATGTGCATTTTAAGGTGTTTGAAGGCCAAAAAATGGACAACAGTAGCTTTAAAAGCATGTCAGTGGGCAGTAGCATAAATTATGCCATTAATAATGCCAATTTATTTAATAGGTGCTTGTGTTGATAAATTGAGCTTATAGTTTCCACAGTCTTTGGCAAAGAACATATGTACAATTCATCTGTGTTAAACTGTTAAGGTGCAACACCACTTTTGAAAATCCCCAGAAATGACATACCCAAACTAAAACAGATACAGTTCATGAACCCTTTGTACTGAAGTCAGAAGTATGAACTCATTTGAAAGCTGACACCTGGCAGTTTATTGTAAATGTAGAATTAATTATTCCCATAATAAAAAAATAGTTATAAATAGCTTCAAAGTTTTGTAAAGTTATTATAAATTTATTTTTTATGAAACAACTTCATAAAAATAATAATGAAGTTGGCATTGTATCAATCTATGAATGCACTGCAGCTAAAGCCACATGTCTGACCATGTTATATTTAAAATCTGAAGATGACAAGTCTAAAACTCTGTATTTAGTTAAATGTTTTTCAAGATCATGTCATATGACTTTATTTTGATTAGACTCTAAAATGCAAACTGATGTTTATTGTCATGTTCTAAGCATCTATTCAGTCTATTGTCTCTATTGTTTTGTGGTGCAAACGATAAACCATTCAGTCTCAGTCTCCCCTGCACACATTCACACCTCTCCGGCCTGTTTATGGCTCTAAATATGTTTTTCTTTTTTCTTCATTATAATTATTAACGAATGGCTATTCACACTGTTTCAATCCCTAATTTATTTTTACAAACTTCTTACTTCACTTTTGAAACTGTATCAAATGTCCTTTTTGAAAAAAGAAACATTTCAGTAGGCATTCCTATTTAGAAAAAATCATTAAAATAACAGCTAGGTGGCAGGTGCATCTGAGGGCTAGCTAGCATGTTAGCTTAGCACATCATCAATACACGACAATTTATGAGATTAAACCATGTACTTTATAACGCAAGTCGAGTGTTTTAAATAACCTTCTGTCATCTGATTTGGCTTCAGATAAAAAAATCTGACAGAAAATATATTATTTTATAGTATTCTGCACAATGATAAAGTCTATATCGATTAGCATTATATTATAAATATAATCTATTATTATGAAAATACCTGACAGGGCTCGAAGAACACATTGTAAACCAAATATTATTGTAATCATGTTTATTGTCTTCAAAACGTCTTTATCTGCATGTTACAGCGATCTCTGGAAGCTTTGTTTGTTTCGGTACTTCCTGGGATCTCACATGATTATGGCACTTCTTCATGTGTTCCATATATGGACTGCATGTGCACACGGCGCCCTCAGGCTGCCAGTATGGATTGAAAACTTGGGGTGGGCGATACTGCAAAATTCGGTATCGATCCGATACCAAGTAAATACAGGGCCAGTATCGCCGATATCGATACCGATACCAATACTTTTTGATTTCAAAAGCATGCACTTGAACTTACATGCACTTTCCTGTGCTAGAGCAGTGTGTCATGATTTATGAGGTGAATGCATCATTAATATGCTAAATCTGAATACGTTTTCATGACCACTAAATATTTTGGGATTTGTGCTCTCAACTCGCCTGTAATTAATCAGTGACTTTTACCAAACTATCCTAATTATAGTAATGCACTATTGTGCACTAGCCTACTGTTCAAAAGTTTGGGGGCAGTAAGATTTGTAATTCTCTTCTGCATTTATTTGATCAAAAATACAGTAAAAACTGTAATATTATTACAATTTAACATGGGCTATTTCTGTCATTTATTCATGTGATCAAAGCTGAATTTTCAGCATCATTACTCCAGTCTTCATGATCCTTCATGATGAGAATTCATTTTAATATGCTGATTTGCTGCTCAAGAAACATTTCTTATTATTATCAATGTTGAAAAGTTTAATGTTTTTGTGGAAACCAAATAATTTTGCATAAAATGTATCATGATGAACAAAGTTGAAAGAACAGCATTTATATGAAATAGTTTTTTTTTAATAAAAAAAACCCTGTAAAACCCTTGACTGTCACTTTCGATCAATTTAATGCATCGATCCTTTGTTGAATAAAAATATTAATTTCATTAAACAAATCTTACTGACGTCAACATTTTGAACCGTTATGTAAACTTTTAATTTGTTTATTGCGAAATAACTCCTGATTGTTTCTCTGTCATCTAAGCAAGGCTTCGTTTCCCAAACGCACTGAGACAGAAGCACCAGCATTGAACGCTCTCTGTGATTGATTGGTTTCGTCTTGTATCCAGATGACTAGGAGAAATAGTTGTACCCTACACAATTATTTGCTAACATTCGCTTATTTTTAAACTTAGAAGCTTTTTTTACGCACTGAATTGCGTTCTAAATTAATAAAAATTACTGGTAAAAAAAAACACACATTTGGATCGATATTTTTATGTGAGGATCGATCCTTTTCAATACCACGTCAGTATCGAAAGTATCGACACTTCAGGATCGATCCGCCCACCCCTATTGAAAACACAGTACATCAGAGTCTCCAGCGCTCATAATGATTACAACGACCCATTTGGGTATAAACTCAATAAATATTATTCCTGTCTATATAAATCTGAAGTAAACCTATGAGAATCTATCAATATTTCTCCAAATCTGCACATTTTTGAGCTAAAAGCCCTGAGAGACGTTGTTTTGTCAAGCGCTGTCATGACGACCTCACAGGAGTTTTTGGTAACACTTTATTTCGATAGTCCACTTTAGACATTCAACTAACTATAAATAACTTTGCAACTACATGTCAATTAACTGTCATTAGAGTATTGGTAGACTGTCAGCTTAATATCTGCTAACACTTTATTTTGTTGGTCCCCCAACATATATTCTACTGACTATAAGTAACTTAGCAACTACAAGTCAACTTGTTCTCCTAACCCGAACCCTAACACCTAACCCTAACCTAACAGTCTACTGACAGTCTACTACAGCCTACTAAAACTCTAATGATAGTTAGTTGACATGTAGTTGAAAAGTTACTTATAGATAGTAGAATGTCTAAAGTGACTGTCGAAATAAAGTGTAACCGAGTTTTTTTCTGAATGAGACCGACTGATGCTCATAATTCATATTAAAGGTATCTACTAATTTTTTGATTACATAACTCCTGACACAAATTACGACATAACTGTCACTATAAGTTTCTTAGAATACAATAGTGGTCAAATATTGAAACTTGAGTCTTTTATCTTTTTAATGATGTTTGTCAGGGTAATAACTTTAAATCTGATAGTAACTTTGAATTATTAAAAAAATAAAAAATAAAAAATGCTTCAGTGCGCTGGCGCTCTGGCAACGGTTAACAGGTTAAATTGGAATCCATTGTAATAATCTTAATCTCACCCTGGGCACAGTATGCAATACCTGCTCTTCCTCTCTCATCTCCATCAGCTTCTCTCTTTCTTTTTCTCTCAGTCTCTTTATCTTGACCTGTAAATCTCCCCTTGCCAAAGCAGAGCTTTGATTAATAGTTTACAGTCTTTGTAAACTGATTATTACTGTCAGTCGTTTGAAACTTATATTGTAAAACAGCTGTTTAGTTTAGTTACTTACATCTTTTCTTGCATTGTATAACCGTTAACTGAAGCGAGAAGCGTTGCGTTGCTTGGCTCGCACTTCTGTGAACATAAATCCTGCTTGCTTTGATTGGATACATCTCAAACATTTTGCCATTGACGACGAGTGGTGTTTGGGTGCTGAAGCAGCTCAGATGAGAAGGTCGGTTATCGTTGCGATGTACGAATCATTGCAGCACCAAATTATTTTACAACGTTAATTATATACACTCAGAAAAATTACAGAGGCCCGGACCTCGGGGACCTCAATGGGGAGATGGGTCTGTCTGCGGACTGCAAGAGAGGGAAGTAACAGGAAGTGGGCGTAACTTGAAGGGGGCGTAACTTCAAGTTGTCCAAATCACACAGAACCACACGATATGTCAAACTTAAAACGAGATGTTGTCGGCAAGATGCCAGCTTGTACAGAGACAACGGTAAGGATATTTTCCCGAGATAACCGTGTAAATCGAAGTGTTTAAGTCATTTTGCCGCCTTTTACATTGCTGAAAGAGCAGAGCAAAGCGTTTTGAACTTTGAGCTAGTCAATCTGTCTCGCTGAGTGTCCCACAGATGCCAGCAGCACAACACAGTAGTAGATCGCACTGGAATGATCACTTGCCATTATTAAAATGTAAATGCATGGGTAAGATGGCACATAATAGATGTAAATGCATAGATGTCGCCTAATTTATTGTTTTCTATATCAGTTTACGACTGTTTCCTCTTTATTTTTAGTTCAGCGGTGGTCCTTTTAAGTGACGATTACTCATTTGTCCTTTATCTGTCCATGTTTGGGCATAAGTTATGATTCAAGTCAAGGTTCTAGTGCTAAAATTATTTCAATCATCATAATATAATAATTACTTCTACAATAGACTAATGCTTTGTTTTAGACGATAAGTGTTTCTTTTAATTTCACATTGTTCTTGCTGTGGTGGCACACCACTATTAAAATTAATACTGAGGAAACACTGCTACCAGAACATTCCGTATTAAAAATATAAAAAATATCTAATCATGTTTTACACATGAACCCGTCTCTTCTTTTGTCAACAGGTATGGTAAAATGGAACACATTTTCAGAGGAGCATAGAAGGACCTACAGAACTCTGTATCTAATCTCCTGTTGCATTCAGTGCAATTCTCTCTACAAAGACTGTGAAACCTACAAGGGATGTAGACAAAGGGGAAAACTTCTCGGTTATGTATGTAACCCTTGTTCCCTGTAGGAGGGAACGGAGACGTAGGCGACGCATCGACTGATTGGGATCACGCCAGGGAGCCTGTCATCTTCGAGTACTGTTAAAACGAGCCAATGCACATTGGTGTGCGTGAAATGCATCACACACTCCGCCCCCCAACAGCGCGGGTATAAATATGAAAGTGGATGCAAGTACTAGTTGTTTTTCGCTGAGGAGCCGAGCGTAACTCGGAGTCAGCGGTGGTCCAGCAATAGTGGCGACGGGACTACGTCTCTGTTCCCTCCTTCAGGGACATAAGCCTAGACAAAAGCCTTCTGATCCCCACGCTTATTTGAGGAGGAGATGGGACAAGGCTTAGGCCAGGGATGTCACTGCTGTTCCACAAGATCAATGGAAAAGCGTTCTCTTTCGTTGGAAAAGATTATCATCTGTTTAGCGAGGCACTCTGTGTCAACGCCTAGGAGGGAGCAATACTCTCACTTAGGAGGAGCTCACCACCCAGATAGGCATGTGTATCTTGGAAAAACACCAAGATGAAGGCAACCGCCAACCTCTGCTTGGAAACTGCCTTCCCTTCTGCTGGTCTCCGTAACAGACAAGAGCTGGTCTGAGGTCCAGGCTTTGCATTCTGAGCACGTATAACCGCAATGGAGAGGACGGACAGAGAAAAGCCAGGGCTGGGTCTGCCTCCTCCGGGGCTTGTAGGCTCACCACCTGGTCCAGTAGGAGAGGTAGGAACCTTGGGCACATATCCAGGCCGGAGTCTCAAATATCTTGAGTTAGCCGGCCCAAAGTCCAGGCATGATTCGTTGACCGAAAATGCGAGCAAGTCCCTACCCTCTAGAGAGAGACCAAGCAAGCAGGAGAACAGTTTTTTAACTCAATCCCTGCAGGGCTCAAGGGAGGTTTCTGCAGTGCATTAGCACCAGAGATAAGTCCCAAGAGGGTAAAGGCAGTCTCCTTGCGCCCCTCAGGAACCTGACAATCAAGTCTTGCTTCCCACGGATTTGTATCCACTGCATCATGGTGTGAGTCAATACAGAGGCAACAAAATTTTGTGGTGGAGGAGACAGCCCTCACCAATTTGAAGTCATCACGGACCACAGAAATCTTGAGTATTTAAGAGAAGCTAAACGACTCAACCCTCGTCAAGCCAGATGGGCTCTATTTTTTATGAGATTTGACTTTGTAGTCACCTACCTACCTGGAAGCAAGAATTGTAAGGCAGACGCACTCTCTCGTCTTCATCATCCAGATCTTGAGCCCGCAACACCTGAACCCATTCTCCCTCCAGCCATGATTGTCAGCCCCAACCAATGGGCACTCTGACCAAATCCGTCAAGCCACTTTGACCAAACTTGCTCCGCCGGGAGGTCCTGAGGAATGTATCTTTATACCATCAACCTATCGTCTGTCCCTCATGGACTCAGCTCACACCTCTCCGGGCTCTGGACACCCAGGTAGCCAGCGAGCCCTCTCGCTCCTCAGCCAACGCTACTGGTGGACCTCTATGGCCCAGGATATCTCCCGATACATCAGACGATGCTCAGCATGTGCCATCAGCAACACTCCCCGTCGACTCCCAGAAGGCAAACTCACACCATTACCCATACCCAACCGTCCCTGGTCCCATCTGGGCATCGATTGTATGACCAACCTTCCATCTTCAAACTCTCATACCTGCATCTTCGTCATAGTCGACCGGTTCTTCAAATCCTGCAAGCTCATCCCCCTAAAAGGACTTCCTACTGCCTTCGAGGCCGCAGACACATTACGCCCAGAACTCCCTTTCGCCAGGATACAACCGGCCTTACTCCGTTCCAGTGCGTGTTGGGTTACCAACCACCTCTCTTCCCCTGGTCCGGCGAACCATCAGAGGTTCCAGCTGTCAACTACTGGTTCCAGCAGAGCGAGAGAATGTGGGACTCAGCCCATGTTCATCTCCAGCAGGCAGTGCGGAGATAGACGGAACAGGTAGACATCAAACGAGGGAACACACCCCAATATCACCCTGGACAGTTGGTGTGGCTGTCCACCCGGGACATCCGTCTCTGCTTGCCCTGTCGTAAGCTGAGTCCCCACTATATGGGTCCCTTCAAGGTGCAGAGGCAGCTCAACAATGTCACATATCGCCTGGAACTCCCCTCACATGACAGAATCTCACCTTCATTTCACGTTTCCCTTCTCAAACCTTACACTGACCCTCTGTCTCCCTCCACAGAATCTGGTGATGGTGGCGATGGCGTACCTCCTCCGCCTGACATCGCCGATGAGGATACCATCTACCGGGTCCAATCCATTCTTGACCCACGTCAACAGGGGACGTAACCCGAGTACCTCATATTATGGGAAGGATATGGCTCAGAGGAACGCTCCTAGAGACGACATCCTGGACCCCACCTTACTGACCCAGTTTCACCTTGACCATCCAGATCAGGGGTCTCCAACCTTTTTCATTTGAGAACTACTTTTTAAAAATAAAAGTGGCCGAGAGCTAATGTAATACATTACTTAAATCTCTTAAATAATGTCTCATAACTCTCATATGATTAACTATCCCAACTGTTTTAGACCTAAAAGAGTTAGGCCTATATATGTCACCCTTAAATTTCAGAGAAAATATCAGAATCAGAGATTTTTTTTTATATAGAAAATTGTACTTTGCATATTATACTGTAAAAACACATGATTATAGTTTTTAATTTTAGTCAATCATAGTTGATCATAACTAGAAATGAAATGGCATGAACATTTAATTTCATGACCAAAATGATCAGAGTTATCACAGAATCCTGTTCAAAAAGTACTAATCCTACACAATGAAATCAATTCACCAAGTTTTATGTCAATAACCAGCAAATAACAAATAAAATTAGCATCACTATACACTTTTTGTTTACATAAACATTAAAATAGTAACATTAAAAATGATGGCCAGATTTTAAAGGAGTGTCTTGCAACATGTTATCTACTAACATGTACAAGTTCAAATAAAGTTTTGACAAAAAAGGTTTTATAAAAAGATAAACCTCACATATTTTAGCCCACATATTTAATTTTTATAAAAAGAATGAGTCAAAAAAGATAAATAACTGACATTTACAATGCACATTAGCTTATCTTTTATTATTAATAGTAAAATTCGGTCCGATTTTCCCATGCCGTCTGTCGTTGCTATGCAACCATGCACTGCGCTCTCCACAATGACAAAGAAGTTTTAGTAGTCAATGGATTACATCACCGAAAAACGCTTTCTGTAGCTCTGCTACAAGATGTATTTACGGAGAAGAGAAAAACACCCGTAGTGTTTGGGTTCACCCCCATCCTTCATGTTGACTGAGATTTCAATGTTGTTACGGAAAGGGTGAAGCTCATTGGTTGGTTCTTGTCACATGACCTGCAGTACGCTTGTGGCATTCTGAAAAGTTGAGATTTTTTCATCTCGCTGCGCCTAGAAAAAAAGAGTGTGTCGCTTCAATTATGAGCGCGCTTGCCGCACGCCTACTTTTGGAATAACGAACCAGAGCACGCAAAAGACGCGTTACGTGAACGTCCCCTTGGCGAGCAACCTCCAATCAGGCCACTAGCTACATGTTGGAGACCCCTGATCCAGATCGACCCGCGCCCAGAGGTCGAGGCGATCCCCGTCGTCGTCATCTCTGGTCGCCAGGAGCCGCCCGTGGAGGAGGGGGTACTGTCACAGAGTCACTCACACCGTCCACTCAGCCATCAGCACCAGATCCGCCCACTCGTTCATCATCACCAGAATTCTAATCACCTGCACCAGTCCATCCTCATCAGCTTCACCATATCAAGCCTGCACTCCCTCCAGTTCACTGTCTGGTCTCGTCACATGTTACACAGACTCTTTCTGCTCTCACCAGAGATTCCTAACATTCCCGTACCTGATCTTCGTCTTCATCCTCGTCAGTAGTCTGCAGTATTCCGTTCTTCGGTTCTTCATTCCTACATCATCCAGAACCTCACTTCCTTCATCTTCATTTGTGTTACAGTCAGATAAGTCCTACGTGTCATCTAGTAATACCATCCTTCACCTGTTGTGTTCTGTGTTTCTCCCGCTCTGTCAATAAACTCTGTTTATTTCTTCCCTCTTGGCTCTCAACGAAGGCGGTCGCATTTTCTCTCCCTCTCCCTCCCCTCACCTCTCCTGCTTTGCTTCTCTCGTCACGTCTACTGTCTTGTACTTTGAGAGACTCTCGCTCCACTGCTCTCCAAAACCAAGAAATTATGGATTTGATCAACTGGTCTCTCAACGCAATTGACACCATCTTCTCGACGAGAAGCTTGGGTTCGGGGGAACCTGACTGCCCTGCCGGGACGTTCGCAGCTGGCTACACGATGGACGCGTGGGAGAGGTGGCGGGTCGTGTGTCTGGCGGCTCTCTCCGTGGAGGACGTTGAAGATATCTACCTATTCGGCACCATGATAACAGGTCTTCTGCTGATTGGATTAGGCATTGCCCTGGTTTATCGAGGAACTAAGCAGATGGTGACAGCTGTCAAAAGCCCCGCAAGGCTGCCCGTGATGATTGAAGCGGTGGGCAGAGCTGTCAGCACTCAGACTGGGTCTATGAACCACAATATGGATAACATCATGGAGAAGCTCACGGCTTTGCAAAGGCAAATGGATCGTTTCAGAGACTAAAACGGACCAGGAGAATAGCCTGTATAAATTGAATGCGGCTACTCGCCCGAAGACCAAACAATCCCAATCTTATCTGTTTCGGCACCCCCCTACCAGCACTGGCCTTGGCCAAGGCCGCTGCTGGAACAACAACTCTCCCGGAAGAGCACTGCAGTGAGCCGCTCTTGCATTCCTTCCCCGACTCCTCAGACACCTGCTGATTGTTGACTCTGCCTGGGACATGATCAAGGTTGTCTCCATGGCAACTTGCTGTGTATCGCTATGACAATCCTGCGGACTGAGGCTCCTAGATTATGGTGCTGGCTTAGCGACTCTCTCCAGGCCTACACACACATGAACTTACACATACACAGATATGCACCTAACCCACACCCCATCCCACGCCTTCGCCGCTTCGTACCCCCAGTCTGACAGGCGGGTCTGTGACCAGCGCCATGATGGCTGCAGGACCGGATGCTGCTTGCCTGGGCTGGACTACCTCCATCCCCCACTCCCCACCATGTTGCAATGTCTTGTTTGTAGAGTGTACTGTTTATGTGCTAATGTTGCTGAGGTGTTTTTTCCTATTCCCAGACTGTTCTCCTTACAGGAGCATAGTCTGGGGGTCGCCTTTTTTTTCTCCTCACCTCTCCTCATGTCATGCTGTATTTTTTCTCAAGTTGGCGCTGATATAGCAGCCTCGGTAACACCTTATTACCAAAGCAAATTCCTTGTATGTGCACAACACTACTTGGCAATAAAATTGAATCTGATTCTGATTATTTCTGTTCCCTTCTGTGTCGTGACACCCTCATTGTGTTGCCTTTCAATAAAAAGATTTTGTTATGGGTGTGCTTGTTGTTCATTTGACTCAAAAGAATCATACGATTTTTTTGTCAGCGGTGCATTTAGATGTTCATTAGTGCTGTTGAAATCAGTCAAAAATTTTAATCATCAGCAAATCAGGCATACAATAAGACATCAAAAGATGTTTAAAAAAAATAGAAATAAATCCCAATGCCAAAAGGATATATTAGTGCTTGCTCCACACTCTAGTTGAGGTGGGACGAATAATTGATAAAACAATACATTGCAATATGGTTTCTTGCAATACATTATCAGTACCCTTGCTCTAATACAGATTGCAGCTTGCTTTACTGTATACCGAAACAAGCACTTCGGTTCTTGGACAGCTAAGAATCAGTTTAATCGACTCTAGTATGTTCAGTTTATATTAAACTCGTGTGAGAGCGATTCAAAAAGCATACGGAACTGTCTGTTCTCTAATTGCTCTTACGGTACTTTGATGTCATTCACCAACCGGTCTGTGCAGCGCTGCTTTAAGTCGAAAAAAACGGTGATCAACTTGAAGTGGGCGTAACCTGAAGTGGGTGTAACTTGAAGGGGCGTAACTTGAAGTCTGGCAGGCTGCAGACAGGTTCTATTGTCAATGGGGTGTACAGCCCTGGTTGAGTCATGTACGTTTCGTGACAGCTTCAAAGTGAAATGTCCAGTGAGTGGCGCTAAAAGAGTGTTTCGTTTTTCCCAGAACAGAGGAACGTGAATATGGCAACGTTTTATTAAATTGGGGTTTGTACTGCACTGCAGTTCTGAATTGAAATGTCTGGAGAGTGGACAAAAGCTTACTGCTCCATCACATTTAAAGAAAAAGTAGACCTACACCTACGCTATACCCTAAACCTAACAGATAGTGCTAACAAAAGCAAATGCGACACAAAAACGTAATTGTAACCATGGTTCCCTTTCACTGTCACTCCGAGTTACGTCGGATGACGAGGAATGGGGTTTCGCTTAGAAAGCCTATCGACTTCGAGTATTACAAAACGAGCCAATGGCAAAGAAATGCCATGGGTCTGCGGAATTTGCATAGCCTATCTCCGCCTTACCTCGTGGGTATAAAAGGAGGACGCCGGCAACATGCAGATATGTTTTCGCTTCAGAGCCAAGAGTATCTCTTCACTCCACAGCCATTCCTGACTTCACTCTACAAGACAAGCCATTCCCCAGTGTTGGTGTGACGGCGATCTGCAGCGAGTTCACATTGCCTGCTGATCTGTGCAGTGATCTGCCAGTGAGTGTGTTTCTCCCTCCTCGCTTCAACATCGTGGAGTTTTTTCCTCTCACAAAAGAGCTTGCACGCGGCACACCTTTTTAAAGACGGCTCGCCCGTGCATTTCTGGATGCGGTTGACTCATTTCCGATTTTGATGGGCACATTCTCTGCTCTGCGTGCTTGGGCTTGATCACGCTAGAGCAGCGTTTGTGGATGAATCGCGTTCTCCCCGCGGGAACGTGACCATCGCGTCACTACGGTCGAGACTCAATGATCTCGTTAGAGAGAGAGTCCCCTCATCCACACCCCGATCTAACACTCTCCACGTGAGGTGCTACTTCGGCTGGTGGCCAGGGTGACCTGAGGGTGATGGTGTGGAACAAAGGCACCGACTATCCGTCCGTGCCCCACGGCCCCCTCTTTATTGACGCAACCCATGAACGATCACGGGACGCCCGTGGGCCCGTCTTCAGACCCTCTGCAGGTTTTCTTTGACGTTCCAGAATCGGATCTGTTGTCCATCGCAGCATCAGAGGGCGGGCCAGAATCTTCAGGAAGTGAAGATTTGACAGTGCTGCCACTTTCGGGTGTGCATATGGCATTTGACGAGTCAGATCCTGAGATGACGGCCATGCTTTCGCGGGCCGCCGCTAGCGTTGGACTACAGTGGAACATTCCACCCTGTCCTGTGCGCTCGCTGCTGCACGATTGGTTTTTGGGTGTGGCAGCTGACACCTGTCGGCGTCCACTCCAATACCTTTCTTCCCGGATGTGCATCAGGAGATCTCGAAATCCTCGAAGACCCTGTCTTCCAGCGATCCCTCGTTGATCTCCTTCGCCCTTCCTCCTCTCGACGGGGCCGCTGCCTATGGGTACACTGGGCTCCCCCGGTTGAACGCTCTGTTGTGATACTAAAATAACTGTGTCCTCAGAGTGCTTCTTCTCGGCACAATCCTAAGCACCCGTCCGAAGCCTGTAGTTTTTCGTCTACACTTGTGGCGAAATCCTATAGCGCCCAGGACAGGCAGCCGCCTCACTGCATGCCATGGCCATTCTGCTGGTCTACCTGGCCCAGGTGCTCATGGACATGCAGGGGGGTAGGACTGACCCAGGGCCCTTCATCGAGCTGCGCGCCACCACTGACCTTGCTCACTGAGCGACGAAAGTGGCCGCACGCTCCCTGGGTCAGGTGATGTCCACCATTCAAGCCTGTGGCTTAACCTGTCCGATGTGCAGGATGTCCGGCGGACCCGTCTGCTCGAAACCCTCATATCCCAGGTCGGCCCTTCGGCGGTGCAGTTGAGGGCTGTACAACAGTTTTCAACCGCCCATGAGCAGACTGAGGCATATTCTGTCCCGACGGCCCTGCCGTCCGGTCGGATCCCTCAGTCTGCCCACCGCCGAAGGCGCCCTCCTGCGGCTCCCACCCCGTCCGTTCACCCGGGCTGGTTCTGGAGGCCACAGGGGGACGCCACTGCCCTCTCCAGCCACGCCCCCCGCAATACGCCGGGTTAAGCGGCGCTCTTGAGACGGGCTGCTCAGAGATGGGACTCAGTTCTTTCCAGGAGCTGGTAGCAGGGCCACTCCTTTCCCTGGTAGAGGCCCGGGGAAGAATCTTTATTCTCAGAAAGAACTGACTCTCCTGTCTCTGAGCACTCAGAGTTCTCAGACGACACGATGCTCCGCCCCCGAGTAATGCACCCCTCGACCCCCTCTGTCTCAGAGCCGGATGACAGTGCGTGCCGTCCCCGGACCGTACCGCTCTCATCCCCCTCTGTCGCCAGACCCCTGGAACGCTGGTCCTTCCCTGGCCTCCTCTGTCAGGGTGCGGTTATGACCGTGCCCCAACACCGGGCCGCTATGCCATCCATGTCCAGGCCGGTCATTCCGCTTCGCTGCACCACCGTGGGGACGTCTGTGGTTTGCGTGACTCCGCTGGCACAGTTGTTGCGAGTCTGGCTAGAGCTTCCCAATCTGTTCCGCTGGGTCACGCGGACCATCGGCTCGGCTATGCGATTCAGTTCGCACGGTCTCCTCCCCGCCTCTGGGGAGTCCGCTCCAATATGGTCGGTGGCTATGCCCCTATCATGAGAGCGGAGGTTGCTACCCTACTGGCGAAGGGTACGATCGAGACTGTCGCTCCAGCCGAAATGAGGTCCGGGTTTTGCAGCCCCTACCTCATTGTCCCGGAGAAATCCGGTTGGTTACGGCCAATCCTGGACCTACGCATCTGAACCGCCCCTTCACAGGCTGCCGTTAAAGATGCTCCTGGCAAAACGCATTTCCGAATGTGTGCGGCCACAGGATTGGTTTGCAGCGATCGACCTGAAGGACGCCTACTTTTATGTCTCCGTTCTCCTTCGACTCAGACCGTACCTACGGTTTGCTGTCAGGGGGCGCGCATATCAGTACGCTGTTCTCCCATTCGGGCTGGCCCTGTCTCCTCGCACCTTCACAAAGGTTGTTGAGGCAACCCTTGTTCCTCCATGGGAACAGGGGGTTCGCATCCTGAACTGTCTCGCCGACTGGCTATCCTAGCTCACTCTCGAGATCAGGGTTGCGAACACAGGGACCCAGTGCTCCCGCACCTAGCTCGCCTGGGCCTTCGGGTCAACTGGGAAAAGAGTAAACTTTGCCCCGTGCAGAGGATTTTTTTTCTCAGTATTGACTTGGTTGCCTACTCCACTCAGCCACTGCTGGCTTGCCTGAGTCAATCAAGTGCAAGAGTGCGGTTCCACTGAAGTTTTTTCAGAGGCTCCTGGGGCATATGGCGACCGTAGCCGCAACATCGCCTCTCGGATTGCTCATATGAGACCGCTTCAGCTTTGGCTTCGCGACCGAGTCCCGAAGTGGGCATGGCAACACGGCACCTTCCGAGTACCTGCCGTCAGACCTTCACCCGTGGTCGAACCTCAGTTTTCTACGGGCCGGAGTGCCCCTGGAACGAGCTTCCCGGCATGTTGGTGTAACGACAAATGCCTCCACCACGGGCTGGGGCGCCATGTGCAATGGACGTGCTGCCGCGGGCTCCTGGACAGGACCCCAGCGTCTTTGGCATGTCAATTGCCTCGAGTTGCTGGCTGTACGTCTTGCTCTGCGCCGCTTCCAGGCCGTGCTCAAGGTTCAACATGTACTAGTCCGATCAGACACTACCATCACTGTAGCGTACATCAACCGTCAAGGTGGTCTGCGCTCCCACCGTATATTTCGCAACTCGCCCGCCACCTCCTCTTGTGGAGTCAGAAGCATCTGAGGTCGCTTCGTGCCATCTATACCCCCGGAGCCCTGAACTGTGCAGCCGACGAGCTCTCATGGCTTCAGCCCCTCCCGGAAGTTTGGCGACTCCATCCCCAGTCGGTTCAGCTGATTATGGACCAGTTCGGGGACGCACAGATGGATCTGTTTGCCTCTCACGACTCAACCCATTGCGCCCAGTATTATTCCCTGAACGAGGGTACGCTCGGCATGGATGCTCTGGCGCACAGCTGGCCGCGGGGCCGCAAATATGCGCTTCCCCCAGTGAGCCTTCTTTCGCAGACCTTGCACAAGGTCAGGGAGGACGAGGAGCAAGTCATTCTGGTTGCGCCACACTGGCCCACCCGGACCTGGTTCTCCGAACTAGTACTCCTCCCGACAGTACTTCCCTGGCCGACCCCTCTGAGGAAGGACCTCCTTTCTCAGGGACGGGGCACCCTATGGCACCCTCATCCCGATCTTTGGAACCTCCACGTGTGGCTCCTGGACGGGTCGAGACAGGTTTGAGTACCCTACCACCACCGGTGGTGGCTACCCTCACTTCCACTAGAGCATTGTCCACGAGACATGCCTATGCGTTGAAGTGGAACCTCTTCGTCAACTGGTGCTCTTCTCACCGAGAAGACCCCCGGAGATGTTAGATCAGTGTCGTGCTTTCCTTCCTAAATGGGTTGGATCGAAAGCTGTCTCCCTCCACCCTAAAAGTCTATGTCGCTGCCATTGCCGCACAGCACGACTTTGTTGAAGGTAAGTCCTTGGGAAAGCACGACTTGATTGTCAGGTTCCTGAGGCGAGCGAGGAGACTTATCCTCCTCGCCCTCCTCTCGTTCCCTCTTGGGACCTCTCAGTGGTGTTAACTGCCCTGCAGAGTGCTCCCTTTGAGCCTCTGCAATCAGTGGAGCTTAAGTTCCTGTCAATGAAGACAGCGCTCCTGGTTGCACTGGCCTCCATCAAGAGGGTAGGGGACCTGCATGCATTCTCCGTTTGACGAAGCGTGCCTGGAATTCGGGCTGGCTTACTCTCACGTGATCCTGAGACCCCGGCCTGGATATGTGCCCAAGGTTCCTACCACTCCCTTTCGGGACCAGGTGCTGAACCTGCAAGCACTGCCCCCGGAGGAGGCAGACCCAGCCTTGGCACTGCTCTGTCCAGTACGTGCTCTCCGCACCTATGTAGACAGAACGCAGTGTTTCATATTTCCACAGCAAGATCAACAGCGCCTCTAACACATGAAAACTTTTCAAGACATTTAACTTGAAAATCCACCATCACCCACCTCCTCTTTAACTGCTGATGACTTTGCTAACTTCTTCACCAACAAAACAACCTCTATCAGCAATCAGTTCTCAACTCCACACACACAGGAACCCAAACCATCCTCTCCCACTACCAGAAACCTTCTCTTTACCTTCTCTCCGCTAACCGAGGAAGAAGTATCTAAAATTCAATGAGAGAGAGAACGGCGTCTTCTAAGGGCCCCCCCCCCCCTGCCTCGGGCCCTGGGTACTCGGTACCCTTTTTCCCCCCGCTACCATGCCCCTGTGGAGAGGCGAGGTATCCAAAGCACATCAACTGAACACAGGGGTTCCTCAGGGTTCAGTTCTTGGACCACTCCTCTTCTCCATCTACGCCACATCATTGGGACCCATCATACAGGTACATGGTTTCTCTTACCATTGCTATGCTGATGACACCCAGCTCTACCTCTCATTTCAACTAGATGATCCCACAGTTGCTGCACGTATCTCAAGCTGTCTGGCGGACATCTCGGCATGGATGAAGGAACATCACCTGCAGCTCAAGCTGGCAAAGACTGAGCTTCTCGTCCTCTCTGCCAATCCGTCTCTACAGTACGACTTCACTATCCAGCTAGAGTCATCCTCAATCAACCCATCAAGGTCGGTCAGAAATCTTGGAGTAATATTTGATGACCAGCTGACCTTCACAGACCACATTACAAAGACAGCTCGATCATGCAGGTTTGAAATGTATAACATCAGGAAGATCAGGCCTTTCCTAACTGAGCATGCAACACAACTTCTCGTCTAGGCCCTGGTTATTTCTAGGCTTGATTACTGCAATGCTCTTCTAGCTGGACTTCCATCATGTGTTACTAAACCTCTACAAATGATCCAGAATGCTGCAGCCCGCCTTGTCTTCAACGAGCCCAAAAGGGCTCACGTCACTCCTCTGTTCATCTCACTGTATTGGCTACCACTCGCTGCTCGCATCAAATTTAAAGCTTGGACGCTTGCTTACAGATCTACCACAGACTCAGCTCCGTCCCACTTTCACTCCCTACTACAAGTCTATGTCCCTACCAGGAGCCTACGATCGGCCAAGGAGCGACGGCTCGTGGTGCCATCACAGCGAGGCACTAAATCACTCTCCAGAACATTCTCATTCATGGTTCCATGCCGGTGGAATGATCTCACCACCCTCGTCCGTAATGCAGAATCCTTGACAGCATTCAAAAGACAACTGAAAACTCATCTCTTCCGTGAGTACTTAACATAAATTAAAAAAAATATATATATATATTCTCTTTCAAATCTTTCCTTCCCTTTTAAATATTCCCTTGTCTGGCTTTTGCTACTCTGAGCAATGCCTGAACTTTGTATTTTGAGCACTTCTTGCGTCGTTCTTCCCTCTTCACAATGACTCGCTTGCTTTAGTCCTCAGATGTAAGTCGCTTTGGATAAAAGCGTCTGCTAAATGTAAATGTAAATGTTTCAGGACCTCAGACCAGCTCTTTTTCTGTTATGGTGGGAAGCTGAAGGGAAAGGCTCTCTCCAAGCATAGGTTGTCTCACTGGATAGTGGACGCCATTGCTTTGGCATACGAACAACAAGGTCGACAGTGTCCCCTTGGTGTGAATGCCCACTCCAACGGAGTGTGGGGTCCTATTGGGCTCTAGCGCATGGCGCCTCGCTAACAGACATCTGCAGAGCTGCAGGCTGGGCGACACCGAACACATTCGCCAGATTCTATCTCCGAGTGGAGCCTGTGTCCTCCCATGTACTCACTTCAACCAGCTAGTACTGGACCCGCTCAGGTGTCTTCACTTGCTCGCCATTCCACTCCACGGACTGGATAGGTGCCAGGTGAGTTTCCCCGAAAGCCGGCATGTTGCCGGCGTCCTCCTTTTATACCCACGAGGTAAGGCGGAGATACGCTATGCAAATTCCGCAGACCCATGGCATTTCTTTGCCATTGGCTCGTTTTGTAATACTCGAAGTCGATAGGCTTTCTAAGCGAAACCCCATTCGTCGTCAACCGACGTAACGTCTCCGTTCCCTACTCAGGGAACGAGGGTTACATACGTAACCGAGACGCTTTTTAGCTTGTTTTTTTTTACTTTGAGCTCTCACATATCGTGACTTTCACAGGGTTCGTACCCAAGCTCTCTAGCCTGGATGCTAGCCGAATTTAGCCCAGCCCACAACATTTGAGGGGGGAAGTTCAGTCTGGACTTAATCCGTTAATGCCCAAACCAAAGCTGTTCGGACCAATCAAATTGTCAGGGCGGGCTTTATACGATGATGGACAGATGATCAACAGTAACGTAATCATCCAAGTCACCAAAGAGCGCTTGGGTTGAATTCGTTTACAACAAAGAATGGCTGCCACTGGAGAATTTAGATGTGTAGACTCAGTCATCACTTCTGTTATAGAAGATGTAGACATCACAAGATGAACAGAGTACCGCGATTTTGTCATTTGGCATTTGTCGGCATTTGCATTGAAAGGCATTTGTCGATCGGAAAGATGTTTTTGCCATCCTTCCTATGGGATTCGGCAAAAGTTTAATTTATCAGCTGGCCCTGATGGTCGCTAAGATGGGGCGCAATGAAAACCCTGTGGTCATTGTTGTTTCCGTGTACACTCCGTGTATCGGTAAATTCTTTTTACAACACCTGCAAATATAGTTTACACTCATCTTCTCAACTATGCAACGTCTTTATCTGATCATAAACTTGTGTCCTTCAATGCCAAATTAACTGTATAAAAAATTGGCCAAAACCGTACCATAACATTTCGTAATATTAAGAATATTGAACTGTCTGTGTTTTCTGATGAAGTTAATAAGTTAACGAACACCTATTCTCTGAATACTGATGGTCTATTTAGTCTTGATGAATTGACTTCTTATTACAATAACCAGTTACAGAATATTTTAGATAATGTTGCACCTGTTAGAACTCGAACTGTTTCATTTGCTCACACTGCTCAATGGTATACCTCAGAGTTACGTTTGTTAAAAGCTAAGGGGCGTCAACTTGAACGTTTGTATAAAATATCTGGTTTAATTGTGCACAAGGAAATGTATGATCACCATATCAGAGATTATAAAAATGCTCTTTCTACTGCTAAAACAGAATACTATGCCAATTTGATCAACTCTGCTGGTGGGAATACGAAAATGCTGTTCTCTACAATGAATAGTACTTTGCGACCACCTGATGCTTTCTCATTACACTCGCAGTCCAATACTACATGTGATATTTGTATGATTTATTTCAGTGATAAAATAGAAAGCATTCATGGGATTTTGACTTTGAACAATAGGGCATTTGGTTCATTTTCAACTCTCTATGATGCTCCCATTGTTAGTACTTTTTCTAATTTTTATTTGCCCACAGTGAATGAAATAGATGAATTTGTTAACAGAGCAAAATCTACTACCTGCCAGTTAGATACATTTCCCACACATCTTGTCAAGGTTTGTTTACCTTCTTTACTACCCTTGATAACTCAAATTATACATCTTTCCCTTATTACTGGAACTGTTCCTTTACCTTTAAAAAAAAGCAGCCATAACTCCTATACTCAAAAAACCTAGTGCGGATTGCAATAACCCCGAAAACTTTCGACCAATTTCTAATTTGCCTTTTCTTTCCAAATTATTAGAAAAAAATTGTTGCTCAGCAGGTGCACACTCATTTATTGGAGAATAACTTGTTTGAGCAATTTCAATCTGCTTATCGTCCATATCATAGCACGGAGACAGCGCTTATTAAAGTTACAAATGATTTGTTAATGGCTGCTGATTCGGGACTCTTATCAATACTTATTTTTCTTGATTTTACTGCAGCTTTCGACACCATTTCATATAGTATTTTATTGGAGAGGTTAAGTTCTATTGGGATCACTGGTATAACCCATGATTGGTTCAAATCATATTTATCTGGTCGGACCCATTTGCTCAGATTAAGACTTTCAGATCGCGGATATCTCAGATAACAAGTGGTGTACCCCAAGGGTCAGTCCTAGGTCCTCACCTGTTCATTATATATCTATTACCACTAGGACAGATTTTCCGCAAATTTAATATAAATTTTCATTGTTATGCGGACGACACTCAGCTCTATATATCATCAAAGCCGAGTTCTTTTTTACTACCGTCTTCTCTTGTGCTTTGTCTTTCTGAAATCAAATCATGGTTCACACAGAATTTTCTCAAGGTCAATAGTGCGAAAACTGAAATTTTATTAGTAGGCACCAAATCAAAATTGCGTAACTGTGGAAGTTTTAACCTTAATTTTGACGGATCTGTTATTTTTCCTTCTTCCCAGGTAAAGAGCCTAGGTGTCATTTTAGACAGTACTTTGTCTTTCGAGGCACACGTAAATAATATCACATGGTCCGCATATTATTATTTGCGCAGAATTAATCGTCTTCGACCATCGTTATCTGTTAGTGGAACTGCGGTCCTTGTGCATGCATTGGTGACTTCTAGAATTGACTATTGTAATGCTCTGCTTTGCGGCGTTTCACAAAAAATGATTCACAAACTTCAGATGGTTCAAAACTCAGCGGCTCGGATAATTACGCGAACATCAATGAGCGAGCATATTATTCCTGTTTTGGGGCATCTTCATTGGCTTCCAATTAAATCTCGTATTCAATTCAAGATCCTGCTTTTTACATACAAGGCCTTACATAATTTAGCACCTTCGTATCTCAGTGAACTTTTGCATGTGTATGTTCCTACTCGATCCCTCAGGTCTTCTACTTCTGGCACTCTTGTCATACCACCTGTGCGTTTAACTACTATGGGGGGTAGAGCTTTTAGCTATAACGCTCCGGCAATGTGGAATACTTTACCTCACGATATACGCAACAGTCTGAGTCTTTCAATTTTTAAGTCAAGTCTCAAAACGTATTTATTTAGACTAGCTTATCCTGATTGATGTTAGTATTGAGTATTCTTCTTGTGAATTATTTTATAGTGTTGACTGTATTATTTATTGTATTGCTGTCTCTTTTGTATAACTATGTATTTTATCCTTGTAAGGTGTCCTTGAGTGTCCTGAAAGGCGCCCTTAAATAAAATGAATTATTATTTATTATTATGCGTCGCTCAACATAAGTAATTTACTCCATTGCTCTGATTGGTTGTAGGTCTGTCCAATTGAGTGCAGAGGCATTTTCTTTCCTGGTTTGGTTGAAACACGCCCCATAATCACAGCCCAATGGAGCAGTATCAGACTCACATTCTGACTAGAATCTGAGTATGACAACGTCAGGCTACGAGCTCTCCGCATCACAAGTACAATTCTGTACTAGCTGAGCTACTGAGCAAGCTTAATATGTCAAACTGAACATATGGAGCTGTTTAAGTAATGCAAACTATAAATGTAAATATACAAATCATACGCTATGGTAAAAGTGTTTTGCGGTCAAAGCATTATTGTGCAAGGAGCCGCGTGAAAACAATCCATAATATGCCCCTGTAATCAAAATTGTGTGTGAAAACGATTAAAAGTGTTAGCTGTTTTACTGCCACTAGTGTTCATTTCTTTTAGAAACTGCAGTGATATGTACTGGTACGTATTTTGCGTTTTGAAAAAATGTTGCCATGGGAATGTTTTTCCAATGAGCCTGTGTTGGTTTTATTTTAGCGCACCTCCTCTCCATCCCTCGCTCATAGCAGACTGATGGATGGAGGAGAGTGATTAAATGATATTCAACCCAAGCTGTCAAACTGACGTCATTAGAGAAAGAACACCGTTCCCAGAAGGGAAGCAAATTTTCAGAATTTGAAGATTGCCACGACAAACAATTTTTTTTTCTGCGAATTAACTTCACCACAAGTCTAGTAATGTGCACTAACAAAGTAAATAGGGTCAATTTTGATTTCATGATGATTTTAACAGGTGATCTTCTCAAGTGCATAATTCACTCTCTCACTCTCAACTAACTGGGAAAAACGGTTGAGTGTTTTTCGATTTCATCAGCGATAAAGAAGACAAGACGAAAAATGCCCTTAAAAACATATATTAAAATAGCACCACAAGCTATTAACAATGCACCAGCAATGTTCTAAAAAGACTATGATTCAAATAATTGCTGTAAACTGTTATCTTTGCCAAACAAATCCTATACATATAAAATTAATCTGATAAACACACAAAATAAATTTAACAGTACAACTTGTGCCTGCACAAAATTGTACAAATATGCATGTTTTTGTTAACTAAAAATATTAAAACTATAATAGTTATACTATAGTTAATTAAAATAAAGCTGAAAGAAAATAAATATATTAAATTAATACAAATGAAAATGAGAAATATTGCCTTGACAACTAATAACTGAAATAAAAATGTTAAATTTAAAATTAATAAAATTACTAAAACTGAAGTAAGCTAAATAAAAACATTTTTTGATCCATCCCTCGCTCATAGCAGACTGACGGATGGAGGAGAGTGATTAAATGATATTCAACCCAAGCTGTCAAACTGACGTCATTAGAGAAGGAACACCGTTCCAGAAGGGAAGCAAATTTTCAGAATTTGAAGATTGCCACGACAAACAATTTTTTTTTCTGCGAATTAACTTCACCACAAGTCTAGTAATGTGCACAACAAAGTAAATAGGGTCAATTTTGATTTCATGATGATTTTAACAGGTGATCTTCTCAAGTGCATAATTCACTCTCTCACTCTCAACTAACTGGGAAAAACGGTTAAGTGTTTTTCGATTTCATCAGCGATAAAGAAGACAAGACGAAAAATGCCCTTAAAACATATATTAAAATAGCACCACAAGCTATTAACAATGCACCAGCAATGTTCTAAAAAGACTATGATTCAAATAATTGCTGTAAACTGTTAACTTTGCCAAACAAATCCTATACATATAAAATTAATCTGATAAACACACAACATAAATATAACAGTACAACTTGTGCCTGCACAAAATTGTACAAATATGCATGTTTTTGTTAACTAAAAATATTAAAACTATAATAGTTATACTATAGTTAATTAAAATAAAGCTGAAACAAAATAAATATATTAAATTAATACAAATGAAAATGAGAAATATTGCCTTGACAACTAATAACTGAAATAAAAATGTTAAATTTAAAATTAATAAAATTACTAAAACAGAAGTAAGCTAAATAAAAACATTTTTTAAAACAAATAAAAATGAGATGCACAAAAAATTACTAAAAGGTACTAAAATTTAAATGAAATACTATTATATTTATACTTAGGAATGTTTCATGTTCAGAATATGCTCTTTCCATAACAACGTACTAAAATTGACAATAAATAATTCAAAACATTAAAAACAATAATACAATTATTAAATTGTTTTTGTTGATTAAAATAATATGCCATTTTAGACCAAGTAAAATTGACTACAATTAATGAATGTGACATGATGAAATAATGACTAAATCTAAAAGGTATTTTTGTCATATGGTACATATGACAAAAAAAAAAAAAAAAGAACTGTAAAAATGAACACTGTCAAATTAAATCAGTAGTTAGAACTTGGTAAATGAACAATAAAATGATGAATCCAGATGTTTAATTGGTCAGTTGAAACAGCAGGTCCCCTGTAGGACCCAAGGGTTTGGCAACCGCTCAGAGCTGCAGATGGACAGCTAATTACACTTTCTAGAATAACTGTGGCCTCAGTGTAAGAACTCAGGTGGGATAACATACAGTTCCCAAAAATACTCGTAATAAGCTTTCAACCTAGAAAGAATGGAGTTCAAATTCCTTGATTTATTTTTGAATTGAATCTACAAGAGGGAGAAATTAGAAACATGAGTGTAAAAACATCTTGTCGAGTGCTCCCAGAGGTGGATGAAGGACAAAGAACATTCATTTTCATGTTGTTGCAACATGGCAACCACAACAGGCTCTAAAATGCTATTTTGAAAAGCTCCACTCAGGAACTGGAGGGAAATACAAGGATTCCCAAAGGTGGCGGGACTTTTGTTTAGAATCTCTCTTGCTTAAATTGCAGAGGAAAAACCATGAGGAACGCTTGGATTACTGGACATATTTCTGTTCAGTTCCCAGACCATTATAGAGGTCAAGCTCAGAGCCAGTCCCAAGGCTGTGGGTGAGTTCATGGAATGGTTTGTCCATTTCAATCTAGGGACGAGAGATTATTATCTGAACTTTGTTTTTACTTAAATTAGCGTTTCCACTTAACACATAAGACACACCATTGTCTTCTCACTTTCAATCACTTGCTTTCAACTTTCTTTTTTGACTTCTCGCTATTCAGTCATGTTCGCAAACATGTTTCTATCCAACCGTGCAGCCCATCATGTGTACCTGAGGGGGTAACAGATTTCCAGCATACAACCTTATCGGACAGTCATTCTATTCAGCCAGGGCATCCTCTGGCCTCATCCCAAAGAAAGAGAGAGGGGGGAAAAAAGGACGGTTTGACATTACTCTCTTCATCTCGTTTTTGTCTCTGGTCTACCTTTTAAAAAGAGACTATTTTTGTCTGGGATTCCCTCCAAACCGGACTCAAAGTCAGGTCTCTGGAAAGTAAACTAGAGATGGGGCTTGAGCTGCAGAAAGATGATGAGAGAAAGATGGGGTCAGGTGATTCCACACACAGAATTAATACTTCACAAGCCTGTAAAGTCTTAAATAAAAGAAAGAAACAAGAAGCCTCAAATGTCAACATTTACCACCTTTCAACAGAACAAATATCATAAACAGCTCATTTAACGTATTTTAACGTAAATTAACGATATGCTTTAGATACATGGCATCTCAAATTTTTTTGGACATGATGTCAGATATACTCTCTCTGATGCTCATCTACAATCTTTACTGTTGGATCAAGCAGACGTACAAATGTCCTCACAGGCTTTCAAATAAGGCATTATTTATCACCAATACACCAAAGGCATTCCTAAGTTTTAAAGAACAGCATTAAAAGACTATTTCAAGCCCAAAAGCTCTCAAAAACCTGCCCAAAACCAACCCAAATCGTTCACTGCCAAAATAATGTGATATAATTCTATTGTCATGACAACCAAGGTGTATAAGTACCAATTATGTTCCTAAAACTAAATAATCATAGACATCATATAGATAGACGCCCTATCGACCGCTACTGCCTATTGGTGCGGACGAGCCGTGGGGCCGCCATCTTAAACCGGTCACCCGCTCCGCTCAGTGTAATCTGTTTGGCAGGTGCAATGAGCTGCCAGTGCATTTAATTAATCATATCTCACTGAATACCGAACTGATTTTCACACGTTTTTTTTTGCTGCAAAGGTCATACACGTAGCTACGATACAGGATACATTGAATATTTTGTTTCATAAAATACAACCTAAAGTACGGTAATGTTAAATGTTAAATCTTACTTGTGAAAAGTAATCCCCGAGTGATGGTCCGCCGATTTGAGCAGGAATATGCTGCACAGTGCTCTGGCATCTACTGGTGCTATGCAATGCAAATAGGAGTATGAACGGTTTAAGATGGCGGCGGCATTTCTTGCGCCACAGCCGCCAATAGGGCATCTAGTCTCTATATGATATCTATGTAAATAATGATGACAAAATAAAATTATAAAAATGAATTGATTTTCTTACCAGTAGAACGAAACAACAGGAAAATGGATCGAAACGTGGCAAATACAGTAAAAGAAAATTAGCAGATGACAAAAAATGTTGCTGCCCAAACAGATTGAAACTATTGCCCACAAGTCCCCCTGTTAGTCAATAATTGTATCCCTTAAATATCATATTTGATCACAAAAATGACATATTTAAATGTTTTTTCCTGTGATTTTTTATTTATTCATGCCTTAAAATAGCTTGAATGTAACTCTACACCTTTGCTTCATTAAGTATACGCGGATCCACAAATGTGCAATTAGCCCCAACTCCACTCAGTCACATCAGCTCAGACTCAGAGATCCACTCGCTCAACTTTACTGCAGTAAAGGCTGCACAATGGCAAGTGGAAATACTGATTTAATTTATCCATATATGTTTGAACCAAAAAATTATTCAGAAGTAGAACAGTGAATTATACAGGGTCGTATACAAATCGATGTATCAGAATGGTAATGTGTTTTATTTATCACTCTCTACAACGTCGGAAACAAAACGGTAATTAATATGGTTAGCTTTTTGCTTGACTACATTATCAAACAGCTAATAATGTGTTGTTAATGTTACACAAACCATGTTCCCATTCACCACCTCAGTCTGCCTTCTAAAAATCAGTATCCTTAGAAACACTTTGAACAACTTATAATGTCAGTGGAGAGGCATATAGTTCACCATAACATAGTAATAAAAAAATTTATATAGTTTTTTTATATTTATATAAGTATTATATTTTATATTTGCATATAGTTCATCATAACATTGTAATAAAAATATACATAATTCAGCCACTGCTAAATGTACCCGATTTTTCATATAAACAGAAAAATATATCAGGATAGCCTTGCTTCTCTTGAGATCACCCTGCTTCAGAGCATAGTTAATGATATGCTAAAGCCCGCTGGCACGTTGACACGATTGGTTACAAGGTAGTTTGTGACATAAGGAACACTGATTTCAAACCACGTTTTTGTATTTTTTCCCTGCAGTTTTAAGTAGAAAATACTCAGCATTGGTGTTGACATGAATTTGCACATGTTTTGTCTAAAAACATATTTAAACAACATTAAAAACTTTGTGGTCAGAATATTAACGACAATAATAATATTGCGCTTACCTTTTTGTTGCACTTTAACTTCAAACAAAACTAGTATGTCTTTCTTGAAGTAGAAGTTGTGGAACATAACACAGCACAGTCAAAACTGATGACTCATTGACTGTCGGGGATGAGTAGAGTGCCGTCTGGATGTTTAGTTGCAGATGTCCTGGTCAGGCCAGTGTGCACATGATGGACAGGAGTGGTCCCATATTAGTAAATGCACACTTGAGTTGTTTATTAACCAATTAGACTATGCAAATTATATGTTAGAAAACCACCGAACTGACCCCAGACCAGCCCAACTTTTGTCTACTCGCGCAAACCAATTTTTACCCGCACAAATTCAAACCTGTTCTGTTTCAGTTAATCATTCTCTGTCTATTTAAGCCCTCAGTTTCCTGTGTTTAATTGTCCAGAATTGTTTAGGTTAGTGTGAAGTTGTGACTCTCATTCTCCTGTGTGTTCTCCTTGTTTATTAAACTTGATGTGTTTTATCCAGCTGATGTGGGCGTTGGCATGTTTGAATGGCTTGCCTCAGATCATTTGTGTTTGAATAGCGCACGCTCTCCGTGGGCATGGTCACATTAACACTTAATAAGCTATAATGAGCTGAAAAGAAAAAGACTGACATCTCTCTATTTTCATACAGATTACATAAACTAAGAATATTTGTTTTTTATATAAATTACTTCATTTAAAAGAAGAGAATTCAAGCTTCATAAAGAAAAATATCTCGTGCCTGTGACACAAGTATTCGCTGAGGTACAGTTCATTTTCGGACGCGTTTCAGAATAGACTTCACTGACAGAGAGAAGGCAAAACACACATGTAAATGTTTATTGTTCTTTATTTGACAAAAAGCACAACACTTTGTTTTTATTGTGAGTATACACAAAGAAATCACTTAACAGGATCGAATGATGTATAACACTTATATGTAAGATCAAAATCAGCAGAGTATTTTGAGCCTCTTTTGCACTAAGAAGAAAAGTGAGCTGGTATCGCCGGCGATACCGCCGACCCCAGAGGGTTAAAAGACTCATTGTTTATCTTTGAATTGTGCATGTGTGACTACATGTGACACCATGCTTTCCTGTAAGATCTGTCCTATCTAATAAAGGCATAATAAGAAATATGTTAAAAAGACCATTGACGGTTATGTGACAACGGTAGGGCAACCACAGACAATTCACATTGTGATGTAATAAACATCAGATTGCAATACAAAAATTCCTAATAAATTCCTGAAAGTAACCCCCCGGAAAGTTGGTGAATAATTCCCATTCAGGAAAATACAGGGGTTAAAGAGTTTTTTTTTTCACATTGATGCTTCATGGTGTCATTTCTTTTCGGTCTCTCTTTGTGTGGTCGGTTTTGAATGCATCAACCTTTCAGTGAACCTACAGAGTCGCACCTCAGTTTCCCATGTTCAGCAAAGTGTATCACACACACACACCATCTCCATCTCTTGTCCTTCTGATACGTGTATTTGTGTGTGTGTCTTTCTCTAATGTGAGGGAAAAGTAAAAGGAACGTCACCACCGAGAATCCGATAGAGCCGTACAAAGGGAAAGTTGAGGAACAGATAGAAGACAGGAGAGAGATACAGGGCGTGGAGTCAGGGGAAAGGGAGAGAAAAGAAAGTGAGGGCTCAAAAGCAAGAGGGTCAGAGAGATAGTCAGAAAGAAAGACAGGAGAGATGAATGAACAGTAGAAAGGCGTCTGGGGTCTCAGCGGCCTTGAGTAGCTCTCTGTCTCCGAGCCCAATTAAGGGCACAAAGATAAACCGGTGCTTCTTTTGTAGAAAAAGAGGGAGGGCAAAAGAAGGGGGAGAGAAGAAGAAGAGGACGGATCTTTTTACAGTCTGGAGACAGTTTTTATCTGCTAACTACCCCACTTTCTAAAACAGCCCCATTTGCTGTTGGCCTCCCCTTCCATTCAGTGTCTTTCTCTCTCTTTCACTTTTGGGGCTAGAGTGTTTGTCTCCGCATGCCCGCTGTCTTCTCGCTGGCTCTGGTTACTCTTTAAAGGGCAATGGGAGAGAAAGGAAGAACACGGTAGCAAGAGCTTAGAGGATAATACAACCACTTAAACCCTGTGAATGAAAGAGAGAGATGTGAACAGGAGACACAGTGACCTCTGACCCTGCTTCTTTCACTCATTTCCACAATCAACTTTGTCTTTTGAACCATGCAGTTACATTTTGC
Organism: Siphateles boraxobius; assembly: GCF_051911475.1. Classification (NCBI taxonomy): domain Eukaryota; kingdom Metazoa; phylum Chordata; class Actinopteri; order Cypriniformes; family Leuciscidae; genus Siphateles; species Siphateles boraxobius. The sequence continues at coordinate 17,160,472 of NW_027508734.1, forward strand.
CCAAACAAATTATTCAGTGCGATTATGTCTGATGTTTATCTTCTTTTATTTTCAATTATTAATGCAATTTCAATTATCTGTAAACCATAAATGGCTCAAGATAAATGACACCACGATTAAACTTTCTCTTCAGTGTGACAAACAAGTTGATGATAATGTGAGGGACAAAAGGCATAGTAAGCAATGTACCAGATTGAGGAATTACATCTAGATTTGTGAAAACAATGGACATGACAGAAGCACAAAAGACTGCATTAGCGCCACCTGATGGTATTGAGGTGGAACAAAGGTGAATTGCAGGAAATACAGCAGTGTGGAGATAACGTGTCTTTTGAGAACAGTGAAAATGAATGAGAACTCGCCTTTTATTAAGGATTTATTGAAGGGTCTTTTTGTGGAAAATCTTTTCTTAATTTATACCTTTTTATGTAAACATTAAGAGTAAGTAGGTATTCTACAAACATTTTAAAAGAGTGAAATAATTGTCCCATCAACACTGAGTATCACTACATTTCTAAACAATAGCTTTTCCTGCTTTTGAAACTATTTATAGGCTTGCTTTAATGGCAGTTACACATTTATCATACTTGAGCAGATACATTCAGTGGTTAAATTGAGGTTTATGTTTATATCCATGCTTTACTGGGTTTAATTTGTACTGTTTTAGAGGTGCATGTGTGTTGACAAAAAGTGTGGCGCCTTGTAAAGGCTAATGAAAGTCAATTAAAACATTCAGTTTGATTACATCTATGCTGTAAAGTTTATGGGGTGGCCATTGGACAAGCTAGCTAAGTAATATAACACACCAGAGAACGGCACTAAAATACAACCGCAATAGAACTATGACAGATGACATTACATTTTTGCACAGACATGATTTACATATGACAGTTTATATGTATTGTCTGGGCAAAAATGTAATGTCATATTTAAAATACATCAAAGAAAGCAACAGTGTTTAAGTCTACGTTAATTTCCAGATTACTGCTGTTCTAGCAATTTCTTTTTGAGGTAACAAAGACTGTAACAAGTTTCCTTAATTCCCTGACACACACACACACACACACACACACACACACACACACACACACACACACACACACACACACACACACACACACACACACACACACACACACACACACACACACACACACACACACACACACACACACAAATGCATAAACATAGTTCATACAAAAAGTTTAAGATAGGAGATGTTTTGTTGCTCCTTTCAAGTACATTTTGCAATAACAAAATATAATTTCAATTAAAAAAATATTTCCTGAAAGGGTTAGTTCACCCACAAATGAAAGCTCTAGCGTAAAGTTCTGCCAGGAAGACTCAAATGTTTCATCACTCATTACTTTCTGGTCTAACCAATCACTATCTAATACTTGGAGCATAAAAGATTGTTACTTACACGTTTGAGTTCGCAGATGATGACACAAACATTCACATCCATCCTCCACACTACCACCACCAGGGGCTGCGCCCCTGCCTTCATCTTCAGGCAGGATATGAAGAGTCCGCTAGCCTCCAAATGTGAACTACAGACGGGGCCTACGCCAAATAACTTTACCATCCAATATTATCGTTTTCCTTTTCTGGTCTATTAATTAATAAATATCATTGTGATATCATCTTGCCTTCCGAGTCTTTCAGGTAGAAACTATAATTCTGTCATCATTTCACTCTCATGTCGTTCCAAAGCCGTAAGACTTTCGTTCATCTTCAGAACACAAATTAATATATTTTTAATGAAATCTGAGAGATTTCTGTCCACACAACTACCACTTTGACACTTATTTAAAAAAAAGAAATAACACATCCACACGTGGTATGGTGTGACTTGTTAAATGTTCTCTGGAGCAAGCCTCTGGCTTACTTGTTTACAAGATGAGTTCAGTCAAAGCTACGGAGGTGATGTTTAGGAGGGTGGCATTCTTTGTAGTCACCCAACATGAAATTAAAACAACATTATGTTCTTACCACAGAAGAATTGTTATGCTCACCCATAAAAGAGGTCAATGAAAGAGACGCCTAATGATTCCTGCACACAAAAACCTATTCATGTACACACCAAAAATCCTTTGTATCTGTAGACATTCATACAAACAAGTATACACACTAGATGTATATTAACTGATCTCAATTCTTTACCAACGCTTGGGATAAAACATTTGGAAAAGTGATGGTTAATGTGAATTAATCTTCGATATTGATTTTAACTGTGTAGATGAAGGTCTAATAACCAGGCACATCAGAGTGGTGGCTCTAATGATGTATGTGTGAGCACATATTATGTGTATTAATAAAGCTGAATAAAGTAACTCATTACCTCTCTGTACACATGCTTGTTCATTAATTCGTTCATACCTTTCTTCATTTGGTCGTTCACACATTGGTTCCAGGTGTGAGAGGCAGGGCTGAATGTGGGCTAGGGTATGAGAATGTACTTAGTCAAGAATGTGTCTACATATGTGTGTATGTGTGTGAGGAGTCAAATAAATTCCACACACTGCGGGAGCCGGTTTTTGTTGGTACCAGGGTGTTTTTTAGCCCAAAAAAAGGCGTCTGTGCCAAGCTTAATTGCCCTTCATGCCCTGAGGGAAGCTAATATTCAATGTGGACATAGTTTGGGATCTGTAGTGGGTGTACAGTGTGGAGACACAGAGTGCGGTACTTCCGTTGGCCCCTGTAGTCCACCAGAGGGGGATCAGTGTGGGATGCCTGTTCGGGCATTGGGCCCCTGCTTCTGAATACCCCACTGCTACATAGCATAAGGGTTCAGCGACACCTGGCTAGTGAAGGGAAATATGCGGTTATATGGGTGTACACACCAGGAATCTGCTATAGACGCTGTTCAAACTAACTCGGGTACTTTGTCTCTTACCATGTGCTCACACACCACACCTCATACAACAAATAATCGAACAACACTAGTAAAACATGGATGGGAATGATAAGGAATTTCATGATTACAATTCCAGCTCTGATCCCTCTTTTGAGGAAAAAATATTTGGAGACAAAAATTTTAAATCAATTCCATTGCCAAAATATGAGAACATTTAATATTGTAATTAACAATAGAAACAATTCTACCAATGCTAAAAATACTTTATAAAAGGTAGGGTAGTCAGTTTTTTTCCCCTCAAAAACACTGTTCCCTTTCGTTGTCACTCCGAGTTACGTCGGATGACGACAAATGGGGTTTCGCTTAGAAAGCCTATCAACTTCGAGTATTACAAAACGAGCCAATGGCAAAGAAATGCCATGGGTCTGCGGAATTTGCATAGCGTATCTCCCCTTTACCTCGTGGGTATAAAAGGAGGACGCCGGCAACATCCAGATATGTTTTCGCTTCAGAGCCAAGTTAATTCTTCGTTCCACAAGCCATCTCTGAACTGTCAGCCTCTTACAGACGAGCGATATTCTCTGGTGTTGGTGTGACGGCGGTTTCCCGGCGAGTGCGCGCTTCCTGCTTATCTGTGCAGTGGTTTGCCAGTGAGTGTGTTTCTCCCTGGGCGCTTCAACACTCTCAGAGTTTACTTTCTCTCACAAAAGAGAAAGGTTTCCTTTGATGTTCCAGAATCGGATCTGTTGTCCATCGCAGCATCACAGGGCGGGCAAGAATCTTCAGGAAGTGAAGATTTGACAGTGCTGCCACTTGCGGGTATGCATTTGGCATTTGTCGAGTCAGATCCTGACATGACGGCCATGTTTTCCCGGGACGATTGGTTTTGGGGTGGCCGCTGACTCTCGTCGCCGTCTAACCCCAGTTCCTTTCTTCCCGGATGTGCATCAGGAGATCTCGAAATCCTCGAAGACCCCCATGTCTTCCAGCAATCCCTCGTTGATCTCTTCCGCCCTTCCTTCCCTCGACGGGGCCGCTGCCCATGGGTACACTGGGGTCCCCCCGGTTGAACGCTCTGTTGCGATGCTCATGTGTCCTCAGGGTGCTTCTTCACGGCGCGATCCTAAGCAACCGTCCGAAGCCTGTAGTTTTTCGTCTACACTTCTGGCGAAATCCTATAGCGCCCAGTACAGGCAGCCGTCTCACTGCATGCCATGGCCATTCTGCTGGTCTACCTGGCCCAGGTGTTCATGGACATGCAGGAGGGTAGGACTGACCCAGGGCTCTTCATTGAGCTGCGCGCCGCCACTGACCTTGCTCCCCGAGTGACGAAAGTGGCCGCACGCTCCCTAAGTCAGGTGATGTCCACCATTCAGGCCTGTGGCTTAACCTGTTCGATGTGCAGTATGTCCGGCGGAACCGTCTGCTCGACACCCTCATATCCCAGGTCGGCCATTCGGCTGAGAGCTGTACAACAGTTCTCAACCGCCCATGAGCAGATTGAGGCATTCTGCCCCGACGGCCCCGCCGTCCGCCCAGATCCCTCGGTCTGCCCACCGCTGAAGGCGCCCCCCCCCGCGGCTCCCTCCCCGCCCGTTCACCCGGGCTGGCTCTGGAGGCCGCAGGGGGACGCCACAGCCCTCTCCTGCCCCACCCTCCACTAAACGCCGGGCCAAGCGGCGCTCCTGAGACGGGCTGCTCAGGGATGATGGTCACTTCTCAGGAGATGGTAGCAGGACCACTCCTTTCCCCGGTGGAGGGCGGGGGGAGAATCCTTTGTTTTCCACTTCCCGCTGCTCACCCCCGGGTGGGCAGCACCCTAATGTGGTTAAAGAAGAAGTGACATGTTCATCCCTGAACACACAGAGTTCTCGGACGACACGGTGCGCCGCCTCCGTGCCGTGCACCCCTCGTCCCCCTCTGTCCCAGAGCCGGATGACAGCACGCGCCGTCCCCGGACCGCACAACAGCTGACCAACTTTTACCAGGGTAATTGCCTTGACTGGGGCCGGTGTTGTGGGATATGCACTGATGGGGCAAGAGCTGTCTCATAAAACAGGTTCAGGTAGTTACCCCTGCGGATGTCTGGAAGCACTGCATTATCCATCGCCAGGCTTTAGCAACAAAAAGGATGCCCCAAGAATTGTGTGCCGTTCTTGATGAGGCTGTCAAAATTGTGAACGTAATTACATGACTTAAACACCCGTCTGTTCTCAATCCTCTGCAAAGAGAAGGGCTCTCTCTTCCAGCAGCTGCTCCTGCACTCCAAGGTCAGGTGGCTTTTTCGGGGAAAAGTCCTCACCAGGCTGTGCGATTTGCGCAAAAGAAGTCCTCCTCTTCCTCACCGAGATTATCTCCCCACTGGCAAAACATCTGTCAGACATGAACTGGCTTGCTATGTTGGCCTATCTCTCCGACATCTTCGATAGGATCATCTCCCTCAACACCTCTCTCCAGGGCAAAGAGTGCCACGTCTTTTCGGCACGCGACCAAGTGTCTGGGTTCAGGGAAAAGCTGGACTTGTGGTGTGCTTGTGTTGAACGAGGTTCGGTAGAAATGTTCCCAACCCTGGAGGATGTTGCCGAGAAGACATGTCTGCCTCTTAACTCTGTCCAACAACCGGTCATCACTGTGCATTTGAATGGGTTGCATGACCAGTTTGGTGAGTATTTTGGAGAGGACGCAATGGGAAATCAGTGGGTTCTCTTTGCCCACCACACCCCGTGATGGACTGAGCCTGCAGGAGGAGGAGGCCCTGGTCGAGCTCAGCTCGAATATGGACTTGAAGCAGAGACTGGGAGAAATGCCGATTACGCGTTTCTGGTTGTCTGTGGAAAGGGAGTTCCCCCAGATCTCCACTAAGGCTATGCAAGTCCTAATCCCCTTGACCTCCACTTACTTGTGCGAGTGTGGGTTTTCCGCACTAACCCTGATTAAAAACAAATTCAGATCAAGGCTGCAGGTGGAGGACGACTTGCGTTTATTTCTCTCTGCAGTGCAGTCCTGCATCGAACACCTCTGCACATTCAAAAGTGCGGCCTCATTGTTCCCACTGATATGGATGATTAAATTGAAACTCAAAGTTGTGTTTTCTTGAATGAATAAATTGGTTGGGCCATAGGGTTGATGCCGGTCTTGTAGCGCAAATGACGTGAATGGCGCATTTTGTTTGCTGTTTAAATCTGAGGTTTTATGTGGCTGATATCGTTAAAACAATTGATGAAAATATGTGAATCTGTTCGATCTGATAACATGCCTTCAGTGCAGTTGACTGTTAAATGTTATGTGTTCCGTGAACAAACAGCGTTGTCGTTCATTGATCTGAGAGCTGTATTGTGCTGATTTTGTTCGAGACGATTGTGCATCTCCTTCAAATATGCGCTTATGGCCCAGATACACCAGACGCTAAGGGAACGCTTTGCGTGTTGATGTATTGAAGCACATGTAAAATCAGTCCAATGGTGTGACGGAACGTCAGAGGCGGGTGACGTCATGAACCAGGAAGTATATAAGCCTGTTCAAACCCAGCCACGACAGTCTTCACAAGCGCTCTATGTGAAATTGTCCTTGTTATTTGGTGTTGTCTGTTTTATATATATATATATATATATATATAGACTATGGCGAGCAAGCAGCAGTTTAGAGTGTGTGTGCATCCCTGCCCTCGTTATTTAACGGGTGGGGACACATACACTTTATGTGTTGTTTGTTTGGGAGAGGAGCATGCACGGTCAGCACTCGAGGGCTGTGACTGTGAGCACTGTATTGTGCTTCCCTTGGGGACACTCCGATCCTGCCTGGCGTTTTTCAACGAGGATGCCCAGGCTTGCATTCCCCAAGGCTCAGGTCCTGCTGCTGCCGAGGCACAGCGAAGACTCCAGATTTGGGGTTCGTGAATCGATATGTCAGCGGGGTTAGAGACGGGCTCTGCCTTATCTCTGACTTCACCTGACAGATCTAATGCCTCGTATCAGGGTTCGGAAGCACGCGCTGCGGTTTCTTCCACCCCGATACAGGCACAAACACTACAGCTATCCAGTTCCGAGGGACTGTATGTTGTTAGTGTTTATGCTCGTGATACTGAGGATTGGCCACCTCAGTCTCATCCTTTTGAGGAGCTCGTTGAGGTTGTAACGAGAGCGGTCGAAATATTACATATCGATTGGCTGGCAGATAAGCAGGACGTTCGTTTAAAAACCAAACTAGACGAACGGTTCCTGCCCTCTTGTTCACAATCTCTGAGCCTTCCGTTTTTTCCCGATCTCCACACTGAGGTGTCAAGATCGTGGAAGAAACCTGTGTCATATAGAATATACAGTGCACAATCATTACACTACTCTTCTATTTCACAATATAAAGAGCACAGATATAGGAAAATGCCGAAGGTGGAAGAGACGCTCGCGAGCTATCTCTCCCCTGAATCTGCATCTTCCCTTAACTCTCTGGGGTCAAGAAACGCGCCGGCGCGTTTTGCTGTTTTTTTTTCCACATAGCAGCAACATAGACTTAAAATACTCCGTCATTTTTGGTCATATAAATAAAATCAACACATGATTATAAACTATAGAGGGTCTTCTTTTTTTTGTGTACACTCACATTAACATCAAAACCGTGTGCTTTTGTAAAATGAAGAAAATAAACAGGGTGTGCTTTCTGCCTCTCTGTCTCCGTTAAATTTTTTTCTGGTGCACGTCTCTAAACTTAAACAAAGCTCAGCGAATACTATTCACACAAGCACGAGCAATATATCTTTATTATCATTTAAGTTTGTACTTTTAAAATATCTAATTCAAAACTAAAATAAATATTCTCTGTTTATGTAATCTATTAAAAAAGAGAGAGGTGTCAGCCGATCTCATTATCGTTCTCTCAGCTCATTATTCTGCTAATCTGACACGCCCACGGAGAGCGCGCGGTATTCAAACGCAAATTATCTGAAGCAACACATGCAAAGTGTCAACGCCCCTCATAAACGCGATAACACAACAAATGTAATCATCAGATTAATGTAGCCTACTATTTCTTCTTGCGAGGCTGTGTGAGGAATAATCCTGGGACATTTACCTCAGAACATGTACTGTTTTTTTTTCATTCCGAGGAGCAACGGATCCATCTGATAAGTAAGTTTTTTTTTTATTATTGTTCTAATCGCGATATCATAGTTTATGTACACCGCAAAAAGACTGTTTAAATATGAATCGCGTCTGTGTGTGAATGAATGAACTGAACAGTTTTTACCAAACCCTTTTGCTATACTGAGATGAGTGAAAATCGACTGAAATATGTTGAAATAACGTTAAAATGTCTTTGTATTAGCAACGTATTAAACTGCAAATTAATATGTATGCCCTAATATAGGCTCATAAAAACAAAAAACGACATGCCTATGTTACAGACGAAATATGAAAGACAACATTTCGTCGACTAGTTTTGGATAGATTATTAACTGTTTACTGTAAACTATAGACTACTGCCACATTGAATAAGCTTTTGTTCACCAATTTCTGCTCAAATGTTAAATATATTAGGCTATGTTTGTTTTGTCAAAAATAAAGTCATCAACTAGGATGCTATTATAGTCTTTGTTCCAATGTAGGCTTTATTCAAACTAATGAATCCTTAACTTTGAAATATGTATGATAAAATGTATACTTTAGTTTTTACAAAGAAATATGAAATATCCATCTGAGAAGTAAGTTTTTTTATTAGTGTTCTAATTGCGATATCATAGTGTATGTAAACCGCAAAAAGACTGTTTAAATATGAATCGCGTCTGTGTGTGAATGAATGAACTGCACAGTTTTTACCAAACCCTATTGCTATACTGAGATGAGTGAAAATCGACTGAAATATGTTGAAATAACGTTAAAATGTCTTTGTATTAGCAACGTATTAAACTGCATAGTAATATTTATATGCCCTAATATAGGCTATCATAAAAACAACAAACGATATGCCTATGTTACAGAAGAAATATGAAAGACAACATTTCGTTGACTAGTTTTTGGATAGATTATTAACTGTTTACTGTAAACTATAGACTACTGCCACATTGAATAAGCTTTTGTTCACCAATTTCTGCTCAAATGTTAAATATATTAGGCTATGTTTGTTTTGCCAAAAATAAAGTCATCAACTAGGATGCTATTATAGTGTTTGTTCCAATGTAGGCTTTATTCAAACTAATGAATCCTTAACTTTGAAATATGTATGATAAAATGTATACTTTAGTTTTTACAAAGAAATATTACACTTGAAATATTGTTATTTTAATTGTTGCTGTAATTGTAACCTTTTTAATAAAATAGCAAATAATATATTTACAAGGTAGATGTAAACAAAATCTTAAAAGGTCAATATAAGCCTTCTCTTCAAATTATTTGTATTGTGTTTTATTAGTGACAAATTTGGGGAGAGGATACATATCCAAAACTTTCTGAAAATACAGTATGAGAATTAACTACACAATTACTAGAAATGTTCACCTTGGATATTATACAATTTGCAAGCAAAAATACAAGTGGAAAAATACTATTTTTTTATAGATGTTTCCAACTGTGAACCAATTTTGTAGTATATATACACATTTCTTTTCTTGTGTCCTTGTATTCTTTCTTGTGGCTCAGTGACACACCTGTGAAAAGCTCATTATGCAGGCTCATTAAACAGGTCTTTTGTCTTCACAGGTGTGAATCATTATACATGAGTCACGCCCATTTCGCATATTGCCTTTCCAAACAAAAAGTGTTTTACTAAATTTAAATCAATGTATTGTTTTATGTGAATGATTTGGAAGGATGATTTTCAGATCATTTTGAAGCAAAAATCCTAGGCGAGAACATCCATTAGTCAAAAGTCTTGTGGACACATATTTAGTATGTGTTTTGTGGCCTTATTTCAGAGACTTTAAGTTTTAGTTTTTTCAATAACCATGCATAAACAATATTCTCTCAAAAATACAAACATGTACGTACATCTTGCTAACATATTATGGTAGCCCTGTTTGTGCTATATAGAGTGAATTTACACCTTTGCCATTAACATGTTTATAAATAACTGAAAAAAGCACAAATGTTAGAGCATGTCAGAACACCTCCAGGACCCCAAAAACACATAGGACCCCAGAGGGTTAAAGCCACATTATTACCCACCAAGCCAGTTAGAGTAACTTCAGCTTTGGTGGGTAAGGCTTATTCAGCGGCTGGTCAGGCTGCAGCATGTCTTCACACAATATCGCTGCTGCAGGCTTACCAGGCTGAAATGTTAGGAGACATTGATGAGGGCGGGGCTATTGGCCCGAACGCAGTTTGCGAACTCCGTTGAGCCACAGATTTGTCTCTCAGGGTCGCCAAGGAGACGGCTATTTCTATCGGCTGGTCTATGGCAGCCCTGGTGGCCACTGAGAGACATTTCTGGCTCAATTTGAGCAATATTAAAGCTCCAGTCGGCAAGTCAGCAGATTGAGTGGACTTTTGATTTTTGAATGTTTACAACTCTCATGCCCCTCCCCCACTATCAACGAATACCCTCCCACCGAGTTCGTGGCTTCGTGCTCCTCAGTGCCAGTGCACCAGATTTTCTGTGAACGCGCCCGTCTCATCAGCATCCATCAACACCATGAAGTATTTTGTTATTGTTGTTTTGTCATTTTGGAGTAGATTGTTACGAAATGGATTACCCACCAATTAAACGTAAATAAACACCATCGTCTGTCTGAAACGCTATTATTGCTGTATGTGGCAGACATGGTCATTGTGCATTTTTCTACTGCTTATATATCAGAGCTAGTAAGATAGCACATACAATAACAGTAGCTTTACTACTGTTCTTACTCTCGTAAGAAAGAGAGTAGCATTGATTCTTCCTAAAAGCCGAACTTTATCCCTTCATCTGGACATGTTTATCCACCTAACGTTACATTCACACGGATTTCAGTGCAAACAAACGAACCTGCCCAACAAGTGCTAACGTTAGCTATCCATACCAACACATTAGGGCAAACATACTTAGATTACTAACATAACACTAAGAAATAAAGGTACTGGTTGATAAAGCACAATTACATGTGGAATTACTATAACACTAAGAAATAAAGTAACTGGTTGATAAAGCACAATTACCTGTGGAGAAGAAATGTTGCAAGCTCTGCATCCAGCTTGAACCCAATTAAATCACGTAAATCTCTCCACCTTTCAAATGCCGATCCAATGTTGATCCTGGTTTATTTACGCACTTTCTTTCTTTACTTCTTTATTTTCAGCAGGTGTTCTCTTTTCCTGTGTTGTTTTTGACCTCCTAGCTCTTGAGGTTAACCGAGGAATTGGAATCTTTTCCGCCATCAATCTTCATTACTGCGCAAACTTCAGGCGTGTGCATGTGATTGTAACATGCGCGAGGGGTGGCGTGTGCACGACCTGTGATTGACAGTCAGATCTCACACCCCCCTGCGCTGATTGGACCCGATGATCCGGGACGGGTGGATTTTTCCAAAACAAATAACACGCTCCAGGTGGAGTTAGAAGCTCGGTCTTTTTTCTAAAACCACTTATTTATGTTGTTCTGTCGGGTTATAGTGTCGATTTCACAGAATATGATCAAAAAATTGTTGCCGACGGGAGCTTTAAAGAAAAGAGGAAAATATTTTTTATGGATGTTCCTATCTCTTTATCTGGACTCTGCAGTGACGCACCTAACACGGTCATCGAGAGGGTTCAGGAATCAGCCATACAAGCGACTGCCTTCCAAAAACTTCTCCCTCGCCAGACTCATGTCTCCGGGGTTGCTGAGTGGGAGCAGCCCCAAACTTTTAAAACCAGCTCCTCACACCGTGCCACACAAAAACAGAGCGTGGCTTCCCGTGTTCCCCCACAAAAAGACTGGGGACAAGGAAAGTGCACTCAACAGCAGCCTTCAAGGGATAAGACCGATCTGAGGACCATCATTATTTCCAAGAAAGCTGCAAAGAAAAGGCCTGACGTCCGAGGGCGCAGGCCATCGAGGGCAGTTCCCCCCCGAAGCAGAGCGGTTAACACCTCATTTTCTCCCTTCGGTGCCCTCGGGGGACCGTTATGCTTACCCTGCCACCTCGTGTGTTACAGGGCGCAGCGGTCTCCAGCGAGTACATGTCTCAGGTGCCTCCCAGAAACGTAGTGGCCCTGGGATGCCCGCCCCCTCCGAGGAGGGTCCTAGAGCAGTCAGTTAAGTCGTTCCCTGCCGGTCCGCCGTTACAGGGCGACGGGCTGATTGCTCAACAAAAACTAAATCCAGAAACCAGTCTCGAGAGGCTGGTACCTCTAGTAGAATTCTTGGCAGCGCGGAAGCTACTGCCAAATATTTCTCGTTGGGTCCTGCAGACCAAATGGGGCTTTCATCCCACCGTTGGTGAGCCCTGAGCAGGTTCTGGTAATGGAACAAGAAATGAAAATCCTGTTTGACATAGGGGCCATAGAAAATGTACCTCCCTTCAGCAGCGACACCGGGTTTTACAGCCAGTATTTCATCGTTCCAGGGAAGGATGGGGGGTTGCGTCCCATTTTGATTTTAATAATGCTGTACGTTTCCGTCATGTAACTAAAGTCCAAAATGTTGAGAAAAATCGTGCCACAGATCAGATCCGAGGAATGGTCTGTCACGAAAGATCTCAAGGACGCATACTTCCACTTTTCCATCCTTCCATATCACGGGAAGTTCCTGATGTTTGCTTTAGGGGCAAAGCATACCAATATCGAGTTCTTCCGTTCGACCTAGCACTATCACCCCGCACTTTCATGAAATGCGTAGATGCAGCTCTGGCGCCACTGCGTCCTCAGAGTATTCGCATCATGAACTACATTGACGATTTGTCAAATTCTAGCTCAGTCGCATCTGTTGGTGGTTCGGCATCGAGATGTTGTTCTCACCCACATGAAAGAGCTGGGGTTACGGCTAAATGCCAAGAAGAGTGTGCGTTCTCCATTACAGAGGACCACTTTTCTAGGGGTAGTGTGGAATTATATGTTGATGCGGGTGCGCCTGTCTCCGGCACGCATAGAGTCCATCCTGTCAGCTGTGAAAAGAATAATGCTAGGCCGGTCACTCACTGTGAAACAGTTTCAGAGACTGTTGGGTTTGATGGCAGCAGTGTCCAGCACGATACCGTTGGCCTGCTGTACATGAGACCCTCGCAGTGGTGGCTCAGGACCAAAGGGTTTTCCCCGAGGGGCAACCCCTTTCGCGTTATCAGGGTTACGCAGCGATGCCTACGTGCCCTGGTTATGTCGAAGAAACCTTGGTTCCTGTCCCAGTTCCCCGTGCTGAGAGCTGCTTGTCGTCGCAGGATTCTAACGACAGATGACTCTGGAGTTCACGGGCTGGGGGAGCGATCCTGGAAAGACGCTCGACTTAGGGTCTATGGGGCCTACCAGACCTCAGGGGCCACCATGTGTGGGTCCAAAGAGACAGCACATCGGTGGTCACCTATATAAGTAATCTAGGAGCAGACATCCTGTCGAGACAGGGGCTGAGGCCCGGGGATTAGATGTTCCACCCCGAGGTGGTGGAGCAGATATGGAGGGAGTTCGACCAGGCTCAAATGGATCTGTTTACGTCTCGAGAGACGTCTCAGTGTCCACTCTGGTTCTCCTTCACGCATCCAGCTCCTCTCGGACTGGATGTGTTTGTACAGACGTGGCGGAGGCTACGTTTGTATGCTTTTCCCCCGATCGCTTTGCTCCCGGGAGTTCTGGAGAGAGTTAGCAGGGACCATCTGCGCCTACTTCTTTGAGCCCCGCGGTGGCCGGGCAGAGTACGGTTCCAAGATCTATTGTCTCTCCTCTGCGGGCCTCCTATGGAGCTTCCCGTCAGGAGAGACTTTCTGTCCCAAGCAGAGGGCTCTATATTTCACCCTCGTCCCGAACTGTGGAACCTATGGGCTTGGCCTCTGAGGGGGCCCAGCTCATTGGGTCAGGTCTCTCAACTGAGTTTGTGATGGCGCAGTGGATAAGACACATGCCTTTGGTGTGAGAGACCCGGGTTCGAATCCATGGTGAGACACCAATGTGTCCCTGAGCAAGGCACTTAACCCCTAGTTGCTCTAGAGGCGTGCGACCTCTGAAATATAGCAATTGTAAGTCGCTTTGGATAAAAGCGTCAGCTAAATGAAAATGAATAAATGTAGGTTGTGGAGACCATTCTACAAATCATTCTACAACTTTATGCCCTGAAGTGGAAGGTTTTCTACTTCATGGTGTAGTGACCGTCAGCTGGACCCAGTTAACTGCCCGGTTGGTACAGTGCTGGAGTTTCTGTAGGAGCGGTTAACTGCAGGTATATCCCCCTCCACTTTAAAGGTTTTTGTGGCGGCCTTAGGTGCTAACCACACTCCTTTGGGTGGAATGTCTTTGGGCACTTCTCACTATGGTGGCGTTGGTATAGACTTTCCATTAGCGTCAATCGACGCAACGCAAGTTCCCTTGAAAGGGAACGCCTCGGTTACGACTGTAACCTTGGTTCCCTGAAGAGGGAACGAGACGTTGCGTCACCTGCCATATCTCCTACATGCCTGTAAGCGACTTTGAACAGGCTTATATACTTCCTGGTTCATGACGTCACCTGCCTCTGACGTCCCGTCACACCATTGGACTGATTTTACATGTGCTTCAATACATCAACACGCAAAGCGTTTCCTTAGCGTCAATCGAAGCAACGTCTCGTTCCCTCTTCAGGGAACCGAGGTTATAGTCGTAACCGAGGCGTTTTGTTGGCTTGTGGTTAGACCTACTGATGTTCAGTGATTTTACAAGTAGCCTCAATTAGGCCTGCATGAAGTTGGAAATTATTTACTGTTGCAAAGAATCGTTTATGAATGCACTTTTAAAAAAGTTGTGGAAATAAAATGTCTTCAAATACAATATTAAAAAATATTTACATTTTATCAGTTGTTATTGAAACTCATCATTGCCTGGAACACACAAAAGATGGCATTTACTGCAGCGGCGTGTGTGGGTTAGGGATTTTGGGGAAGGGGGGGCTCAGCTGTCCTAACCTACTCTAAGGGGAGGCTCACATTCACCCAATTTAAAAACCCCTGGGTTAGACTACACTGACTGTGCTGCAGGAAAATTCCCTAAAAAGAACTGAATCATTCGAGTTATTTGTTCTATATTTGGACTACACTTGTCACAGGCTGTGTTCTGATTCAAAGGCTGCATCCTTCAAAGGACTCGGACTTCAAAGTCGATGCCTGAAATCTGTGTCGGACTGAGCATTGTTAAATGGGGCGGTCTAGCCTACAGAGGACTTTTCTTGTCGCCTAGCAACTGTGATAAATGTTACTGTAACGTTTGTACTGGACTTTAGAAGTTACATTAACCCTCTGAGGTCTAAGGTGTTTTCTGGGTCCTGGAGGTGTTCTGACATGCTCTGACATTTGTGCTTTTTTCAGTTATTTATAAACATGTTAATGGCAAAGGTGTAAATTCACTCTATATAGCACAAACGGGGCTACTGTAATATGTGAGCAACATGTATGTACATGTTTGTATTTTTAAGATAATAATGTTTATGCGTGGTTTGTGAAAAAACAAAAACAAATGTCACTGAAATAAGGTCAATAAACCCATAGTGATTATTTCTTCACAAGACTTTTGAAAATTGTATCACGTAGCCTAGAATATTTGCTCCAAAACTATGTGAAAATCATCCTGCATACTCATTTAGAGAAGACAATATATTGATTTAAAATTTGTATGACGTGTTTTGTGTGAGAAAGCTTTATGCAAAGGGGCGTGGATCTCTCATTAATATGAATGCATTTTACACCTGAGAAAGACAAAGACCCTCCCCTAATGGCCCTATTAGGGGCTATCAGGCCCTATCATCATGAGAAGCCTTGCACAAAGAATGAGGAGAAATTAAAAAAAGAATGGCTTTTAGATTGTCTGGATTTATTTACAACACAACATAATCCAAAGATACACAACAAAGGACAAAAAGCACATTAGTAAACACACTGATGTAAAGACAAAGACTTAAACAGTCACACACCTTTGTGCCATTCCTGAAACATAGTAGCCTACATACCTGTCATGTCCAGGTGTTTGACTTTTCATTTTACCATGTTCATGTACAGAGACTGATGTGAATGTTGAAGTCAGCAGGACTCATCCAGTGGCATCTGGTCCCTTTCTAAAAAATAAATAAATAAACACCTGTAAACATGTTGATATCAAGACAAACTATAGGGCTGCCCGATTCTGGGAATACATTTTAGATTTTTCACTCACACACACACACACACACACACACACATATACATAAATATATACACACAATATATATATATATATATATATATATATATATATATATATTAGTGCTGTCAAACGATTAAAATATTTAATCGCGATTAATCGCATTAATGTCATAGTTAACTCTCGATTAATCGCATTTAATCTCACATTTTTATCTATTCTAAATGTCTCTTGATTTCTTTTTGTCCCATTATTTTTTCTCATTTTAATGCTCTTATTAACATGGAAAAGTGGATTGGCTTGCTTTGTGCAAATGTTTTTTTATTGAAAACAACATTGGCATATATTGTGTTCAATTTCACACTAAAACATTCTTACTTGGAGCAAATAATCTCTCACACAATGTAACACTGTCCATCAATAAAAGGGTGAAAGAAATACTGACGAGGTCCTGATATTGACGAGGGGGCGGAGAATTCGCATCAGCTGTGTGTGTGTGTGTGTGTGTGTGTGTGTGTGTGTGTGTGTTTGGCCATCATCAAGTGGTATTTCAGACTGGACGTGCTGCGATGATGATAGCTCAGTTCACAACGACAAAACACACAGATCACTTTGGTCTCGTCAATGGAACCATTTGGCAACTTTTTAAAAGTAAACGTTCCATTCAGAATCTTATTGGCATCCATTTCGGTGTCTCGCGCTCGTCATCCACTCAAAACTGGACGTTTTGAACGTTCCTATAACATTCAGAAATAACGTTTTTATAACTTAATGGGAACGTTATGAAAACGTTCTTATAACCTAAAATTGTTAGCTGGGGAAGAGGAGAGATTCGCGATTGCACTGAACAAGTTTTAAGTGCAGGCACATATTGTCCTAGCGAGCCCAGAGAAAATTCTAACAAGAGCAGCGTGTATCTGAGAGCGCGCGACTCGAGCAGAGAGATTCGTGCTCGGCACATTATATTCCACGCGCGAGCAGAGAGATTCGCGCTCGCGCATCCGGCTCGCAAGCCCAAACAAGTGTGTGCGGCGTGCCTGTTGTTTTGTTTCCGGTCTAGCTAGATCCGCTTGCGCTTTCAAAACGTCCATGCCGCGTCCTATTGCAAAAGCATGTGAAAAAAAAACTACAAAGTTTGCTAGGCCAAAAAGACCGTTAATCGCGCGATAAAAAAATTAACGCCGTTAAAATGGGTTTGCGTTAACGCCGTTAATAACGCGTTTAACTGACAGCCCTAATATATATATATATATATATACATATACACACACACACACACTGCCGTTCAAAAGTTTGTGACGGGTGAGTTGTGACATGCAAGGGAAGCTTGCGCAACGGTCGCAATGTCTAACAACTCGAGGCACGAATGCCCGTGTAGTCGAGGGTCGCCCAGGCCCCCGTTAAAACACGCCCTTTGTACATGGCCCCTCTGTTGAAGAGGGTTTGGCAGCACACCGGGATGAACTATAGTCACACAGGGTGAGCTGCTCTGCCATGGTCACCTCGGGACTCGATCATGAAGCTAGCGCTGAAGCGGTCACATATGGAGGAAGCCAATGGCTGCAACTACCATATACCCCAGGAGCCTCTGAAAGTTCTTTCAGTGGGACCCTTTCTCACTTCAAACACACGCTGAACACATTCTCATTGGAGAGACGTGTTAGACCGAGTCCATCTCCAAAACTGAAAAAGAGATACTCAGCCCGTGGGCGAGATTACTCTCTTCCAGTTGACCTGAAGACCCAACGGGCTCTGGAGCACTCGAAGGGAAGGACACTGTACTGATACTCCACCCTTACACGCAACCCACAGGATGGCCTGCGGTGCGGAAGGTAGAGCTCTGTTTTTAAGCACATGTCTTTCAGGTCGGAGCTGCAGACCAATCTTGAGCCAAGATGGTCACGACCCACCACCTAGTAGCATGAAGAACGAGTTTACAACTGGCCTTCGTACCGGCTGGAAGAGCGGCTATATCAAATCCTTCGCCAGCAGGATAAGATAAGCAGGCACAAGTCAGGAGCACTGCTCAACACTCGGTGTGATGAATATCACTGAATTTTCAGGAGCACGTCTGCTCA
This sequence comes from Siphateles boraxobius, assembly GCF_051911475.1. Taxonomy (NCBI): domain Eukaryota; kingdom Metazoa; phylum Chordata; class Actinopteri; order Cypriniformes; family Leuciscidae; genus Siphateles; species Siphateles boraxobius. The sequence continues at coordinate 17,178,636 of NW_027508734.1, forward strand.
ACACCTAATGTGATGATTATCACTGACTTGAGCGGGGTAGCCGAGCCTGAGGTGGGGCAGCAAAGTAGAGAGAGTGGTGTTAGTGTGCTGTGGAACACTTACCTGTCTCCACTAGCGGCAGGGGGCTCGTGAGAAGGCGGATGACCGGGTCCTCGAACGCACCAAGCTGCCTGCTGGCGACCAAGGGGGAGCTAAGGGGTGTAAGGCTATACAGGGTCACACCCGCCAGACTGGCCCTCCTGGGACCCAGGATCAGATGAAATTGCTCTCTCTTTGAAGTATGGGTACCGCTTGCTCCGCTTTTTCTTTTTTTTTTTAGGGAGCCAGCGGCGGAACAGACACACACAAACAAAGGCTCCACCCGGCCCTCACCCGGGGGGAGGGAGTGATCGTCTCACTCCAAAAGCATCTCATCCATTCCTGGGCGGCCCTCTCCGGAAAGCTTCCGCTGTGGCTTCCACCTGGCTTGGCAGCGCCTGGAGCGGGCTGGGCGTCTCTACTGCGGCCGGCTCCATGCTGAGGCCTGGGTGGAGGCTGCTGCGGAGGGCCAGCAGGAGCAGCGGCCGGTGAACGCCCACGGCGACGAGCAGGCGGAGGAGCTGCCACCGGCGGCGGGTGGAGGCAGCAGCTGGCCACCGGGGCAGGATGTGCCGGATGACCTCCGTCTGCGCTTGAGCGGCAGAGAACTGTTGGATGCAGTTCTCCACCGCGTCGCTGACCAGCCCAACCTGGGAAATTGGGGAGACCAGGAACCGAAACCTTGTCCGCATCCGCCATACCAACCAGGCTGAGCCAACGAAGGCGCTACTGGACCACCAAGGTGGACATCGCCGGACCGATCACGCACGCTACGATACTCATGCCCCGGAGGGTGAGGTCGGATGCAGTGCGGTGCTCACCTATGAGCGCACGGTCTGGATTACCCTCGTGCATGCCATGGGTGCCCTAGCCTGCAGCAACGCCATGGCACGCAAGAGGAAGCGGCTTGCCCACAGGCTTTGTTAGCTCTGGCCGTCGGAACGGACGAAAACTCACAGGCCTTAGGGGGGAGACGAGGATCCCCCCAAAAGGCAGCGGCCGCCGGACACAGGTGCACCTGTGTCGACAGACCGCTCCAATGGAGGGACACCTCGCAACCCTTCACCGTTCCTCCATCAAGGGTAATGAGGGGGCTATTCAGGCAGTTTCTGGCAGAGAAAGAAGAGAACCAGCGCGGCCCGCCCCAAGATACCAAACTCCAGATTCCAACCGAGACTGAACTGGACACGGTGGAGGTTCCACTTGACCCCGGCAGCCTCGGCGGCCCTTTTCAGCATAGCTGATAATTCTGGATCCGGCTCGGGCAACATTGAACTCCCGGAGGGAGACAATGCAGCCGAGTCATCATCTCTAGAAGTCAGCTCACCCTCCGATGCTGCAATCGGCGTCCTGTCCTCCAGGGGAGCCCCGAGTGAAACCGCTGGCCCACCCATTACAGATGGATCAGCAGACAACACAGGAGGCTCCAGTGGTTGCAGTGGAAGGGAGGAGTGAGAAGCCCACAGGGAATGGTTACCGGGCGGGACATCCAACACTATCCTCCGGTCACCCATCCCACACAGCACCCGAGGGTGGGGCATGGTAATGGGGACTCGCTCTCCGCAAACGAAGGCGAGTCTCGCCCTCAACACTGCGACAGTCATGTTCCCACAGTGAAAACATGAGCTGTCCACAAAAGCTGTCTCAGCGTGCTGTAAGCCCAAACACGTGACACAACAGTTGTGACCATCAGAGAGAGACAGGGAACGACCGCACCAAGAAACGCACGGGCGGAATGACATCTTGAAAAAGACGCAAACGCACCCGTGTTTCTCTTTCAGAAAAAAGGACCGTCACCAGTGCCGGAGCACACAGAGGAATGACCGCGGCAACACTGAACAGAGAACTGAAACAGTGAAGCACTCACTTTTCCGCCCTCTAACCAGCCATCAACACACACAAACATTTAGAAATTTGTTGCTGTTAAAACAGCAGTTGAGAGCTCAAAGCTCACGATCACCGCTGCACTCGCGCTGTAGAACACCAGCACTGGGAGAGTCTTCCTGAAGAACACCGACACACTCGCTTGTTGTAGACAACAGCACTCTCAGAGACATCAAACGATCGGCTCCGAAGCGAAAGGCAACTAGTGCGTGCATCCACTTCCGTATTTATACCCACGCCGCGGGGGCGGAGTGTGTGATGCAAATCGCGCACGCCAATTACATTGGCTCGTTCAATAGTACTCGAAGAGGATAGGCTCTCTAGCGAGATCCCCATTCAGTCGACCGTCGACTACGTCTGACGTTATCGACTGAAAGGGAACCATTACGGAATGCATTTTGATTCCACTTTTCTTTTTTTTTTATCAAGTGGCGATGCTGAATAAGACCCAATTAATGGATTAGTTTCTAGAGTGATACAGTAAAGCACAATCTCTCAACATTGTCAGATTTGCATGACAAAACAAAACTGGCAGTGCAAGTGAGTCTCTGCGCCTGTGAAACATTGGGAACTGTATGGGTTTTTTCTCCCTTTTTATCAGCGTGCAGCACACACACTGCAAGATCCCACAACCCTGCTTTTGTGCTCTGGATCTCAAACTTTTTCCAGCAATCGTCCATGGCACCATCTGAATGTCCCCTTTGTTCAAAAATCCCAGTTCCATTTACTTACAGTACACACAGACAGAGACATGCATTTATATATATATATATATATATATATATATATATATATATATATATATATATATATACACACACACACACACAAGAAAAATTTGAATTATGATTGTATGTCAAGACTTAACCTAAAGTGGAGAAAATTAGATCTAGAGCATGAAAACATCATATTTCTTTAAGAAAAACCCATGGATTCTTAGGTAAACCAATCATGCAAGACAAATAAAGTGGAGGTTCGATATTTTCTCTGCATCATAAACATAATGCATTTCCATTTACCCAGCCAGTGAACAACTGGAGAGCTATTTGTCCTAAAGGAACCTCTTACTGCTTCTCTATTGTAGTGTGCTCGGATCTGCTGGTGTTCATTGTGTGCCCAAGAATGTTGTATTTAAACCCAGTCACACACAGTTTATAAAATATATTAACGGACAAATGATCAATGTGCTTATAACAACACATATGGCAGTGTCTGTTTTTTAAGGATGTGCTAAAGAAATATAATTAAATGTTTCTAGGGGATGCACTGATATAAAAATTCTGGCCAATACCAACAAGCCAATTATTATTTTCAAGAAATGGCCAACCAATGTTTTAAATAAAATGCTGTATTATTTTGTAAAAAATATTTTTAAAAAAATTTAAATAAATATTTAAAACTAAACATTTTAAATGCTAAATTTAGGCATTATACAGTACAATATGAAAAATGGATATTCGGTTGATCAAGATGTTCTGCCATGAAAGCCAAGACATCCATCTGACTGACTTAATTCATCATATCTAATTACACATTGCCATGACAACCTAATGGACAGATCCAACTGGATGTACCTGGCTGCTGGATATAGTACACAGACACTGATGAGATTCATCAATGCAAAGATAGACCTGTCTCTTCGCATGGAGGGTCAGATCACACTGTGTTCTGGTTTCAAGCCTTTATAAAAACATACTAGAGACCATCTTTTGAAAAATTATGTGCATGCACGTCACTGTGTGTGTTCATGTGTGGTGAAATAAGTTTTCGAGATTGGTGAGAAACAGTGCAAAGACGTTGTCTTTTTAGACTGAAAAAAGAGAGTGTTAAAAAAATGGGCCAGACGTTGCCCTTTCTGAACCAAGCACCGCTGGATCTGTATTTCCTTTCATACTCATCTATTTCTGATATTTTCAGATCTACAACCGGAAAATATCTGTGTAATATAAGTTACAGACATTTTCTTCAGTGAATTTTAGATTTAAATAGGTCTTAGCCTTTACTCCAAGATCAATGGTTTGGGTTTAATTGTTTTGTACATATATGGGTGTGCAAGACATGGAAAGCATTTGAAAATTATAATTAAATATAAATTCCAGGCCTACCTTTATCTTGCACTTTGTGTTTGGAGGGAGAACTAATTTCACTTTCTTTTTTTTTTCTTTTCTGTGATGGCTGTGATTTACAACATGGCAGCTCCCAGTTTGTTTTGCTGTGTTATTGTATTGGTTACTGGCAATGGTGACTCAATGGAATTGAATAAAAGGGCCTCTTGTGGTTCTCTTTACAAACCGTGTTGCTGTTCAGGCTTAATTTATTGCTACAGACCTCTAGTGTTGTAAGGCAGTCAGCACATTAGATATATACCATTTGGTGGTCCATATTACATTGAATTATTTGCAGTCTGTGAAGACTAGCAAGTTTATTTCTGAATATTAAATTGTGCTGAAACACAGGCCTTAATGTATTTGCTAGTTAAACTGTTTGAAAATGCAAGTCACTTCAGGTCAAAAACATCAATTACATCAATTACACCATCCCACAACAGTAATGGTGGCTCCTTATGTAATATGTTATTGCCTTCATTGCCAGATTAGGATTGCCAAGCGCTGCAAGGTCTTTCCTTCAAAAATGATCTTTCATCTCAGGGGACAGCTTGGTTGGAGAAAGGTTACATAAATAGGTTAAGTATGAATAAAATTAAGCATTAGCTTTAACAAGGCCTCATTCAACGGTGTCAAGATGTTTTTGGAACCAAGAGGGGAAAGAGTCAACAGCCTTGAGTGACACGGCAGCTCTGGGCTACGTAGCAGAGAGTATGGGCCTGGTCTCCAGTCTCCACTAGGTCAAGGTAAATCACATCCACATATGATATGGATCTGAATCTGGCAAAAAGATGACATAACAAAGGATTTAGAGAAAAGGCTACTTTCTTTTGAATCGAGATGCATTCAAGGAGGATGGCTGTCATAGTAACCCCAGGCAACAAACATGAACTGAACTCTCAGCATCTCCTAGATCGGTTGGCCGCAGTATTTTATAGTATTATATGGTGGTGGTGTTTTTTTCAAAATCTGAGACGAACGCCCTTAATACTACTTTTGTCATTCAATGTGTTAAAGGTCATAGAGAGAGGATGCGATGAAATATGCATAAAATGTTTTTTGACAAAATAAACACTGACGTTCAGCTATTCCCATATCTTGTAACAACAAAAATGGAGGTCATATCGAGAGTGAAAAAAATATAGATATTGAAATACAATAATTGATTTGATTTTTGCACAGCACAACACAATATTAACGCTTTAACCTCATGCCATGACAACTCTAATAAATAATATGCTAACATGGCTTTGACAAACATGATGTAACCTCTCAACTGCTTTTAAATGCTCAACCCAAAATACAACCAAAGCACCACATGTTGTGTTCCATGGCGTTGCACATTCATAAACGCTTTGTACAGCGGGGTTCATGATCACATGTTTTCAGTGCTGATCTCATGCAGGCGGTCTGGTGGAGACGAGCAGCATTCTCTGGGCTGTAATGTTTCAGTTTGACCAGACACTATGTGGGAGCGGGAGCACTCGCCGCGGTTTCACTGCCATGGCACTCTACCACAAACCACTGGGACGGCTGTCCAGGGCACCAGAGCCAGAGCGTTGGCAGAGGATTTCCCCTGTGGAGGGCCTCCATGTCAGGCACGCAGGCCCACGGAAGTCCTTATGCCATTGGTGGAATTCTGCCTAAGACTTACCACTTCAAAGATGAACCAAACAGCTAAAGGACAACCTCCTGGTAAAAAAGGACAACCTCTATGTTTTCATACAGGTCATTTTACTCTCCCTGATGTCTTCCTCCACTTATTCCCTGCATATTATTCCCCTCTCAGAGCTGAAGAGATTTTCCATGGCATTTGAACTGGAAAGAGTGGCTTCAGCCAATCCATCAAAAGAATGTGGTCAAAAAACGAATTTGGCTACTGGGAAAACTAGGCAGTCTGATAATTTAAATGTGTTGTAGGCATTTTATATTTATTTACCTATGCATTTCAGTGAAGAGATTATAAAGAACATGGTCGTGTTCATGTTACCATGGAGAATGCATAATAATCAGTAGGTTGTAGTGTTCAGAATCTGTTTTATTTCTTTAAACTCAGTGGCTGACTGTATTTATTTCCTTGTCCTGAAGACTTTGACACTAGTATGTATCAAAGCCTCTTTTTGCAATTTAAATAAACTTTGGTCCAAGTTTATAAAAGCTCAGTATGTGTCTGTGTGGTAAGCAAGAGAGAGGGTGAAATAATGAAAAGACAGAGATTCTGTGTTCATTTTAGGCTGCACAAATTACAATCAGAATGTAATGTAACATAAGGATTTAAAACAGAGAAAGGACTTTAAGAGATCCAACACACACCGTTTAATTTGACCACCTCACTGACATTAAGTACACAAATGTAGTCAAAAAGCTCTTCTAAATCTTCTAAAGCATTTACCAGAGATTAATGATTCATTAAGAACACATCAAGTGTTTTTAAGGCATTCACATCATCAGGCTTTTATAAAATCTTAGACTGAGAATACGTCTGGAAAGTGTGAGAGACAAGACAGAATGAGAGACAGAAGAACTAGGGGTAAATAAGGATATTAACGTTATAATTACACTGCAGCCACAGCATAATTTGATGCAGTCAAGTTAATCAATATTGTTTTTTAATCTGGGGTCTAAGGTGTTTTTGGGGTCCTTGATATGTTTTGACATGCCCTGACATTTGTGCTTTTTTCAGTTGCTTATGAACCCATTAATGGCAAAGGTGTCATTACACTCTGTTTAGCACAAACAGGGCAACCATAATATGTGAGCAACATGTATGTACATGTTTGCATTTTTGAGAGAATATGGTTTATGCATGGCTATTGAAAAAACTAAAAATTTTAGATGTCGCCTTAAAAATGTTGTCGCCTAGAGTTTTTGCTTCAAAATGATCTGAAAATCATCCTGCCTAACAATTCACATAAAACAATACATTGATTTAAATTCTGTAAGACACTTTTTGTTTGGAAAGGCAATATGCGTAGGGTCTTGGTGGGTCATGAATAATGCTCTGATTCACACCTCAGAAGACAATTACCTGCATAATGACCTGCATAATGAGCCGCATAATGAGCCACATATTAAGCCTTTCATTCAGGTGTGTCACTGGCTACCACAAGAAAGAATGTGAGGACTTATTTTGTATGCATGCAAATTACATAATATCCTAGGTAAACATTTCTGGTAACTATGCAGTTAATTCTCATACTGTATTTTTAGAAAGTTATTTTTAGAAAGAATATATCCTCTCCCCAAATGTGTCACTAATAAAAAACAATAATAAATAATTTAATGAGAAGGCTTATATTGGCATATTAAGATGTTACTTACATCTACCTTGTAAATATATTTTTTGCTATTTTATTAAAAAGTGTTCACATGTAAATCAACAACAATTACAATTCTAACAATATTTCAAGTGTAATCTTTCTTTTTCAAAGTATACATTTTACCATACATATTTCAAAGTTAAGGATTCAAACACTATAATAACATCTTAGTTTATTTTTGACAAAACATACTATATATTTAACATATGAGCAGAAACTGGCTAACAAAAGCTTATCTGATGTCTGTTTTACAATAAAAACTTTATAATCTATCCAAAATGATAGATTATAGTCAACGAAATGTTGTCTTTCATGTATCGCCTGTAACATAGTAAACAAAGTGTGCATCTGTGCCGTTCATTCATTCACACACAGACACGTGATTCATATTTAACCCTTGTGCCTCCTTAGGGACATTTTTGGCCTTTTCAGTTTTGTTTTTTTGATCACTTTGCCTGTGTTAATGCTAATTGCATAACATTTGGCACAGGTGTGTATTTTTATTCTAATTTTACTACTTCGCCGCTATTTCCTTAAAAAAATCGTTTTTTGCACTAGGTACACAAAATACTCACTCTCAGCGCCTTTTGGACAAAAATGGCCCCATTGAAACCCATCAAAAAAAATTTTTTTTTTATCCCAGGGCCATTTAATTATAAAATGATGCAATCTTTGATAAGAGGCTTTCATTCTGTTGGCAAGGCTTCAAAATTAAAAAAAAAATTACCAGATGGTGCCATTTTTTCCAGGTTTGGTCTATAAAAGCAAATAATCACTTTATTCCTGTTTTCTGCTTTGGCATATTATAGTCAATTGGATAAATTATGCAATGATATTTGTGTGGGTGTGTTGGTATGGATGCCTGAGTGTATTTTGTATGTGTGTAATAAAAAAAAAATGTGTGTGTGTTTGTGTGCTTGTAATACTGAGAGAGGAAAAACTCAACTGCAAATCTAAAATCCAATTACTGTGTGCACCAGTGGAGTTTTGCTGGCACCCAATGGGGAAAGTCTGTTACTGCACCCAAACAAAATCTTACTGAAATCTCATTTTTTGAGATATCAACCTCAAATTTGGAACACAACTTTTTTAGATTTATGGCTTTGAATTTATATCAGTTTTAGATTTCAACATGTTTCATAAAATATATATTTTATATAAAATAATGATCATAAATCATTTTCATTAACATTAACGATTTTTTTAGATTTACTTTTTTTTTTTTACTTCAGCAATAATCTGCCAAGGGTCTTCTTTAAAATTATACCAAACTTCTGTGCTCCCAAGCTTCACATTTTTATGACAGTGTTTTTACATGGACATTTTTGTCTTTTTGCAAGCTGTAGTAAACAACAGCGCCCATCTGTGCCGTTAATTCATTCACACTCAGAAACGTGATTCATATTTAAACAGTCTTTTTGCGGTTTACAGACACTGTTCCATATCCTGATCAGAACAAAGGATAAGAATAAAAAACGTACTATTAATCCTCAGCTGGATCTGTTGCTCCTCAAAGTGAAACCAGCACTTCTGAGGTAAATGTCTCAGGATTATTCCTCACAGCCTCGCAAAATGACATAGTAAATTAATCTGATAAAACTTGGTGTGTTTTATCGAGTTGATGTGGGCATTGAAACGTTTGTGTTGCCTCAGATCATTTGCGTTTGAATAGTGCGCGCTCTCCGTGGGCGTGTCACATTAGCTGCAAGAACGATAATGAGAACAGCTGACATCTCTCTCTTTTTATATAGATTACATAAACAGAGAATATTTGTTTTAGTTTTGAATTAGATAATTTAAAAGTACACACTTAAATGATTATAAAGATATATTGCTCATGCCTGGGTGAATAGTATTCACTGAGTTTTGTTTAAATTTAGAGACATGCTCCAGAAAAAAAGTTCACAGGAGACGGAGAGCCAGAAAGCACACCCTGTTTATTTTCTTTGTTTTACAAAAGCACAAGGTTTTATTTCGATTGTAAGTGGACACATAAAAAGTAGACATTTAACTTATTTTTTTTCATACTTCTTAATTCTGTATGACCAGAAATAACGGAGTATGTTAAGTCTAATTTGCTGCTATGTGAAAAAAATCGAGCAAAACGTGCCGGCGTGTTTGCCGACCCCAGGGGGTTAAGTCAAGGACATATAATCTAGCATGTGCTTTTAGCTACTGGGTTCATGGGCTGCCAAGTGCATGTAACCACTTCTGGAAAGAGAACAGGGACCTTCCCTCAATTCCACAGAGAGACAGCCTCTGATGCAATGTGGAGACCTTAATACGACAAACCCACACAACCACTCAAACGACGGTAAACAAAACTTTGGTGACTGGTAATTTGATGGTGAGCGCAATCTTCCAAGATATGCCCAGAGGATTCTGTCATGTTTCTGGTTAGTTTTCATTCAGGGTAAACGGCAAGAAAACAGGCAGAATGCTTGACCCAGAAACTTAAAATTGGTTCTTCACATCACACTGGATGGAAATATCCTACTAACCACCGCCGTGATGGTTTGGGAGTGATGATTATCAAGGCAAGCCGAGTGGACGAAATTGAGCTGTGACGTAGTTTGAGGTGTTTGCTGTGGAAACCATCAAAGGGAGAGTAAGCTAAAATGCAAAGCTGTGGCTTGAACAGCGTTATATAACAGCCGGTCAGTTTTCTATCTATCTTCATCCGTCTGTTGAGGAGTAGAATGACATCATGGGTCATTTCAGGTTCAGTAGAGCAAAGTTACATGGACAGCTTTCACTGTAAAATGTTACCAGTGTATTCTGCTGTTTCAGCATAATGTATCAATTTCTACTCCATTTCAATCATACTCACACTTAGAACATGCTTCATGTGAATCATTATGCTAAATACTGATGCATAAATACACTTATTTTCAGAACAAACCCTCTCCAGAAAGCAACAAATTCTTTGGAGCTTTTCACCACATTGTTTTGACTCAACGAGGGAATGTGTTTGTCATTCGTTTTGTCGTCGAGTGATGTGGCCTCTTGGCTTAGTGTTTATTTTAACATAGAATTACAAGTGGAGAGGGCAGCGGGTGAAAGAATAGAGAGAGGCACAGACAGACAGACAGAGTAAAGGGAGCATAAGAAAAAATAATTGAGTAATATCACATTTCCAGCTTGTAACAATCCATGGAACACACATATTTTGTAAAAGCACAAAGACGTTGTTGACTGAGAGGGACGGGATGTCCCAAGCTACAATAAACACTATTCATCTTAGATCTTGAGGAGTCAGACTTCTAACTCATGAATCCTTCCCCTTCCAATTTCCACAGAATTTTCCAGATCTGTGTGAAAGAAAGGCATGGACATACTAAGAAATATACAGTGAATGTACAAAGAAATATACAGAGGGATCCAAAAGACACTAGTAAAAATACTTTTATGTTGCCCCTTTCTGATTTACTGAATTTTTTCATTACAAATTATAAACATAACAATTTGAATGAAATTTGACATTAATGTCTTAGTACTCACTATGTATCCTTGTTGTCTGTACAAAAGAGTTCATGAGATCATAAATGTGTTTACTTAATTAGTGACCTAAAAGGAGTGCAGAATAATATATACTTTTTCATTTTACATCCTAAATCTTTGTTTTAAATTTGTAAAGAAAATAAAATCCAGGGTTAAATTAGATTATGAACTTCAAAATAGTGATTGTGGAGATTCATTGTTTATGTCTTTGGGTTGGGATAAGAACTCACTCTTTTCCTCAACTTCAGACAGGCTCTCTGCAGGGTATAACTAAGTCGGGGGAAGCCTCTGGAAACTAGCCTCAGCTCACTGATCATTTCTGATGGCTTTTTGGAAACAATGTGGAGAAACGTGCTACCATTGCATATACAGTACATATTCAGATATCTTAAAGGTCCACATTTTCTTTCAACTCTTTAAACTGTTTTCTGTTATTAACTTCACAGAGAAAGTAAATGGCACCAGTCAAAATCCTTCAACATTTCAGTGAAAGCTTCAAGCGAAACAGACAAGTTGACTCATAAAAGAATCATACATGCTGAAGCTCAATCGTTCAGAATGACAATCTGTACTCCATGGCATAAAAACAGAAACAAAGACTCTTTGAGAAGTATTTTATGTTATGTGCGTTGGCAGTGCCAAATATAACAGTTTATGGCACAGATTACTAAAGTCAGACCTAAACTTCTTGCATTCAACAGTTCAAAGTAAAGCTTTTCCATTACCAGTGAATTACTTGCGGCATCTTTTTCTGTTGCTTACTTTATTTTTGAAGAAAGTAAGTGCATAGGCCATTTGCACGCCTCAATGCAGAAAGATCTGTAAAACTATTACTACTAATAGATCCCCTCCTCTGAAATTATCATCATTGCCATCATCTTTGAAATTATCATCATCTCTGCTGTTGCTGGCCCAATATCATGGGTTACAAACTGTGCTTGGGAGAGAGCTACTGCTCGACCTCAACTAACACCCATACTCACATCTTGCAGGAACCAGAATAATAATATTCTTCTCATTCTGTAAAGAGCTCCTCACATCCAGCACTAATGCAGTGCCTCTCCGTGGCAACCATGGCAGCAAGTTAGCGGCTGAAGGTATGAGACATCTGCTTGGAGGCACGAGGACCCCACTGTGGTCAGAATCCTTCAGAAGATCTGAAGCACTGCCATGGCTTGCAGGGCACCACCAGCCAGGCCCGCCAGTCGCATAAGCCTTGACCACAAGACGTAATGTAAATTGACAGGGCTTAGAGGGCAAAACAGGAGCCTTACAGGAGCACCAGCAGAGGGGTAACCAGCTAGTGATTTCTCCATCTGGGGCATCCTCACATACCCGTACATCCAACCCCTTCACGTTGGAGTAATTAGATGAATTGGGTGGATAAACATGAGCAGAGAACGGTTTCTCCCATGATCTCGACACTTCCTTGTAGAGATCAGGGAGAAATGCTAGGCTTGCGGGAGGTGAATGTCTGAGATCCGCGAGGATCTCCATGTCGTTACGTGCTCATGCTTTGAGAACAAAATCAAAGGTTCAAAAACCAAAATATAAAAGTGAGATGAGCAACACTGTGCATTTTGCTTCCATCTCCTGCGTCATTGTTACCAAGCAGCAGGGATATACAGGTGCTGCTTAGATAATACAAACACACTGTGGTTTGGACCCAAATAATATAATGTAAACACAATCCAGTGGTGGCCGGGGAGGGGGGAGCAATTGAACTGGCGTTTGAACCAGGCAATCGAAACAAGTGTGAAAGCACCCTAGCAGTTTACAGATGGTAGACAATAATGGTCACAGTTACAATAACTTAGGACACTAAATAGGCGTTTACATAAAGTGTTCTAAAAGAGAAGCAAATAAAGTGGGAGAGTATACATACAATGTAGATCTAATTTAAATTCTATGGCCAATGCTATATGTTAATTTATATTTAAAAAGTACAGAACATTTTCATGGTTCAAAAATGTTTTTCTATTTTTGTAACAAAGTTCAGCACTATTTTATGCATGTTTGTTTTCATTCAGTATCCATTTTTAAAACGATTAGTTAATTAATCGGGTATTGGCCAGCTTGGTCCAACCTAATTATCATTAATAGCAAGAACTGGCAAATCTGGTGCAGTACTTGAGGATGAGGTGTACTGTAGTACATAAGGTAGCTGCTGGCCACACCAGATAAGGACTGATACTAGGGATGCATCGATCCGATACTCAGTATCGGTATCGGCTCTGATACTGCCATTCTTGGCCGGATCGGGTATCGGTCAGACGAGGCCGATCCAAATCTGATATTGTGCATATACTATTCTTTGTTATTGTTAAGCCCCACAAAAGCATTATAAAGCACCATTAAGTTTCCGTGCACTATATTATAAGTGTTCTGAAGCCATTCTATAGTATAATGTGACAGAAATTAATATTTAAGTCATTAAATTCAAGTTCAAGTAGACTGTTCCCTCCGCTGCGGCTGTCAATCATTCTTCATTCAGCATTTAAACAGCGTGTTGCGTTCTGTTACGACAGTCAAGGATGAAACTCTCTCCAAGATGATTCAATGTTACTATTATTATACTTTATCTGTAGATAAAGCTCTATGGTTTCGCATAAAATGACTATCTTGCTGGACTGTATTGCTGTACCTTAATCATGTTACTTTCTACCGTGTGTCTGTTACAAGCATGCCGCACAAGCCCTGAAAAGTGAAGCCAAAACGACCGGTCCTAGTATAGGTCATAAACCCCGCCTCCCCATGTTTTTCAACGGGACTTGAGACCAAATAAACAATTAAATTACACCACATATCTTTTTTCCATCCATAGTTTCTTTCATTTACTGTGATTGTTATCATGCTGATGTAATTTCAAGTGTTTGTTTTTAAAATAAGTTTGTTTTTAGTTAGTTATTTGATGCTATAAAAACGGCGCTGTGGCGTCATGATTGACAGCTGTGATTGACAGGTTCTCTGAGCGTAGTAGTCACCAGTGTTTGGAATAACGCGTTGAAAAGAACGGCGTTATGTAACGACGTAATTTTTTTCAGTAACGGGGTAATTAACTAATTACTTTTCCCGGCATTACAACGCCGTTAATGCGGTGCGTTACCACGAACGTCAGTTTGGTTTGAAATGTGCTGGGGACAGAGACGCAATCGGAAGTGCATTTTCAGAAGTGTTGGGTACAAACTTGTCAAACGTGCAGCCATAAATAAATCCATCGATTCGCAAAGTTTGTATGAGTTCTTTAATGGTCTAGTGGTGGTACTTTTGCCAAGCGTGTCAGAGGTTACGGGTTCTAATCCGCACTCCTATAGGTTTTTTTTTCTCTCATCAAAACTGAATATGTTCATCAGTGGTTACAGTCTATATCAAGCAGGGACACGTTTGTGTGCATTTTATTTTGTAATTTCACCAGAGTGAATAGAGAGTCTCCACAACGGCGACAGCTTGAATTTCGCGTCCGAGAGAAGACTGCTGTTATCCATGACACTGATAGCAGCGGCAACGAGCGCTCAGCTTGATTTCAAAAACAACACATTTTAGCGCTAGATCTCTTATTTAATAGCGAATTAAATGTCAACGCATGGTGTTGTTAGAGTTTGATTTATTTAATTTGGTACAGTTACTGCAAACACACTTTATATTTAACTCTGGGTTAAATCACTGTCACTGTCGAGCAAGTCACTGTCGAACCCTCTTGAGGTGTCGTGGGCTAGTCGACGAAACACTGAGGACTGAAGGTGCCTACTTGAAGACCCTAGAGATGTCCCCTACTCAGCTCAATTGTCATGCTGATCCACTGGGGAGACCGCACTGTGGTTGCAGCCGATGTGTGTGCTGACGCGCCAAATACACTGCACCCATTAACACCAGACAGGAGGAGACATCACCATCACCATATGGAAAGAGGCGTAAATGGGGCCATCCTTAAAAATATTCTTGTTTGCCGTAACCCGACCGACCCTGTCAATTTAGGACCGACCCAACTATTTTTTTTTCCCTTTTAGTCCGACCGACTTGCCGGTTGTAACTTGCGTTAAGACCGACCGATTTTTTTTTAATCTTCAAACAACTAATACAAATTAAATAAAATAATATTAATTATATTTTAGTTAGTATTGTGAAAGTTGCTTATGCCTACATACAAACGTAGGCTACGTTCTTTCTTTTAAATAAAAACCCGTGCGGCGTCATCGTCACCTATGATTTTTAACACCATTGGTTTACGCATGTCACACTATGGCATGTACATTCGCTTCGTTTCTTTCACTGTTCGCGCTTGGTAATGATTAGGGATGAGTACCGAAACTCGGTATTAAACGGGCCCCGGGGCTGAATTTCAGCCATTTCTATATATGATAATATTAAACCATTATTTACCTTATAATAACGAGGTACTCCAATCAGCAGACACTAAAATTGGAGCAGAACGGAGCAGACAGGCCACTTAAAAAAGTGCAGGCCCAGGGGCGTGTGCTTGCGATTGATTCCGCGAGAGTCAGGGCGGGGGGTTGATCTCGCAGCTTTACTTCCTGCTCACTACTGCGCAGGTCTGGTCCCGAAAACGCAACTGCGCAGACTCAAGTTCCAAGATGTCAGCGCCATATCGGGACAATGGCGGCTTCACTTCTCGCCAATGGAAGAGAGCGAAGGAGCGTCGTCCATCTTTTTTTACAGTCTATGGTCTGTTAGATCACAACACTGGAGAGCACTATTTGTTCTTTATGCGCACAGTAACTGAAACTTTAAACTGTTAAAAGAAAAGGCTGAATAAACTATTTACATAGATAGATACTGTATAATACACTACGCATCAATATGTCTTTCCTTTGTGCTTTGAACTTTTCAATGCGGACTTGACGCGCTGTGCGTTGTGCTGTGACTCCGTGTTGCTTCAAATTCTGCATCATTCTGCGCTGGGGATGCGCATAAGCACTTTGTGCCGCTCTGTATAGAGCTCGGGCGTAGACGTCATGGAACGGTGCATTGTTGGTAACCGCGGCCATTTTAGAGGTCACGCATAGGCCGGTTTGGAATAAGGTAATAGCGTAACCGGACGATCTCCGGATAAATAAAGGAGTTTATTGATTTAAAAACGATTGTATTGCTCCAGAATGAACATAACTGTGTCCATGGCAATGCTCTGTTTTTCATGGCAACGGTGTGTTATACTTAGCAGTGGTCTGTTATCAAGAAATAACAGACCGCATTCAATATTAGTATTCAACCAAGCCATGTAATAATAACAATTAAACTACAGAGCTCCAGCAATAGAATAATATTTAAGCTATTAGTAATAATAAAGCATTTTAACATTTAAGCTACAGCTTCAGCAACAGAATACCATTTAAGGTCCACTACAGAGGAGACTATAGCTAGAAATTACCACTGCATTTGTGTGTCTATAGGCTTATGCTTTCTAGAAGTAAAAGGTACAAATTATGCCATAGCTTGTCAGTATTACACTAACCTAGTCTATCCACCAAAATCTAAATGAATAAACAAGGTGACATTGCTAATCGAGAATTGATATGCTGATTTGGCTAACAGTAGCTACATCAGTATAACAGCTTGCTCCCAAAACACAGCAACGTACTTACTGCTTTAACGTTAATCTGAACAGCAGAACTTTAGTTAACTGCCTAATGAATACATTCAATGTAAATGTAGCTAGCTAGTTAACTCTGGCAGCTGAAAATCGATTGACCTAACCATGTGATAAAAATATCAGTTATCGTTAGCCGTTAGCGCTAACGGAGTTGACTACAAAGCAAAGCAAAAAGACCACCACTTATATGATTTATGAGGCGTTTGCCCTGTGCAGCAGTTCACAATACAGCAATACTGAACCATTTTCCTAAAAATAACCTAAATTAAACCTAATATTATCTAATGGACTGCAGTTATTCACAGACCCAATGGCCACCAAAGCACTTTACATATTTGCCTCACATTCACCCATTCACTCACTCATTCGTACACTGACGGCGGTGTCAGCCATGCAAGGCGCCATCCAGCTCGTCGGGAGCAGCTGGGGTTAGGTGCAGGGGCGTCGCTAGGCCCTTTTTAGGGGGGCTTCAGGCCCCGTGTGTGTGTGTCCTATACTAATAAATACTGTATTAATAACAAAGTGTACGAAATATACTTTAAAATTATACATACAATTTATCCAACAAAGGAGTTCCTAAAAAGATAAAAAAATGACCTTTCTGAATCCTGTACATTCTGTAAAAAGGATACTGAAACTGTCTTACATCTTTTCTTTGAATGTATGTATGTGAAGTTTTTCTGGATTGATGTGGAATATTTATTTAATATGTTGAGTGGAATTAAGATTAGTATAGAGAAAAAAGTTTTTTTTATTATTATGAAAAAAAAGATATAGACAAGAGTCACGATTTTATGTTAAATTTGATCTTATTACTTGGTAAGTTTTACATACATAAATGTAAATGGTCTGAAAGGATACCTAACATCTACCATTTTAAAGCTGACATGAAGATTTATTTTGAAACACTGAAAGGACTCTCAAACCGCAAAGCAACCAGAACGATGGACATCCTCAAATAATTAAATTCCTCTTCTTTATTTTAATTATACATGTATACCTCCTTTACATTGTTGTTTTTTTCTTTCATTTTATTTTTTTCTAATGTGTGATTGAGTGTTCTTTAATTTCATTGATATGAATGTTATCTTAATGCTCTTCATATCTTATGATGATTTGTAATCATTTAGAACAGTATATGTGAAACATTTGTATCTACTGTATTTTGTCATATAATTTTGAAAAAAAAAAAATTAAATTGTGTGTGTGTTGTTCATCTAAGCCTCATTGGTCTGTCACTGCTCGTCAATGTCAGAATATTTGAGATGACCAATCAAATTAAAGTAGGAGGGCTTTATGTTCACAGACGCTGAGCGCGAATTTTAACAGTGTGACTCGACGCGTAGGGTCAAGTGCGAGATAAGATGTAAGTAGCTAAACTTAACATTTTATATTTGACATTTTTTTAGGTCATAAATGTTAAACGAATGACAAAAAATAATCAGGCAAACTAATATAGTTTTGTATATTTTCACCATTTTGAACTGAAAATAGGCCATTGTAACGTGTAATGTAGGCTAATAATTAGTTTACTGTCATTGTGAGGGGACAAGAAACATTAAAGCCGTTTTCATCATGTTAGGCACAATATTAATAATGAATGTGTACATATTGAGAATATAATACAAACTGTAGCCTTTAGTAAATTAAAAAAAAACGAGCTTTAGGAGGGGAAGAGAAAGGGATGAAGAGACTGAGAAAAAAAGAAAGAGTGATGGAGATGAGGAGAGAGCAGGTATTGACAAATAATCTACTGCCCACTGACATGGTTTTAAAGCTATTTCTTATCCTTTTTTTGGGTCTTAAAAACGTCTTGAAATGCACATATCAGAAAAATAATTTTTTTTAACCCCCTACCAACCTCAAATTTAGGACCTCTTTGATTATAAAGCCCTGTCTACGACCCTGTATTAGGCATGAGATCAATGTGTAGCCTATATTGTGAATGTAACCTATCAGTTGACCCATGTTTACCTTCATCACTGACAGACAAAAATGAAAAGCCTATATCAGTCAAAGCTCAGCTTTAGAAGGGGGAGAGACAGGGCAAGATAAAAACAAAGAGAAAAAGAGTGTGATGATGATGAGGAGAGAAAAATAATCAGCTGCCCACTGACATGGTTTTAAAGCTGTTATCCATTTTTTTGACCTTCAAAACATCTTTAAATGCACATATGTAGATCAGAGAAATCAAAATTTTCTCGGGGAAACCCAGAACCCCCCTATATGCCCTACCTCACATTTGGGACCACAGTGATTATAAAACCCTGGCTTTGCATGGTAATGAAATTAATCGTGAGTATTAGATCCTAAACTAAAGTGTTAATTTTTTTTTTTTTTTTTTTTTTTTTTAAATCATACCCTCATTGGGGGCTTAGCCCCTCTAAAATGAAAATCCTAGTGACGCCCCTGGTTAGGTGTCTTGCTCATGGACACCTCGTCACTTGGTCAGGTGGAACCAACGATCAAACCAGAAAACTTAAGGTTTGTAGACAACCTCCATAAACCACTGAGCCACTGCCGCCCAAAATGACCAACATTATTACGTACTGCCTACTATACAGTACTACTTCCGTACCATGATTCCTACAATGCAATGCACGTGACGAAACGATCCCGAGCTCTATTGGAGTCTTTCATATTCATATCATAATACTTTTGCGCAATGAAAGATTATTAATAGCCTTTCTTGTTATGTCCTATCTATCATATGTTGCTGCCTCATTAAACAGCTGTGCTCTACATTTAAAAAATGTCTTCATTTTATAGTAGACTATATATAAAATAATTGATCTTTTTGATTTTTGTTATCTTGTTTTTCATGAATGTATTTTACAACAAAACAAAGAGCAATGTGTAATGTTTTACCAGATTTAGTGCTACACTTATTGTCTTATTTGTTCCCCACTAAATAATGTTTTTTTTTCACTAAATGTTCAGATTTTATACAATTATTGTGCACTCGTGATTTTTCTAGACTAAATTTTACTGCTGAGTTATCCACTAATCTAGTTTATAATAGAATTTTTGTCATAGATTATGATCATATTTTTTTTTTACTTGTTGTTTTTCTTTATAATGAAGTTGTCTGTATTAAGTAGATTGTGTTTAACACACAAAAGAGTGATTATCAGTTCAACACAGTGTTCTAGAAATTCTACTTGATTAAATAAAAAAAACTGCACTGGAATCGGATCCGTATTGGTATCGGTCGATACTCAGAATGTTTGGTATCGGATCGGTTCATAAAAAATTGCATCGTTGCATCCCAAACTGATACCTTTCATATTTACCCCTTGTTTGTTCACAGACTCATTATTTCATATTTGTTTGTCAAATGTGGGTGAAATTTGCCCAGTGTATGTCTCAGTTCGTCAATCTTTTTTATATTCATACAAATATTTACACATTAAGAAATTTGCTATTTAATAGTAATTAAATCGCATATTATAGTAAATTCTATTGAAATAGGGATGTCCCGAGCTGTTCTCAAGGATCGATATCGGGGCCAATTACATTGTTTTTAACTATCGGTATCGGCTATCCAAAGCCCTATCCTTTTTTTTATGTCAGCTGTCATGCTGGTGTCATGCAGTAGGTGGCAGTATGCACCTACAAGTGGGTTTGCCAACCGCCATTAAAAGGAAAAGAAGAAGCTCAAATGTGCGTGTGAGACGCGCAAGAACTATGAGGTCTGTTCTAGCATGTCACACGCGATTGAGTTTCCGTGTTTAGCATATGTGATGCGCACTTTTTTAACAAATCATTTGAAAGTAATTTACTTTATTTGTATCTGTCGTCAGACTATCTGAGGACGTCGTTGCCAGAACATGTTGGCGTTGCATCTTGCTTCAGATTTGACTGACAGATTGGCTTTCTGACACTTCAAGCTTCATGCTTTCTTAGGGATGCACTAATATCGATACTGCGCTCCGCTACTCGTACTTGTTAAATGCTCCGATATCAAAAACCGATACACAGAGAGTGTACAGTAGCCTACAGTATTTGTGTCCAGACAAAGAAACACTGACAACAGAGCAAACAGAGAGCATAATGGAGATATCAGAGAAAGATGCCTATAAAGAAAATGCATCAAGCCTAATTATCAGAATATTAAACAAATTAAATATTCACGCATAGCTGCTGTTCGCATATTGATCAGTGAAACAGAGCTTTTCAAGTGCACATCCCTTTTTTACAGACGTCCCTGGAATTTGGAAAGTTTGTAGTTCGAGCAGATATGTCAATAGCAAAGAAAGTAAATGAGCAACATATTACTAATGTTGAGCACTTAAGCACTTAAGCACTTAAGACAAAAATTCTAAGCACTATGTTAAGTGCGCACTCCGTGAGCACTTAACATAGAAAAAAAAAAAGATTTCTTTTTCTTGAAATCTTCGCTTGTCTGGTTTATGCTACTCTGAGCAATGTTTGAACTTTGTATTCTGAGCACTTCTTGCGTTGTTTTTGCCTCTCCATGATGACTCGCTTGGTTTAATCCTCAAATGTAAGTCGCTTTGGATAAAAGCGTCTGCTAAATGACTAAAATGTAAATGCAAATGTAATGTTAACTGACAGTAAAGAGAGAGTGTGCGCTCACTTCTGTTGCATGCTCTTGGTTGGTTGCTGATCGTTCATTCAACACATGGGTAATTTGGATTAAAACTAAATTGTATATGAAAGTAAAAACATGAACTGTTAAGGCCAATTCCCACCGCACAAATAAACACTAACAAACGTGTGTTGGGTTTTGTTGGTTACCCCTGTTGGCGTTGGTCGGAGTTTATTTTCACCCGACTTAACATTTTCATTCAGCATTTGTTGGTGTCTGCTGGGGCAGTGTGAACATAACAGTTATTTTTCATAAAATTCTAAATCCAACGACCAACTTATTTGTTGGTGTTTTTTGGTGTGTGTCTGTGAGGTGTGACTTGGCCTTAACATGAGTGGTTCCCTACATTATTACAGGAAACCTTCAAAGTAATCACATGACATTTCCTGCCCGCAAAGGAAGCGCGCGCCCATACAGCTCCTTCTCAGACTGAGTCCAAATAGCCTACTGTCTTTTACGTCTTCTTTAGGTATTACTTATTGGTCCAAAAAACAACCCACAAACTCACTTACAATACAACTTTAATATAGAAGGATGTCCTGTTACTTTATCCACTACAGTAAAAGACCTGGGTGTTATACTAGACCGCAACTTGTCTTTCGAAAATCATATTTCATATGTTACAAGAACAGCCTTTTTCCACTTTAGAAACATTACAAAGCTACGTAACATGCTATCTGTTTCTGATGCAGAAAAGTTAGTTCATGCATTCATGACCTCGAGACTAGATTATTGTAATGCTTTATTAGCTGGCTGTCCTGCATCCTCAATAAACAAGCTACAGTTAGTGCAAAATGCAGCTGCTAGAGTTCTTACTAGGTCAAGAAAATATGATCATATAACACCAATTTTATCATCTCTACACTGGTTACCTATCAAGTTCCGTATCAATTACAAAGTACTATTACTGACATGTAAAGCCCTAAATGGTTTAGCTCCTGTGTATTTAATGGACCTTCTATCGCCCTACAATCCATCGCGTTCTTTAAGATCACTAAATTCGAGGCTTCTGGTCATTCCTAGGATATCTAAGTCCACTAAAGGAGGAAGGGCGTTCTCACATTTAGCTCCAAAACTCTGGAATAGCCTTCCTGATATTGTTCGAGGCTCTGACTCGCTGTCCCAGTTTAAAACTAGATTAAAGACGCATCTCTTTAGCCAAGCATTTATATAATGCTTACCTTTTATACCACTGCTGAATCAGATCAAATGCATTTAATATTATAAAACTTGAAGAGTCTGTAGGTTATTTGTATAGGTTGCATAGTATTTACAGTCATTACGTTCCTGTGTATATTGCGTGAATGACGGGTGGTTGGGTAGATATTGTGTTTTGCGGTAGGTGGTATGCCATACGGAACCGTTGCCACTGACTTGACTTGACTTAATACAAATTCTACAAATAAAATTATAAAAAATATGAAAAATACTATAAAAATATATGGTCACAGTTGGGTTTTGTCAGAATAAACATTTACAGATAATTAACATATTTACAGTATTTTGTATAGTATGAATAAATATAAATATCACCTGAATTTTTAAGATATTGCACTAAACAGTGGGAGTATTGCACTTACAGGCATATGCCTTGGGAGATATGTTAACTGTTCAGAAGGGAGATGGCCTGTGGGAAGAAACTGTTCCTGTGCCGAGATGTTCTAGTGGCCAGTGATCTGAGTCGCCGTCTTGACGGTAACAGTTCAAACAGGTGGTGTCCAGGGTGAGTGGAGTCTGTGATGATTTTACCTTCTCTCTTCCTCACTCTGGAAGAGTGCAGGTCCTGGAGGGATGGCAGGGGGCACCAATAATCCTCTCCGCGGTCCGGACTGTCCGTTGTAGTCTCCTGATGTCTGATTTGGTAGCTGAACCAAACCAGACAGTGATGGAAGTGCATAAGACAGACTCAATGACGGCTGAGTAGAACTGAATCAGCAGCTCCTGTGGCAAGTTGAACTTCCTCAGCTGGCGAAGGGAGTACAGTATCTGCTGGGCCTTTTTCACAGTGGAGTCAATGTGATTGTCCCACTTCAGGTCCTGACAGATGATAGTGCCCAGGAACCTGAATGACTCCACTGCTTCCACAGTGCTGTTCATGATGGTGAGTGGGGGGAGTGCTGGGCTGTTCCTCCTGAAGTCCACGATCATCTCCACTGTTTTGAGCGTGTTCAGCTCAAGGTTGTTATAACTGCACCAGACAGACAGCTGTTCAACCTCCAGTCTGTAAGCAGACTCGTCACCGTTTTGGATGAGACCGATGACAGTGGTGTCATCTGCAAATTTCAGGAGCTTGACAGTGGGGTCTTTAGAAGTGCAGTCATTGGTGTACAGGGAGAAGAGCAGTGGGGAGAGAACGCACCCTTGGGGGGCGCCAGTGCTGATTGTGAGTGTCTTGGATGTGTGTTTCAGGGGTCCGGTGATGTCCTTCAGGTGGGCCAGCACCAGTCTTTCAAACGACTTCATGACCACAGACGTGAGAGCGACAGGTCTGTAGTCATTAAGTCCAGTGATTTTGGGTTTTTTGGGGACAGGAATGATAGTGGAGCGTTTGAAGCAGAAGGGAACTTCACACTGCTCCAATGATCTATTGAAGATCTGCGTGAAGACCGGGGCCAGTTGGTCAGCGCAAGCTTTTAAACAAGCAGATGAGATGCCGTCTGGGCCTGAGGCTTTCCTAGTCTTCTGTTTTTTGAATACTCTGCTCACGTCCTCCACACAGACCTTAAGCTCAGGTTGAATGGCAGGAGGGGAGGGGGGGGGGGGGGGAGTGGGAGTGCAGGAGGTGATGGTGAATGTGTGAAGTGCAGATCAGATCGGGTGTGTGGTGTGAATGAGGGCTTTTCAAACCGGCAGTAAAATGAATTTAAATCAAAAATACACATTAAGATGTTTATTTTATTACATTTTGTTTACTTGCGGCGATAAGTTTCTCCCGAATTTACCAAGAAGTTAGCATTCCAACGTGACATGCCGAATTCTGTCTGTTTACTACATTTACATTTAGTCATTTAGCAGACGCTTTTATCCAAAGCGACTTACAACTGAGGACTAAAGCAAGCGAGTCATCATGAAGAGGGAAGAACAACGCAAGAAGTGCTCAAAATACAAAGTTCAGGCATTGCTCAGAGTAGCAAAAGGCAGACAATGGAAGATTTAAAAGGGAAGGAATGATTTAAAAGAGAAGGATTTTTTATTTTATTTTATATTTTTATATTAAGTACTCACGGCAGAGATGAGTTTTCAGTTGTCTTTTGAATGCTGTCAGGGATTCTGCATTCCGGATTAGAGTGGGGAGATCATTCCACCAGCATGGAACCGTGAATGAGAATGTTCTGGAGAGTGATTTAGTGCCTCGCTGTAATGGCACCACGAGCCGTCACTCCTTGGCCGATCGTAGGCTTCTGGAAGGGATGTAGAAGGGAGTGAAAGTAGGACGGAGCTGAGTCTGTGGTAGATCTGTAAGCAAGCGTCAAAGCTTTGAATTTGATGCGAGCAGCGAGTGGTGGCCAATGCAGTGAGATGAACAGAGGAGTGACGTGAGCCCTTTTGGGCTCGTTGAAGACAAGACGGGCTGCAGCATTCTGGATCATTTGTAGAGGTTTAGTAACACATGATGGAAGTCCAGCCAGAAGAGCAATTGCAGTAATCGAGCCTAGAAATAACCAGGGCCTAGACGAGAAGTTGTGTTGCATGCTCAGTTAGGAAAGGCCTGATCTTCCTGATGTTATACATTGCAAACCTGCATGATTGAGCAGTCTTTGTAATGTGGTCTGTGAAGGTCAGCTGGTCATCAAATATTACTCCAAGATTTCTGACCGACCTTGATGGGGTGATTGAGGATGAATCTAGCTGGATAGTGAAGTCATGCTGTAGAGACAGATTGGCAGGGAGAACGAGAAGCTCAGTCTTTGCCAGGTTGAGCTGCAGGTGATGTTCCTTCATCCATGCCGAGATGTCTGCCAGACAGCTTGAGATACGTGCAGCTACTGTGGGATCAACTGGTTGAAATGAGAGGTGGAGCTGTCATCATTATAACAATGGTAAGAGAGACCATGTGCCTATATGATGGGTCCCAATGATGTGGTGTAGATTGAGAAGAGGAGTGGTCCAAGAACTGAACCCTGAGAAACCCCTGTGTTTAGTTGATGTGCTTTGGATATCTCACCTCTCCATGTAACCCTGAAGGACCTACCTGTGAGATAGGACTCAAACCAGTGGAGGGAAGTTCCTTTGATGCCCAGTGATGAGAGGGTGGACACAAGGATCTGATGATTCACAGTGTCGAAGGCAGCAGAAAGATCCAGCAGAATGAGAACTGAAGATTTGGAAGCAGCTTTTACGATCCACAGCGCTTCTGTGACCGACAGTAGTGCAGTCTCTGTTGAATGGCCTTTCTTGAAGCCAGATTGGTTGACGTCTAGCTGGTTGATCAGAGACAGGAAAGATGACACTTGGTTGAAAGCAACTCGTTCAAGTGTTTTCGCAATGAATGGTAGGAGAGAGACAGGTCTGTAATTCTCTAAAAGTGATGAGTGTAATGTTGTTTTTTTAAGCAGTGGAGTTACCCGAGCCTGCTTGAATGCTGTAGGGAAAAAGCCAGTGTGGAGGGATGAGTTGATGATGTGTGTGAGTGCTGGTAGAAGTGTGGGAGAGATGGCTTGTAGAAGTTGTGAGGGAATGGGGTCTAGAGGGCAGGTGGTAGGATGACTGGAGAGGAGAAGTTTAGATACTTCTTCCTCGGTTAGCGGAGAGAAGGTAAAGAGAAGGTTTCTGGTAGTGAGAGAGGATGGTTTGGGTTCCTGTGTGTGTGGAGTTGAGAACTGACTGCTGATAGAAGTTGTTTGTTGGTGAAGAAGTTAGCAAAGTCATCAGCAGTTAAAGAGGAGGTGGGTGATGGTGAAGGTGGACATAGGAGAGAGTTGAATGTCTTGAAAAGTGTTCGTGTGTTAGAGGCGCTGTTGATCTTGTTGTGGAAATATGAAGATTTTGCAGCGTGAACATCAGCAGAAAAGGAAGAGAGCAGAGATTGATACATACCCAGGTCAGACGTGTCTTTTGATTTGCGCCATTTCCTCTCCATTGCTCTGAGTTTGGTCCGGTGTTCACGAAGAACCTCAGATAACCAGGGGTTAGAGGGAGTAGCGCGTGCTGGCCTGGAGGAGAGAGGGCAGATATTGTCTAAAGAAGAAGTTAAAGTGTAGCATAAAGTATCTGCTGCGGTATTCACATCTAGAGATGAGAATTGTGAGGGTGAGGGAAGTGAAGATGACACAGCAGAGGAAAGATGGGAAGGAGAAAGTGAGCGCAGGTTTCGTCTGAAAGTAACTGGTAGGGGAGTTGGTGGAGTGTGTATAGTGAGTTGTAAATTGAAAGTAATGAGGAAATGATCTGAAACATGGAGAGGTTTCACCAAAATGTTGTCTGTGATGTAGTTGCTTGTGTAAACCAGGTCCATTTGGTTGCCTGATTTGTGAGTACCTGTGGTGATGAGCCGTTTGAGATCGAATAAGGCTAGAAGAGAGATGAAGTCTGTTGCATACGCCTTTTCTAGATGAATCTTGAAATCACCAAGGACTACGAGTGGGGTGCCATCCTCAGGGAAGGAGGACAGCAGCACATCCAGCTCCTCAACAAAGCTTCCCAGTTGACCTGGGGGGTGATAAATAACTACAATATGGATCGTAATGGGAGTTGTAAGTGTAATTGCATGATATTCAAACGAGTTGTTATTGCATAGAGAAGAGAGAGTTGAGTATTTCCAGTTGTTAGAAATGAGAAGACCAGTACCCCCACCCCTCCCCAACTGGCGAGGGTTGTGGGAGAACGAGAAGTTGTTAGAGAGAGCAGCAGGGGTTGCTGAGTCTTCTGGACGGATCCAGGTCTCAGTCAAACCCAATATATTAGGAGTAGAATGAGATGCAAAGGCTGGAATGAAGTCAGCTTTATTGACTGCTGACTGACAATTCCATAGACCCATAGAAAGAGAGAGAGGTGTGTGTGTGGATGAGAGAATAGGACGCAGATTAGCAGTATTGCGCTGCCTTCTGTGCGTGATGAGTGCACGTTGTCGAGAGACAACAAGAATGTATTGAAAGCACATATTGAGGAATGGAAATACGATACAAGTGGGAAAGGAAAAGGAGAGAAGACGATACTTAAGTGCGTATCGTGCGTTTACTGAAGTCTGTCATGACCGGTTTCGTTGTAAAAATCTGAGTCTCCTGCACAACGCTATGTAACCCAAATATGGGCATATCCTTTCAATTAGTAACCAATCGTGAATGTCCAAAAGGGGATTTAAAGCTAGCGACGAAATCTCATTGGCTACGGCTGGTTTGATCAGCTAACGTGATTCGCTCAAACGCATCACGTGGTGCACTCTGACACTTCCGTGTTTAGTTTACCGTGGGACATCCGAAAATGCCGCTAACACCGCAACTTTCAAGGGAAAAAAGCAGCAATTGCGCTTTGCAAGATGTGAAAAGGGAAAGCAATCAGATGGATTAGCTGAAAAACCATTAGGAAGCAGCACATCTGACCGTAAGCTGTCAGATGTGCAGGCAGACCTGCTCAGGGTGTCCAAAGCAAACGTCATTCAGTCTGCAAGTGCAAAACGCGAACGAAAACTTGTGAGCACAGACAAGAAAGTGTAAAGGCACCACCAAGAGATGTCAGAGGGACCTACATATGGTGCTGGAATGGATAATTAGACTTTAGAAAGCTGTGGCAGCTACTGTTGGTCTTTTTCTCTGTCCATACAACTGTCTAGTGTGGGTTTTGTATGCAACGTTGTGCATGATACGCCAATGTTAATTAATTGAGTTACTGCAGTTGTAGGCCTTATATGCATGCCATGTTATAAAATAATCTGTTTTCATGAGCTAAACATTATATATTATTATTACTAAGGGCCTGAGCATTTATTCTGTTTTTGAGCTTTATTTTTCCAATAGAAATGTATTATGTATTCCCCGATTTAAATCTTTAAATGCCGTTTTCTAAAAATGAGTTTTGTGTCATTCTCCAGTACAAACATCTCAGCCTATGTAGCACCTATGTACACCAAACTTTCCAGTTATACACTTAGCAGTATTCTGAAGCTATTTTCGGAGGGATTTGTTAATAAATTATTCCTGGCCTGATTTATGTGACATTTTAATAAAAAAAAAATATGGCAAAAATAAAATTTTTAAGCCTATGGAAAGTATTTTTTGATTTCCTAGATAATGAAAGATATCCTGAAATCCCTCTAAAATGAGTAATGTGAGTAAACAAAATGAAAAAAGAATTTTGCACCTGGCTTCATCACATGTTCAGATCTATCTGCCAAAAATATATGCAAAATTGCACATATTTAATGAGATAATACCTAATTTGCATACTTAAACATACAAATACATTTTTTTATATACTTAGGTAAGTAATCAACTGAGGAAGTTTCATGGTCATATCTATTATTTTAAAATTTTACCCTATTCACCTGAAGTGTCTCGGCTTAAAGTGACAGCAGCCTAATAAACCTACTGTCTTTGTTCTTAATGTTTATTTATAAACAAAAGACGAAAAGAAAAATCACCCACTGTTCTTGACTGAATAACTTCTGTAACTTTGATAAGGATTAATCTATATTTCAGTGAAGACTAGGGATGGGAATTGAAAATCGGTTCCACTCGAGAAACGGTTCTAAATTTTGTGAAACATTGATACTCTTATCGATGCTCCTGCTCCGAGTCCCAGCCATATATACAGGCCGTGAACTCACAACTGTCCCTTTTGTCCTTTATTGGGCACTCTGGCGAGGGGGGCGTGTTTCAGCGAAGTCTGTAGTGCGAGAGCAACGACGGAACCGAGCGGTGAGTAAGTAGGTCAAGTGCAAAATGACGAACACCTGTCTCTGATTGCAGTAATTGGCGTGGGGAGACTGCATAAAAGCCGGCTGGTGCAAGAGAGCGGGGAGAGAAGGACTGGGTACTCGTGCACGAGACGTGAGCTGGACGCTGAAAGTGGAAAGAGTGTTACCTGATATAGTGGAAAGAGTGATGTTTTAAATAGTGGAAAGAGTAATATATTTATAGTGGAAAGAGTGTTCTCTGAACTTGAACGTGGTTTATGTTAGAGCGCGCACAGCGCATTTTTTCTGTTTCTCAACCAAATAAAAGTGTACGAGTCCCAGTCACGCCGACCCCTGTCTTCTTCCATCACACCAACACTGAACCTTCACTACACTGGTGCCGAAACCTGGGATGGAAGAAGAGGCCGCCGCCAGACAGTCCCCGTCCCCACTTGCGGACATCATCCACGCGCTCGCGGGACTCCACCAGCAACAACACCAGGCACTGCTGGCCATGGAGGAGCAACAGGAGCGCCGGTTCGAGACACTCCTCCGGGCCCAGCAGGAGGACCGTGAGCAGTTCCGGAGCTGGATGGACCGGGAGGTTCGGGCCACACCATCATCGCCAGCTCCAGCCTCGGCCCAGCCCATGCACCTCCACAAAATGGGCACAGGAGACGATCCCGAGGCCTTCCTTGAGCTGTTCGAGAGGTCGGCCGAGGCCTGGGGCTGGCCGCCCGCGGACTGGCCGATGCGGCTGATCCCGCTGCTGGCCGGAGAAGCCCAGATCGCCGCACAACAGCTGCCAGTCCAGAACCTCCTGGTCTACGAAGACCTCAAGCGCGCCATCCTGCAGCGGGTCGGCCGGACCCCGGAACAGAGCAGACAGTGGTTCCGGTCACTGGAGCTCGGGGAATCTGGCCGACCCTTCGCCTTTGCGCAGCAGCTCCCCGACGCGCGGCACAACTGGTTGATGGCCGACGGACGCGACGTCGAGGGAATTATAGACCACATGGTACTGGAGCAATTCGTCGCGCGGCTCCCCCGGAAGACCGCGCAGTGGGTCCAGTGCCACCGCCCGACGTCGCTGAACCAGGCCATCCAGTTGGCGGAGGACCAGATGGTGGCGTGCCCAGGGGTCGGCGAACCCCTACCAGCAGCTTCTCTCTCTCTCTCTCTCTCTTCTCGCCCTGTCCCTCTACCCAGGTCCCGTGGAGGATTCCTTCCCAGGCCGGCGCCCCGCTGGAGGACCAGACCTACGGCTGAGCCTGTTCCCGCACCCAGAGCACCGCCCAGGGGAACAGCCTCCGCCACTGCACCTCCTGCACCCCCGCTCTCCCCACGCCAATCGCTTGACCCAATTCCCGCCATTGGGGCGGCGGGAAGGACTGGGCCGGCCTGTTGGCGTTGCGGGGACCCTGGACATTTTATCGACCGGTGCCCCGTGATGGAGGTGGGGACACTGGTCAGGGTCCCTGACACACCGCAGGCTGCCCCTGATCAAGCTGGGTTGTACCAAATACCAGTGAGTATTAAGGGGGGTACCTATCAGGCTTTGGTGGATTCAGGCTGTAACCAAACCTCCATCCATTAAAAAACAACCAGAGGCATTGGATAAGAGCCGCACGGTTAGGGTTCGGTGTGTGCACGGGGAGGTGATGGATTACCTTTAATGCCAGTCATTATCCAATTTCGGGGCCAAAAGCATAGTGTGGAAGTGGCCGTTAGCCAACACCTCCGGCACCCGTTAATTTTGGGGACCAATTGGCCGGGGTTTAAAACACTATTGGGTTATTTGTGTGCGGGTGCTTCTGGGACAAAAAGGAAGCAGGAGAGGGCAGCGGTCGCTCAGGTTGGAGAGGCTGTGCCGGGGCCCTCGGTACCTGTCCCAGAGGTTCGGAACGCGGTTGAAAGAAGGATTCTTTCAGAGCGTGATGACTTTCCTCTGGAACAGTCCCGAGATGAGACGCTTAAAAATGCGTTTGACCAGGTCCGTACGATCGACGGGCAGCCCCTCCACCCCGACCGACCGCCCTCATATCCTTATTTTGCTATCATAAAAGATAAGTTGTATCGGGTGACCCAAGGCACCCAGTCAAAGCAAGATACAACTCAGTTATTAGTTCCAAAGAGCCCTCGGGAAATGCTTTTCCAGGCGGCTCACTGTAATCCGATGGCTGGACATTTAGGGAAGGCAGCTAAACTAAATCGTTTAATGACCCCATTTTTATGGCCGGTCATTCACGAGAACGTGCGTAAGTGGTGCGCGTCTTGTCGTGAATGTCAGTTGGTGAATCCACCAGCCAACCCAAAAGCACCTTTGTGCCCTCTTCCCTTAATGGAGGTCCCCTTTGAAAGAATTGGAATGGACCTCATCGGGCCATTAGAACGATCTGCATGGGGGCATCGCTTTGCATTAGTCCTGGTCAAAGTTGAGTATAACGCTTTACAAAGTAACGCGTTACTGTAGTGTAATTACATTTCGTGATAACGCAGTAATGTAACTCATTACATTTAAAATTTATGTAATTTGATTACAGTTACTAATGTCAATAAAATTAAGTTACTTACTGTCATGACAGACTGACGGAAGCAAGTGCAGTTTAACTCTTTATTGACAGAAGATAACAGAGGGTGAGATCAACACAGACGAACAGGCAAGTGGCGCAGAAACTCCGATGGTCAGAAGGTGATGGTGTAGAAACAGCGGTGCGGTGATGTAAGTCCAACAAAGAGATAATATCCAGATAATCCACAGACTGAGAACCGGAACAAGGAAGACAAGGAACTGGAACGCGTCAGGAACACAGACACCGGGGAAACCACATACAACGATCTGACAGGGAAGATGAGAAAATGGTGAGTATAAATACACATGATCTGACAAGCTGCAGCTGGTGATGGGATAATGAGAAGATGGGTGATGAGCGCTGATAATTGGAACGCCCATCTAATCAGCGCTTCCACATATAACAACAAAAACACGAGACAAGAAGAAGACGTAGAATTTACCAACCGTGACAGTACCCCCTTCTCTAAGATCGCCTCCTGTCGTTCCCAGACTCCCTTACCTGCCGATTGTAATCATCGATAAGGGAGTGATCCAGGATGTCTCTAGCCGGTACCCAACTTCTCTCCTCCGGACCGTAACCTCTCCAGTCCACCAAGTATTGGAATCCGCGTCCCCTCCGTCTCGAGTCCAGAACACAATTGACCGAATAAGTAGGTTCCCCGTCTACGAGACGCGGCGGGGGGGGAACCGGGACTGGCGGATTAATGCGAGCAAAAAATACGGGCGGAATTTTGGAAACATGAAATACGGGATGAATCCTCCTGTACACTGGAGGAAGGTTGAGACGGACTGTCACTGGACTAATGATTTTAGTGACAGAAAACGGGCCAATGAATTTAGGTGCGAGCTTATTCGAAACGGAGCGGAGAGGAATGTCCTTGGTAGAAAGCCACACTTTGGAACCGACGACGTATACGGGAGGCCTCCGCCGGTGGCGGTCGGCTTTGGCCTTGGTGCGCGCCCCCACTTGGAGTAAAGTCTCACGGGCTCTAGTCCAAGTGCGGCGACACCTCTGGACAAAGGCGTGGGCGGAGGGGACCGCAACTTCGGATTCCAGACTAGGAAAAATAGGTGGCTGGTAACCTACACTACACTCAAACGGTGATAGGCCCGTGGATGACACTGGCAACGTGTTGTGAGCGTACTCCACCATAGACAGTTGCTGACTCCAAGAGGAAGGATTCTTAGACACTAAACATCGCAAGGTTCGCTCCAAATCCTGGTTGGCCCGCTCAGTTTGACCATTGCTCTGGGGATGAAACCCAGAGGAGAGACTGACAGTCGCACCCAGCAATTTACAAAACTCTCGCCAAAATTTGGACACAAATTGGGGTCCTCTGTCAGAAACCACGTCTGTCGGGAGGCCATGAAGCCGAAAGACGTGGTTAATGACAATCAACGCTGTCTCCTTGGCTGAGGGTCATTTGGGCAAGGGAATAAAATGGGCCGCCTTCGAGAACCGGTCCACCACGGTCAAAACTACCGTGTGACCCTGGGAGGGTGGGAATAAAATCTAGCGCGATATGGGACCAGGGTCTCGAAGGCACCGGCAGCGGTTGGAGTAGCCCATCTGGGCGTTGATTGGAGGTCTTAACTGTGGCGCAAACTGAGCAGGCCAATACAAAATTGTGAACATCACGAGCCATGAGAGGCCACCAGAATCGTTGCTTGACTAAAAATTTAGTTCGATTAACTCCAGGATGACAAGCCACATTGGAACAGTGTCCCCACTGAATAACGCTGGACCGTAAACCCTCCGGCACAAATAAGCGATTCGGTGGACAACGAGTCGGGGGCAGTACCCCTTCTAAGGCCTTCTTGACCTTCGATTCGACCTCCCATGAGAGTGTAGACATGAATAGAGTCTATGGTGAAATGCACTCGGGAGTAGACGGGCGTTCGGAACGGTCAAAAATGCGCGATAAAGAGTCGGGTTTGATGTTCTTGGCAGGCGGTACGAGAGAGTAAAGTCAAAACGACCGAAAAAAAGAGCCCACCGAGCCTGCCTGGAATTAAGTCTTTTAGCAGTACGAATGTATTCCAAATTCTTGTGATCGGTCCAGACGATAAAGGGTACCCCCGACCCCTCTAACCAGTGGCGCCACTGCTCCAATGCTAATTTGACCGCCAACAACGCTCTGTTGCCAATGTCATAATTACGTTCGGCAGGGGATAAACGATGAGACAAAAACACGCAAGGATGCATCTTGTCGTCTGAAGGAGAGCGCTGGGATAACACTGCCCCTACCCCCACCTCTGACGCATCGACCTCCACCACAAACTGACGTGATGAATCAGGGGTTATCAAGATGGGGGCTGAAACAAAGCAATCTTTAAGTTTAGCAAACGCAGCTTCGGCTGCGTCTGACCACCTGAACGTCGTTCTGGGGGAGGTCAAGGCGGTCAGAGGCGCGGCTAGTCGGCTGAAATTGCGAATAAAACGCCGGTAAAAATTGGCGAATCCCAGAAACCTCAGTAGGGCCTTACGGGAATCTGGGCTTGGCCAATCCACCACAGCCTTAACCTTTTCAGGATCCATGCGCATTCCCTCAACCGAGATGATGTGTCCTAGGAAAGGAACAGACTGTGCATGAAAAGCGCATTTCTCCGCCTTGACAAAAAGCCCATTCTCTATCAACCTCTGAAGCACTTGTCGGACGTGTTGCACGTGTTCCTGGAGAGACGCTGAAAAAATGTATATATCATCCAGGTAGACATATATGAACCGATCGACCATGTCTCGCAACACGTCATTGACAAGTGCTTGGAAGACCGCTGGGGAGTTGGACAGACCGAACGGCATAACCAAATATTCAAAGTGCCCCCTGGGGGTGTTAAATGCGGTCTTCCACTCATCCCCCTCCCTGATGCGGACCAAATGATAAGCATTCCGTAAATCCAATTTCGTGAAGATGGATGCTCCTTGCAATCTCTCGAAAGCTGAAGACATCAACGGCAAAGGATAAGTATTCTTTACTGTGATGTTGTTCAACCCCCGGTAATCAATACAAGGTCGCAACGATCCATCCTTCTTCCCCACAAAAAAGGACCCCGCCCCCGCTGGAGAAGAGGAAGAGTGGATGAATCCCTTTGCTAGAGAATCAGAAATGTATTTCTCCATGACCTCTCTCTCTAGGACAGAAAGTGAATATAATTTGCCTTTAGGCGGAGATGTACCTGGCAGTAACTCTATGGCACAGTCATAGGGACGATGCGGAGGAAGAGAATCAGCCCGAGACTTACTGAACACCTCCTTCAGGTCCTGATACTCCGTGGGCACGTTTGATAAATCCACTGTCTTCTCCTGAAACATAGGAACAGAAACAGACGGACAGGCAGACACAAGACAGGACTTATGACAAAAACTACTCCACGCTGCCACCGACTTGAGCTGCCAGTCTATTTTGGGATTGTGACGGATGAGCCATGGGTGACCGAAAACGACAGGTGCCAGTGGAGTGTCCAGAATGTAAAAGGAGGTGGTTTCAGTATGATTGCCAGATGTGATGAGAGTGATGTCTTCAGTGATCAGTGAAATGGTGGGGAGTCTTTGACCGTTGAGTGCGTGTACCTCGATCTGGTGTGACAGGTGACGGAGGGGAACTTGATATCTGAGTGCAAATGAGTGATCCATGAAATTACCTTCCGCCCCTGAGTCCAGTAGTGCCCGACAGTCGTGGAGGTGAGTTGACCATCGGAGTCTTACCGGGAGGAAGGTAGATGTAGATGAGGGCTTCTCGGCAGAGATCCCACCCGACAGTAGCCTCATACTTACTGTAGGGCTGGGCCTTTTAACGGACAATTATACGCGAAATGACCAGCTCCACCGCAGTAAAGGCAAAGGCCCAGGGATCTCCGCCTCTCCTTTTCCTCCCGGGAAAGCCGGGCTCGACCCACCTGCATGGGCTCGTGATCGTAGACGGGGCTGGCCGCGCCCCCGCCTCCTGAACGCAGTCCTTCGGCACCTCCAGAGGAACGGTCCGGTTGAAAAGGTCTGATGCCACGTGATAGACGTGTGTCTACTCTTAATGCCAGCGCGATCAGATCATTAAGTCCGGTAGGCAGTTCCATGGCATAAATCTCTCTTTGGACGCGGTCAGCCAGCCCATGCAGGAACATGTCCCACTGCGCCTCCTCGTTCCATTGGCTCTCAGCTGCCAGGGTGCGAAATTCGATCGAAAACTCTGATACAGATCTTTCTCCTTGTCGTAATTCGGCCAGCACCCTGGCAGCTTCTCTTCCTGTCGCGGCCCGGTCGAACACCCGCCGCATCTCGTCGGAGAGCCGCTGGAACGAGGAACAGCAGTCGTCTTGGTTAGCCCACACCCCCGTTCCCCATAACGCCGCTTTCCCCGTCAGAAGCGTCAGAACAAAGGCGACCTTGGTCTGCTCCTCTTGAAAAGTTCTAGGTTGGAGAGAAAAGTGCATATCACATCTGGTTAAGAACGCACGACAGTAATTGGGTTCACCTGCATAGGACTCAGGGACTGGTAGACGAGGCTCTGACGGGGATGGGTCCGCTGGTGGTGGTGGGGGAATTGGCGGTGTGGGTGGCGCAGCAGGCACGCGAAGCTGTTGAAACTGTTGGGTGAGCCCGGACACCTGCGCCACTAAAGCCTGAACGGCACGAGCCGTATCATTGAGATTCTTTTCTTGGATGTCCATTCTTTGAATACTGTTACTTAGAAACGCCTCTAATGATGTGGAAGAGTCTCCTGCTGCTCCCATGCTTTGTTGGTCAGATCGTTCTGGCATGACAGACTGACGGAAGCAAGTGCAGTTTAACTCTTTATTGACAGAAGATAACAGAGGGTGAGATCAACACAGACGAACAGGCAAGTGGCGCAGGAACTCCGATGGTCAGAAGGTGATGGTGTAGAAACAGCGGTGCGGTGATGTAAGTCCAACAAAGAGATAATGTCCAGATAATCCACAGACTGAGAACCGGAACAAGGAAGACAAGGAACTGGAATGCGACAGGAACACAGACACCGGGGAAACCACATACAACGATCTGACAGGGAAGATGAGAAAATGGTGAGTATAAATACACATGATCTGACAAGCTGCAGCTGGTGATGGGATAATGAGAGGATGGGTGATGAGCGCTGATAATTGGAACGCCCATCTAATCAGCGCTTCCACATATAACAACAAAAACACGAGACAAGAAGAAGACGTAGAATTTACCAACCGTGACACTTACGTTACAAATGTATTGTTAAGAAAAAATATAAAGTAAAATGCATTTCTAATCATGTTTGTCGCAGCTGCGTCAGTTAATGAGCATGCGCTTTAATGAATTACCGGAGAACGCGTGCTGCTAAAATGGACGCAGACGAGCATGGTGGTTGTTTCTTCAAGTGGAAATACAAACATTATTTTGATTTCATTGAGCGTAAAAACAAAAATATAACTGTTAAATGCAAACTATGCGTAATTTCTAAAGAACTTTCTACCGCAATTAACTCGACCAGCAATTTGTTGAAGCACTTGAACGGAATACATTTTACGACAAAACTTGTCGCCAAGGAGGATAATGTTACCCACCACGCCCGAGACGAGAGCGGTGCAACCTCGTCTAAGCAAGCTAAATTGGATTTTTGTTCAGGATCGAGAGGGAAGGTAACTTCTGGACAGGTGAAGAAAGCTGTAGCAGCGTATGTGGTGGAGGAAATGCTGCCCTTGTCGAATGTGGAATCGCAGTCATTTAGAGACTTGCTCACGATGATACCCGTAACGGACAGGTCTGTACCCTTGCAGGACCGAAAGACATTTGCAAAGTATCTAGTCGTGGGTTGTGGAGTATGTCTCCACAACCGCAGACATTTGGACTTGTAATAATAAAAGCTTCCTTGGAATGACCGCCCATTGGATTAATCCTGTGAATTTCAGACGTGAAAAAGCTGCCATAGCCTGTAAAAGAATCAAAGGAAGGCATACATATGATGTGATTGCAAGTGAAATAGAGCAGGTGCATTCAGCATTTGGACTGTCATTTAAAATCACATTCAAAAATCTGATTCTGAAGACGAATTGGATGATGATGAAGTGACATTCACAGATGTCGGACAGGCTCTCTCCTCTGAGTCAGATGGACAATTTACTCTTCCCCCTCACCTGAGCTGTGCTTCCCACACGCTTAATTTGGTGTCGCGTAATGATGTAGAAAAATGGCTAACAACCAAAAGTGAATCCAAAACTATATAAAGAAGTGTCATCGGCAAGTGCTCAGGTTTGTGGACTAAAGCCAGCCGCTCAACATTGACCGAGGAGCTGGTTGAGGATGTAACTAAAAGAAAACTCGTTGTCCCCACCGCAACGAGATGGAGTTCATTCCATTATGCACTATCACGAATATCTCAGATCGCACTTACAGATTTAAATACCCTTTGCAATCAAATGGGAATAAAATGCATCACAGAAAAGGAATATCATTTCCTGAAGGAATATTGCGCAATATTGAAGCCCCTCACCAGTGCCTTGGATATTTTACAAGGTGAAGATCACTGCTATTATGGCACCATCTTACAACACTAGATGTTCTCATCTCCAAAACCTTGGCACTTCAGAGTGGGCTTTCAGTGATGACTTCTAGTCTGCCAGATGCGATTGTAAAGCTAAGTCTCTTCTCTAAAAAGTGGATTATGTATATTTAAGTTGTAGTTACTTTTACTCATTCTAAACCTTTTGGTAGTGCCACACAGAATGTGATTTGTGGGGGAAAATCCCCCTCTCTATTCTGGAATTTATTGCTCGCTGTCAGATTATTGCATGATCATAATTATTGTTTCGATGACTCGTTAAACCTCCGCGTTCTGTCTCCGCCCAAAACTAGCACAGATTAAACATATTTAGCCAATAAATTATATGTGATAGTGTATATTTGGATTTTTTTTCCATACGGTTCGTGGTATTTTTTTTTAAATTAAGATTACATGTTACCCAGGTGCAGCTTATTATAAAAAGCAAAGAATAACATATTTCTGCATTTTTGTTTGATCAATAATTGGAAGGGGGAAAATCACACCATGGTGTAACCTAATGTATGTAAGTGTATTAGTCATTAAATATTTGACTTGGCTTAAAGTTAATTCAGTTGTTGAAACTACAAAGAAGGAATTATATCAAATCTAATTGTATTTGTAAATACGGATTAAAAGAAGGTATTTTTTTCTTACAGGCCATACAAGTGCGATTCAGCTCTGTCTTGGACAGTAAAAATGCTCTTTTGGCGGCTGCCACTTTACCCCGGTTCAAGATACGCTGGATTAAAGATGAGGAGAGAAGAAACCATGTGAAGTCACTGCTGACTGCGGAATGTCAAGCTCAACACTCCGAGGGCCACATTGTAAATCCTGTCGAGCAGAAACCTTCTAACTCCAATGACAATGATTTTTTTGTGTTTGAAGAGG
Source organism: Siphateles boraxobius (assembly GCF_051911475.1). NCBI lineage: Eukaryota > Metazoa > Chordata > Actinopteri > Cypriniformes > Leuciscidae > Siphateles > Siphateles boraxobius. Next base: position 17,217,562 of record NW_027508734.1, read on the forward strand.
AGGATATGTGTTATTCTTCAGAGACAGAAGTAATGGAGTACTTGAAGTCTTCAGGATTAGAGCTGGACATTCTCAACAAATTCCCAAACATTAAAGTCATCTCACTCAAGTACAACACTGCAACACCATCGAGTGCTCCTGTGGAAAGACTTTTCAGATTAGGAAGTCTTGTGCTGACACCAAAGAGAAACAGACTTTCCAGCAAGCGATTTGAGAAACTTCTTTTGATGAGATACAACCGCTATTTTACTGACAAGTAAAATAAATGAATTTGTACCCTGTAGTGTAGAAGAAACTTTGACTTTGTAGTTGAAAAACAACTGCATTTCAGCATTCAAATATGCAATGTTTTTTGATTTTTATAAATACTGTTTAACTGTTATCAATTGTTATCAAACACAGTTAAGCTACAGTAGCAGACACATACAGTGCATGTTACACGCCGCAAGGAATGTTGTAGATACTGTAGACTTTAAATACTGTAGACACATTTAAAAATACTAGAGTTTCCATTGTTAGTCAGGTTTATGCTAAGAATTTTCTAGAAATGCATTGGATCTTTTAGTCAAGTTGATGTTTTCATATTTCTGTTATATTTTTCAGTCAATATTAAATTACAGAAATAACTGAGTTTCACTTTGTAGTGTATTTTTGTGTAGTTTTAAAAGGTTTTCAAAGTAACTTGAAAGTAAAGTAATTAGTAATCAGATTACTTTTTACATGCAGTAATCAGTAATGTAATCAAATTACAATTTTAAAGTAGTAATTGGTAATTTGTAGTGGATTACTTTTTTTGAGTAACTTACCCAACTCTGGTCCTGGTGGATTATGCAACGCGATACCCAGAAGCAGTGCCGCTTCGCAATATTTCCGCTAAAAGCGTGGCGAGCACACTGTTTCAATTAATCTCCCGGGTGGGAATCCCGAAAGAGATTCTCACCGATCAAGGCACGGCGTTTATGTCACGCAGTATTCGCGAACTGTACGAATTATTGGGCATTAAATCGATTCGCACCAGCGTCTATCACCCACAAACAGACGGCTTGGTGGAACGTTTTAATCGCACGTTAAAATCCATGATTCGTAAGTATGTACGGGAAGACGTCAAAAATTGGGATAAGTGGCTAGAACCCCTCTTGTTCGCTGTACGCGAGGTCCCCAAGCCTCCACGGGGTTTTCCCCCTTCGAGCTTCTCTATGGGTGTCAGCCCCGCGGGGTGCTGGACGTGCTTAGAGAGGCTTGGGAGGACGGACCTTCGAATAGCAAAAACGAAATTCAGTATGTCTTGGACCTGAGAACAAAACTCCACACTTTGGGGCGGCTCTCTATGGAGAATTTGTTACAGGCTCAGGACAAGCAAAGTCGACTGTACAACAGGGGGGCTAGACTACGCAAATTTGCACCGGGAGATAAAGTATTTGTATTGCTCCCCACATCCAGGTCTAAATTACTCGCGAAGTGGCAAGGGCCGTTTGTGGTCACACGGCGAGTCAGGGACCTCGACTATGAGCTTGTCCGATAAGATAGGGACGGGGCACATCAAATTTACCACCTTAACCTCCTTAAAAAAATGGAATGAGGCGGAGTCAGTGATGCTGGCGACGGTGGTAAGTGGGGAGGAGGATCTCGGCCCAGAAGCGAGTTCAAAACCCCAATCTCTCGCTCTGGCATTTGCTTGAGACCACCTCTCGCCGTCCCAGATCACTGACATACGTAATTTACAAGCAGAGTTTGCTGATGTGTTCTCGCCCCTACCTGGTCGGACAAATCTCATTCAGCATCACGTTGAGACCGAACCGGGCGTAATAGTACGCAGCCGGCCGTATCGTTTACCTGAACATAAAAAGAAAATAGTTCAGGATGAATTAGAAGCTATGCTGGACATGGGGGTAATAGAAGAATCCAACAGTGACTGGGCAAGCCCGATAGTTTTAGTGCCTAAAACCGTGTGTGGATATTCGCAAGGTGAATGCTGTGTCGAAATTCGATGCATATCCAATGCCACGGGTTGACGAATTGCTTGATCGGCTCGGTACCGCTCGATTTTATTCGACACTGGATTTGACAAAAGGGTATTGGCAGATCCCCTTATCTCCAATATCTAAAGAAAAAACTGCTTTCACGACGCCGTTTGGATTACACCAATTTGTTACTCTTCCTTTCGGCTTGTTCGGGGCTCCTGCAACCTTCCAGCGCCTGATGGACAGAATTCTCCGGCCGCATACTGCATATGCTGCTGCTTACTTGGATGATATTATCATCTATAGTAACGACTGGCAGCGGCATATGCAGCATTTGCGAGCTGTCCTCAGGACGCTGCGAGGGGCGGGGCTCACCGCCAACCCGAAGAAGTGTGCAATTGGGCGCATGGAAGTTAGGTATCTTGGCTTCCACTTGGGTCATGGACAGGTGCGTCCCCAAATTGATAAGACCGCAGCAGTTGCGACCTGTCCAAGACCTAAAACCAAAAAGGAGGTTAGACAGTTCCTGGGGCTAGCTGGATATTACAGAAGGTTTGTGCCTAATTATTGGGACCTTACTAGCCCGCCGACTGATCTGACTAAAAAGGAAGCACCAGATACTGTCCAGTGGACGGAGCGATGTCAGCAGGCCTTTACTCAGATGAAGGCTGCTCTATGTGGCGGACCGCTCTTACAGGCTCCTAACTTTTCTCTCCCTTTTTCCCTACAGACTGACGCGTCGGACAGGGGGCTGGGCGCAGTCTTGTCCCAGGAGATAGAGGGTGAAGAAAGGCCGGTGCTGTACATTAGTCGGAAGCTCTCGAGGAGAGAGACTATGTACAGCACCATTGAAAAGGAAGCTTTAGCCATCAAGTGGGCCGTTCTCACCCTCCGCTACTACCTCCTAGGTTGAGAGTTCACCCTCTGTTCGGACCACGCTCCCCTGCAGTGGCTCCACCGCATGAAGGATACCAACGCGCGGATCACCCGTTGGTATCTGGCCTTACAGCCTTTTAAGTTCAAGGTGATCCACAGGCCGGGTGCACAGATGGTTGTGGCTGACTTCCTCTCCAGGAGGAGGGGGGAGAGGGGGGAGGATGCAGGCCGGACGGCTCCCCGGCCTGACTCGGGCAGTGGGGGTATGTGGCGAGGGGGGCGTGGTTCAGCGAAGTCTGTAGTGCGAGAGCAACGACGGAACCGAGCGGTGAGTAAGTAGGTCAAGTGCAAAATGACGAACACCTGTCTCTGATTGCAGTAATTGACGTGGGGAGACCGCATAAAAGCCGGCTGGTGCAAGAGAGCGGGGAGAGAAGGACTGGGTACTCGTGCACGAGACGTGAGCTGGACGCTGAAAGTGGAAAGAGTTTTACCTGATATAGTGGAAAGAGTGATGTTTTAAATAGTGGAAAGAGTAATATATTTATAGTGGAAAGAGTGTTCTCTGAACTTGAACGTGGTTTATGTTAGAGCGCGCACAGCGCATTTTTCCTGTTCTCAACCAAATAAAAGTGTACGAGTCCCAGTCACGCCGACCCCTGTCTTCTTCCATCACACCAACACTGAACCACTACAGGCACCATAGCACGGTATCCTACGGATCTGTGCGTCATGACGTCAAAGTGATTTGAGCAAAGGTGCGAATCGTGGACAGAAAGAGACAATCTAAAGCTTGGCTTTATTTTAACTAAATGAGACGAAAATGATGCCGTTTGCAATAACTGCAACGCGTAAGGCTGCAAATACAAGCAACATGCTTAAACATATCTACCCATGGTACTAAATTACAGGAATGCCCTGTTTTTGATCCGCTGCGCAAAAACTGCCCAAGCTAGCAGTACCGTAACCTCCATTGAACAGGTTAATGTAATATTAAATATCACTGGCGTCTTACAAATAACAGGCATTTTCTATGAAAGCAATGTATTATGTATAACAATTCCATCCCTGTTTTTATAGAGAATTGTTTTAATTCTATATTTGGAGGAAGAGTTTCTGACCTGTATGCGTGGGTTTACAGAAGAGTTTTTTATTTATTTTGTAAATCTTATTTATTATTCAGTTTGCTTACTCAAATGTAAGCTTTAAAACAAATAAAACCACTTGTTTTTTTTTTTGCCGAAAAAGCATGAGACTCCTTTTTTCCAAACATTGCTATCAGGAATCCATAAGAATCGGAATCGGATCGATAAGCAGAATCGTCAGTGGCACTGATATTGATAAAATCTTGTGTGAAGACTATGCAGTCTCATTTTACATTTGATTACTTTATTCAATAACCTCAAAATTTGTATATATTCACATGCATCTAAAAATTGTATACGGGCCAGTAGAAAAAAATCCTAAGCATTGAGCCCTGCTGGAGCAGCTCTAAATATCCACTGGCTATTGAAAGAAAGATCAAATATGAAAGGAGCAAATATCTATTTGCTAAACGAATTAAGCCAACTAATTTGATTCATATTCTTTCGGTTTCTCAACCCAATATTTTTTAAAAATTACAAATGCAATAAATATACAGGTATCGGTACTCTGTATCAGCAAGTATCAAATATTAAAGTATCGGTATTGGACTCGTTCCGGAAAAAGTGGTATCGGTGCATCCCCATTTCTAACCTTAAACGGGTGGTTGATAATGATTTCACTGTTAATGAAATCAGTTAGTGTGTAATGTTGCTGTTTGAGCATAAACAACATCTGCAAATTTACAACGCTCAAAGTACAATGCAAAGGGAGATATTTTCTTTTAAAGAAATCACTTTTTAAGGACTACAACAAACAGCTGGTAGGGACTACACAAGCTTCCTCCCAGTTTAGTGACATCACAAACCCTAAAATTTCACAAGCAACAAAGGGGGTGAGGCAGTGTTGTTGAGAAGAAAAGTTGTAGTAGAGCATATTTGGGAGTCTGCTCAAGCTATTGCATCCATCTTTTCACATTTATTGCAATACAGTACGTGTAACAAATGCAATAGCATGTATCTCTGTTGGCATCTTACAACAGTTCCCACACAAGTGATTTATAGATTATCATTATCATGACAGAATATGCGAATTAATGACTTGAAGATCCACATCAGCTGCATAAATTCATCAACTAACCATTTAGAAACGTCCTGTTGCATTCTACATGTCTCCTCTTCTTGAGTCTCTCCATCATTGTGCGACTCCATTTCTCCAAGGCAGAACAGTTTCTGACGTTTTAGTGCGTGTCTGAAAGCTGCTAAGAACACAAGCTGTTGTAGCTCCGCCCTCTTCTTGAAAGGGAGCAGCAGCTCATTTGCATTTAAAAGGGACACAAAATGACGCGTTTTTGCTCACCGTCAAAAAGGGACAATTTTAACATGCTATAAAAATTAGAGCCCGACCGATATATCGGCGGGCCGATATTATCGGCCGATTTTAGGCATTTTCCTAACTATCGGTATCGGCATTTATAATGGTCGATAAATGAATATTTAAAAAAATGCGGGTACGGTGATTCATGAAAGGGTGGCGCTGCCAATAAAGCACCTAAAAGCTGTCACAAGAACTGGCAAAAATAATGATTATGAATTCAACAAATATAGCAAGGAGACATTTTAATTGTTTATTAATAAACAAGTGTTTTCAGTCAGTGTCAGCCAAAGATGAAGTTGACGATGCTGACTCGCGATCTTCAGTGAGCGCGCGCCAGAGAGAAATGCACATTTCATACGATTACATGAGTCTGTCTGTCTTTCGTTTTGAATTGTTCTGTTTAAAAGTAGACATTTCAATATAGATATATTTCAATTCTCAGGTCTATACGCTGAGTTTCGGTTCATGAGACGAGCTCCAGTTCACCCGCAGGCGCCTCCGTGTCGAGATTATCTATCGTCTGCTAAATTTACTTCTTATAAATTAAATCCAGGCAAATGGCTGATGAAACATTGATTAAAATTAAGATACAATTAATACAAAACGAAATTCACTTTGAAACGAAAGGTTTTGTGCTTTCTGTTTGATGTCTATGTGAAAGTTTCAAAGCATTAGTGCCGCTTTCAGAGCGCTCACGTCCGTAGTGCTGAACTGTCGCGTCTGTAACATTGTTTTTTCCTCATAAATGCAAACACGAAAAATAAAATAAAATAAAATAAAATGAATATTTTATGTAGCCTGTGGAGACTGAGAGCCAACCCTTCTTCATCCGGTGGGTAGTAGCCTACTTGTGATTTGCGCAGTGTAATTCACAGAATTGATTTCTCTGCTACAAGCCTCTGTCACGTATTGTGTGAGCTTGTGACTATTGCAAGCGCGGAGCTGAGAAGTCCTGATTATATTGTCTGCTATATTTAGGCCTTCTTCTTATTTATTAAGGCAATTGGTTGATGAAACATTGATTAAAATGCGTGGCGCGAGCGATCTCCGACAGTAAACTGATTCTGCTTTGTCTAGGGTAAACAGCTGTTGCGACGCGAGCAGTAACGGCCGCGTCCGGTGTAGACACAGTGTTAAAGCTCATTCTGCCTGATAACGCTACGTTACAACATCAAGCAATATTCCAAAAATGTATATAATTATAACACTTTATATAGGGCCATTTTGCATTAAGAGTAGCCTAGTTTCACGTTTAGTACATTTTGCTTACTAATTATTTAAAATAGTATAAAAGTACTGTACATATGTAATTAAAAACGTTTTCATTATGATATTATTCATTTTACTTTAGTAAAAAGATCTGAGTTCTTCCTCCACTGGTAGAGATTAGAGGAATTAAGAGTAAGAATAGAAGATAATAAGGTTTTGTCAGTGACACTTTTTATATATTTATTGATACAAGTTATGACTACATTAAAAGACAAAGTCGTCGTTAGTGAAGATTATGCAACAGTATTTAGAATATAATATAACATGCAATGCAAACTAGTTTGGTTACAGCTCAGCTGTATAATTCTCATTCTATCATTCCCCCTGCCTCCATTACATATCTGTGTCACACAAGTGTTTGATTACCACATTTGAGTGATCATTGCAAAACGTGTTTATAAAATATATTTATTCTGTTTATAGCTACTGTGTAAAGTACCCATCAAAAGTTTGTACACACCAATAGGAAAGTGTCCAAACTTTTGACTGGTATACTGTACTATAATACACATAAATAATATTGCTACTGTATTATAATATACACATAAATAATATCGGCCGATATATCGGTATCTGGCTTTTTTTACTCCCTAATATCGGTATCGGCATCAGCCCCCAAAAATCCATATCGGTCGGGCTCTAATAAAAATGTATCTATAGGGTATTTTGAGCTAAAACTTCACATACACACTCTAGGGACATCAGAGACTTATTTTACATCTTGTAAAAAGCGGCATTATACCACCGCTTTAAATCCACTTTTCTTTTTGTTGCAATTATTCTGCTTGTTGCACATATACCGTAACATTCAAGAAGTTAATAATAGTAGTCCTATTCATAATTGTGACCAGCACAGGATGTTTACAACGTCTACCAATACATCTGCCAATGTCACTTACTTCATAGTGATACACTCAAAAAATGATTATTGCCACTAATTGAATTTAAGAGAACAATTTAAATAAAATATATAAAAAAATGTATAAAATAACCATATTGTTGCAAATTACTCTTACACAACATGAATGTAATGGATCCAAACTGATCAAATTACATAATTTTCAGTGTGATTACATATACATTAAAACGAGACTGTCATAAAAAGTCTGTGTGTGTACCTCAACGAGGACATTACAACACTCGTCAAAAAAATTGAGGTCTGTATATGTACTTTTTGTAATGACCTAAACATATTGCCAGCCTAGCCTGTATGTTACCAATATTTCAGTGAAACTGAACAAGGTGTCAATTTTTTTATTGTTTTTTTATTGTTTGTTTTGGCTTAGGACTGCAATCCTGAAGAAGCTGAGAGGAATTTCTGAGACCACTCTGCTCACTCCGCTTTTTGTGATCCGTAAAGATGGTGCTGGTGTTGATTGGTAATGCTGTTCGGACTGATCTATGCTTTCAACTTAAGCTACCCTCAGAGACTCAAATTCATCTTTGAATAGTTTCAAAAGCTACTGATGAATTTTAATGGCAGCAAGCTTTCCCCAAAGGTTCAGGCACTTAAAATCAAAATGTTTCAGTAAAATAGGACATTCACTTCTTGCCTAGATGTTTCCAACAACTGAAGGGAGATCGAAAACCTTTTAAACTTTTAAGACAGGGATGCCCTGAAAGGAATTTTTCTTTCAAGAACAGTTCTTGGCCTTTTTTTTTTAGTTCCTGTGTTCTGCTGAAATTCAGCTTCAGAGAGCTGACACAGAGTTCAGCAACAGTGGAATGCTACTTATTCCACCACCAAAACTAAGATCGGACATTCTTGGAGGAGATATTCTTTAGGTATGCAGCATACTCCACGGATAGCTTGATCAGGCAGCTGAGGGAGTAAGTAGGAAACTTAGTTATGGCCTGAAATGTGAAAACGTGCTATATGTAAAAAAAAAAAAAAAGAACACCGGGTAAAGAAAAATATAATCCTTAAGGTTACTTCCCTTTTGTGTTTCAATTTTTTTACATTTTTAATCATTTTTTTCTTTTATCCAAGTGTCCTGAATGTTTATTTGTTCTACAAATCTTTAGGAAGATGGGTACCAATTACATTCGTGTTTCAAGTTCCAGATCATAAGAAAGCACACATTGATTAGTGTACTATGCAGTGATATCAAAATGTTTACCTTGAAAATGTGAAAAGAATGTTTGATGTTGAAATTTGGATCTCTGTTACTTGGCACACCGGTTTAAAACTAGGGATGGGTACCGAAACCCGGTAATAAACGGGCCCCGGGGCTGAATTTTGAAAGACCGCTGTATCGATAAGCTCAGATGTTATCGGTTCTGCTGTCGGTACTACTGGAGAAATTAAGAAAATACACGTATTATTTATTATTGCAATAAAGACGTAATCTTGAACATGTTTATCTCGCCAGACAGTTCTATAGGCTATATAATAATATTAAACCATTTGTCTGTGATGCAATTTTGCTATTCGCAGTCCAGAAGAGAGAGAACGTACTCAGTTATCTAACGTAACCTCGGTTCTCTCTAGAAGAGGGAACGAGTATTGCGTAAGTATAGCTTACGCTACGGGAAAGATTAATCTTTTCGAGATATTTAAGCCAAAAAATTATCCTTAATTTTTGTATCCATTGTCAACGCAGTGCAGCAACTAACAGACCTAGAGCAGGCTGTGTAGCGTGCTCATATGCTGCCCTGCGAGAACTGCAGCAGCCTATGGTTGAACCCGACGTGACGTCATGTCCAACAGCGTCAGAGCCCGCCAATATTGGTGTGGCTTAGCGTATATAAGCAGGGTTCGTAGGCTAATTCTCTGGTTTTAATCGACTGAAGCGAAAAACGCTCGTGGCGCAGGCACGGCAGGTTACGCAATACTCGTTCCCTCTTCTAGAGAGAACCGAGGTTACGTTAGGTAACCGAGTACGTTCTCTTACGAGAGGTTCTCTCGTATTGCGTAAGTACAGCTTACGCTACGGGAACCCTTTGTCAACGCCGTGCGCGCCAGCATCCACTTATGAGTCCCAGAATTTCGGGGATCCCAGATCAGCGGGAATAAGCGCATGTATATATAAGCGCATGTATATAAGCACTCACAGGGAATACAGAGCAGCGACGCCGGTCAATGTATAAGCATATAGCACATAACCTAATTCAGTGCAGCTCAACCAGAACAGCTAGTCATATGAGAGTAGTTTGCGCATGATAGTATCTGGGCAGAACCGACCTCTCACTAAACTGACAGTAGTTCCGCCTGTAGGGTGGGAACCTCCAGATTATAGAATCTGACAAATGTGGAAGGGGAAGCCCAGGCCGCCGCCACACATATGTCATGAATGGAAATTCCACTGGACCATGCCCACGAAGAGGCCACGCCTCTGGTGGAATGAGCCCTGACGCCGAGGGGGCATTGCAGACCCTTTGCCGTATAGGCAGCTGCAATCGCGTCTATTATCCATCTGGATAGACTCTGTTTCGAGGTGGCGAGACCCTTGGTGCGCCCACCAAACGAAACAAAAAGCTGCTCAGAATGCCTGAAAGGGGCGGGGCGCGTAATGTAAGCTCTCAGCGCCCTGACCGGGCAGAGGAGATTAACATCACTCTCACTATTGGACGCTGGAAAAAATGGGGGAGGGGGGGCGGTCTGCTGCGGTTAGCTGAGCGCAATCTGGGGCGGCCGCCCTGTCGCTGCCTGGAGTGGCTGGACTGTCTCGGTTGAGCTGGGCGCTGTGTGGTGGCTCGTGCAGGCGGGTCGCGTGGGCGACCTGCAGCGGAGCTAGCACGACGGGGCAGGAACAAGTTCATGGCTTGCGATGCTTTCTGAACCTCAGAAAAGCGGTTGACGATTCCATTCACTACCGGGCCAAAGAGACCAGTGTGGGAGAGAGGAGCGTCGAGGAAAGCGAGAGCTCAGACTCTCTCATGTCAGCCAGTGTCAACCATAGGTGTCCACTCGAGCCCGAGGCGGTCAACGGCCTGTGAAAGGAGGCGCATCAGCTCAGATTCCTGGATCAAGGAGGCGGCGGAGTGCTGAGAACTCGACTGTTCCTCACTATCAGAAGCCAGGATGGAACAAATGTCTCCCGCGGCGGGCGCTTCCGCCTCATCATCGGACGCTGGGGCAGAGCGGGCCGTGCCCGGCGGCTGCTCGTCGGTGAGGGGGGGGTGGGGGGGGTTGAAGGCTAGGCGAGCGCGTCGCAGTGGCCGTGGGATCCGGCCATCTTAGGGAATGGCGCTTCTTTCTGCGCAGTCTTGCAAAGGGGGGAGTGACAGCTTCGGGGTTGCAAGCTTCGAGTCGAGTCCGCAGGGTCGACATCGTAAGCTCTTCACAGTGCTCACATCCTCCGGAAGAGAGGGCAAGAGCAGCGTGTTCCGGGCCCAGGCAGAGAGCGCATATAACGTGGCGGTCTCCGACGCTGAGCGGGGCCCTGCAAGAGCCACAAGTGGAGCGAGACATCTTTAAAAAGACGCTCGTGCTCTTTTAGTGCTTGGAAGCTTTAGAATAAAAGGATACGTGAAGGTGGCGAAGACGGCCGGCTTCTTCAGGCACTGTCCTCAGCTGGCTTGTCGCTTTTCAACGGCTGCGGCAGCTTCTCAAGGTCCAGTGATGCGAAGAGCTTCGCTGAAGAGATGAAAATCAGAGAATCAGCCTACGAACCCTGCTTATATACGCTAAGCCATGCCCATATTGGCAGACTCTGACGCTGTCAAGGCGCGAGCGCCTTCATTGGACGTAACGTCACGTTGGGTTCAGCTATAGGCTGCTGCAGTTCCCGCAGGGCAGCCTATGAGCACAGCCTGCTCTAGGTCTGCTAGCTGCTGCACTGCGTTGACAATGGATACAAAAATTAAGGATAATTTTTTGGCTTCAATATCTCGCAAAGATGAATCTTTCCCGTAGCGTAAGCTATACTTACGCAATACAAGAGAACCTCTCGTAAGAGAACGATCTCTCACGCGGAGCCACAGCACTATACAACACGACAGCCGCTTAATGAGCTCTTAGACTCACTGAAACACAGTTTATTCACTTAAACACAGTTTATGTCTTAAATGGACGTAGACAGTTGGGAGAAAATGATGGTGCATCAGTCACCTATTAGATCAGCACTCGGTCTTAAAGGGGCAGTGTCTAATAAACCTGCTGACAAGTGAGCCACTAATGCAAATCAAGCAACAAAAGCAGAGGTGTCAATTCCAGGGGTCAGAAAGTAAAATTCATGTCATATGTTTATTCCACCCATTAACTCAGCCAGCTGATTTCACTAATTAGTTCTATCTCCTGGCTGAAAAACTGTGCTTATTAGCAAATCCAGGTGATTGGAACAAAATACTGAGGAGGAATTTTACTCTCTGAACCTGGACTTGACACCTCTGAACAAAACTTGTTTTTGCTTATCGTATCCTATCTCATGTATATAAAACAAAAAAGGCTGCACATTGCTGTATAACAAATAGATATTTTATTTGTTTTGCTAAAGCATTGTTTTTCTTTTGCTATAGATATTTTACATTTCAAAACATAAAGTAAATGTTAATTATTACCCGAATGTTTTAAAAAAAACACACAAAAAATAGCCGATCAGAGTACCTTTAAAGTACCGGATCGGTAAGCAGTATCGATAAGAGTAGTAATACCGTTAAAACCTTAACGATACCCATCCCTATTTAAAACTAAAAAGTGAAACATGAGTAATAACCACAGAAAGTACAGTTTGGGAGGATGCATAAAACTAAAACAGTTGCATTCATTTGTAAAGTGCTGTATTATGTCCTGCTTGGATTTTTTATTGTTTCTTTTGTCAGACTGGATGTTTCTTTTGACTTATGGAGCAATTGCACACAATAAATGTTTAAAAATGTAACATGTTTTTGACCGTTTATTCAATAGAATTAAGGGCATGTAAGATAAAGCAAGTAAGTAAAGTTTATTTAATACACAATATTAAATCACAGTTCATCAGTTCACAAAATTATTTAATTCATTCACGTCAACTGAACATGGTGAAGCTTAAATAAAATGTTAACTTTTACATTGGATTTATGTGATTAATTTGGGATAGGAAATTGACATGTAATTGAAATACGTAGCCTAAGTTTTAACTTTTGGGGTTAAATGTTTTTGCCACTTTTTAAATTTGAGCTTCTACCCCTGAGAAATTCTGTACGGCTTTGTATACATTGGATTGATTTTAAAAATGTAATGTACCTGAAGTGTGCACAAAACACAAAACACAAGTATCGGATCACAGCAGTGTGTCAGCACGGCAGTTATTCAATATTCAATGACTTGGATCAGGGACACAAAATATTTGATCGGGACATCCCTACTTTGAATTTAAATTATATAGTGCAAATAATTTATTCAAATTAATTGTAAAAATTTAGTGTATATGTGTATATAGATTAATGAAAATGTATATAAGTATACATACATTTTGATTTATACACACACACACACACACACACACACACACACACACACACACACACACACACACACACACACACACACACACACACACATAAATATGAATAAATATGAACATATAATTTACAGTATGTGTGAGTGTAATATACATAAACATATTCTCCAGCACATTTTGCACTCTATACACTCATATATTGGTACAACAGCATGTTTCTCTACAGGGAGATTAATAATGGTCAAAGAACAGTGAGGAAAATAAAAATCAATGAGGGGAAATGGTACAAATAAGCCATTTTACAAAGTAAAAAATAAACAAAAATGAACAAACAGTTCATGTTTTGTCATCTATCAGCAGTTGATGGATTAAACTTTGGGAGCACCGTCCTTCTATGAACAGAAAGGTTTTGTCTGATATTGAGCTCATGAGGCCAGGGAGAATTCTTTGGAGCTTGTTACAGAAGCTTGAGTTTTTGGACATAATTTTCTTGGGAGACTGTCATCTCATGCAAACTGGTCAAGCTCCAGGCTCAATATTTTCTCTCATATCAGTCTGAATCAGAACGCATATCTGCCAGGCTTCTGTCTAACATAAGAAAGATGACGTGGGTTTGAAGTCAAACACACCTTACTGTCCAAAGCATATATTCAGGAGGCTTTAGTGGCCCATGCAACGTGAACTCAGGGGTAATGCTGTCACCAGGGTATTGGATGTGTGTGTGTGTGTGTATGTGTATGTGTATGTGTGTGTGTGTGTGTGTGTGTGTGTGTGTGTGTGTGTGTGTGTGTGTGTGTGTGTGTGTGTGTGTGTCTGGTAAACCCTACCTTATGGGGACAAAATGTCCCCATAAGGATGGCAATATCTGAAATCCTTGTTCGTGTGGGGACATTTTTTGGTCCCCATGAGGAAAACAGCTTATAAATCATACTAAGTGATGTTTTTTGAAAATGTAAAAATGCAGAAAGTTTTCTGTGATGGGTAGGTTTAGGGGTAGGGTTAGTGTAAGGGAATAGAATATACAGTTTGTACAGTATAAAAATCATTATGTCTATGGAAAGTCCCCATAAAACATGGAAACACTACGTGTGTGTGTGTTGGTGTGTGTGTGTGTGTGTGTGTGTGTGTGTGTGTGTGTGTGTGTGTGTGTGTGTGTGTGTGTGTGTGTGTGTGTGTGTGTGTGTGTGTGTGTGTGTGTGTGTGTGTGTGTGTGTGCGTGTATGCGCGCGTGCATGCATGTACGCATGTGTTCTATTTGTGCTATACCCCCAAGGGCCTTAGCTGACCAAAAATAGCCCATAGTTAAATAACTGTCTTTGTGTGCATACCTGTAACTTGACACAGTATGTAACAACATTATAAATTACAGTGGTTTTGCAACTCTGATTACTGACACATCTCTGGCCTAGTTGTGTAAAATTGTGGTAACTCTCAAGGCCATTTGTTTCTGCATGGACCTAATACACCACTCTTGAGGCAACTATAAGAAACTCACTGGCAGTAAGTGAGTCCCAGAAGGCCACTGAAAGCCTTGACTCTTCCACCCCCACCACTCTTTTCTTCTATTCCATCTCTTTCTTCCCCTTAGTCATTTTTAACAAGACTGTAAAACTTCCTTGCAAGGGTGTGAGGTCGGCTTACTGGTCTCCTCATCTGAGTCATGAGTGTTTACTTATGCACTAGTCACTTGAACATAAGTTTGTTACATGGAGGGTATCTACATCTATTAATTAGACAAAGACAATAATACCACCATATTACAGTTTGAAATTTGTCACAGTAAGTAATTAAGATAGAATGTTTCATGCCCGATTATGCAATGTAATGAAATTTCTGATCCTACCCTAGATCCAGCATTTCATATCACCAACACACTGAAAGAATCAAGCACACTCTAAAATGTCAGAAGACGGAACTATTTACAAAATAGTTAGTTCTTCAAATGACTCAGCCTGGCAGGTTAACAGGCTTTTCAGCATATGATATTATATCATCCATAAACACGCTAATTACAAAAAGCAGCAATAATTGTGGCTTACTCATTCTACCCATGTTCTGTCCTCCATGAAATTCCATTAACCAGGTAAAGCTTTTATGAAGACACTAGGACTCTTTCACTGCAGTGGAAATGATGACCATAAAAAAGTAGCCATCGTGACAAAATAGTCCAAAACATCTGTGTGGATCAAGCCATTCAAATTATACTTCATATACAAAGTTGCACTGAGACAATTAAAAGTTTATCCGAAATATGATAGAATAAATGATTTTTCAGACCATCAGCGTAAGTGATCTTGTCTAACTGGGTTGAGTTAGTGCCTGACAGAATTACTAAGAAGCACCGGCTGGGCTGCTGTTGGGCCCAAATTCTGGTTTGGACTGGTTAGGAACTGAGGGCGGATACTCAACCCGTTCAGTGGTTTCATGCAGCCTGCGGTCAGTCTTCAGTTCAGTCCAATGTTTTGTAGGCTGCAGTGACACACAGTGTGTGTATGTGTGTGTGTTCGTGTGTGTGTGTGTGTGTGTATAATCCACAGATGTCCCTGACCACCCAAGCAAATCCTTTGTCAAATGAGTTGAGAAATGTGTTGTTGTCTGTCAAAAATGATACACGTTTGACAGATTCGAGGTTAACGGAGGTTGAAAGCTAAAGCACGCAAACTTCTGGAAGTGCAACGGCTGTTTCCTGTAATGGTGAGATGCTTTCTTATTTCTCATGACCATAGACTGTATGGATGACACCCCTTCGCTCTCTTCCATTGGTGAGAAGTGAAGCCACCAATGTCCCGATATGGCGCTGACATCTTGGGACCTGAGTCTGTGCAGTGGCAATCTCGGGACCTGAGTCTGCGCAGTAGCGATCTCGGGACCTGAGTCTGCGCAGTAGCGATCTCGGGACCTGAGTCTGCGCAGTAGCGATCTCGGGACCTGAGTCTGCGCAGTAGCGATCTCGGGACCTGAGTCTGCGCAGTAGCGATCTCGGGACCTGAGTCTGCGCAGAGGCGATCTCGGGACCTGAGTCTGCGCAGTGGCGATCTCGGGACCTGAGTCTGCGCAGTGGCGATCTCGGGACCTGAGTCTGCGCAGTGGCGATCTCGGGACCTGAGTCTGCGCAGTGGCGAACTCGGGACCGGAGTCTGCGCAGTAGCGATCTCGGGACCTGAGTCTGCGCAGTGGCGATCTCGGGACCTGAGTCTGCGCAGTGGCGATCTCGGGACCTGAGTCTGCGCAGTGGCGAACTCGGGACCGGAGTCTGCGCAGTAGCGATCTCGGGACCGGAGTCTGAGCAGTAGCATTCTCGGGACCTGAGTCTGCGCAGTGGCGATCTCGGGACCTGAGTCTGCGCAGTAGCGTTCTCGGGACCTGAGTCTGCGCAGTAGTGAACACCAAGTAAAGCCACGAAATCAAGGCCCCGCCCTCACTCTCGCAGAATCAATCTTAAGCACATGCCCCTGCACTTTTTCAGTCCTTCCGTCACATGTTCATCAACCTTTGTTTAAGTCTTACTGCTTCATGCTTTCCTAAAGCAAAACTGCGAAAATATATGTATTTTTTTACTAATGTTTTAATTAGCTGCCTTGAGAAATGGAAAATCCAAGATTGGATCATTTGTAAATATATGAATGATTTTTAAGGCTAAGGTTTATTCAAGTAAAGTACAATTAGGTTAGCAAACGTAAAGTAAGTACACAGGAATAAATATGTTTAAAGGGTATTTACATAACACATGCAATACAAACAAAAGGATTGTATCACCTTACATCCAATCATTAAAAGCAATTGCATCTGAAAAAGGGACAGATAATAAAAAGTAGATTTTTTGCTAATTCGGGTGTATTTAAATTCACTTTAATTTTTATGATTTTATCAATACTGTTATCTCTACTCTTATGTTTATTCAGAACATAATTGGGATTGATTTGCATTTTAAATATACATAAATGTTTCTCGAGCGGCATTAATAATTTTTATAACAGCAAAATCACTAACGTTATGTGAACTCAATGTCACTGAAGCAATCTAAAATGTCAGTAACGCTAACGTTCTGATTTTTTAAACCAAGTTCAGTCAAATCCAAGTTCAGTACAACCTTTGCTTTAGACGATAGGTTATACATAATTTTTTGTATAAATTTAACGCTTTGGCTTCACTTTTCAGGGCTTGTGCGGCACGCTTGCTCATGACCAAATCAGGAAAGCAACAAGCCAGGTTTAATCAGTTCAAAACATGTATACCGAAATACTTTAAACATATGATTTTGAAAAAAATAACCTTTACTGAAAAAAAGATGTTCAGTGTTTGCATTAGCTAAGTGTGACAACATTATAGCTATTAACATTATATTTAAAACTGATATTATTTAAACAAATCATAAAAATAAAAACGTACATCTTACTTTAGTCCACTTGTCAAAGTCCATTTTTTTTTTTTTTTCAGTATTTTTTTCATTAAAAAGTTCAAAAGGACAGCATTTATTTGAAATAGAAATCTTTTGTAACATTATAAATGGCTTAACTGTCACTTTTGAGCAATGCAATACATTCTTGCTAAATAAAACTATTGCTTCTCCAGACTAACTTTTTGCCTTGGTTGCACTGGTGCGCCTAACTTTTTTATTTAGGTGCAACCAGCAAAAAATGTAGGTCCACCCAAATTTTATTTGCTCCGGACGTGTGGGAGACACAAAACTTCCCACCACGGTAAAACTAGGGTCATTTTCTGTAAAATCTACAGCAGCATTAGTCAGTCTAAGAGTGCATGTTTTTTCGGAGGAACACTTGGCCTTGAGGTCAGAGACCTTTTGCCCACACAACACAAGCTTCATCCTGTACATGGCTCAAAATCCCTCTGTATATTTTTTCTCAGACATTTATGACCGCAGTTAACATTGCATGCAGTGAACGCTTACAATTGCGGCATTGCTTCCCATAACACCAAAGTTTATGGGCCCAGTCTATGAAAAATACACTGAACATTGGCTCTGACGGTAAAAAGTCACTTCCTAAAGAGACAGAAAGCTGCCCTGCAGCCTGCCACTCAGATCAGAGGTCAACTGCTCTAACCGGGATTGTTACAACACGATTGGTTAGACTTACCGGAGCAGTTGTTAAAAATTAACCAATTACTCAGACCTAAAAATCACGGCTGCGGGCTTCCATACATGACCTCTTCACCTCTCCAAACAAGCTGTTTCATCCCCTACCTCATCACTCTCTCTCGTTTTTTTCTAATGAGAACAGGGTGAAAAGTGCAAAAACATACCACCACAGAGCTATAGCGAGTATTTACTGTGAGAACACAAGCCATTATTTTAAAGCATAGAGGCCTGTGAAATTCTGCCAGAGGACGATGGCAATGTGCGTTTGTGTATGCGTGCATGGGGGTGGGGTTACATATTTACAGCTTGAGTCAAACGGCCCCAGTCTCTCATTAGTCCTTATACACACATGCATCGAGAGTGTTCCTCCCCTGTGATAGTTTTAACAGACCCCGGCTGTATGAGCCTCGTGAGGGACACCCGTGGGGCAAAGGCCAAACAAATTTTCTGTCAGATTTACAGCCGGAGCAAGGTTGGTGGCGGTGCAGTAAAAATGTTCAGCACAAGTTCAGCGGTACAACCCGGCCATGCAGCCTGCAGAGGCAGATGGGGTTGGGACAAAGAGTTTTAAATCCAAATAGATCCGTTGCGGCATTTACTACATGGATTTACAGTCAAAATGACTATAAAGGATGTTCATAGAGTGGAAAGTGCATGTTGTATATCATCCGAGCATGGGAGTTCTGTATTTTAACATTATGATTATGAGTTGGTGTCTACCTTTGACCACAGTGGACCTCTGATTAAGACAGCCTATCGCTGACCCTAACAAACACACTCATGCACACACACACACACACAGATCTGTTAATGGAGTGCTGATGAGGACATGGGTATAGTGTTAACCTATCGCTGACCCTTGCCAGATTTCTCTCATGGGAAAGAGTAACACACATGGACACTCACACACAGACTTTTAAAGCTATTAGTCAAGACCTCTGCAGTAGTTTTCATACTGAGATAAACCTAAAGGGACATTATTAAAGGGATAGTTATATAGATATGTATACCCAGACGCCACATTCAACCGCTCCAGACGTGTCTACCATCTTGGAACAGTTAACATGACACTGTTCATCACTCACACAAAATCAATGAATTGTCATCGAAAATGTCACAGCATTGTGTAGCCCATGGCTGTAAAAAATTCCAGACAAAATGGGAGAACCTTTAAGAGGTGAAAATGTGTTATCCATAACTCAATTATCACATTAATTGTCACGGTGTGGTTTCTGTTATGTTTCCTGTCTGTGTTCCCTGTTTAATGTCTATTAGTCTTCCCAGGTGTATCTGATTAGCCACGCCCCCTTGTTATCTTGTTTGCCTTGTATTTAAGCCCTCTGTCTAGTTCAGTCTTTGTGAGTTTTTGATGTTGTTATGCTGCATGTTGATTGTTCTGTTCCAGAGTCTTTGTCATAGTTCAAGTTTATTCTTAGTCTTTGTCATAGTTCAAGTTTATTCTTAGTATTTGTCATAGTTCAAGTTTATTCTTAGTCTTTGTCATAGTTCAAGTTTATTTTTAGTCTTCATTAAAAAAAAACAGTGCTGCGCTTGGATCCTGCTTCCTGCTCTGCTTCGTCACATTAATTATAAACTAAATGCTGTGAAAATAATTTGCTAATCTCTATTGCAGATATAGGTATTTATTGATACATGTGTGAATAACTAGGTTTCAGATGCAGTCAACTTGCTCTCGAGGGACCACGGACCATTTGACCGTTCCAATATGGAGGGCAGCTTGCATATTGCAGCCCATAGAAACAGCCACTCATGAGGGATCTACTGTATGTCTATGAATAGTAGTAATAGTAATCATTTACTCACCCTTATGTCATTTTATGTTATCAAACTATTTTATCTTACTATAGAAAAAAAAATAAAGATATTTCAAAAAATGTTGGGGTCCAAAAAATATATTTGAAGGCAAAACAAAATGCAGATATTTTTTCTAACACAGACTATGTTTACATGCAGCCAATATTTGGGTTCTGGTCGGGTTAAGGTCACTATTCGGGGGTTTCTGATACATTAAGAATAACCCGTTTACATGCATGAGCAGAGAGAGTTACTCCTGTATACATGGAATTGCAATATCCCAATGTAAACGGGAACGCACGGTTAGCGTAGGGCTGGACGATATGGCCACATTTTATATCACAATATATTTCTTAATTTCGGTCGATACGATATAATTCCGATATCGATATGAACAATATAAAAGCCTCAGAAAAACTGCCATAACAGATGTCTGTTCCTACAATCTTCTGAAAAATGAATTTGCCAAGTCTATGAAATCTGCTGGAGTCTTTCGCTACTGCACCATAACAAACTACATGAAGCAATGAAATAACCCATCATAACAATAATATTCTCTTCTCAATACCTGCTACAAGACTATGAAAGCATATGGGTAGCAATATTCAGTTTGAAATGTAATATGCAAAATGACAATGTAATATGTAAAATGGCAATGCATTTCTGTTTTTAAATTTACATTTGCCATAACATTTGTGCAACATTTGGTATCCATTTCCTGCATTTACATAAATTTAGGGACTATGGTGTTACAAAATCCAGGAAATAATTAAGTTGATTATAATGATAAATTCTGCCAAAAATAAAAGTAGGCTACTAAACTATGTATAACAAAAATATGTCTTACTTTTTACAAGACTTGAGAGATAATCATTTTATAAAGTCAAAAATGTTCACCATTAATGTTTTGTGTGTAAATAAAACTGAAATATACAGAAATTGAATAAGGTTATCAAATAGTCTGAACCTGCATAAATTATAAATTAAATATAAATTAATCCTTATTAAAGCTACACACGTTCTTTAGACAAGATCAGTGAGTAATTTGCTCTGTTCCCCTTTGTTCTTTGGTTAACAGACAGAATTGGCTGCTGTCCCTTTAAGATCTGTCGCTGATGAGAGGATCTTACGCAGACTGTTCTTGTGAGGATACAACTGACAAAACGGACATTTTGGCATAAATGTGTGTGTTATTATTCAAGTGCTAAAGAAAGAGAACTGGATTCTGCACGTCGTGTGCGTGTGTTTGCGCGCGTCAGGACATTCACAGGGAGCGATACCCATAGACATCATATAGATAGACGCCCTATCGACCGCTAGTGCCTATTGGCACGGACGAGAATTGGAGCCGCCATCTTAAACCGGTCACCCGCTCCGCTCAGTGTAATCTGAATGGCAGGTGAAATGAGCTATCAGCGCATTAAATTAATCATATCTCACTGAATACTGAACTGATTTTCACGCAGTTTTTTTTGCTGCAAAGGTCATTCATGTAGCTATGATACAGGATTGTTCGGCGTATTTTAATGTCCATAGTAGGCTTAACAGTAATATAATATTCTGATGTAAGTTATAAAGTGACAGACACATTATGTGTGATGAAGGATATAATGTATTTTATAAATCACACACTATAAATATAATAAAGAAGCAGAAACAGATAGTTGCAGTAAAGTGAGATATTTTAATAAGTTGAAGAAACAATTTATGATTTGTGACACGCACATACACACGAGCAGACACACAAACAAACAAACAAACACGAACAGACACTCTCTCTCTCTCTCTCTCTCTCTCTCTCTCTCTCTCTCTCTCTCACACACACACACACACACACACACACACACACACTTTCACACACAGAACGCAGCCACCGAACGCCGCCACCTGTAATAAAAATTGAGAAGAAGCTTTTCAACGTGTTTGCATCAGTAATTTCTAAAAATTAAATTCGGACAACATTAAGCCTATACCTTTTTTATTGTATGTGGATGTGGGAGGGGAAAATGTCGAGACTAAAGCCCTATTCGGATTAACTTTACAAGGGTAGATCGGGTAAGTTAATAATGTAATTTTACCACAGGACTTCTGTAATATCAATAGCCAAATCGCATGTGATAAGATATAGGTTATCAATAACACTAGAAGTTGGAGGGGTAACTCAATTTGCGCATCGCTGTCATGCGTGTATTACATTTCTTCCTGATATCATGTGCGCAAACACAAATAACCTATACAACAGGGCAGTTGAATGCTTATCTGATAACCTAGAAGCTCTTGTAATTATTACTTTAACAGTTACGTCAGCTCTCCATGCCGGGTGAACACCGGCTGATGCAGTAAACAGCATTTCACAACGATTTCAGTACAGTAATAGCAAATATACTTGCTCCTTCTCGATTATCTGGTAATATTCTATTCACAAAATACAACCAATTGTACAGTAATGTTAAGACTTACTTGTGAAAAGCCCTATTTTCGATGGTCCGGCGATTAGAACAGGAAAATGCTCCACAATGCATCTTATCTGCTGCCACGCAACGAAACTAGGAATACGACCGGTTCTAGATGGCGTCC